>NC_073745.1:163989327-165189327 GCF_029784135.1 Toxorhynchites rutilus septentrionalis | reverse complement strand
TGAAGCCACGATCAAAATGGTGAATACCCCACGAGAGTAGCTGCGACGGACTGCGCGTCAGGTTGGAGGGCACTGCCTAATCGGCGCTCCGTTGGGAAGAGAAATCCTGCGAGGGTGACTGTGACGGGGCGCGCGTCAAGTTGGAGGGCGCTTCCTAATCGGTTCACGTCTCGACAGGTGAGAAACCCCGCGAGGGTGGCTGTGACGGGTTGCGCGTCAAGTTGGAGGGCAATTCCTAATCGGTTCACGTCTCGACGGGTAAATTCAAAATGCCTGCGAAGAGGACATCAGCGCAGTGGAATTAATAACGAATGGAAAGAAAAAAATATTGAGAAAAAGGGAAGGACAACGCTAGTTAGCGTTGAAAACTCGAGAAGTGCATGAGCACAGCCGCCCCCTGAAGTAGTCGCCTAGATGTGGTCCCAGGGGGAATAAGGCAACGAGTAGAAGGCTTGGTTTTTGTGGGTGCGATCCCCACTCGACGTCTGGGTTAACCCTTCCCAGGTAAGGCTGGTAGAGCGTTCCTCACCTCTTTAAAAAAAAAAAAAAAAAAAACACACACACACACACACACACGTGGGATTCAACGATTTGTCACATTGCAACATAGGTGTTCGTTTGATTCCGCGCAACGGAATCGTGGCGGCGTTTTACGAGATTATTAGAAAAGCAATGTGCCGCCAGGGGTTGGAGAACTGCAGACATGAACCGAGTTTATTGGCGAAACATTGTAAAGAAGATCTAATCTCTCAATGGGATGCAGTGTCAATATAAATAGAAAAGCAATGTATATGCATGTGATTGGCGGGATATATATTTCGTTGAAATCATTATGTCGGGAAAACTCATCGAATCTTTTGTGCGATATTCAATAAAAAAATATAACTTGATTATTCGATCGAAAAAGTAGTTTTTTATATGTGCCTGCGTCCCTGGTCTCAATAGACAGACTCGGAACAGTTCACATTCAAGTTTAAGTGACCTTAACGACTCACTAATGGAAGGACGTCATCTGACACTAGTTCGAATTATTTATTAGATTTTAACTGGGGACCTGATTTTTTCGCACATTTTTTGTTATTTTTATAATGAAGGTCTTTATTAAATTATATACCGCAAGAATTTTTAGAGCATTTTTTCCCGAAACGAAAATTTCCTCAATGGCTCCCCTGATTTATTAATGATTACTGTTTGAAATTACGGTTGAATCAGACCCAGTAAACCATTATACATGCATTGTAATGATTCAATCTTCACGCGTTACGTATTGGAAAACCAACTGTTTCAGTTCTGCGATCTCGCATATAGCACATTACATCGTGGTATAATTAGATAATTAGTTATACGGATGCATTCAATCGTGTTGTAGTGCATTGGTTTTGTAGTCTGGCGAAAGGGTTATTCGTATGGTAATGAAAATTATATCGAACACGGCACCGCTTCTGTTGCCGTTGAGCTTTTTGTCATCGTTTGTTGTAATTTTTCGTGAATAAGCAGAATAGTACGTTAGTTTAAGGAAAATCGCAGCAATACATTCCAATGAAATTGAACGCTTTCCTTTTGTCAGAAATGAACCATTTGTTCGCTTCCTTGAAATAGAAAAGAGAAGTAATAGGGATTCTACTGGTAATTAGTGCATTTTTTGCACAATTTAATCTCAAAAACGCTCTAACGTATGCTTTTAAAAATGGACTAATTCCGGGTGGCGATGGAAAAATATAGAAGATAATTCAATCTACAAAATTTCGGAAGCGTCAGTCTAGACCGGTCGTGTCTGGGTAACGAACAATCACCCAGATGGAACGACTGAAGATGCTGGTGAAAAACATCTTTCTGGCGAAGTGTGACGTCGTGGTAATAATGGATGACGAGACCTACTTGCCCCTGGACGGCAGTGACTGGCAGGAGATCAGGCCCTTCACCAAGGAGGTAAGCGATGACGTCAAAACTATTTACCACGCCAATTTTTCGAAGAAGGTTTTTCTGTGGTTGACGGTCAGCGAGAAGGGAGTACCGTAACGCATCCGGTCACTTGAGCGTTAACGATGATAACATCAACTACTAAAAAATATTGTTATAGTATAGCATGAAACAGTACCTTTTTATTAGAATTAGAAGGCATTCGTGTAAGTTCTGATTTACAGAAAAAATATTAAAGATTATACCCTAGAAAGGGCTTGTCGAAAATCCTATTATTTACCAAGTTAGAGCCATTTTTAGGATGCGGTATCTAACCTGGTACGGCCATAACAATGAACATCAAACGCGTTTTTTTACTAGTTTTTTCAAACTGGTGTACACGATATCTCAAGTTCTACTGAACAGATTCATGTCGAATTTATATGAATACAATCCACCACCAAATCACTAAAAATATATGTTTGTTTTAAATTGTACTATTTTAAAAAAATTGGGAATGGTAAGAAAAAACGTTTTAAACCGCATTTTGTTTTTAAAACGGCCGCCATTTTGTCAAAAAAGATGTTTTTGGCTTGTCCGAGGTTCATGCGATAGCGGAATATTTACTGTTTCAGAATCTGTTCCTTTTTTTTTTTGTTTCGGAGAACCAGAAGGGCTGGAATCGTGTACGCAATGACAAAACTTTTTTTGTAACCCCCTTCACTTGATCAGATTGTAACTATTAGAATTATGAATATTTTTTCTCCGTTCAATTTTTGTTTTATACTCAAAGAATAGATGAACAAATAATTATATTAGGCTGTCAAAAAAGTCCTGCGGTATTTCCGCGAGGTGTCGTTGTAAGCGCGTAGTTCTAGTTGTATTCATTGTATCGAGTCATACTATAGATTGTTGGAAAGGTATTTTTGCGCGCTATAATATAGTCCTTGACAGTGTTTTGTTTGGTTAAGTCGTTCGTGAGTTATAGTGGGGCAAATATGGTGCAAAATAAAGAGAAAATCCGACATATTTTACAGTACTACTATGACAAAGGAAAAAATGCATCTTAAGCTGTCAATAAAATTTGTGCAGTTTATGGACCCGATACAGTTTCCATTTCCACCGCACAACGATGGTTTCAACGATTTCGTTCTGGTGTAGAGGTCGTCGAAGAGGCGCCACGCTCCGGAAGGCCTGTCGTCGAAAATTGTGACAAAATCGCTGAATTAGCCGAGAAAGACCGGCATAGTAGCAGCCGTAGCATCGGCCAAGAGCTGGGGATAAGTCATCAAACCGTTATTAACCATTTGAAGAAGCTTGGATTCACAAAGAAGCTCGATGTATGGGTGCCACACACGTTGACGTAAAAAAACATCTTTGACCGTATCGACGCATGTGAATCGCTGCTGAATCGCAACAAAATCGACCCGTTTCTGAAGTGGATGGTGACTGGCGATGAAAAGTGGGTCACTTACGACAACGTGAAGCCCAAACGGTCGTGGTCGAAGCCCGCTGAAGTGGCTCAGACGGTGGCCAAGCCCTCATTAACGGCCAGGAAGGTTCTGCTGTGTGTTTGGTGGGATTGTCAAGGAATAATCTATTATGAGCTGCTTCCCTATGGCCAAACGCTCAATTTGGACCTGTACTGCCAACAACTGGACCGCTTGAAGGTAGCACTCATGAAGAAGAGGCCATCTTTGATAAACAGAGGCCGCATTGTCTTCCATCAGGGCAACACCAGGCCACACACTTCTTTGGTGACGCGCCAGAAGCTCCGGAAGCTCGGATGGGAGGTTCTTTTGCATCCGCCGTATAGTCCGGACCTTGCACCAAGTGACTACCACCTGTTTTTGTCCATGGCGAACGAGCTAGGTAGTCAGAAGTTAGCCACAAAAGAGGCCTATGAAAATTGGATATCCAAGTTTTTTGCCAATAAGGAAGCGAGCTTCTATAACAGGGGTATTATGAAGTTGGCATCTCGTTGGGAACAAGTCATCGAACAAAACGGCGCATATTTGACTTAAAACAGATGATTGTAACTAATTTTATGAACAAATGAAAATTCAAAAAAAATACCGCAGGACTTTTTTGACAGCCTAATATAATGGATATTAAAAATATTCTTTGTTTTATTTTTACGGAGCTCGAAAAAACCGTCCGAAATTCGTATCTCTACACTAGAATACCCCCTTAACCCGATGAAGTTGGCAATTCGGCGTTTTCAAAAACTTTCAGTGATTTTGCACGTTCCTCGTTTCTGAAATCAAAATTGTCACTTTTGAACTTCTTTAACCCCACATAACATTGTGATTCTCCGATAGCATGCTCATCGTAAGCATCCACCAATATTCTATGCGAAACGGAAGCAGATTTTTTTTCAGTTTATAGTAAAAAATTATGTCCGTTCGTAGGCACAAAATCCACAATTCTTAACACAAAATAATGTTGTGACTGCATAAAATTTCTGATATTTTAATTTGGATATTGTTGATAGATGCCAAAAAGATAAGAAAAACACATTTGATATTACTTTTAACCTTTTACATTAGAATGTATGTAACTATTGAAATGAGAATTCCGGTTTCATATTTGTACACCTGGTGAAGCCACAGCTTATATCTAATTTTGATTTCAATATTAGTTAGATCTGTACAATTTTCATAGATCTTGTGATAGAACAATAGTAATATGATTGAAAACAAGCGAAACATGATTCTATCTTCTTTTATTCAAATTCAATCATAGTTGGATTCATGCTGGCTACTGTTAATCTCTGATGAAACTCATCCTCTACTGATAGAAGGAAGCTCATATTAGAATTTCATATCAGATGGCGTGTTCTGTTTATTTGTGGCGATACGCAATAAAAATTATTCCGTTAACCTGCATCGCAAGCGGATCGCTTGTTTAGAATTTTGCTTGTCGTTGGATTTATATTAGTTATAAATTGTTTTGTAACCTGTTTTATCTTAATATTTAAATCATTTACCAATAAATGTCTAATCGGATTCGCACCCCAGCTGTCCAGCTTCTTAGTTTTAGTGAAGATAAGATAATACAGATTTACAATCCCGCCTCATTTCGGATAGAAACCAGAAGCCTATTGCTACCGGGCTAATGTATGGAATTGAAAAGTTCGTCGCTTGTGGAAGTCTATTTACTGTGATCGATCTGATCGTATCATATCGTCATATCTTATATTTATTGTGACGTCTTTAAATATATTTTATCATATTTAAATGTATCCATAGCTCAAGACCTCACGACTGATTTGGCTGAAATTTTTTATCAGCATGTAAAAATAGATTATCTAAAGCGTTACATAGCCTTATTTGACATCTAATTTTTTCGATTTTTTATGAATTTTTTCGACAACAATTTTTAATGAAAAACTACACATTTTTAACAAAAATGTCCGCAATTTCAGCAATTTTTCGAATTTTCAAAAACCTCTATTTAACGCTTTAGGTATTGTTTTAAAGTTTTCAAATATTCATTGGAATTTGTTCTACGACACCTCGTTGCTTTAGGACCGATACCACCAACACGGTACCGGTTTTCAGACAGCATCTACGCATCCAGCTGTCAACAGTGTAACAATCATTATTCGTACACTCGAAAAATAGAAAATACATCTTCAAATATACCTTAAACAATGACCAAAATACCCGAACGCTTTACTCTATTCGTAATATCCGAAAAAAAATCACGAAAATTCATTATTTTCCGACTTTCCAGACAGAGGTCCCCCCTTTAGGAAAAAAATTCCGTCTTTCATCAGCATACACTATTTTTGATCTTTCCGTCCAGGATGCAACAAAGCCAACGTCCAGGAAGCAACAAATTTAGCATAAAAATCTCAACAAAATACTTTTAATAAATGCGCTCAGGAAGATGCGACGCGAGGCAAGATAAAACATTTTTTTTATCTCATATATTTATTTTTATAAGGCTCATTTAGCAATTCAGCTGTAACAGAGCCGAATTTATCATGTATGTTTTTCTCATGTTGTATATTACACATTAGCCATTTTTAGGCGTAAGATTATTCCTATCTTATCGAAACACATTTTATCTATTATACAGTAGCCGTTTAGGCGTTAGAGTATTTCTATTCTATCGATGCACAACTCATATCGCCTTTTTTCGGCGTAGGACATGTATGCCACTCCAGAATACATTCTAGGCGTGTTTTCCGGCATAGGAATCTCAACTAAATACTACTAATAAAAATGACGCAAGTAATAAAGGGTGTGTCACATCAAATTGCATCACGGAAAAAACGCTGTAGAAATTCACCCAGTAGACCGATCCTTTTGAAAATTTTAGACAGTAAAATAAAAACTATTAAACAACTTTTGGCATTTTCTTTTTATTCATACTTCGAGCCCAAGCCCGTATGCTCGCACCTTCCTCTTTACCCCGTCCATAAGGTTCTGTACAACGTCAGGTTGTAGTTTTTTTGAACAGAAATCCATTTTCTCTTGAAGTTCGCCTCCGATTTGACAACTTTTGGGTTCTTCCGAAGGGCCTGCTTCATAATCGCCCAATATTTCTCTATTGGGCGAAGCTCCGACGCGTTGGGCGGGTTCATTTCCTTTGGCACGAAGGTGACCCCGTTGGCTTCGTACCACTCCAACACGTCTCTTGAATAGTGGCACGAAGCGAGATCCGGCCAGAAGATGGTCGGGCCCTCGTGCTGCTTCAATAGTGGTAGTAAGCGCTTCTGTAGGCACTCCTTAAGGTAAACCTGCCCGTTTACCGTGCCGGTCATCACGAAGGGGGCGCTCCGCTTTCCGCAAGAGCAGATCGCTTGCCACACCATGTACTTTTTGGCAAACTTGGATAGTTTCTGCTTGCGAACGCTGAATTTGTCCTCTGCGGAGAAGAACAACAGGCCCGGCAGCTGACGAAAGTCCGCTTTGACGTAGGTTTCGTCGTCCATTACCAGGCAATGCGGCTTCGTCAGCATTTCGGTGTACAGCTTCCGGGCTCGCGTCTTCCCCACCATGTTTTGCCTTTCGTCGCGGTTAGGAGCCTTCTGAACCTTGTATGTACGCAGGCCCTCCCGCTGCTTGCTCCGCTGGACGAATGAACTTGACAAATTCAGCTTATTGGCGACATCCCGGACCGAACTTCTCGGATCACGTCTAAACTGCTTAACTACGAGTTTGTGATCTTTTTCACTGACGGAGCATCCATTTTTGCCGTTCTTCACCTTCCGGTCGATGGTTAGGTTCTCGAAGTATCGTTTTAGTACTCTGCTGACCGTGGTTTGGACGATTCCCAACATCTTACCGATGTCCCGATGTGACAACTCCGGATTCTCGAAATGAGTGCACAGGATTAATTCACGACGCTCTTTTTCGTTCGACGACATTTTTCCAAATTTACGAAAAATTGACATTGAAGCATGGCCAACGTGATCTATACACTCTTATCTGATTATAAGCGAAAGCTGAAGATATAATTCCTAAAAATTAAATTTCTACAGCGTTTTTTTCGTGATGCAATTTGATGTGACACACCCTTTACCTACGTTGAGAAGGCAAATGTTCCACTGGGAACGTCAGTGCCATTCAGGAAGACACTTATGCAAACAATTATTCTGCTCTTTAAAAACAACTACTTCAATATAATTTAAACCAGAAGAATAATTATTTCTGCGTATCCGAAATTATCAGAACTTTTTACTACAGATGAACAAAGATTTTTTGACACCAATGAGATTATTCAAATAACATGAGACATTTATGCAGACAGTAGTTCTGATATTTATGAACAATCTTTTCCATCAAACCAAAGTGTTACAATGGCTAAATTCTGCTGTTATAATTTTTGTCCCACATTCCTATGCATTCAACGCACTGTGCGTTGTCTTGTGTGGGTGACTACTTTGTTTGATACTGAGTACCGTTATCTATTACTCATAGGAACACCGTATTGATCCGTGAACAGGTTCACTAGACATCAAACTTCGTTTAGGAAAAGCATAAACTGATACTTGGTTGAGTAAAATATAAGATTAACATGGTTTCTTGCTGTGGTGGCCGAGAGCAGACAAACGACCAGAACGGTAAAAAAGATATGGTGGCTGAGAGCAGACAAGCGACCACAAAGAGTTAAATAATTGTTTTATTTATTCAGAGATTTGACTATCGCTAGCCACTACTTTTCCCATCTTTTCTGGTATTTTACGGATTCCGTCACGAGCCAATCATTGAGACTCTGTTCAGAAGTAAGCGTATTCCACTCATAGTACTCTGCATCGATCGAAACAAATAGTAATCTGAAGGAGTGATGTATAAGGCGAGTGAACCATGGGAACATTCGGTATTTTCCAAATAATTTTTAACACGACCAACAACATGAGACCGAGCGTTGCCATGATGGAATATTATCAACTCGTGTCTGGTCGCATAAACTGGACGCGTTTCGAAAATAGCTCGTTTTAAAAGAATCAATTGTGATCTGTAAAAATGTCTCATTGATTGCTTGACTAGGTTTTAGCATTTCATAGTGGATTACACCCTTTTGATCCCACCATGTACAGAGATTTTCTTCGGCACCGTGGATATTAGGCTTCGGCGTTGATGTTCCTGGTTGACCGAGCTTTACACGCGATCTTCTGCATTTTGGATTGTTGTAGTGAATCTATTCGTCGTCCCTACTAACGATTCGATGCAAAAAAAGACTTCCTTTTGTGCCGTTCAAGCAACATGTTGGACATGCAAAATAGGAAACCGATTACTCGCGGTCGACTCGAGTTTAGAAGGGTGACACATTTTCATTAGGAAAAGGATGGGATGTAAGGAGATGTGTGTTTACACTCGCACTCACATTCACATTCACATTCTCATTCACACTGACACTTCACACTCAATTCTTAAAACTATCCTTCCATCTAATATGTATTTACAATTTAACTTATTCTAATGTTAGTATGAAGGGAACCGATAGCTCGCGAAGGACGAAAAGGAGGGGAAAAGGATGTATGAACAATCACACTCGAAGATCGATAGCTTTAAGGAAAACATATATTTGGGACATGTAATCAAGGTCTAACCGAGCCAACACATCTCTCACCGGCACATTGGACTGCTTTCCTCCAGCCCGAAGGGAGTTTTCTAAATTCGATCTGGCGACAAGATACAACTCGCACGACCAAACAACGTGTTCGATGTCGTGGTAACCATAGCCACAACCGCAGAGATTGCTGTCGGCAAGATTAAAACGAAAAAGCAGCGCGTCTAACGAACAGTGATTGGAAATGAGTCGGGAGAAGGTGCGAATAAAGTCCCGACTCAAGTCCAAACTGTTGAACCACGGATTGAGGCTAACCTTAGGGATAATTGAGTGGAGCCATCGGCCCAATTCATCTTCGTTCCATTTGCGTTGCCAGTTAACGATGGTATTTTTACGAACTAAAGAATAAAATTAATTGAAGGCGATTTGACGCTGATAAATTTCGCCTTCAATTGCACCTACCTTTGCTAATGAGTCAGCCCTCTCATTACCCGGAATTGAGCAATGTGAAGGGACCCAGACAAAGGTAATGACATAACAGCGTTTGGATAAAGCACTCAAAATTTCTCGTATTCTCTCAAGAAAGTACGGCGAGTGCTTTTCCGGCCTCACTGAAAGGATAGCTTCGACAGAGCTCTGACTATCCGTTACAATGTAATAGTGTTCAACAGGTCGTGAGGCGACGCTGTCCAGCGCCCAGTGTATTGCTGCCAATTCAGCAATATACACTGAGCAAGGATACTGAAGACTGTGTGAGGTGCTAAAAAATTTGTTGAACACTCCAAATCCTGTGGACTCATTCATAGAGGACCCATCAATAAAGTACATATTATCACAATTGACACGCCCATACTTTGCTTCGAAAGTCGTAGGAACGATCCCCGATCGATGATAATCTGGAATTCCATAGATATCCTGCTTCATGGACAGATCAAAATGCACAGAGAAATTGATGTAGTCAGGAAAACAAGCACGGTGTCCCGAAACCATGTAAACTATGAAAAACAATTATAATCGAAAATTACAAAAATAAAATCAGATATTTTTCGTTGTGTAATATTTTATTAAACAAAACTAGCTTGGCTTTAATTTGATACTCCCAATAATGCTACAAGCTCTGTTTGCGTTTGACATCCATCTTAATCGAGTAACACTCTTATTCTTCGTATTCAAACTTTTTCGGTTGACCCAGACACTTTTTGTCTTTAACACGTTGAGTCCCGAATTTTTTTTGCTGCGCTTTCCATTCAGTCCGCATTAAGAGCTTTTGCACAATATCAGTGTTGGTCCCAGCTCCCAAAGAAACTTATTGTATAAATAGAAAATAGTCAGAAATTCGACTAGAAAGTAGTCAAATTTTGTAAAACATCCGAGAACAAACTGTATCTATTTTTATTTTCTTATTTTGTAACCGTCAGACCAAGTCAGTTAGCGCTTTCCTACCGAAAAGCTCAACGTCGGCCCCTAGGGATCAACGTGTTAACAATCGAATCACAACTTTTAAATCGTCCAAACTATTCCCTGCAAAATCGAACCGATAGTACAGAGTCACCATAAACAGAAAACCAAATTTCCCGCTTGTTTGCAACGAAACTCGACATTTTCAACACAGTAAAAATTGAACTTGTTGTGCAAAATTCAGCGACTTGTTAAAAATACTCGATTGGTAGATGTCGACACTGTACGATTCAGCAAAAATCAGATGTCGCTGTCTACTATTTGTAGGATCTTGAACCATCTTGTGTAAACGGTTCGAATTCAGTTGAGCAGCCAATAGTAAAAACAATAAGTATTTTTTCTTGTCTCGCGTTGCGTTTTGCAGAGTTTCGTGGAGTTCTAACGTTGCACAAAAATAAAAACAATAAGTACAATAAGTAACGGAAGAAATAATAGTACGATATGGCGGCTAAGTTCAACAATGAGAATTCCTAAGAAAATAGATGTTTGATACCACATGATAAATCCAGACTAATGCTCTGGCCACGTGTTCAATATATATAATACTGACGATGAAGGATTATAGAGTGAGTTCTCATCTCGTAGAAGACGAACGTATTATTATGAAATCCCATAAAAAGTGGAATGGGAATAACTGGTTTTAGGATTGTCACCTTCAACGGAATGCACGGGTCGTCGAAGCAGTACCATCATTCACTGCATGTTAAAGCTGGCTGAAGTCAAGTCGTCAAGTAGTTCAAGCTTGCTAATTTGTCATTACAATCTCTTTTGTGGTGATTGCTATCATAAGATCGAACATATGATATTGTTTTGAAGGAATGTGAATAATCCAAGTCTCAACTATCGGAAAAGTTGAGTTTCTTCATATTTTTGACTTATTAAACTAATAATGAATTCGAGTACTCCGGTTATCCGCCTAATGGCATGGCAAGGTCACCACGGATAAAGAAATTCGCGGGTAACGCAAATAAGGACTAAGAATAAGGTGCAAACAAAAAAACATGAAAACTGTGTTTTATTAATACAGAAATCAATCAACTTTCTCCATCTGTAAGGTCGTGTACAAATTTCAGGAAAGCCTTTAGAATTACTATGGAACTCGCTTTCGTGGATCACCCGCATCGAGGAACATCCATTCGCAGATAATCGAGGTTCTCCTGTGTATATGTTAAAGTGTGGTAATTCAAAGTACTTATCTAACAGAAAACTTTCTCGGCTCTGCGACAGATCGAAGTAAAACTACATTGTTAGGCGAAAATCCACTTATAAATAATACACACTTCAAATTTGTATGGAATTGTAATGGTAGCTAATGTGAAAGCACAAAATGGGTTATTTAGTTATTTCTTATGGCATAAACAGTAAATTGGCAAAATGAGCATACAACTTAATTGCGCTGGATTAAATTGACATTATTCCGTCACACGCGGTAATCAACCCAAGGAAATCTTGTTTGGAAGTGACATGTTAGGTACATCACACTACTATAGACAGACATGTGTCTTCAACCAACATTTAACACGCATGGATACACTTGATAGGGTACTTCCCAACGAATAATTTCCCAGGTATCTGGTGACGACAGAGCTAATTTGTTTAGCACTAGAATGTGATCAAAAGCCGGTTTATCTGAAACCTCATACGTTGCGTTCGAGGTTTCAGTTTCAAGACGCACGTCATCTCAATATTCCATCAACCAACACTAAAGTACACATTGAATAAAAAACAAAAAAAACGGATGGTCCACGATGATGTTATTGTGGTGATTTGTGGTAGCCAAAATTCACTCCAATCACCCTTAAAATAAGTTTGAAGGTGATACATCGATCTTACGTTCGTACTCAGTATCATTCCGTCCATCATTCGGACAGCACGCGTCCAGCAATCATTCGATTAAGTTTGATCGTTCGGTTTCTCGTTGTGAAACAAATACTGTAGGGATGAAAAGTGTGAACTTTTAGCATGGATTATAGCTATGAATCCAGTATAGTGTATCAATTGTTCCAACTGAAATTTTGTGTGCAACCATCTAATTAGGAGTTTCAAGGACAACTGAGCACAAGAAATACAGTGAAAATGACCGCGATTGTGGTGTGATCAGAGTATGATGAAGAGAGCTGACTCACGCAACTTAAGTTTTCACTGTTTCGGGTTTTTACGGGTTTTTACCAAATCAACAAAATTAAAAATGCGAAATTAATTACCGCTTTAAAATGTGCGATTCTAGTGACCTGCTTTATGCAACTACTATATTTATTTTATTAATGGTGGCTTTTCGCGTGTTGTCGGTTAGTGTAAACACCTTGTAGGTTGAGTGTTACCTGAGCAGTCATAAACCGGTGCAGACAAGGCCGTCTATACGAACGCCGCTGTTTCGATGTTTGCAATTACTGTTTTTCATTTCTTTTGTTACTGACCGCTTCGATTTTGACCATGAAAGTGAAAGGAATGAGAATTTCGTCAAAAGCGCATTACTTGTGGATTTCGCCTTTCTGCTCTGTTTGGTTTTTCCTTGTACAGTAACGAATTGGTTTCCGTTCACCTTGTATCGGTTTTCTATTGATTGGAGTTCGCCTTCCACTTTTATGAACCGCTGCATTCAGCTGATTGTAGTGGTGTGAAACAATGAAGGAAGAATTTGACCATATAGCCAACTTGTGCTATTTCTATGAACTTTTTTTGTTTCAATTTAATTGATAATAAAATAAACTTTGTGTATGTGAGAGATACATTACTTCATAACGAAAACAATTATTGTCGTAGACGAAGAAAAATTTTTTGAATTGTGTTTATGTTTAAAATCTTGAAAAGCATTGGGACTTTTAGTAAAAACTTTTAAAACATTGTCAAACCACATATGACCTCCAGAAACATGAAACATTCTCCTTTGATCTATTAACTCGGATTTCCGAAATTGCAATATACGAGATGTATGACATCGCTCAAGAGGATCACATGTAACTGAGATTTAAGTGACACTTATTTTGTAGTTTCCAGAACAATGAAACAAAACGGTAAAATTTTGCGCAATATTGGTACAATATTTTTAATTAGATTTGAACTCATTAAAATTTATTGATTTGTATAGCGTGAACAATAAGTGCTTGAGCATGTTATGATATTGATGAGATTTCGCTTTACATCACATGATTCTTGACCAAGATAAGACGTTTTATGCTTTGGTAAGCCCAGAAGTCTGTTTTTACCTTAAAATCATTCAAAATAAAAATGCCAAAACAATAGAAACTGGATTTCTGTAGACTATCCATGAGTCTGTTTTTTTTTCTTCGGATCGCAATCTCGGCTATGCCTCTGATTCGCTTCAGAAAATATAGGGTGTGTCACATCAAATTGCATCACGGAAAAAACGCTGTAGAAATTCGCCCAGTAGACCGATCCTTTTGAAAATTTTAGACAGTAAAATAAAAAGTATTAAACAACTTTTGGCATTTTCTTATTATTCATACTTCGAGCCCAAGCCCGTATGCTCGCACCTTCCTCTTTACCCCGTCCATAAGGTTCTGTACAACGTCAGGTTGTAGTTTTTTTGAACAGAAATCCATTTTCTCTTGAAGTTCGCCTCCGATTTGACAACTTTTGGGTTCTTCCGGAGGGCCTGCTTCATAATCGCCCAATATTTCTCTATTGGGCGAAGCTCCGGCGCGTTGGGCGGGTTCATTTCCTTTGGTACGAAGGTGACCCCGTTGGCTTCGTACCACTCCAACACGTCCTTTGAATAGTGGCACGAAGCGAGATCCGGCCAGAAGATGGTCGGGCCCTCGTGCTGCTTCAATAGTGGTAGTAAGCGCTTCTGTAGGCACTCCTTAAGGTAAACCTGCCCGTTTACCATGCCGGTCATCACGAAGGGGGCGCTCCGCTTTCCGCAAGAGCAGATCGCTTGCCACACCATGTACTTTTTGGAAAACTTGGATAGTTTCTGCTTGCGAATCTCCTCCGGAACGCTGAATTTGTCCTTTGAGGAGAAGAACAACACGCCCGGCAGCTGACGAAAGCCCGCTTTGACGTAAGTTTCGTCGTCCATTGCCAGGCAATGCGGCTTCGTCAGCATTTCGGTGTACAGCTTCCGGGCTCGCGTCTTCCTCACCATGTTTTGCCTTTCGTCGCGGTTAGGAGCCTTCTGAACCTTGTATGTACGCAGGCCCTCCCGCTGCTTGATCCGCTGGACGAATGAACTTGACAAATTCAGCTTATTGGCGACATCCCGGACCGAACTTCTCGGATCACGTCTAAACTGCTTAACTACGCGCTTGTGATCTTTTTCACTGACGGAGCATCCATTTTTGCCGTTCTTCACCTTCCGGTCGATGGTTAGGTTCTCGAAGTATCGTTTTAGTACTCTGCTGACCGTGGATTGGACGATTCCCAGCATCTTACCGATGTCTCGATGTGACAGCTCCGGATTCTCGAAATTAGTGCGCAGGATTAATTCACGACGCTCTTTTTCGTTCGACGACATTTTTCCAAATTTACGAAAAATTGACAGTGAAGCATGGCCAACGTGATCTATACACTCTTATCTGATTATAAGCGAAAGCTGAAGATATAATTCCTAAAAATTAAATTCCTACAGCGTTTTTTCCGTGATGCAATTTGATGTGACACACCCTTTAGTGTTCGTCGATCACAAAAAGTAAAAATGACATACACCTCCAGTGTACGTATTATTTTCGCCATCACTGTATGCTACTGGAATTCCCATGTCTGATACAAAGAAAATTCAAAGATTTGAAAACGAGGGGGCCAACCCGTAGCCTTGAACTGCATACATTATGTGAGAAACAAGTTATACGAATTTTGCTTACATCACTTCAAAGATTTATGCTTTAAAATTGGTCAAGAGCGTAACGGTGTCAATGCTCTGTCGATTTCAATTCTCGGTTAGGCTATGTGATTTATCATCGAGAGAAGTGTTATGACCCGTACTTTGACATTCATTTAATCATGCTTGCCAGAAAATTATGATCTTCCAACATTTATAAATATTTAAACCCTATTATAGTTAAGATTCACATGTGAAATGATGTAGAATGACATTAAAAAGTGCAAGAACTTTGTAACGAAGGAAGAAAATACAGTGAAACAGTTTATAGTAAAACAATCCAAAGTATTTGATATTTTAGACAACTAACAGAGTGAAAATACAGGAAAATGCTACCAATACGATATGCCTACTGGTTGGCACTGATTTTTTGTTTCGCAGATGCACAATCGAAGGAGTTGGATAGAAGTAAAACAGCAGCAAACAAGAAATGTAAGTTCACGTTTTGTTTAAATATGTTTTAATTTCTAGGTTTCAGAGAGTAAAATAAGTGTGTACATTAAATTGAATATATAAAAACAAGTATTACTCGGACAAGGATAATAAATGTCACAAAAAAAAAAACTATGTTATAATAAATCAATTACATTTTTTTCACATTTTAGATATCTGTTTGTCATTCCTGACTATCTGCTTGCTATAACGATTTTGTTTCCGACAATATCGGAAATGGTGTCGATCGTAGCTAATGGCAACAGGATGTGTTGATCTCATTAGATAATAAATCAACGTGTTTGTTGCGTGTCCTTCCAGCACGGTTTTATAATAGGGCCAACTATTCCTCTCAGGCCTCAATTTAAATTGTGCTTGTACTGGAATACGACCAGCTTTTCTTTCTCGAGCTTCATATCGGGTGACTTTTATTGGTGGTTTACGTTGTGTTCAACCAAAAAGTGTTTATCATCTCATCTTGTGCGAATATGGCAAAAAGATAACAAGCAAATCCACACTTTACAGAGGTCTTTCGTAACAGCCAAATCGTCTTTTCGAATTGTGACATACTATAATACTTTCTTAATTGTACTGATATATCGGAAAACCAGAAACACACCATTCGTTACTTTTCTGTCGTGGAATAGAGTCGCCTTCGTCACAATTGTTTAAATCCTGCCGATAAAAAGAACTTCCGTATTTCGAGATTTTCCGCGATGCTTGAGCGCCTTCCATTAATCGCTTGAATCGTCTCGCATTCGATCTGACTTATGGACAAAATCTAGTTGCTGCAACAATTCTCCCCGAGTTGATTCTTTCAGAGTAGCAAATTGGCGCATAATCTTCCATCTGCATCTGTTTCGTTCCTTACCGCAAAATATAAGACTCGTGTTGTTTTATTTTTTTTTATTAGGGTGCACATTTCCATTTTAGAGTGGTCCGAAAAGTCGACTTTTTCTCGCTTTTGGTTTTTTTTTCTACAAAGACTTTTTTAAAAAAATTATAACTTTTGGACTACCAAAACTTAACCAAAACATCCAGAACAAATTATGCAAATAACGCCCCTATCAATCGCATGATGCGTATATACAATCAGCACTGCGAAATAATTGACACAACAATGAATAAAAAAACAGCTAAAACAGAAACATGTACCGCAAAAATAATATTTAACATAAGAAAACATTGTAACATTAGTGTATAAGTGTGTAGTCTACATTTGTTTGACGAAATGAATAAATAAATAAATAAATAAATTTAAATCCAAAAAATTAAGCCAATCAGCTAGAAAAAATGTAACACTTAGTAAAAATTCTGTAATTATTGATTGTTTTTTTTAGTTTACCTGGGTTCAGATTCAAGCGCGTTTTTTCTTGAAAGCTAATGTATTTTTACATAACATATCCAAAATTCAGAGAGACGTTATTTTTTGTTCTTGAGTTATGATTTTTCAACATTAACATTTCCGAAAAATCATTTTTTCCCTTATTTCCAAAACTGATATTTTTCAAAAACCCGACGTATTGGTATTCTTTGATAAATACCACACTTGCGTAAAAATCGGATTCTAGTCGCATAGATGTAGTCCTGTCGCAAAGGAATATTGAACGAAAACTGAAAACATGTTGACTTTGGAAAGTCATAACTCTAAAACGAAAAGAAACACCTCTCTGATATTTGCTTTCAAGAAAAAAATATAACTATAACGCATTTGGTTCCGATACCATGTAAACTATAAAAAAACAAATACAATCAATGATTATGGAAACAAAATCAATTTCTTCAGGAAGTATTTTTTCAAAGAAAATTAGTTTATTGGCTTCAATTTGATATGCTGATCGTCTAAATCAGTCCAGTACAGTGTTGCCACATTTGAATCTGAACCAGAGGGGTTAAAAATCTTTCTCATATGTATTTTTTTCCAAAAATCTGTACCACCGAAAATATTCGTTGTAGAGAAAAAAAATAATAGCATGAAAAAAATACTCATTTAATTTATACAAATACTACATTTACATTTGCACGTCATTCGTTATTTGACGATGCTCATACATAGTTTTTCTGAATCTAGATTGCATTTTTTTTTTTATTAAATCGTTTATTTTTACAGGCTCAGTTACATAAGTTTAAAGGAGCCAAACTCCTGACTGTATTGTTACAAGTATATATAAACATTTTTCCTTAATTCTAATGTTAATGGTGTAGAAAACCGATTACTCGCGGTCTACTCGAGTTTAGAAGGGTGACATATTTTCTTCAGGAAAAGGAAGGGATAAAAGGATATGTTAACAATGTTTACTCTCACATTCACACTCACATTCATTACACTCAATTCTTAAGCCTATCTTATATCTAATATGTATTTACATTTCACCTTATTCTATTGTCAATGAGAAGGGATTTGATTTCTCGCGAAGGAAAAGGAAAAGGAGAATATAAGGATATAAGGACAATCAGACACGAAGATCGATAACTTTCAGGAAGACATATATTTGGGACATGTAATCAAGGTCTAAACCAGCCAACACATCTCTCACCGGCACATTGGGCTGCCTTCCTCTAGCCCGAAGAGAGTTTTCTAAATTCGATCTGGCAACAAGATACTCCTCGCACGACCAAACAACGTGTTCGATGTCGTGGTAACCTTGGCCACAGGCACAGATATTGCTGTCGGCGAGATCAAAACGAAAGAGTAGCGCGTTTAACGAACAGTGATTGGACATGAGTCGGGAGAAGGTGCGAATAAAGTCCCGACTCAAGTCCAGACTTTTGAACCATGGTTTGAGGCTAACCTTAGGGATAATTGAGTGGAGCCACCGGCCCAATTCATCTTCGTTCCATTTGCGTTGCCAGTTAACAATGGTATTTTTACGGACTAAAGAATAAAATTCATTGAAGGCGATTTGACGCTGATAAATTTCGCCTTCAATTGCACCTACTTTTGCTAATGAGTCAGCCCTCTCATTACCCGGAATTGAGCAATGTGAAGGGACCCAGACAAAGGTAATGACATAACAGCGTCTGGTTAAAGCACTCAAAATTTCTCGTATTCTCTCAAGGAAGTACGGCGAGTGCTTTTCCGGCCTCACTGAACGGATAGCTTCGACAGAGCTAAGACTATCCGTTACAATGTAATAGTGTTCAACAGGTCGTGAGGCGACGCTGTCCAGCGCCCAGTGTATTGTTGCCAATTCAGCAATATACACTGAGCAAGGATTCTGAAGACTGTGGGAGGTGCTAAAAAATTCGTTGAACACTCCAAATCCTGTGGACTCATTCATAGAGGACCCATCAGTAAAGTACATATTATCACAATTGATACGCCCATACTTTGCATTGAAGATCGTAGGAACGATCCCCGATCGATGATAATCTGGAATTCCATGGATTTTCTCCTTCATGAACAGATCAACATATACAGAGGAATTGATGTAGTCAGGAAAACAAACACGGTTGGGAATATACGAAGAAGGATCAACCTGCATAGAGATGAATTCATGATATGAAGTCATGAATCCAGAATGAAAATTTAGCCCGATCAGCTGCTCAAAATTTCCGATCACCAATGGGTTCATAAACTTACACCGGATGAAGAACCGAAGAGATAATAAATTGAAGCGATCTTTTAGTGGGAGTAGGCCTGCCAAAACCTCGAGACTCATGGTATGCGTTGAGGGCATACATCCCAACGCGATACGGAGACAAAGATACTGAATTCGCTCGAGTTTAATGAGATGTGTTTTGGCAGCTGATTGAAAACAGAAACTGCCATACTCCATCACTGAGAGAATAGTTGTTCGATACAACATTATAAGATCTTCGGGATGGGCTCCCCACCAGGTGCCGGTAATTGTACGGAGAAAGTTTATTCTTTGTTGGCATTTTTTACTCAGATACCTAATATGGGCCCCCCAAGTACATTTCGAGTCGAACCAGACCCCAAGATACTTGAATGACATAGCATGAGTGATCGGTTTACCCAAAAGTTGAAGCTTTGGTTTTGCTGGTCTATGCTTCCTAGAAAAAACCACCATCTCTGTTTTCTCCGTGGAGAATTCGATCCCTAGCCCAATGGCCCAGGTTGAAAAATTGTTCAAAGTATCTTGTAAGGATTCTTGCAGGTCGGATTCGTTTGATCCTACGACAGACACCACTCCATCATCTGCAAGTTGTCTTAGGTTGCAATTTTGTGTAAGGCAATTGTCGATGTCGCTTACATAGAAGTTGTACAAAAGGGGGCTTAAACATGAGCCCTGGGGGACTCCCATGTAGGAGATCCGACTTACTGTCGAATCCCCATGAGAAAAATTCAAATGTTTCTCACAAAGCAAGTTATATAACATATTATTCAATAGAGGCGGTAGACCCCGAGAGTGTAATTTGTCTGACAAAACCTCTATTGAAACAGAATCAAAGGCCCCCTTTATGTCCAAGAATACTGAAGCCATTTGTTTTTTTTCGGCGTAAGCCATTTGAATTTCTGAAGGAAGCAACGCAAGACAATCATTCGTCCCCTTGCCCCTGCGGAACCCATATTGTGTATCTGAGAGTAGGCCATTCGTTTCAACCCATCGATCAAGGCGAAACAAGATCATTTACTCCAACAATTTCCGTATACAAGACAGCATTGCTATTGGGCGGTACGAATTGAAGTCGGACGCGGGTTTTCCGGGTTTTTGAATAGCTATAATTCGCACTTGTCTCCAATCATCTGGAACAATATTATGCTCCAGAAACCGATTGAATAAATTCAATAAGCGATGTTTCGCCACATCAGGGAGGTTTTTTAACAAGTTGAACTTAATTCTATCCGTTCCTGGAGCCGAATTGTTACAAGAAAGGAGAGCAAGAGAGAATTCTACCATCGAAAACTCGGAATCAAGATCGCATCTATCTTGTGGTATATCTCGAACAATTTTTTGCACAGGAGCGGAATCGGGACAAACCTTCCGTGCAAAATTAAAAATCCATCGATGTGAATATTCTTCGCTTTCATTCGATGAAGAGCGATTTCTCATGTTTTTAGCCACTTTCCATAATTTTTTCATTGACGTTTCTCGTGACAAACCTCCCACGAAATTTCGCCAATAAGCACGTTTTTTCCCTTTGATCAAGTTTTTAAATTGATTTTCAAGGTCCAAATACGATTGAAAATTTTCAATGGTTCCACGTTTCCGAAAAGCTTTGAATGCGTTCGATTTATCCTGATAAAGCTTGGAACATTGGCTATCCCACCATGGATTGGAAGGCCTTCGACGAATAGTGGAGCCTGGGATGGGTTTCGTTTGAGCGCGAACCACGCTGTCATAGATCAAACGAGAAATGAAGTTATACTCCTCCAATGGAGGCAAACCATCTCTGGAATTGATGGCTAGAGCAATCGCGTCCGAATATTTTTTCCAGTCAATGTGTCTTGTGAGGTCATATGCCATGTTTATAGATTCAGAAGAATTCGACCCAATGGTGATGGAAATTTTGATTGGCAAGTGATCACTACCGTTGGGGTCCTGTATTACATTCCACTGGCAATCTAACGATACTGAATTCGAGCAAAGCGAGAGGTCAAGAGCACTTGGGTTAGCAGGAGGTTTAGGAACACGTGTTGTTTCCCCAGTATTCAAAACGGTCATATTGAAGCTGTTACAAAGGTCATATATCAACGATGAACGATTGTCGTCGTACTGTTCCCCCCAGGCAGTTCCGTGAGAGTTGAAGTCTCCCAAGATCAATCGTGGCTCAGGAAGAAGTGAGCACATGTCAACAAGTTGCTTGCGGCTAACCGCAGCTCTCGGGGGCCAATACAAGCTGACAATACAGAGGTCTTTTCCTCTGATGTTTGCATGACAAGCAACAGCTTCAATCCCTCCAATAGGTGGAAGGTCAATTCGAAAAAATGAGTGGCACTAATTGATCCCCAATAGCACCCCTCCGTATCTGTCATCACGGTCCAAGCGTATAATATTAAAACCGTGGAAAGATAGATCATCTCGCGAAGAAAGCCAAGTTTCGGACAGAGCAAAAACATCACAATTCAAGTTATGAATTAAAAATTTGAATGTATCCAATTTAGGGATAGGACTACGACAATTCCACTGTAAAACAGTGATATCTCCGACCTCTCTATTTGAATTAGACATCAAGAGAGATAATCATTGCAAGGAGGGGCCATGTTTGCATCAATTGTTGCAAAATTGTCTTTAATACTGGAAGCATTGAGATGACAATGGTTCTGATGGAGTCGGAAACATTAAAACACTTGAAGATTTGATCCAAAAGGTCAGACAACTTTATAAATCCCGATTGGGAAGTTGAACTGGACGGAAAAATAGGGACAGTTGGGGTTTTTGATGTCCCCTCGAGTGCTGGGTCGTTCGAAGATGAACTATTGCCACGGAAGCCAGGAGGAACCTGATTTTGCTTGTCCGCTGCACTCGATTTTTTAGGCAAGCTAACAGGGGTTGTCACCGGAGGGACTTGTCCTTGAACTTTGAGAGTGGTCACATTTTTGCGCCGGGGATTCCCTTGGAAAATGAACGGTGTGCCCCCGTTAGCTGTGTCCGCTTCCATTTCGTCAACGGGCAACGTGGCGAAGGCATTTTGTGTGTTGATTGGTTGCTGTTCTTGAGCCGGTGGATAAGCGCCCTTCAAAATTTCCGCAAAAGAGCGTTTCGAGCGTTCCTTCAAAGAGCGCTTCTGTTTATCCCAGCGACTCTTATAAGTTTCACAAGCTGAGAGCTCATGTGGGGATCCCCCGCAATATGGACATTTATGCTCAGTCGCACTGCAGGATTTCCCCTCATGTTGCTCTCCGCAAGTGGCACAGCGCTCCTTGTTGGCGCAATAGTCTGCTGTATGACCAACTGACTTGCATTTGTTGCAAGTCATGGGCTTTGGCACGAAGAGTCGCACTGGAAGTCTTAATTTATCCACCATAACGTAGTCAGGGAGGGCGGAACCAGCAAAAGTTACTCGAAACGAGTCGGACGGCGTGAACTTTTTTTCTTCCCCATTCTGGGAAACTTTTCCTAGTTGATGGCAGTCCAAAATTTTAATTTGTTTCAAAGGGAGCTGTTTAAATCTACCATCTCCCTTTTTTTATTATTTCGCTCGTCAGACCCGTTTCCGTAATCACCCCCGAAATTTCTACGTTATGGCAGGGCACGTAGGCGCGATATTCTATAACAAACCTATTGCCGACAACAATATCGTTAGCGTGCTTCCGATTAGCCACGACAACACGCAGTTTGTTCGGTCTAAACTTGGAAATTTCAACCACGGAAGAGTAATATCTTGCCAGATCTTTCGAAATTTGGATGACATTGAGGGATTTTCCCTTTGGTTTGGGCCGGAAGAAAACAATCCATGGGCCAGATCCAGGTGCATCTTCTGGATAGACCTTGATACGGGGAGAGGAAGCAACTGTGGGGGAGGACGAGGTCGATTGTTGAGCGGGAGCGGGATCAGTAGGGCTGGGAGGCAAGTTCGGGAGTTGAGCGGAAGCGGGAGATTGGGGGGGGGGGGTGAAGAGGAAAGGTTTGCAAATTTTTTGAGGGGGGCTTGTTCAGGTGGATTAACTTTTCCTCTAAAGAGATATCTTCCGAGGGGGGAACGCGTTTAAGCGATTTTCCAGCTCCCGTAGGGGGGTAGACAGTGGATTCAATCTCCATGTCAACGGTTCCTCCTTCATCTGCCATTTAAAGTGGCAGATTACATTTTTTGATTAATTTTCAATTTTTTTTTATTTTTTCATAACCTAATAACCTTAACCTAATGAAATTAATAATACTTATTTTGCACCCAGTGCGGATCCAATGGTTTCCAACTCGAATCGCGTGTCAATCGTTCAGTACAGCTGAACCGGTGTATCGCAACACAGCACGATGATGGTGTCGATCACGAGAGGCGACAAATTCGCCAGCACACAGCGCCCGCGGTGCAGGCCTTCTTCTTCCCGCTTGTTGTGATTGCTTCGATACAATCCACTCGCAATATAGGGAATCCCGTTAGGATGCGATGATCACTTCACCAGCCACGAGAATAACGGTATCACTTCCTTGCTCGATAACGATATATATATGCGTCCGGCGGCTTCGAACTTAGGAAGACGAATGAGATTGCATACTATCATTTATTAAAATTTTCGAGCTGCCGCCACGATGTTTGACCAAATCTTTTGACCTCAAAATAGCGTTCATCGTATCGTTGCTGAGCCGATTTTGGAGCTTATTTTTGTTCTGATTATATTCAGAAAAAAATCGCTTGACAGTTGCTGAGGAGTGAGGCATAGTGAGAACGTTAAGGACAAGACGTTAAGCGCCGAAATGCGAGCGATGCCGTCAATTCTTTTTAGGCATCCAATTTTTGTCCACCATTCTTGCACATGAAAATTTTATTTTCTGAAATTATGATTTCCTTACGAAGTAATTTTATCTTAATGTAGCATCGTGAATTCCGATTTTTCAGCCTGGAACAAACGATTCAATCTGTTGATCTGGGGCAAAACATACGTCGCACCGTTTGACGCGAATCCTTTCAGACGATCCTTGTAAAGAATTCCGTCCTTATGAAAATGATCAATCATTGCATTGTAAATGCTTTTATGATCAGCAGTACCAAGCGATACTGTGATGTAAAAGTCGTCATGTACCGTTCTGAATCATATTTCGGACAACATCATATTTCGGACACTTTGTTCTAATATCTTGAAATGCTTGAAGCACTGATGATATAACTATAAAATTAATATCATAATTGCTTCTTTAGAGTAATCCCTTGGTTTCACTATCACTTCATTTGAGAATAACATTTTAATTATTACATAGTTGGAAAAAATCCATCCAAAATCCACTCATTATTGTTTGTGTTTCACGTTTGCTTAGCGTGATAACGTAGAATTTACCTCTTCATCAATATTAAAATTTCTCTCGTGTTTCATTACTTTTCATCATCGTTATCAGGTTACTGTGATTGCTTGGTAAGTGTTTCCCAGTTGACTATAAAATATAATCAAGTGTGATAGGGAGGCGATCTGGCGTAGTGGCAACATCCATGCCTCTCACGCTAAAAGCCACGAGTTCAATTCTCACTCAAGACATTCTTCCAAAAAATGGGAGTAAAAAGTGACGAACCAGCCAAATGAGTTGAAAATCACTATAATACAGATAAAAAAAATCAAGTGTAATATAATTTTCGTTCAAAAAATTACAAAATAAAGTGTCCAAAATTTCAAATTCAATCTGTCTGAAATTTGATTTTTTTATAAATTGTGTCCGAAGTTTGATTCTTATTCGCTTGATTTGAAAAGCATTTTATTCGATGATTGTTTTATGTTTTCAATCAAATAGGTACCAAATTAAGCAGCTTAAAAGCATATTGAATTAATTTATATCCAAACCAAACCAAATAATACCTGCGCATAAAGTTGAGATCTGTTTTCTGCATCATATGCCTTAAGCGTCCGAAATATGATTCAGAACGGTACCTCAATATTGCTTTGTTCAAATGTAAGAAATTTCACGCGTGGAAAAAATTTGTACCAATCTGTACTTCTTGACGAAAATCTGTACTCTGTACCGTACAGAATCTGTACTAAAAATAACGATAATATCTATACCATTCCAGATAAATCTGTGCGTGCGGCAACACTGGCCCAGTAGTTCAAAAGTTATAAATATTATGAAAAGTTGGAGGCGATCTGGCGTAGTGGTAACATCCGTACCTCTCACGCTCAAGGACACGAGTTCAATTCTCACTCCCGACATTCTTCCAAAAATGGAAGTTAAAAGTGACGAACCAGCCAAAATGTGTTGAAAATCACTATAATACAGAAAAAAAAAAATTAAAAGTCATTTTTGAAAAAAAGGGGGAAAAATTGGTTTTTCGGACCACCCTAAAATGGAAATGGACACCCTAATAAAAAAATAGAAAAACGGGTCTAATATTTTGCAATAAGGAAAAAAACTACCAATTTTTAACCAAAATCTAAGAACCACTATATCGGTTTAGCATGGAATGGCTGTTTAATTTTCCCTTTCCATGTGATTTTGATTTTTTTGTAAGAACGTATGTTAAAGTTTCATCAACACCAGATGGCGAGTTTCTCGTGAAGTGCCAGAATTTTATGGCACAAGGGTTGAACACAAATTATTTCGAGATCATAGTAGCTACAGGTCGGACTCGATTATATATAATCGCAATTTCACTTTCAACGTTGATTTTCGAATCCAATACATAATCGAATCACAAAAAAGCTATTTTTCAATAAATGTTTGCCAATCATACATTAATGAAAAAATTGTTTTCTTGAGATTCGATGTATAGTATTTGAAAAAAAAATATTGAAAAAAAAATGGTCGACTATAAATAATCGAGTCCGACCTGTATTTAATTTTAATTGAATTGCTAGATTATCCTAGTAGTGAAAAATCTTAGAGGGATGGTCGAACATTAAAAAGTTGAACGAATTTTATGAATTTTTAAAATTTAGATAAAGTAGTGATAAATAATTGTAACTAGAAAATTCTAGAAATCTTGTCTGACGAAATCTGGAAATCAAGGAGGTTGTTTGAATGATGATTGACACTGTTGAACACATGAAAAATTTTGAACTGTTTTCGAAACACATGTATTAAAAAAAATGATTGATATGTTTCTAATACTTGCAGCATGTAGATGTTTATCCGCATATTTTTTTAAATATTTATAATCAATGTAGCCTGAGTATTGAAATTACATATAGGAAGAACAACATAAAGTTGTCTTAAAACGATTCAAAACATTCCACTTATGTGAAACCACTTTATCATCAATATAAATGTTTAAGATTAAAATATAACCCTTTCAAAATGGTGGACTTAGGGTGTATTTAGCGGTTTTGAGGTGATTCAATCCAATTTTATGTATTTGCTCTGCTCTGCATTGAAGAAGGGGGCAGGGGGGGGGGATAAATATTATTTGTTTTACTCTTAATGCATAAGAAAATAATAATACGTTGTAGAGAGTAAGATAGAGGATCTATTGGCATCACGTATGTGATACTTTTCCACCGCCATTTCCTTGACTCTTGCTTTTTTTAAACTTCCGCTTTGTATTTTGTTGTCCGCCGAACACCATGCTTACATCTCGCGGTCATGTCTGGGTCACAATCCAAATCAGAAGGCATTCCGTTATGTTTTCTACTTTTTCTGAAATTTTTTTTTCGATTTAGGCTAAGGACTTAGGTTTCAAGGAATTAAAAACTGCCAGAAAGTAAATTTTGATAAAATTGGGGTTTATGGGGTTTCTCAAACAAACGATTCATTTGGATTCAGATAAAATATCGATTGTTGAAAATCACAATTGTTAAACCCGGTATCGAAGGAGTGTTAGAGTAACTTTTGCATTCTAGTTGCATTAATGATTCGAAAGACTTGTTTTTCTTTCTTATTTTTTATCTGACTCTTGACGGCAAAAAATGAGAAAAAAAATCCAAGTTACATTTTGATTTATTTCCCTTTTTCTATAATAAAATCGAATTCTCTATAAACGTTCGCTATTTCTAAAATGTATAGGGCTCTTGATTCATTTTTCATACCATACAACTCAGTGAAGTGTTGCTCTTTCATACTTTAGGGCTCATGTTACCAAAACAGCATCCAACGTATCGAGTCCAAATTTGTTCGCTTCTTTTTACGTCATCTTTTTATAAACTTCCCAGCAATGAAGAACGATGCAAGCACGTGGTTTCGAATCAACTATGCTTTCTGCATAGTACAATTAAGGCTCTTTTTTCGTTTGATCTTATGCAAGCGAACATCGATTGTCCCGAATTACTTCGATTTCATGCACAAAAAATTGCATGACGTTACAAACTTATGGGTTATATTTCATATTTTCAGATATTTACCGTATGTGCTCTCGTGGCCGAGTGGTTAGCGTCCCACATTATCATGCCGGGGGTTTGGGTTCGTGTTATCCGGCATGGAAATATCAACTAAGTACAGGTCGGATTCGAATATCCGGAGACTCGATTATCCGGGATTCGAATATCCGGAGTATTTTATTTTTTGATTTTTCTTATTTTTAGGTCGGAATTTTGAATAATTTGTATGATAAAATTTAATAATCAATATGGGCTTGACTAATTTGACTAATAGAACACAGTTATTCGTGAAAAATGCAAGTCTAAGATGGTGGCCACTACAAAATGGCGGATTACATATTTTGACAGAACCCCATCGATATGGAACACGGATTTTTATGAAAAATTCAAATTCTGAATGACCGCCACCACAAGATGGAGCCAGCAGCGTAGTGAGGGTAGACAGCGCCCCTGGCAAACTATGAAAATGGCGCCCCAAAAAATGTCACTTTTTTTCAAATTTATCACTATAATTACACTTAGGTGCCTACTCTATCAAATTTCTTTTGAAAATCCTATTCAATTTTAACAAGGAACACATTCCTTTAACGTGTTATTGCCTAAATAATTGTAAAACATTGCATAGCACGGAGAGGCGCCCAGGCATGCGTAACGGAAAAATCAAAAGAGTATTTGTGTAATATGATGTTGAGTGTTCCAATTTCTCGAAAATAAAAGAGAGGTTATTGGTTTCATGTACGGAAAGAAGCAACTACTCATGATGGATGTCTTTCTACTCAATTGAAAGATGAAATATAATTCGGGGAAAAAATTGCTTTCGAAAATTCTTGTATTTTGGCGCCCCAAAGGGTCAGCACCCCCCGGAAAATGTCGGGTTTGCCACCCGCACACTACGTCGCTGAATGGCGCCATATATATTGGGTTGGGGAAAAAGAAATGTCGTATATTGTCAATATATGGCAACACTTAAACATATCTTGTGGTGTACTTATCGCATCGGGTCATACTATACGGCTATTTGAAGACGACAATCTGTGCTACAAGTTTTGATAGTGTTGTGATTATCCTTTTCAGTCTCAAGTTATAGCGCGTCAAAGATGGAGTCCACCAAGCGAGAAATTCGACATGTTTTACGTTTTTACTACCTGCGAGGTAAAACAGCAACGAAGGCGGCCGAAAAAATTCGTGTAGTTTATGAACCCGATGCTGTAACGATTCGCACAGCACAGCGTTGGTTTCATCGATTTCGTTCTAAAGGGTGTGTCACATCAAATTGCATCACGGAAAAAACGCTGTAGAAATTCGCCCAGTAGACCGATCCTTTTGAAATTTTTAGACAGTAAAATAAAAACTATTAAACAACTTTTGGCATTTCCCATTTTTCATACTTCGAGCCCAAGCCCGTATGCCTTCCTCTTTACCCCGTCCATAAGGTTCTGTACAACGTCAGGTTGTAGTTTTTTTTGAACAGAAATCCATTTTCTCTTGAAGTCCGCCTCCGATTTGACAACTTTTGGGTTCTTCCGGAGGGCCTGCTTCATAATCGCCCAATATTTCTCTATTGGGCAAAGCTCCGGCGCGTTGGGCGGGTTCATTTCCTTTGGCACGAAGGTGACCCCGTTGGCTTCGTACCACTACAACAAGTCCTTTGAATAGTGGCACGAAGCGAGATCCGGCCAGAAGATGGTCGGGCCCTCGTGCTGCTTCAATAGTGGTAGTAAGCGCTTCTGTAGGCACTCCTTAAGGTAAACCTGCCCGTTTACCGTGCCGGTCATCACGAAGGGGGCGCTCCGCTTTCCGCAAGAGCAGATCGCTTGCCACACCATGTACTTTTTGGAAAACTTGGATAGTTTCTGTATGCGAATCTCCTCCGGAACGCTGAATTTGTCCTCTGCGGAGAAGAACAACAGACCCGGCAGCTGACGAAAGTCCGCTTTGACGTAGGTTTCGTCGTCCATTACCAGGCAATGCGGCTTCATCAGCATTTCGCTGTACAGCTTCCGGGCTCGCGTCTTCCCCACCATGTTTTGCCTTTCGTCGCGGTTTGGAGCCTTCTGAACCTTGTATGTACGCAGGCCCTCCCGCTGCTTGGTTCGCTGGACGAATGAACTCGACAAATTCAGCTTATTGGCGACATCCCGGACCGAACTTCTCGGATCACGTCTAAACTGCTTAACTACGCGCTTGTGATCTTTTTCACTGACGGAGCATCCATTTTTGCCGTTCTTCACCTTCCGGTCGATGGTTAGGTTCTCGAAGTATCGTTTTAGTACTCTGCTGACCGTGGATTGGACGATTCCCAGCATCTTACCGATGTCCCGATGTGACAACTCCGGATTCTCGAAATGAGTGTACAGGATTAATTCACGACGCTCTTTTTCGTTCGACGACATTTTTCCAAATTTACGAAAAATTGACAGTGAAGCATGGCCAACGTGATCTATACACTCTTATCTGATTTTAAAGCGAAAGCTGAAGATATAATTCCTAAAAATTAAATTTCTACAGCGTTTTTTCCGTGATGCAATTTGATGTGACACACCCTTTAGTGTAGTGGCTGTCGAAGATACATCCCGTACTGGTAGGCCAATCGTCGTGGAAACCGATAAAATCGTTGAAATCATCCAAGTAGAACGGCATGTGAGCACTCGCTCGATTGGCCAGGAACTGGGTATAGACCATAAAATCGTTTGGAACCATTTGCAGAAGATTGGATTTCAAAAAAAGCTGGATGTATGGGCGCCACACGAGTTGACGTAAAAAAATCTTTTAGACCGAATCAACGCCTGCGATGCACTGCTGAAACGGAACGAACTCGACCCATTTTTGAAGAAGATGGTGACTGGCGATGAAAAGTGGATCACGTACGACAACCTAAAGCGAAAAAAGTTGTGGTCGAAGCGCGGTGAGCCGGCCCAAACCATCGCCAAGCCCGGAATGACGGCCAGAAAGGTTTTGCTGTGTGTTTGGTGGGGTTGGAAGAGAATCATCCACTATGAGCTGCTCAACTATGGCCAGACCCTCAACTCGGTTCTCTACTGTGAGCAGCTTGACCGTTTGAAGCAGGCGATTGACCAGAAGCGGTCAGAAATTATCAATAGGAATGATGTTGTTTCCCACCAGGACAACGCTCGGCCTCACACATCTTTGATGACCGCCAGAAGCTACGGGAGCTCGGATGGGATGTCCTATTACACCCACCGTATAGTCCGGACCTGGCTTCAAGTGATTATCATCTCTTCCGGTCCATGCGAAACGCTCTTGGTGATACTAAGTAGGCCTCAAAAGAGGCTTGAGAAAACTTGCTGTCTGAGTTTTTTTTTGCAAAAAAGAGGGGGGGGGGGTTTATAAGGGGTGATAATGAAGTTGCCTTCTAAATGGCAACAAGTTTGCGAACAAAACGGCGCATATTTGACTTTTTTTTTTTTTTTTATCCAAAATATATATTTTATTAAGGCTCATATGGCGTCAGCCTAACGGGGCCGGGAGTTCAATATTTTGACAATTTTTGTCTTACAACTATGTTAGTAATATGTAACCGATTACTCGCGGTTGGCTCGAGGTTAGTATTACAAGTGTTCTCATAATTGGTATGTTGCAGTCTTCGATGCTCTGTACGTGTGCCTGATACGGGATACTTCCTATTGGGATGCAGCTGACCATTAATCAGCAACGCCCTCCTAGTCTGTACCCCATATCTAGCGTGGTGCGTCTTTCTCGACTCGAGGAATCCAAGATAGAATGGTCACTAGCCGGCGCAATCATCATCTCGTGTAGAGTTGTCATGAGCGGTACAACCTTTGGCTCTTGTTGAATGATCAGTGGACTGCACAACCTTCGGCCCGTGCATCTGTAAAGAGTGTGTGTATGTATTGCCGCGACTAAGTAAAAGTTTATCGATTGGATAGGAGGGATATGAAACGGGGACACAACGAAGGAAACATCATTAAACGTTGACATCGGCGTTTCTGAGGAACAGGTATAGATGAAGCAGAAGATCAGGATCCCGGCTACCTAAGATATCCCGGACGGGGATATCCGATTGTCTGACTTGTGCTCTCAGTGCTCTAGAGAGCTTAGAGCGAGCAGCATGGAACCGGATACACGACCAGACAACATGCTCGATGTCGTGGTAGCCATCGCCACAATCACAAAGATTGTTTGCTGCGAGCCCAATGCGATAGAGATGCGCGTTTAGGTTGTAGTGATTGGACATAAGCCGAGATATCACGCGAATGAAATCACGACCTACATTCAATCCCTTGAACCATGCACTCGTCGAGACCTTAGGGATAATCGTGTGTAACCAACGACCGAACTCATCTTCACTCCACATGCGCTGCCAACTAACGAGTGTGTCCTGTCGAGGAATGTGAAAAAATTCATTATAGGCAATTTGCCTTTCAAATAGTGTGCCTTCTGAAGCGCCCACCTTAGCTAGCGAGTCCACTTTCTCATTCCCCGGAATCGAGCAATGAGAGGGAAAAATAGTTGATTTTTTCAATAATCTAGAGAGTCGCCGTTTTACCGCGGGTGGACGTCTTCTCCCAACTTCCCCTACTTAAAATAGTCAATTAATCTTGTTGTTGAAAATTTAGGTTAAACGCGTTTTATCATTACTTTTCGTGTTGACAGACAGCTACTGTCTGTCTGTGAATAATTTACGCAGATCGTTGATTTCTGTAAAATAAACGTACCATCGATTTGACACCTACCATCAAATTTTGCACAGTAGCCTTCGTGCACTTCCTGGATGCTGCTGGCCAATTCTACCTGAAGTCTGACATGTTCCGAGACACTACACCATCCTTATTGAATATGCTCTTGTTAATTGCTCAATAACGTTCGACTGATCATAGTTGGGAACAATTCGAAGTGTTGATTTCGACTTACAGGAAGTGGGGGTAAGACGGACATGTTAAGAAGAACTATAATTTGTATCTCCGGAAACCCATGTTTCCCAAAACTGTTTCTTACAATTCAACATACTGTTTTTCTAAATAGTTGCCCAAATATTTTATAAAAATCTGTTTTCCAATGTTCTGTAGTGAAATTGAAACAAGCCGAAAAGTAGAACATTTTTACTGATGCGGGTAATATGGACATGTAGTGGGGGAATATGGACAGGTCTATAATATTCGAAGCGTAGAATTTTATCGCTCGGGAGAGGAATAATATCGCTCTCTCTCAGTGTATGTGGGTCAAGTAACTGAAATGGAACAAAAAGAGAAAGCAATAGAAAAAAGAGTTCAATAATCTTTCCATATCATGCATTGGATGTGATCTCAACATGTCTATTTCAACCCCACCAGTAGAATTATTTCAATATTTTAAATTTTCCACTCACACATGAATTTACTTTTCCGTGTGCATAACTAATATCGCTTCTTCGTTAACTCACAAACCGAAATATAACCATCAGTCATTTAAATTTTGAAATTAAACCACTAAAAATGCTTAATACCGGAGCCGCAAAAGTTACATCCACACGTGGAATCATGCATGTTTTAATTTTTTGTTTCTCTTTTCTACTTTTGATCAGGATTCATTGTCATAGGATGATTTAAATATTGTAGAATAACATGTAGAAAAAGTTCTCATTAACAGAAAAAAATCAACCACCTGCTCATCTTACCCTGACTGTCTTTAACCGCACCTCCCCTGCGTAAAGTTGTTTTCCGAAAACCACTGGGGAGTAGATTTGGAGTAATGAGTCACTGTCGAATCTGGCCAAAATAGAGGAGGCAGATTATGTTTTCTAAACAATAGAAGGAATCTCTTCTTCAAGCATTCGCAAATAAGCAAATAAGTTTGAGAATTTATGTTCCCCTTTGTGAGACAAGTAGAAAATCGCAAGCCACATGTGCAAATGGTTTGCCACACTAGCACCTTTCAGATTTAATCGACAACTAAACAACCATTATTGCATATGATGCACATATTTACACAGTAGCCATTTAGGCGTAAGAGTTTTCCTCCTGTTCTTCCATTATCCAGTTAGACCGGTCAGCGGAGACGGTTGATTGATCATTTTTGAGTTATTTATAAAACAGCAGCCCGATGTGTCTTGCAGAGCAGATCAATTGTATGGATGAATCGATCTTATTTCGACCGTGGATCGATCTCCATCGCTGATGATTGTTGCGTGGACGTAGTTATTCTGTCACAACACAAAGATGGTCAAATGATGGCCCTGAGTTTTGAACTCACGATCGATTGCTTATTAAGCGAACGCGCAACCAATGTGGCTACGGAGAACCCCTCTGACTGTTCTGAAAACTTTCGTCTTTGCAGGAAGGTCTACAGAAATTTTTTTATCTTTAAAAAAATGAAATCATCAGGAAAACGAGTTCCGAGAAATCAACTCTAGTATTTCTAGCGGAGACATTGATATAAATGCCACACTGTATTGAGGAGTTTCACCAATTTCTTCATCAACCCACATTGAATGTGAATGAAACAAAAGGACGAAAGAGACTAGATTTGCGAACTATTGATACATTTCTGAAACCAAACCGTACATCACAAATCTTGGAAGGTTGAATCATACTGTCCAGAATGTTTACTTAAGTTTTCGTATACCATTTTTCGACAGTAATGCTCAGTACAAAAAAAAACTCTAAAATGAGTCGTCAAATGGTTCCACGACGAAGATTCAATTAAAGAAAATAAATTTCTATGAAAAACAAACCCAATTAATTTTTTTTGAATGGAAAAGTTCTTTCAGAAACTATCCGTATCGTAAGCACATGTCTTCATAACAACTTTATGACCCTTTTTCATACGTGATAGTCTCGTTCTTGAATTACACTACCTACACTGCGTTTCACAACTATAGAACCATTCATTTTTTCTGAGTTTCCAGAGATATATAAAACGTCGGTTGAATTGAAGTATATAGTGTAGAATACAATATAGAATACAAACTATCTTCATTTATGAGACTGGCCATTTCAACTTTATTGTTTATTGTGTTCAGGTGCGAAACAATCAGAAAACTAAAATTCCAGTGTTTCATAACTATAGAACCAGATGGAAAAATTTTCACTCCTTTACAAAATTAACGTTAATTTCACATGAATTACGATAAGTTTCGAATTCGTAGGTCATCTTTAGTTCTCAATCAGTTCAAATAACCCATTCGGGGTGATTGCGACCATGCTGCGCTATGTTGTAGTGTGTATCTTGTTCAACGCAGAGGGTACTCCTCGTTTAAGCTTTTCAAATGACTCATACTGTTTGTAAGCTACATCTGCTATTCGTCCCATCACTCCTCATAAGTTCCTGACAGGATTTTGATCTACATCGTCAAATCAATAATAACTATACCAATTAGTTGTACTAAATCCAAGAATATGCTTAAAATTCGACTTATAGTTATAGAAGTGTTATACAGATTTCAATACAGATTTTCTGGGACAAAACTAAGATAAAAAGATTTTTTCAGATCGAAAACACAGATTTTATTATGGTAACCCTACTCCTCAACTGATTTAGTGTGAAACTGAGGCTCTGACAGCGTTCTGGAGTCCTCTTTGACATACGTCTCGTCGTCGTAATACGCTCATAAAACTTTCGAGCCCTCGTTTCAGCACGATGTTGCTATTCTGGAGTTTGTTTGGGTACTTTATTCTTGTATGTTTGCAAATGATGTCTTATCTTAATCCGCTGGATCATTCCAATGCTGGTACAAAATTTCTTGGCCAAGTCACGAATAGAGGCAGATCGATAATTACGAATATATTCCACAATTTTTTGGTCCAATATGGGGCCCTAGAATCGGGTTTACGTCAACTTTTCGGCAGATCCTCCAGGGAACATACTTTGCCAAATTTCTCAATAATTCGTTTCACAATCCCCGGCAAAAACGTTCCTCGTATTTAGAAAATGCATTTCCTACCTACTCTTTCAAGTTTGTAATAATTATCGAAATATTTAGGTAAAGTAAAATCAGAATTATCGTTATACGATTAAATGATCACTTTAAACGAATTCTCTCCTTGGTTTTTGTCATGTCAATTTCCTTCAATTATCATTTGTTTTTATTGATTGAATTCACAGTAAGGATATGCGTAGTTGAAGGAACTGGTCTGTACAAGAAAGGTGCTCAAAATTGCCCAACATTGGAGGCAAAATCGGACATTGAATGCGTTTATGGCTTAGATAGATTAGATTGCTTGAGAAAAATTCAAAAAGGAACAGCGCATTTCACTGTTTTTTCGCCTGAGGATCTACTAGCCGCAAGATGGATTGGTGCGGAGATATTAGTCACCAGCGAATTACGTTTTCACAACGGTATTTCAAATAGTTTATCAACACTTTTGGGTTTTTACTGATTTGTACTACTGTTTCAGAGTTTTTTGAATACCAAATTGTTGCGGTAGTGGATAATGAGGCACACATAAACACAGCCAGAGAGTTGAAGGGCAGCAAATTTTGTCATCCTGGTCATGGAATTCAAAACCATTGGACTGAAGTGCTAGCTGATGTGAGTGATCGTTGTTCTCAATTTAATCATTTTCACCTGTTACCAATCTCTTTTTCCAGTATTTTGAAACGAAATTAGTTCCTCGAGAATGCGAAGAAGATTTGTCACCAACAGAGTCAAGAATAAAAGCGGTAGCCAACTTTTTCGGCCCAACTTGTAAGGCAGGCCCATGGGTTTCGGACCCCGTCGAAGATCGTCTTTTGAGTATGTTCCAGCTGAAATAATAATTTCTTTGCCTTGTTAATATATCTATAATATTCTCTATTACAGAAACTAAATATCCTTCTCTATGTCAGTTATGCTATAACCCATATCAATGTGGAATCGGTGATAAACATTGGGGTCGTCGGGGACCATTGTACTGCTTAACAAGCGGCGCTGGTGAAGTTGCCTGGGTTCGTTTGGATGACGTTCGTAGTCACTTTGGTGTAAGTTTAAAGCTACATGTTCTGAAATTATTTTCGTGATTGCATAACAAGAGTACGATTGCAGTTCAGTGGACTTCCGCCAGAGGCAGACCCGACAGGATTCAGTTTTCTCTGTCCTGATGGACATTTGCAACCACTGGACACCAGGAAACCATGTGTTTGGCTGGCCAAACCATGGCCAGCTGTTGCTGCGCAAAGGTAAATGATTATAAAACATATTATACAAGGAGACTCAGCGCAATTCGTCCTATTCAGAATTGAACTTTTGATTTCATTGATTTCGAACATTCACGTTTCTTTCTGAAATCTAGCCGTACATTCGCGGTTACAGATAGTAATTCTATGAAATAATTCCAATTGAATTTAACGAGTTTGAGCGATTCAAATGTTAGGTCAATTCGTAGTAGATTACGTTCTTCGTTGCAAATAAATGTAATGAATATGTCTGGATATTCGTGATTTCTCACGTGTGTCATGATGTATTGACCATATTCAATCATATACAGTAAATTTGGGTGTACACATGCTACTTGACGATACTTTTCATTGATTTGGTACAAAATATTTTTAAAACATTTATTCTTTTGATGCATATTGATTACTTGCACATTTAACTAGCTATAAGCGCAATCAAATTCAGCGAGAAGTTTTTTTAGTATTTTTTTTTATTAAATCGTTTATTTTTACAGGCTCAGTTACATAAGTTTAAAGGAGCCAAACTCCTATCTGTATTGTTACAAGTATATATAAACATTTTTCATTAATTCTAGTGTTAATGAAGTAGAGAACCGATTACGGTTTGCTCAAGTTTAGAAGGGTAAAATTTTTTTCAGGAAAAGGAAGGGATATAAGGATATGTTGACAATGTTCACACTCACATTCGCACTCACATTCATCATACTCAATTCTTAAGCCTATCTTATATCTAATATGTATTTACATTTCACCTTATTCTATTGTTAGTAAGAAGGGATTTAATTTCTCGCGAAGGAAAAGGAAAAGGAGAATATAAGGATATAAGGAAAATCACACACGAAGATCGATAACTTTTAAGAAGACATATATTTGGGACATGTAATCAAGGTCTAACCGAGCCAACACATCTCTCACCGGCACATTGGGCTGCCTTCCTCTGGCCCGAAGAGAGTTTTCTAAATTCGATCTGGCAACAAGATACACCTCGCACGACCAAACAACGTGTTCGATGTCGTGGTAACCTTGGCCACAAGCACAGATATTGCCATCGGCAAGATTAAAACGAAAGAGTAGCGCGTCTAACGAACAGTGATTGGACATGAGTCGAGAGAAGGTGCGAATAAAGTCCCGACTCAAGTCCAGACTTTTGAACCATGGTTTGAGGCTAACCTTAGGGATAATCGAATGAAGCCACCGACCCAATTCATCTTCGTTCCACTTACGTTGCCAGTTAGCGATGGTATTTTTACGAACTAAAGAATAAAATTCTTTGAAGGCGATTTGACGCTGATAAATTTCGCCTTCAATTGCGCCTACCTTTGCTAATAAGTCAGCCCTCTCATTACCCGGAATTGAGCAATGTGAAGGTACCCAGACAAATGTAATGACATAACAGCGTTTGGATAAAGCACTCAAAATTTCTAGTATTCTCTCAAGGAAGTACGGCGAGTGCTTTTCCGGCCTCACTGAACGGATAGCTTCGACAGAGCTAAGACTACTAAGACTAACCGGATGAAGAACCGAAGAGATAATAAATTGAAGCGATCTTTTAGTGGGAGTAGGCCTGCCAAAACCTCGAGACTCATGGTATGCGTTGAGGGCATACATCCCAACGCGATACGGAGACAAAGATACTGAATTCGCTCGAGTTTAATGAGGTGTGTTTTGGCAGCGGATTGAAAACAGAAACTGCCATACTCCATCACTGAGAGAATAGTTGTTCGATACAACATTATAAGATCTTCGGGATGGGCTCCCCACCAGGTGCCGGTAATTGTACGGAGAAAGTTTATTCTTTGTTGGCATTTTTTACTCAGATACCTAATATGGGCCCCCAAGTACATTTGGAGTCGAACCATACCCCAAGATACTTGAATGACATAGCATGAGTGATCGGTTTACCCAAAAGTTGAAGCTTTGGTTTTGCTGGTCTATACTTCTTAGAAACAACCACCATCTCTGTTTTCTCCGTGGAGAATTCGATCCCTAGCCCAATGGCCCAGGTTGAAAAATTGTTCAAAGTATCTTGTAAGGGTTCTTGGAGGTCGGATTCTTTTGATCCTACGACAGACACTACTCCATCATCTGCAAGTTGTCTTAAACTGCAATTTTGTGTAAGGCAATTGTCAATGTCTCTTACATAGAAGTTGTACAAAAGGGGGCTTAAACATGAGCCCTGAGGGAGGCCCATGTAAGAGACCCGACTTACTGCCGAATCTCCGTGAGAAAAATTCAAATGTTTCTCACAAAGCAAGTTATATAACATATTATTCAATGGAGGTGGTAGACCCCGAGAGTGTAATTTGTCTGACAAAACCTCTATTGAAACAGAATCAAAGGCCCCCTTTATGTCCAAGAATACTGAAGCCATTTGTTTTTTTTCGGCGTAAGCCATTTGAATTTCTGAAGAAAGCAACGCAAGACAACCATTCGTCCTCTTGCCCCTGCGGAACCCATATTGTGTATCTGAGAGTAAGCCATTCGTTTCAACCCAACGATCAAGGCGAAACAAGATCATTTTCTCCAACAATTTCCGTATACAAGACAGCATTGCTATTGGGCGGTACGAATTGAAGTCGGACGCAGGTTTTCCGGGTTTTTGAATAGCTATAATTCGCACTTGTCTCCAATCATCTGGAACAATATTATGCTCCAGAAACCGATTGAATAAATTCAATAAGCGATGTTTCGCCACATCAGGGAGGTGTTTCAACAAGTTGAACTTAATTCTATCTGTTCCTGGAGCCGAATTGTTACAAGAAAGGAGAGCAAGAGAGAATTCCACCATCGAAAACTCGGAATCAAGATCGCATCTATCTTGTGGTATATCTCGAACAATTTTTTGCACAGGAACGGAATCGGGACAAACTTTCCGTGCAAATTTAAAAATCCATCGATGTGAATTTTCTTCGCTTTCATTCGATGAAGAGCGATTTCTCATGTTTCGGGCCACTTTCCATAATTTTTTCATTGACGTTTCTCGTGACAAACCTCCCACGAAAGATCGCCAATAAGCACATTTTTTCCCTTTGATCAAGTTTTTAAATTGATTTTCAAGGTCCAAATACGTTTGAAAATTCTCAATGGTTCCACGTTTTCGAAAAGCTTTAAATGCGTTCGATTTATCCTGATAAAGCTTGGAACATTGGCTATCCCACCATGGATTGGAAGGGTTTAGGTACACGTGTTGTTTCCCCAGTATTCAAAACGGTCATATTGAAGCTGTTACAAAGGTCATATATCAACGATGAACGATTGTCGTCGTACTGTTCCCCCCAGGCAGTTCCGTGAGAGTTGAAGTCTCCCAAGATCAATCGTGGCTCAGGAAGGAGCGAGCACATGTCAACAAGTTGCTTGCGGCTAACCGCAGCTCTCGGAGGCCAATACAAGCTGACAATACAGAGGTCTTTGCCTCTGATGTTTGCATGACAAGCAACAGCTTCGATCCCTCCAATAGGTGGAAGTTCAATTCTAAAAAATGGGTGGCACTTATTAATCCCCAATAGTACCCCTCCGTATCTGTCATCGCGGTCCAAGCGTATTATTTTAAAATCGTGGAAAGAGAGATCATTTTGAGAAGAGAGCCAGGTGTTTTTTTTTTTTTTTTTAGTATTTAACCCTAAAAGATGAAAAAAAATCAATTTGAAGCATTGTAAACACCTTAAATTTCACCGAACAAACAAACCTTCTAAGGAAGATCATTGCAAATTAGCGTACTTTTTTTGTCAATGTGTAATGTTAACACCCAACCACTGTTTGGGCAGTGTTGGTATTTGTTTTTTTACTGATGTTTGAAAACGTTTTTATAAAAATGGCAAGTAAAAGGAAAGAAACAGGTATTGTTGGCGACATCTTTCGGAAATTTCTATCAGCAAACTCCTTTTTCAGTTTTGAGTCAGCTTGAAGCTGTAAAATTCATTTTATTGATTTCATTGTACAGTTCGTATTCCTAACTTATAACTGAGCCTCCTTACTAGTTTTTTTCCAAAATATATATTTTTATCAAGGCTCACACGGCGTTAGCCTGATGGGGCCAGGAGTTCAATATTTTGACAATTTTTCCTATTATCTATGTTAGTAGGGGAACCCGGGGCAAGAGTGCCACCTTAAGCTAATACGCGTTTTTGAATGCTCTTTTGTTATATTTTTTTCATTTTTGAGCTGGTTTGTTCATTTATACTCCTATTTAGGCTATTTAGCTATGCATCAAATTGTTCAAAAGTCATGTTTACTATGAAAATGTTTCATTTACAAAAATGATGTTTTTGGTTTTATTTTTCCAGTACGGGGCAAGAGTGCCACCTTGACGGGGCAACAGTGCCAATCTTATAAAAATATAATTTTTGATGAAAATGTGAAATTGTGAAATTCACGGTGGTTCCAAAGAACGCAAACTCAAGTTCTGGTGGCGTTCACGAAAACTGGTAAGTCAATTTGAACTGGTTCTCTGGCCAATTTGGATGTTTTGTCGAAAGAGTGATCTGAATTTTTTCACTTTGCGATTTTATACCCTAGGTTCCGGATGTCGTGTGTTGTCAGCCCATAAAAAAACTTCTGCACATTAAGGATGTCTCTCACGAGTTGCTCCTCCCGTTGTTTAGAAAACACAGTTTTAAAACGACTTAACTTCTGCATATATTTGGCCAATGTTCTTCTGGGCAAACTATATTCCTCCGCAGCTCGTCTCCATGATTTACAGAATGTACGGCAACAACCATAGTTTTCATCTGCAACTGGTTCCGGAACGAAATCCGTTCATATTTACAAACCATGACCACAACAAACATAACCACGATTACACTAATTTGCGTTTGACAGATCGAATTCGAGGTTACGACTATGGCATTTTTATCCCGGTAATAATGGCTCCTTTTGCCCCGGAAGTTGAGAGATAACAAATTTATTTTTTATTGAAATAAATGTGAACGATTTAAATTAGTTCAAACAGTAAGTTGAAAAAAATTATTATTCTATTTGTATTTAAGGGTGGAGTCATGCGAAGGTATAGAAACTGAGGATATTTCGTTAATTTGCACCTGTGCGTTCTTATATAGATTGCAGTTGTAAGAAGCTCAGATAATATTTATCTGTTTTCCAATAAAAAATATTTATGGTTCTGGCTGATAATATGTGAGATATATGCAGTATCTGTATAAAACAAAGTTAAATAATTGTAAAAGATGGAAATAGGCAAAATAATCAGATGAGCACTCTTGCCCCGTATGGCACTCTTGCCCCGGGTTCCCCTAATATGTAACCGATTACTCGCGGTTGGCTCGAGGTTAATATTACAAGTGTTCTCGTAATTGGGATGTTGCTGTCTCCAATGCTTTGTACGTGTGCCCGACACGGGATACTTTCTATTGGGATGCAGCTGACCATTAATCAGTAACGCCCCCCCTAGTCGGTAACCCATATCTAGCGTGGTGCGTAGTTCTCGACTCGAGGAATCCAGAAAAGAATGGTCACTAGCCGGCACAATCATCAGCTCGTGCAGAGTTGTCATGAGCGGTACAACCTATGGCTCTTGTTGAATGATCAATGGACTGCACAACCTTTGGCCCGTGTATCTGTAAAGAGTGTGTGTATGTATTGCCGCGACTAAGTAAAAGTTTATAGATCGGATCGGGACACAACGAAGGAAACATCATTAAACGTTGACATCGGCATTTCTGAGGAACAGATATAGATGAAGCAGAAGATCATGATCACGGCTACCTAAGATATCCCGGACGTGGATATCCGATTGTCTGCCTTTTGCTCTCAGTGCTCTAGAGAGCTGAGAGTGAGCAGCATGGAACCGGATACACGACCAGAAAATATGCTCGATATCGTGGTACCCATCGCTACAATCACAAAGATTGCTGCGAGCCCAATGCGATAGAGATGCGCGTTTAGGTTGTAGTGATTGGACATAAGCCGAGATATCACGCGAATGAAATCACGTCCTACATTCAACTTCTTGAACCATGCACTCGTCGACAGAAGCCATGGCAGAATCGATACCTTAGGGATAATCGTGTGTAACCAACGACCGAACTCATTTTCACTCCACGTGCGCTGCCAACTTACGAGTGGGTGCTGACGAGGAGTAATCGTTATAAGCAATTTGCCTTTCAAAAAGTGTGCCTTCTGAAGCGCCCACCTTAGCTAGCGAGTCCGCTTTTGTATTCCCCGGAATCGAGCAACGAGAGGGAACCCATGATAAAGTAATCTTGAATAATTTTTCGACCAAAACACTCAATAGTTGTCTTATTTTTGTTAGGAAATAAGATGAGCGTTTATCAACTTTCATTGAGTGGATTGCCTCCTCTGAGACTGTCGGAAAAAATAAAATAATGGTCGATGGGCAGTGTTTCAGTGATCTCTGGAGCATAGTATATCGCACCCATTTCAGCGATATACACCAGTGGACTCGTTTATGTATGAACCATCAGTAAAGAACATTTTATCAGATTTAATTTTCCCATATTTTTTCCGAAAATATCGACGGAATAAAATTGGAGCGTAGATGATTTGGGGTCTCATGGATTTTTTGTCGCATGGACAGATAAAAAATGACAGAGGAATTGCAAAAGTATGAGAAGCAAACTTGGTTGGAGATTCCTGGTGAAGAGTGCGCGTCGTGAGAAAGATACTCATGGTATAAAGACATAAAGCTTGACTGAGGAGTGAATTGGAGCAGATTTTCGAAGTTATGAAAGTGAAACTCAACTTTCAATCGATATAATTTTCAAAATGGTTCTTCCAATTTATAAATATCAGTCTACTACAATAAGAGGTAACATTTTTGGCTTAAATATTTTCGCTCACATAGGGTGTGGGATCTTTGGTAGTCGTTTTGCCGCAACCGATATTGTTACACGTACAATGATAACAAGTAAGACTTGTCGAGGAAAGACATTGTGGAAAATAGGAACTCACTCTACAGGTGAAAAATGTTATAAACAAATGGAAATACGAAGGAACCATGGAAAATCTCCCAGGTAGAGGACGCAAACAGGATCCGTCTCCTGTTGATGAACGAATTATTGTGCAAACATTTCAAAGGAACTCTAAAACGAACATTCCTAAATTGAAGTAGTCAGCACCATGGGAAGATCTGTCAACGAAGACACTGCCCGAGGAGTAGCATACAGGAACAATCTGAGAGGTCGTGTTGCCCGTAAAAGGTCTTTCATCGCAAAGGCGAAAACGACTACAGTTTTCTAAGGCATGCGTAAACAGACCTAAAGAGTTCTGGAACAAGGTTCTTCATACGGATGAGACGAAAACCAATATCTTCGATTCGGATGACAGACAGATGGTGTGGAGGAAACCAGAATCGGCGATCTTAACTTAAGTAGTATATACTTCTACTTATTCGTACTAAACCGAATATCGGGAGCTTATATACCAACACCAACAGAGTCAATTTGACTCTTAAAGTCTCAAAATGTTCTTATTTTTCCAGACAATTTGCCATGAAGGTACAGGATACTGTGGCAGGATTAAACCATGATGACATAAACAGTTGGCAAAATGCTCTGTTAATGATTTTGGAAACGTACCATGTAAATGTTACGACTCTAGACAGTGCAATACCAGTGGATGATTATTTAGATCAAGCGGTTGGATTCCAAGATGCATACAGTTTTCCATCGTGTAACCCTCCAAGGTAAGAACTACCAAAAAATTACATACTCTGAATCTTCTTAATCTTTGGAATGTTGTAGATCGATACTTTTTTGTACAAAATCACTTGTAGAGTTAGCTAAATGCTCATGGCTACAGGAAGTTGCCGCGGTGTTTGGTGTTGAACCGAATATACAATGTATGCGTGCCGATACTTCGGATGGTTGCATGAAAAATGTTCAGTACAAAGTATCTGATGTTGTTATTGTTGACGAGAACAACAGACTACGTGCTGAGCGAGATTACAACCTCAAGCCAATTCTACATGAATACTCACCAACGCTGGAAGATAAATATGTTGTTGTTGCTGTCATTCGAGCGGGGTCACATATTAAAACTGGTTTTGGTAGCCTCAAACTATTCTGTCAATGGCTGATTATTATCATTTAATCGATTGTTCTACTTCCAGATCTTCGTGGAAAGAAGGCATGTTTCCCTAGTTATGAAGGAACAGCTTATTTATCTGTGCTAGAATCACTTATGAACCATACAAATCTCATTGATGAATGTACTGATGTATCTAGCTATTTCTCTCCCAATTCATGTAATTGGAATTTAAAATCGAAGTGTTCCAAAATTTATGATGGAGAAGAAGGAGCTTTGAGATGTCTTCTCGAGGGCAACGGAGATGTAGCATTTTTGAGTTATGGAGTTTATAAACAATTCAAAGGTAGGTCATCGAAATGTTTATTGAATCATTCTTGCAAACCATAGTATAAACTAGGATCAACTGATGTTTCTTGGACCTAGTGCTTTATTTTTTGTTATTAAATTTTGAACACATTTGAATGTTTTCATAGCAAAGAAAAAATTAGTTAAAAAGAAAGCAAAGCGTTAGCGACCTTCATGTTATTTTTTCGTTATAGACTGATTGGAAACTATTCTATTTCCAAAACAAAGCTGTTTCGCTCAGGCATAATGCATGTTTTAGAATAATAGAATATAATAGAATAGAATAAATACTTCAAAAATTGTATATACAGAAGTAAAGCTTCATTGAACTATGTAAATTAATTGCTTGATTACATTTCCAGGAAAGGAACTCACGTTGTCACACAAACACAATCCTTCGGAATTCGTGTTATTCTGTCCATTTAACAAACCATTGAAGCCCAATGCCGTTTGTTATCTCAACTGGGCTTCTAGAGGGCATATCATGATCAGTGGAACTGCTTCCAAGCTTCGTGAAAAAGAAATATACAATTCATTGAGAGAAATTGATAGATTGCTCGGTAAGAAACATCGGTTGACATCTGTTCCTTTCACGTTGTACGGGAAATTCGATGGCAAAACTAATGTTATTTTCAGGTAAAACATTATAATGTTATACGAGAAGTTAATTGCTGAAATATGACTGTTTTTTTTTGCAGAGATAATACCGAATCACTTCGGAGTCGAACCGAACTGTATCGCGACAGAAACCCTGGACTTCTCGACTCAATATATGCCAAGGTTGTGCACAAAAAGTGTATTGCCAATAGTTCCACTAGAATAATGTCCACACTATCTATCAATGCCATACTGATTATCTATTTATCGATTTACCTCTTATGATTTCCAGCGACTGAGTAGGTTTTGTATTGTGTAGAAACAATTTTGTGATATTATGTATACTTTAGACAAGTAATAAATAAGTTCATAATAACATCATCTACGCCTTCGCTTTGCTTTTCGCTATATCCCAATTTTTGGTTTGAGTTATTCTATAAAATGGAAAGAAAAATAACGTTATAGAAGTGCGAACACTATAGTTTTATCACTTGAAACTTTCACTATTTATTATAATTGTGGTTGATAATTTTAAAGTCTCAATGGCACACTTCCGTTCCTAATTCACAGTCAATTGAATGTTTCGTTTCTATTGTGGTTGGCGTGGTAACCATACGACATTCGATTGCAGAAACAACAGGCGCTTATTTCAAAGCTGAAATATTTCGCTTTGAAATGTTTCCAACATGTGGTGTTCGTATTTGCGTGGTTTAAATGGACACAATGGTAATTCGTTTAGAACGAAAAGCTGTTATATCCAACGTCTTAATATTTTTACCGTAATCTGTACTTCAAAAAATATCCATCATTCGAGTTGGTTCATGCGTGTAGTTCATATTTATAGAAATTCAACAAAACCAACATCCCAAAAATAGACTATGGTTCGTTTTGGTTTAACGATTTTAACTGTTTGCGGTCGTATGTCTGCTACCAACCACTACAGCAAAGAACCATACTAATCTGATACTTCATTTAACTATGTGTTAGTTGTTTTTTTTTCTAAACCAATCTTAATGTCTAGTGAACCCCCCTCTAGTGAACTGTTCCCCGAATCAATACGTTGCTCCTGCAAATAAGAGATAACATAAACAAAAGTTGTCACCCGTGCAAATCAGGAACTTTTTGTGCATAAAGACATCGTGAAGGTTCAACTGTAATTGGATATTTCTTGCTTATTTTTAAATTTTTTACGCACATTGATACAAACTCGAAATCGTACGTCGCCATGCGAACCTCTTTCTCTTCTTTTGAATGGCAAATGTAGGGAAATAGGGGATAAAATGCCCCCCTTAAGCAAATCAGACTCAAACATGTATTTTTACTACATTTTTCAATGTTTTTTCACATCCACAATGCAACCACGTTTTTTGACGTAGAACTACGTCTTTCATTAAGGGTGCCAAATCAGAAAACAGGTCACGTTTTTATGAAATAAAGTTAACGTGAATTACTTTTTTTCCGCGAACGGATTTAGACGATTTACATATCAAACGAATCGGAAATTCGCTAAGATTTGTTTTTATGCTATATATTACAATCCTCTGATGTGTAAACGGTTTAAATTGATGAAAACTAGAAGCATTTCCATTTTACCATACATTTGTTCCGATGATTTGTGAGATTCCCTACCCATGCTGTTAATAACGAGCAACTCATCGGCGATCAACGAAGGGGACACGGGTATTGCTTGATTCAAGTGCTACCCACTAACGTTTTCTTCTTACCTTTTTATTTTCAGAAGCCGTTTTCCCGCCAAATTTGCGCTGCGTTGTGCTGTGTTGTGTTTGAGTGAAAAAAAGTGCTGCAAAAGTCTGTATTAAGACTCAGTAAATTTGAAATAAAAAGAATGAATAGAAAAAGAAAATTATGAGTGAAGTTTTAGAAAAACCAAAAAAAAAGAGAATATATTAGGCTGTCAAAAAAGTCCTGCGGTATTTCCGCGAGGTGTCGTTGTAAGCGCGTAGTTCTAGTTGTATTCATGTATCGAGTCATACTATAGCTTGTTTTTTTTCCCAAAATATATTTTTTATTAAGGCACATGTGGCGTTAGCCTGACGGGGCCGGGAGTCCAATATTTTGACATATTTTGTCTTACAACTATGTTAGTAATATGTAACCGATTACTCGCGGTTGGCTCGAGGTTAGTATTACAAGTGTTCTCATAATTGGTATGTTGCAGTCTTCGATGCTCTATACGTGTGCCCGACACGGGCTACTTCCTATTGGGATGCAGCTGACCATTAATCAGCAACGCTCCCTAGTCTGTACCCCATATCTAGCGTGGTGCGTCTTTCTCGACTCGAGGAATCCAGGATAGAATGGTCACTAGCCGGCGCAATCATCAGTTCGTGTAGAGTTGTCATGAGCGGTACAACCTTTGGCTCTTGTTGAATGATCAGTGGACTGCACAACCTTTGGCCCGTGAATCTGTAAAGAGTGTGTGTATGTATTGCTGCGACTAAGTAAAAGTTTATCGATCGCTAGGAGGGATATGAAACGGGGACACAACGAAGGAAACATCATTAAACGTTGACATCGGCGTTTCTGAGGAACAGGTATAGATGAAGCAGAAGATCAGGATCCCGGCTACCTAAGATATCCCGGACGGGGATATCCGATTGTCTGCCTTTTGCTCTCAGTGCTCTAGAGAGCTGAGAGCGAGCAGCATGGAACCGGATACACGACCAGACAATATGCTCGATGTCGTGGTAGCCATCGCCACAATCACAAAGATTGTTTGCTGCGAGCCCAATGCGATAGAGATGCGCGTTTAGGTTGTAGTGATTGGACATAAGCCGAGATATCACGCGAATGAAATCACGACCTACATTCAATCCCTTAAACCATGCACTCGTCGAGACCTTAGGGACAATCGTGTGTAACCAACGACCGAACTCATCTTCACTCCACATGCGCTGCCAACTAACGAGTGTGTCCTGACGAGGAATGTGAAAAAATTCATTATAGGCAATTTGCCTTTCAAAAAGTGTGCCTTCTGAAGCTAGCCTTAGCTAGCGAGTCCGCTTTCTCATTCCCCGGAATCGAGCAATGAGAGGGAACCCATGCTAAGGTAATCTTGAATAATTTTTCGACCAAAACACTCAATAGATGTCTTATTCTTGTTAGGAAATAAGATGAGCGTTTATCAACTTTCATTGAGCGGATTGCCTCTATTGAGCTGAGACTGTCTGAAAAAATAAAATAATGGTCGATGGGCAGTGTTTCAATGATCCCTAGAGCATAGTATATCGCACCCATTTCTGCGACATACACGGAACAAGGATCTTTGAGTTTGAAAGAGGCACTGGAATTTTCATTGAAGATGCCGAATCCAGTGGACCCGTTTATGTATGAACCGTCAGTAAAGAACATTTTATCAGATCCAACTTTCCCATATTTTTCCGAAAATATCGACGGAATAACATTGGAGCGTAGGTGATCTGGTATTCCATGGATTTTTTGTCGCATGGACAGATCAAAAATGACAGAGGAATTGCAAAAGTATGGGAAGCAAACTTGGTTGGAGATTCCTGGTGAAGGGTGCACGTCGTGGGTAAGGTACTCATGGTATAAAGACATAAAACTTGACTGAGGAGTCAGCTGGAGTAGATTTTCGAAGTTATCAATCACCAATGGATTCATGATCTTGCAACGGATGAGAAATCTGTAGGATAATTCTGTGAACCGAAGAGTAAGCGGGGGTACTCCTGCCAAAACTTCGAGACTCATCGTATGTGTCGAATGCAAACACCCCATGGCTATACGCAAGCAACGATATTGTATTCTCTCCAGCTTGAGAATATGAATCCTGGCAGCTGATCGGAAGCAAAAACTGCCATATTCTAACACTGACAATATCGTTGTTTTGTACAACTGAATGAGGTCTCCTGGATGGGCACCCCACCATGTTCCGGTAATTGTTTGGAGAAAATTGATTCTTTGCTGGCATTTCTGTTTCAAATACGCAATGTGTCTCCCCCAGGTACACTTAGAATCAAAATATACTCCCAGGTATTTGAAAAACATAGAGTGTTGGATCGTTTTGCCGGATAGGTGAAGCTGGAATTGGGAGGGTTCGTGCTTCCTAGAAAAAACGACCATTTCAGTTTTCTCCGTAGAGAATTCGATACCCAGCTTGAGGGCCCACGTGAACAGATTGTTCATGGTATCTTGCAACGACTTTTGCAGAGCGACGGGATTAGTACCCGTGATGGAAATAACTCCATCGTCTGCAAGTTGTCTCAGCGTGCAGTCTCTAGTTAGACAATCATCCATATCATTGACGTAAAAACTGTACAAGAGGGGGCTTAGGCAGGAGCCTTGCGGTAGGCCCATAAAACTGTAACGAGAAGATTTTGAGTTGCCATGAGAGAAATTCATGTGCTTTTCTGACAGTAAATTGTACAGGAAATTATTCAGAATTGGTGAAAGTCCACGATTATGAAGCTTCTCTGAGAGAATTTCCATGGAAACTGAATCAAATGCCCCTTTGATATCGAGAAAAACGGAAGCCATTTGTTCTTTGCGAGCAAATGCGATTTGGATTTCAGAAGATAGCAGCGCGAGACAATTATTCGTCCCTTTACCTCGGCGGAAGCCAAACTGCGTATTTGACAGCAAATTGTTCGTTTCGACCCACGAAGTAGAATAATTTTCTCTAACAATTTGCGAATACAGGATAACATTGCAATCGGCCTATACGAGTTGTGATCGCAAGCCGGCTTGTTGGGTTTTCGTATGGCTATCACTCTCACTTGTCTCCAGTCATGCGGGACAATATTCAGCTCCAGAAACTTGTTGAACAAGTTCAGCAAACGCTGTTTTGCCAAGTCGGGAAGATTTTTCAACAAGTTGAATTTAATCTTGTCCGACCCCGGAGCTGAATTGTTACATGAGAGGAGGGCAATTGAGAATTCTACCATCGAAAAATTCTCATAATCGCATTGGAGCGGAATATCGCGTACGACGCTTTGTGCAGGAACAGAATCGGGACAAACCTTCCTTGCAAATTTGAAAATCCAACGGTCAGAGTATTCCTCGCTTTCATTGGTATGGTTCCAGCCACGCATTCTCCTAGCCGTATTCCAAAGAGTACTCATAGCGGTCTCCCTTGACAAACCATTGACGAATTTCCGCCAATATCCATGAAGAGAATGTTGGAAAGGTATTTTTGCGCGCTATAATATAGTCCTTGACAGTGTTTTGTTTGGTTGAGTCGTTCGTGAGTTATAGTGTCGCAAATATGGAGCAAAATAAAGAGAAAATCCGACATATTTTACAGTACTACAATGACAAAGGCAAAAATGCATCTCAAGCTGCCAATAAAATTTGTGCAGTTTATGGACCCGATACAGTTTCCATTTCCACCGCACAACGATGATTTCAACGTTTTCGTTATGGTGTAGAGGTCGTCGAAGATGCGCCACGCTCGTGAAGGCCTGTCGTCGAAAATTGCGACAAAATCGCTGAATTAGCCGAGAAAGACCGGCATAGTAGCAGCCGTAGCATCGGCTAAGAGCTGGGGATAAGTCATCAAACCGTTATTAACCATTTGAAGAAGCTTGGATTCACAAAGAAGCTCGATGTATGGGTGCCTTACACGTTGACGCAAAAAAACAATCGCTACAAAATCAACCCGTTTCTGAAGCGGATGGTGACTGGCGATGAAAAGTGGGTCACTTACGACAACGTGAAGCGCAAACGGTCGTGGTCGAAGCCCGCTGAACGCTGCTCAGACGGTGGCCAAGCCCTCATTACCGGCCAGGAAGGTTCTGCTGTGTGTTTGGTGGGATTGTCAAGGAATAATCTATTATGAGCTGCTTCCCTATGGCCAAACGCTCAATTTGGACCTGTACTGCCAACAACTGGACCGCTTGAAGGTAGCACTCATGAAGAAGAGGCCATCTTTGATAAACAGCCTGTTGAACTGGAAACGGGTCGCAGGGAAACCATGCGCTCGCCGTTCACAAATCGAGAGAAACTACAGGAAAACTACGCTTGCCGTTCGCAAATCGGGAGAAATTGCACTCTGTGAACTGGGAACAGGTCGCAGGGAACCTTGCGCTTACCGCTCGCAAAGCTGCTCTCTGCTGAACCAACCACTGACAACGAACTGTCCACTCGCTGACAACGAACTGTCCACTCGCTGACAACAAACTGTCCACTCGCTGACACAACTGTCCACCCACTGACAACGAACTGTCCACCTGCTGACAACGAACTGTCCACTCGCTGACAACGAACTGTCCACCCGCTGACAACGAACTATCCACCCGCTGACAACGAACTGTCCACTCGCTGACAACGAACTGTCCACCCGCTGACAACGAACAATCCACCCGCTGACAACGAACTGTCCACCCGCTGACAACGAACTGTTCACTCGCTGACAACAAACTGTCCACCCGCTGACAACGAACTATCCACCGCTGACAACGAACTGTCTACTCGCTGACAATGAACTGTCCTCTCGCCAGCAACGAACTGTCTACTCGCTGACAACGAACTGTCCTCTCGCTAGCAACGAACTGCTGAAACTAGCTGACAACGAACTGTTCATTTTTATGATGACGTTCTAAAACCACAATTAAATATTGCACTCACTCTAAGCACGAACATCTTCGGTTGGCCAGAGACTTCTTTGCCATGACACGATGGCGTAAAAAATAATTCCTTTTGATTTAAGGCGTTTCGAGAATTAGTCGGATTTGATTGATTTGTGGTAAAATGAATAGTAATGTTTGGATTTGTGGCAATTTAAATTTTGAAATGATTTGTGGAGTAATCATTTATACAAACTCTGGTCGACGGCTTTAAAAAAAAATGATTTAAAAAATCTAACAAAAAAACAGGAAGTGGGTTATATCTATGGTATAACCGCAAGGGTGACGTAGGACTATCGTTGATTTAGAGATCATTTGTATGAAGTTGAATCTGAATTCATTCTGAATGAATGAATATTTGGAGAACTTCGAAAACGAGAGCGTTACGTTGGAGGCACAAGGTTTTATGCATCCAATATTGGATACGGAAATATCCTACTGATGGGGAAGAATAATCTTCAGAAGCTATCCTGTTGATTGCGATTGATTGAAAAATCACAAAACCTAATGTATTTGGTCACAGTGTTACATGGATAGAAAACATTCAAATAAACTCTTTCACATGAATGTATTTCTAAATTCCTAGAGGAACTGGCAGATTATTTTCCGGATCTTTCTCGATCCAAACGGAAAGAATTCCGTGCGTGTATGTGTGTGTGTGTAGCGGCTGCTTCGAGATCTTCCCGGGGAACCGTTTGTAGCATCACTCTCCTCCTGATGGATTCCCTTCTGGCCTAAGGTGCACAAACAGGCTCTTGGTGACACCGTTCATCCGCGCTTTCATGATAAATGAAGAGCTTCACCACAACATCGACAACATGCTCCAATCGCTGTTCAATTAGAACTGAGTGGATTTCCGAGCGGCGCTCGCTTATATACCGATTGGTGATTTCAATAGCCTATTTTGAAAGCAAATTTAAGACTATTGAAACAAGTTTTTGGATCAGAAAGTAACAAGTATAGAACGCGTAGACATTTTATCTTTCGAATGAAGTGTTTATCATACCATTTCGTTCAGTTGTTTAGGAGCTATTAACACTCAAAATCTCGGTCTTCGGCGTAACGCTTTCGTTTTCGAAACTTTGATTTTACACCCCAGTATAGAAATGAAAGACGTAGTCCTACGTCAAAAAAATTATGAATCGAAATTTTCCGATTCAAAATTTTTTTTCCCTTCACAGGGGAGTTGTGTAACGTTTTGGGCGTCTGGATCAGACGCTGAAATATGCCCATGCATGCAGTATACCCCTGCACGGTCGCACACACCACATCTGTCACGGCGACAACATTGGACGGTGACAGAAGAAATAAGGAGGAAGAAAAAAAGGTGTTTTCGGGGTTGTTCGATATTATCTGTCGTCCGAGACGGACGTGAATTAGCGCTGGTGCGCGTATCGGAAAGTCTCTCGTGGTTTTTCTTAAGGCTGATTTAGACGATGCCAGTCAGCGCTCTAGTTGAAGTATCCAGTGAACAGAGAACAGACACTCTGTTCAAGTTACTTGTTTTCTTTTTTTTTTTTTTTTTTTTTTTATAGAGGTGAGGAACGCTCTACCAGCCTTATCTGGGAAGGGTTAACCCAGACGTCGAGTGGGGATCGCACCCACAAAAACCAAGCCCTCTACTCGTTGCCTTATTCCCCCTGGGACCACATCTAGGCGACTACTTCAGGGGGCGGCTGTGCTCATGCACTCTTCGAGTTTTCAACGCTGACTAGCGTTGTCCTTCCCTTTTTCTCAACATTTTTTCTCTCTATTCGCTTTTCATTCCACTGCGCTTATGTCCTCTTCGCAGGCATCCATTTACCCGTCGAGACGTGTACCGATTCGGAATTGCCCTCCAACTTGACGCGCAACCCGTCACAGTCACCCTCGCGGGATTTCTCACCTGTCGAGACGTGCACCGATTAGGAAGCGCCCTCCAACTTGACGCGCGCCCCGTCATAATCACCCTCGCAGGATTTCTCTTCCCAGCGGAGTGCCGATTAGGTAGTGCCCTCCTACATGACGCGCACTCCGTCACAGCTACTCTCGTGGGGTATACACCATTTTGATCACGGCTTCATCTTTCCCGGTGTTTCTCTATACAGGCCACGATCAGGCGTTGCCAGGCAGGCATTTTTGCTGTTCTCCGCGGCAGTATCCGGTTACCTGTCGAGACGTGCACCGATTAGGAAGCGCCCTCCAACTTGACGCGCGCCCCGTCACAGTCACCCTCGCAGGATTTCTCTCCCAGCGGAGCGCCGATTAGGTAGTGCCCTCCAACATGACACGCACTCCGTCACAGCTACTCTCGTGGGGTATGCACCATTTTGATCATGGTTTCATCCTTGATGCTCGCTCCTTCGAAACGTTCGCAGTGTTTCTCCATCCAGGCCACGATCAGGCGTTGCCAGGCAGGCATTTTTGCTCTTCTCCGTGGCAGTATCCGGTTACCTGTCGAGTTCAAGTTACTTGTACCAGTATCGAACAAGTAATTGGCCTCTAACTTAAACAGAGTGTCTGTTCTCTATTCACTGGATACTTCAACTAGAGCGCTAACTGGCATCGCCTAAATCAGCCTTTAGTTCAGCTGCCATCCGAACGGATCCGTTTCGGACGGGGTACGCTGCGTCTGCCGTAGAAGGAAAAAGTGTGAATCTGCTGGTGCTGTAGCTGCTGGTGGTGGAAATCGTGGCTGCCGGGACGGACTCGTTTAATCTTGTGCTGGAGTGCGGAGCAAAATTTGGCCGGCCAGGAGTTGCCGCGGCTGCAGAGGATCCTCAGCGCAGCGTGTTAGTTTTCCCGCAGGAAGTAAGCCGGGACGGGGCTACGAAGGAGCATACTGGAACCTTGGAGGTGACCCTGCCGGGACGTTCGACCGTGGTCGGATGATGACAACCGCGTGACGGTGGCACAGGAGGAATCATTCGGTGAGTGCGGGGTGACCTTTTTTTTATTGTATGCATGAGGCATGCATGAAAAGCGCTGATTATTATAACCAATATTTCCACAATGTATACATGTACATACGCATGCATACATATGTATAAGAACAAAATCATAAAAGCAAACATAATCTGGCGTATGTACGGTACGGCATATAAACACAGAAAAATACATAAAAATGTAAAATCATATAATAATATATAACCAATAAACATTTTCGCTTAATTTACAACGACCTTTACTTACATTAATTTTCCAGCCAATTCAGCAGTACTATATAATTTACATTACCTCTTACATAACATTTCCTAACTACACTAATTCATTCTTATCCAGCATTTTACTAACACCATTAAATTTTACTACATTAATAAATCACCCAACAGCACCTTGCCTTCATTCTTTCCCACTCTATCCCACCCTTTTCCTCATCTTCCCTTCCTTTTCCACCAATTGAACATTTGCGATGACAGTGGTACAGTGTCGACTTTCAATGTGGGGTCATAATTTGGACCCCGAACTCTATGTTTACAAAAATGTCCAAATAAATATGTCGCATTACAGGTCCGTCCAATTAGCTAAATGTCGACTGTACTTTCAATCTAGAAGCAATTTAAGAATTTGGTGACAATTGAATAATCGGGAAAGTCCCCAACAATCAATAAGCTCAGAACAACTACCAAATTCTCATACTCATCATATCCTGGCAAACAAATTATGAAACAATCAACTTGTGTTTTATTATTATTTGGGATATTGTTTTAGAAAGCATTGAACTGTATTTCGTAAACTCTTTTTTAGAAGGTTTAATGGCCTTGGAAAGCGCCGTGTTTTATGGAATGGTTCCAATTTAGAAAACTTAGTACTCGTGGTATTGAAGAAAACCATTTCGAACGCCCTCGATGCCGCCTTGTTCTGGATTTGCCACCAAAGCAGTTTGTATAAAGAACAAACTTTTTTCTTCTGCTACCTGATGCCGTTTTGCGATTGCGTTTGCCATTCACCACTCGCTGCAACTGCCTGTTGTTGTCTTGATGTCCACCGAACCGAATGTGCTCTGTTCTGAATGCGGGTTTTCTTATCGTCGCGAGCAGCTTTGTCAGCCAACTCATACACCTACGGGAAATTGCAAACCAACACGGTTCGAGCGGGATTATGCCTTTCTTTTCACCTTCATCCTTTGTCATGACCAGACATGGCTGCTTGCGTTGGTTTGTTGATGTGATGTGATGCGAAACGATGTGGTGTACGGTTCCGATGAGAATGATCGTTACGGAAGGAAGGAAGGTATTGTATTATAGAGACTTTAAACTTTTTCAGTTCATTCGTCTCTAGCCTTGAAAAAGGCTCTTTGAAAACTCTACTCTACTCTACTCCAGCACTACCACCTCCACCCTCTTGCCTTGAGAAAGGCACTCGATCCCTCGCCGTCCAGCTCGTCCAGCAACGATGTTGTCCAGTCGGTGTCCACACAAAGAATGATCGTTACGGCAGCGGAGTGGGGATTTTTAAGCTGACTGGCTGGCTCGAGAATTACGCATGTGTGAGACTGCGACCAATGTTTCGTTAATTTTTTTCCTTTTTCCTTTCCAATCGTGCTTCATTGTATTTCGCTGCTGCTCTGGTTGTCCGTTTTGGTAGGTACGATTTGAGGAGCACAAAATGGACCAATAAAAAATGGGCACATAGTGCATTTGGACAATGCTTGATATTTCACAATTATTCAATTATTTATCTCAAGAAAAATGAAATGTTATTCATTATGATAGATGCGTAGATATATTTCCTATCAATTGATGCAAAAACCTTTGCGATCTATTGAGAAATGCTCGAGTTATAAGCGTTCCAAATCTTTTTTCCTACCTGTTCAGTGCCTAGATTTTCATTTCACCCCCTATATCTTCCGGTTAGACGTAGTCCTACGTCAAAACTACCACTTTTCACGAAAATCTGAGAACCACTATATCGATTTGCCATGGAATGGCTGTATATGCATATATACATTCCCATATATACATGTACTCCTCACCCACGAGCACCATCAAACACGAAGGGAAAATTTTCAATTCAAATAAGAAAATATTTTTATTGACGTAGGACTACGTCTTTCATTTCTATACCGGGGTGTAAAATCAAAGTTTCGAAAACGAAAGCGTTACGCCGGAGACCGAGATTTTGAGCGTTGATAGCTCCTAAACAACTGAACGAACCGGTATGATAAACACTTCATTCGAAAGATAAAATGTCTACGCGTTATATAATTGTTACTTTTTGATCCAAAAACTTGTTTCAATAGTCATAAAATTGCTTCCAAAACAGGCTATTGAAATCATCAATCGGTATATAAGCGAGCGCCGCTTGGAAGTCCACTCAGTTATAATTGAACAGCGATTGGAGCATGTTGTCGCTATTGTGGTGAAGCTCTTCGTTTATCATGAAAGCGCGGATGAACGGTGTCACCAAGTACCTGTTTGTGCACCTTAAGCCAGAAGAGAATCCATCAGGAAGAGAGTGATTCCACAAACGGTTCCCCTGGAAGAGATCGGAGCAGCCGCCACACACACATACACGTGCGGAACTCTTCGTTTGGATGTCATTCAGCATCGAGAAAATTCCGGAAAGATCCAATCGTTACTGAAAAATACATTCATGCAAAAGAGTTCATTTTAATGTTTTCTATCCATATAACACTGCAACCAAATACATTTGGTTTTGTGGTTTTTCAATCAATCGCAATTAACAGGAAAGCTTCTGAAAATTATTCTTCCCCATAAGTAGAAAATTTTCGTATCCAATATTGTATGCGCGCGCAACGGAAAATGTTTCACATCGGGAAAATTATATAATTTTCAATCGATTATTGCTCAGTCGCCGAAAGTTTCAAACTCAGAGAGTTCATTCCCCTCTAGTTTGCCTTCCGAATTGCCATCGTAAACCACACTTTCTCTCGATTCAATCACGCACAAAAAGCATACTTAAGCGATATTCTGGTGGTGAAACGCATTCATTTTTCGTGAGGACATCGACAAGACAACATCGTTACTGAACGAGCTGAACGTGCTGGACGAGCTGGACGGCGAGGGATCGAGGGATTCATTACCTGGCCTGACCTGACCTGAAAGACATGCAGTATGTTTGGAACCGTGAGTGAGGGCAGAAATGCCGATCCATCAGAAGGAGAAGAGAAGACGACCGACAGAGTACCAGCATCGAAAATTGGTTCCGCTAGAGGTATCGAAGCAACTGCCACAGGCATACACGCGTGCAACTCTTTACGTTCGCTGGTTATCGAGAAGAATCCGGAATGAAGTGATCGTTGCTGTAAAATAATCTGCCAGTCCCACTTGGACTTGAAAATTACATTCAAGCGGAAGAGTTTATTGTAATGTTTTCTATCCATTTAATACTGCGACCAAATACAATTAATTGTGTGATTTTTCAATCAAGTACAATCAACAGGTGGTTATCGAGTTAGTATTAACCACTGGTGGATTTCGAGAAGAATCGAGGAGAATCCGGAAAGATGGCGTTGCTGCAAAATAATCAGCCAGTTCCCCTTGGAATCGAAAATTACATGCAAGCGAACGAATTTATTTTGATGTTTTCTATACATATAATACTGCGACCAAATACATTTAGTTCTGTGGTTTTTCAATCAAGTGCAATTAGCAGGAAAGCTTCTGAACATTATTCTTCCCCATCAGTAGGACATTTTCGTATCCAATATTGGATGCATAAAACCTTGTACCTCCAACGTAACGCTCTCGTTTCGAAGTCCCCCAAATATTCATATATTCTTTCACTCAGAATGAATTCAGATTCAACTTCAAACAAATGATCACTAAATCAACGATAGTCCTACGTCACCATTGTGGTTATACCATAGATATAACCCACTTCCTGTTTTTTTGCTTGAGTACCTCTTCGGTTAAAACACGAAGGGGGAATTTTTAAATTCAAATAAGAAAATATCTTTAGGGGGTCTTCGTAGTCTAATTGGTTGGCTGCGTGTCCGCTATTAAGCGAACGGTCCTGAGCTCATTGTTCAGGGCCCCTCAACTGACCATCTTTGTGTGTTATTCTAGCTACTATGACCACGCACCAATCATCATGTGACAGTAATCCCAGTCGCTTACTGCTCACATTTTCGGTCTGCTGCATCGGTAATTGGCACTATTAATAACACAACAATGGAAGTCTCATATCATCAATCCCGCTGTGAACAGTCCAACTGTGAACATACGAACAATAGGAATATTCTTACGCTGAAAAAGACGACATGTGTTGTGTATCGATAGAATAGGAATACTCTTACGCTAAAAAATGGTAACAGTATAATATACAACGAAAAGTTATATGAAAAATACTATACCAGTTCCCCTGGGAATTGAAAAATACATTCATGCAAAAGAGTTTATTCTAATGTTTTCTATCCATATAACACTGCAACCAAATACATTTGGTTTTGTGGTTTTTCAATCAATCGCAATTAACAGGAAAGCTTCTGAAAATTATTCTTCCCCATAAGTAGAAAATTTTCGTATCCAATATTGTATGCGCGCGCAACGGAAAATGTTTCACATCGGAAAAATTATATAATTTTCAATCGATTATTGCTCAGTCGCCGAAAGTTTCAAACTCAGAGAGTTCATTCCCCTCTAGTTTGCCTTCCGAATTGCCATCGTAAACCACACTTTCTCTCGATTCAATCACGCACAAAAAGCACACTTAAGCGATATTCTGGTGGTGAAACGCATTCATTTTTCGTGAGGACATCGACAAGACAACATCGTTACTGAACGAGCTGAACGTGCTGGACGAGCTGGACGGCGAGGGATCGAGGGATTCATTACCTGGCCTGACCTGACCTGAAAGACATGCAGTATGTTTGGAACCGTGAGTGAGGGCAGAAATGCCGATCCATCAGAAGGAGAAGAGAAGACGACCGACAGAGTACCAGCATCGAAAATTGGTTCCGCTTGAGGTATCGAAGCAACTGCCACACGCATACACGCGTGCAACTCTTTACGTTCGCTGGTTATCGAGAAGAATCCGGAATGAAGTGATCGTTGCTGTAAAATAATCTGCCAGTCCCACTTGGACTTGAAAATTACATTCAAGCGGAAGAGTTTATTATAATGTTTTCTATCCATTTAATACTGCGACCAAATACAATTAATTGTGTGATTTTTCAATCAAGTACAATCAACAGGTGGTTATCGAGTTAGTATTAACCACTGGTGGATTTCGAGAAGAATCGAGGAGAATCCGGAAAGATGGCGTTGCTGCAAAATAATCAGCCAGTTCCCCTTGGAATCGAAAATTACATGCAAGCGAACGAATTTATTTTGATGTTTTCTATACATATAATACTGCGACCAAATACATTTAGTTCTGTGGTTTTTCAATCAAGTGCAATTAGCAGGAAAGCTTCTGAACATTATTCTTCCCCATCAGTAGGACATTTTCGTATCCAATATTGGATGCATAAAACCTTGTACCTCCAACGTAACGCTCTCGTTTCGAAGTCCCCCAAATATTCATATATTCTTTCACTCAGAATGAATTCAGATTCAACTTCAAACAAATGATCACTAAATCAACGATAGTCCTACGTCACCATTGTGGTTATACCATAGATATAACCCACTTCCTGTTTTTTTGCTTGAGTACCTCTTCGGTTAAAACACGAAGGGGGAATTTTTAAATTCAAATAAAATATCTTTAGGGGGTCTTCGTAGTCTAATTGGTTGGCTGCGTGTCCGCTATTAAGCGAACGGTCCTGAGCTCATTGTTCAGGGCCCCTCAACTGACCATCTTTGTGTGTTATTCTAGCTACTATGACCACGCACCAATCATCATGTGACAGTAATCCCAGTCGCTTACTGCTCACATTTTCGGTCTGCTGCATCGGTAATTGGCACTATTAATAACACAACAATGGAAGTCTCATATCATCAATCCCGCTGTGAACAGTCCAACTGTGAACATACGAACAATAGGAATATTCTTACGCTGAAAAAGACGACATGTGTTGTGTATCGATAGAATAGGAATACTCTTACGCTAAAAAATGGTAACAGTATAATATACAACGAAAAGTTATCTTAAGATAAAAATGTACACGAATGAATTCGGCAAAACATGGTAACCTACTACTATACTACTACAAAGGCTTGCTTCCACCTTAAGCCATCAATATATGGCTCTGTATGCATGCTATGGCGAACGCTTGTTTGGCGCTTGGTTTACGTTGTACGAACGATGTCTAGAGGTGCGATTCCACTGAGACAATACTAAATAACATGTAGCATTATATTTGATACACGCAAGTATTGTCATTGTTGTTGTTTCCATGCTTTACCACGTGTAAAAATGGGGTAATAGTGTTTGTGAGAGAAGAGCAATTCGTTTCGTTTGTTTTGATCTTTGTGCGTAAATAGATCAATTCACTTATCAGACTGTGTGGCGTTTCACTGACACGAGTCTTAGAATACATTTGAAAAAAATAACAGTTCAATACTGAAGTAAAATGTATGAACGATGTATTCCGATGAATAATTGCAAATATAAATATATATAGAAGGTGTATTTGCATATGAAGTAAAATTCTGATTATACGCGAGCGTAACATGAGCAAATTTATAACACATTAGAATTGGGGCTCTTTTGGTATTAACAAGTTTATCCGCACAGTCATTCGATGTTGATAACTCCTTAATATTTTCCTTCGTTGATCGTATTGTTTTCACATATTCACGTTGGAGAGCCTTAACCCTTCTCTTCGATGGCCGAGTCATTTTGATTGAATGTAATACATTTCCGTTTACTATTTTTGAAAGCATAGGCAGCCGTGGCAATGTTCCGAGCTTTGCAATACAATTTTCTTAACCAATGTTAAAGTTGCTAAAACTTACATTATAGACACGTTAAACGTAAAAATAATAATTTTATTGATATCAACACAATTTTATTTTATTAATTTTCATGACATGAAACGCTATGACTCAGGAATAACATTTTATTGAATGGTTTTTATAGCTGTTTCGATGATGTTGTCCGGCACCAGTGTCGGAAAGTAACGATGTTTTCACCAGTACAAACAAACCCATTGCGGAAAATTTAAAAGTTTAAGTTTAAGTTTTTTAAGTTTAAAAGTCACACTGTTTCGCAAAATTATTGATTTTCGGGCGAGGGGTAAAGGAGGGAGATGAAAGAAATGAGCGCCATTGTGGCAGCCATTTGTGGCTAGCTTCCACCTTCACCTTAAAGCTACTACAAATAAAACACTTTTGTTAATATTACTGGCCTCGGTTGCATTACTTTCTCATGCTCGAGATAAGCCCAGCTGTCATTCTTAGTGGAGAAAAATTTTGCTACTAGCAAGCGATACCAAATCACATACAAAATTCCAGAATGACATTTACTTTCTTGGTGACTAAATAAACGAAATAAACTCTTTCTGTTAATCTCAACAATCTCGAAAAGAGTAGCATTGCTTCATTATGATCAAGATTAGCGCAAATGCAATCTCCCCTATATCCCCTCCTTGTTTATATTCATCATCACGGCTGCATAATTTTTACCACCAAACAATTTTGCGCTCTTTTCAACAGAAGACCTTTCTGTTAATATTGCCGGTCTAGATTAGCGTACTTCTCATCCTTTGTGGAGAGTTTTGCTATTGTCATGCGAAACCAAATCACCGACAAAATTCCAGAACATTTATTTTCTTGGTAGCCGACGATAGCCTAGCTTGATGATTCCCCACACAATTGCGCAGCTCAAAACCTTAATGCAATCGCGTCAGTATGATGCAATGATTGCAATGCCAGAGACATCAGCGAGTAAGTAATTTGGTCGCGTCCACAGCTCAATCCGAAACGAAGACATTTGATGACGCAAAACAAGGAAGAACAAACGATGTTCATTGCTTCGAAAACAGCATGAGACTGAAAGTTTGTCTCAGTGAGGCTAGGTTAGGTTAGGTTTGGTTTAAAGAGACTTTAAACATTTTCAGTTCATTCGTCTCTAGCCTTGAGAAAGGCCCTTGGAAAACATTACTCTACTCCTACACTACACCTCCACCCTCATTGCCTTGAGAAAGGCACTCGATCCCTCGCCGTCCAGCCCGTTCAGCAACGATGTTGCCCAGTCGGTGTCCACGCAACGAATGTTTTGCCTCAGCGAGATCCACTGTTTGTACTCTAGGCAAATATTCTCCTTCATTCTTCATATTTTCTTTTGTTTACGGATACTTTTAATCTTACGATTTCCTCTTCGTGACTCGTCGTTGCTCGTTATTGACAGCTCTGTTCGGGAAAGCACATAAATGGACAGAACAAATGTATGGGAAAATGGAAACGCATATAGTTTTCATCAATTTTAACCACTTACACACCAGGGGATTGTAATGTATAGCATATCAAACAAATCTTAGGGAATTTCCGATTCGTTTGGTATGTAAATCACCTAAATCCGTTCGCGTCAAAACTAGTTATTAACGTTAACTTTATTTCATAGAAACGTGACCTGTTTTCTGATTTGGTCAAGACGTAGTTCTACGTCAAAAAAGAAAGAAAATATCTTTATGTGTCCGACAGAAACATTATATATTCAACATTATAGGGATCAAATAAAAGCTGGTTGATAACTGGATTTGCTATTGACTTAGTTGACAGAAAATTGTGTTAGTCCACTTTAAAAAAAATAACGGAGATGCATCTATTTTTTATTTCTTCTCGATATTTTTATCCACTACATCTACAAACACCCAGATAACATTATGTTCGTAAAATATTTCAAAAGTTGAACACTTAAGCTTAAAATAATTTATATATCATTATCTAAATAGAATGTTTCGAAGCTTTGTTTTCGACTTCCAATGTAGCGAAAAAAGATCTGCATTGTGGGGTACGAATTCAAGTTTGAATCGCTGTGCATTCGCCATTCATGAATAAATAATAACCGTTATTTTGAAAACAGATAGAAACCTTTTCACTCTCATGTGACACAATGACTTTATGAATGTTTAGAAAGCTTGTTCAAAAGAAAACTGCATGGTGGCGTACGAATTCGAGTTTGTATCACTGTATATTTTAAAACATTGCTACAAAATGACAGAACGAAATTTATCGAAAAAAGTGTAGAGTGAAATTGAAAGCAACAATGAAACTGAAAGCTGTTTCGCAAGCAATTGTTCCTCTACTGTAGGCAAACAGAACTTTACTGCACAATACACGAAAAGTTTGTTTGATCAGTGGGAAAACCCTTAAAACCACCTTCGGAAAACTCACGTTCACACGTTCATCAAAAATCCTTGGTAGGGGAGCCGTGTGTAAGACGGACAGTGGGGGTATAATGTACAGGTGGTTGATTTGTATTGTTGCATTATGAATTTCAAATTTCTGTTGATGGGAAACCCTTCTACATGCTATTCTATAATATTTAAACCATCCTATGACAATGAATACTGAACAAAAGTGGAATCGAAAATCGAACATGATTCCGCGTGTGGATCTAAGTATTGAGGCTTCGATATTACAGAGAAGCGATATTAGGTATGTGCGGAAAATTAAATTCATTCGTAAATGGTAAATTTAAATTATTGAAATAATTGCATAAATGGACAGTCACATCCATAATCACATCCAATGCATGATGGAAAGTGAAGGGGAAGTATTGAACTTTTTTATATTGCTTTCTCTTTCTGTTCTATTTCAATTACTGGACGCACAAACACTGAGAGAGAGTGAAATTATTCCTCTCGCGAGCGATTTGAACCTGTCCATATCCTCCCCACATTCGTCTTCCTAAGTTCGAAGCCGCCGGACGCATAAACATCATTATCGCGTATCGTTGAAGTGATACCGTTATTCTCGTGACTGGTGAAGTGATTATCGCATCCTAACAGGATTCCCTATATTGCGAGTGAATTGTAACTAAGCAAACACAACAAGCGGGAGGAAGAAGGCCTGCACCGCGGGCGCTGTGTGCTGGTGAATTATCGCCTCTCGTCATTGACACCATCATCGTGCTGTGGTGCGATACACTGGTTCAGCTGTACCGATAGATTGATACGAGTTGGAATCCGTTGGAGATCATCCGCACTGGTGTGCAAAATAAGTATAATTATTTTATTAGGTTTAGGTTATTAGGTTAAGAAAAAAAAGAAAAAGAAAAAAAATTGAAAATTAATCAAAAAATGTACATCTGCCACTCTAAATGGCAGATGAAGAAGGAACCGTTGACATGGAGATTGAATCCACTGTCTACCCCTCCATATCAACGGGAACTGGAAAGTCGCTTAAACGCGTTCCCCCCTCGGAAGATGTCTCTTTAGAGGAAAACTTAAGCCACCTGAACAAGCCTCCATCAAGAAAATTTGCAAACCTTTCCTCTTCACCCCCTCAATCTCCCGCTCCCGCTTCCGCTCGACTTCCGAACTTGCCTCCCAGCCCTACCGATCCCGCTCCCGCTCAACAATCGACGTCGTCCTCCCCCTCAGTTGTTTCCTCTCCTCGTGTCAAGGTCTATCCAGACGATGCACCTGGAGCTGGTCCATGGGTTGTTTTTTTCCGGCTCAAACCAAAAGGAAAATCTCTGAACGTCATTCAAATTTCGAAAGATCTGGCGAGATATTATTCCTCCGTGGTCGAAATCTCCAAGGTTAGACCGAACAAACTGCGTGTTGTCGTGGCTAATCGGAAGCACGCTAACGATATTGTTGTCGACAATAGGTTTGTAATAATCGCGCTGCCATACCGTAGAAATTTCGGGGGTGATTACAGAAACGGGTCTGACGAGCGAAATAATAAAAAAGGGAGATGGCAGATTTAAACAGCTCCCTTTGAAGCAAATTAAAATTTTGGACTGCCATCAACTAGGAAAAGTTTCCCAGAATAGGGAAGAAAAAAAGTTCACGCCGTCCGACTCGTTTCGAGTAACTTTTGCTGGTTCCGCCCTCCCTGACTACGTTATGGTGGATAAATTAAGGCTTCCAGTGCGACTCTTCGTGCCAAAGCCCATGACTTGCAACAAATGCAAGTCAGTTGGTCATACAGCAGATTATTGCGCCAACAAGGAGCGCTCTGCCACTTGCGGAGAGCAACATGAGGGGAAATCCTGCAGTGCGACTGAGCATAAATGTCCATATTGCGGGGAATCCCCACACGAGCTCTCAGCTTGTGAAACTTATAAGAGTCGCTGGGATAAACAGAAGCGCTCTTTGAAGGAACGCTCAAAGCCACTTTTGCGGAAATCTTGAAGGGCGCTTCTCCACTGGCTCAACAACAACAACCAATCAACACACAAAATGTCTTTGCTACGTTGCCAGTTGACGAAATAGATGCGGACACAGCAAACGGGAGCACACCGGTTATTTTCCAAGGGAATCCCCGGCGCAAAAATGTGACCATTCCCAAAATTCAAGGACAAGTCCCTCCGGTGATACCCCCTGTTAGCTTGCCTAAAAAATCGAGTGCAGCGGATAAGCAAAACCAGGTTCCTCCTGGTTTCCGTGGGAATAGTTCATTTTCGAACGACCCAGCACTCGAGGGGACATCAAAAATCCCAACTGTCTCTATTTTTCCTTCCAGCTCAACTTCCCAATCGGGATTTATAAAGTTGACTGACCTTGTGGCTCAAATTTTCACATGCTTTAATGTTTCCGACTCCATCAGAATCATTGTCATCTCAATGCTTCCAGAATTAAAGACAATTTTGCAACAATTGATGCAAACATGGCCCCTCCTTGCAATGATTATCTCTCTTGATGTCTAATTCAAATAGAGAGGTCGGAGATATCACTGTTTTACAGTGGAATTGTCGTAGTCTTATCCCTAAATTGGATACATTCAAATTTTTAATTCATAACTTGAATTGTGATGTTTTTGCTCTGTCCGAAACTTGGCTTTCTTCGCGAGATGATCTATCTTTCCACGGTTTTAATATTATACGCTTGGACCGTGAAGACAGATACGGAGGGGTGCTATTGGGGATCAATTAGTGCCACTCATTTTTTCGAATTGACCTTCCACCTATTGGAGGGATTGAAGCTGTTGCTTGTCATGCAAACATCAGAGGCAAAGACCTCTGTATTGTCAGCTTGTATTGGCCTCTGAGAGCTGCGGTTAGCCGCAAGCAACTTGTTGACATATGCTCACTCCTCACTGAGCCACGATTGATCTTGGAAGACTTCAACTCTCACGGAACTGCCTGGGGGGAACAGTACGACGACAATCGTTCATCGTTGATATATGACCTTTGTAACAGCTTCAATATGAGCGTTTTGAATACTGGGGAAACAAGTGCTCTTGACCTCTCGCTTTGCTCGAATTCACTATCGTTAGATTGCAAGTGGAATGTAATCCAGGACCCCAACGGTAGTGATCACTTGCCAATCAAAATTTCCATTACCATTGGGTCGAATTCTTCCGAATCTATAAACATGGCATATGACCTCACAAGACACATTGACTGGAAAAAATATGCGGACGTGATTGCTCTAGTCATCAACTCCAGTGATGGTTTTCCTCCATTGGAGGAATATAACTTCCTGTCTCGTTTGATCTATGACAGCGCGGTTTGCGCTCAAACGAAACCCATAGCAGGTTCCACCATTCGCCGAAGGCCTCCCAATCCTTGGTGGGATAGCCAGTGTTCCAAGATTTATCAGGATAAATCGAATGCATTTAAACTTTTCGGAAACGTGGAACCATTGAGAATTTTCAAACGTATTTAGCCCTTGAAAATCAATTTTAAAACTTGATCAAAGGGAAAAAACGTGCTTATTGGCGAAATTTCGTGAGAGGTTTGTCACGAGAAACGTCAATGAAAAAATTATGGAAAGTGGCTCGAAACATGAGAAATCGCTCTTCATCGAATGAAAGCGAAGAGTATTCACATCGATGGATTTTTAATTTTGCACGGAAGGTTTGTCCCGATTCCGTTCCCGTACAAAAAATTGTTCGAGATACTTCACAAGATAGGTGCGATCTCGATTCCGAGTTTTCGATGGTAGAATTCTCTCTTGCTCTCCTTTCATGTAACAATTCTGCTCCGGGATCGAATAGAATTAAGTTCAACTTGCTGAAAAACCTCCTTGATGTGGCGAAACATCGCTTGTTGAATTTATTCAATCGGTTTCTGGAGCATAATATTGTTCCAGATGATTGGAGACAAGTACGAGTTATAGCTATTCAAAAACCCGGAAAGCCCGCGTCCGACTTCAATTCGTACCGCCCAATAGCAATGCTGTCTTGTATACGGAAATTGTTGGAGAAAATGATCTTGTTTCGCCTTAATCGATGGGTTGAAACGAAGGGTCTACTCTCAGATGCACAATATGGGTTCCGCAGGGGCTTTCTTCAGAAATTCAAATGGCTTACGCCGAAAAAAAAACAGGAAGTGGGTTATATCTATGGTATAACCGCAAGGGTGACGTAGGACTATCGTTGATTTAGAGATCATTTGTTTGAAGTTGAATCTGAATTCATTCTGATTGAATGAATATTTGGAGAACTTCGAAAACGAGAGCGTTACGTTGGAGGCACAAGGTTTTATGCATCCAATATTGGATACGGAAATATCCTACTGATGGGGAAGAATAATCTTCAGAAGCTATCCTGTTAATTGCGATTGATTGTAAAATCACAAAACCAAATGTATTTGGTCACAGTGTTACATGGATAGAAAACATTCAAATAAACTCTTTCACATGAATGTATTTTTAAGTTCCCAGAGGAACTGGCAGATTATTTTCAGTAACGATTAGATATTTCCACATTATCCTCGATACTGGAAGCCCACCAGTGGTTAATGCTAATTCGATAACCACCTGTTAATAGCACTTGATTAAAAAATATTTGGTCAGTGTTACATGGATAGAAAACATTAAAATAAACTCTTTCACATGAATGTATTTTTAAATTCCCAGAGGAACTGGCAGATTATTTTCAGTAACGATTAGATATTTCCACATTTTCCTCGATACTGGAAGCCCACCAGTGGTTAATACTAATTCGATTACCACCTATTAATAGCACTTGATTGAAAAATATTTGGTCAGTGTTACATGGAAAGAAAACATTCAAATAAACTCTTTCACATGAATGTATTTTTAAATTCCCGGAGGAACTGGCAGATTATTTTCGATTGTCACCTTCTCTTCTCCTGAAGGATCGGCTTCTCTGTGCTCCCTCACAGTTTCAAACAAACTGCTTGCGTTTCAGGGCAGATCTCGATCCTTCGACGTCCAGCATCCTCAGCAACGATGTTGTCTTGTCGATGTCCTCATGAAAAATTAATGCGTCTCACCACCAGAATATCGCTTAAGTATGCTTTTTGTGCGTGATTGAATCGAGAGAAGGCGTGGTTTACGATGACAATTTGGAAGGCAAACTAGAGGGGAATGAACTCTCTGAGCTCGGAACTTTCGGCGACTGAGCAATAATCGATTGCGGGCGCATACAATATTGGATACGGAAATATCCTACTGATGGGGAAGAATAATCTTCAGAAGCTATCCTGTTAATTGCGATTGATTGAAAAATCACAAAACCAAATGTATTTGGTCACAGTGTTACATGGATAGAAAACATTCAAATAAACTCTTTCACATGAATGTATTTTTAAATTCCCAGAGGAACTGGCAGATTATTTTCAGTAACGATTAGATATTTCCACATTTTCCTCGATACTGGAAGCCCACCAGTGGTTAATGCTAATTCGATAACCACCTGTTAATAGCACTTGATTGAAAAATATTTGGTCAGTGTTACATGGATAGAAAACATTAAAATAAACTCTTTCACATGAATGTATTTTTAAATTCCCAGAGGAACTGGCAGATTATTTTCAGTAACGATTAGATATTTCCACATTTTCCTCGATACTGGAAGCCCACCAGTGGTTAATACTAATTCGATAACCACCTATTAATAGCACTTGATTGAAAAATATTTGGTCAGTGTTACATGGATAGAAAACATTCAAATAAACTCTTTCACATGAATGTATTTTTAAATTCCCAGAGGAACTAGCAGATTATTTTCCGGATCTTTCTCAATGCTGAATGGCATCCAAACGGAAAGAATTCCGCGCGTGTATGTGTGTGTGTGTGTGTGTGTGTGTAGCGGCTGCTTCGAGATCTTCCCGGTGAACCGTTTGTTGCATCACTCTCCTCCTGATGAATTCCCTTCTGGCCTAAGGTGCACAAACAGGCTCTTGGTGACACCGTTCATCCGCGCTTTCATGATAAATGAAGAGCTTCACCACAACAGCGACAACATGCTCCAATCGCTGTTCAATTAGAACTGAGTGGATTTCCGAGCGGCGCTCGCTTATATACCGATTGGTGATTTCAATAGCCTGTTTTGAAAGCAAATTTAAGACTATTGATACAAGTTTTTGGATCAGAAAGTAACAAGTATAGAACGCGTAGACATTTTTTCTTTCGATTGAAGTGTTTATCATACCATTTCGTTCAGTTGTTTAGGAGCTATTAACACTCAAAATCTCGGTCTCCGGCGTAACGCTTTCGTTTTCGAAACTTTGATTTTACACCCCGGTATAGAAATGAAAGACGTAGTCCTACGTCAAAAACAAATGGCTTCAGTATTCTTGGACATAAAGGGGGCTTTTGATTCTGTTTCAATAGAGGTTTTGAGATACCTTGAACATTTTTTCAACCTGGGCCATTGGGCTAGGGATCGAATTCTCCACGGAGAAAACAGAGATGGTGGTTTTTTCTAGGAAGCATAGACCAGCAAAACCAAAGCTTCAACTTTTGGGTAAACCGATCACTCATGCTATGTCATTCAAGTATCTAGGTCTGGTCTGGTTCGACTCCAAATGTACTTAAGGGGCCCATATTAGGTATCTGGGTAAAAAATGCCAACAAAGAATAAACTTTCTCCGTACAATTACCGGCACCTGGTGGGGAGCCCATCCCGAAGATCTTATAATGTTGTATCGAACAACTATTCTCTCAGTGATGGAGTATGGCAGTTTCAGTTTTCAAACAGCTGCCAAAACACACCTCATTAAACTCGAGCGAATTCAGTATCTTTGTCTCCGTATTGCGTTGGGATGTATGCCCTCAACGCATACCATGAGTCTCGAGGTTTTGGCAGGCATACTCCCACTAAAAGATCGCTTCAATTTATTATCTCTTCGGTTCCTCATCCGGTGTAAGGTCATGAACCCATTGGTGATCGGAAGTTTTGAGCAGCTGTTCGAGCTAAATTTTCACTCCGGATTCATGAGTTCATATCATGAATTCATCTCCATGCAGGTTGATCCTTCTTCGTGTATTCCCAACCGTGTTTGTTCCCCTGACTACATAAATTCCTTTGTGCATTTTGATCTGTCCATGAAGCAGGATATCCATGGAATTCCAGATTATCATCGATCGGAGTTCATTCCAACGATCTTCGAAGCAAAGTATGGGCGTGTCAATTGTGATAATATGTACTTTACTGATGGATCCTCTATGAATGAGTCAACAAGATTTGGAGTGTTCAACGAATTTTTTAGCACCTCCCACAGTCTTCAGAATCCTTGCTCAGTGTATATTGCTGAATTGGCAGCAATACACTGGGCGCTGGACAGCGTCGCCTCACGACCTGTTGAACACTATTACATTGTAACGGATAGTCTTAGCTCTGTCGAAGCTATCCGTTCAGTGAGGCCGGAAAAGCACTCGCCGTACCTCCTTGAGAGAATACGAGAAATTTTGAGTGCTTTATCCAGACGCTGTTATGTCATTACCTTTATCTGGGTCCCTTCTCATTGCTCTATTCCGGGTAATGAGAAGGCTGATTCATTAGCAAAGGTAGGTGCAATTGAAGGCGACATTTATCAGCGTCAAATCGCCTTCAATGAATTTTATTCTTTAGTCCGTAAAAATATAATCGCTAACTGGCAACGTGGAACGAAGATGAATTGGGCCGGTGGTTTCACTCGATTATCCCTAAGGTTAGCCTTAAACCATGGTTCAAAAGTCTGGACTTGAGTCGGGACTTTATTCGCACCTTCTCTCGACTCATGTCCAATCACTGTTCGTTAGATGCGCTACTCTTTCGTATTAATCTTGTCGACAGCAATATCTGTGTTTGTGGCCAAGGTTACCACGACATCGAACACGTTGTTTGGTCGTGCGAGGGGTATGTTGTTGCCAGATCGAATTTAGAAAACTCTCTTCGGGCCGGAGGAAGGCAGCCCAATGTGCCGGTGAGAGATGTGTTGGCTCGGCTAGATCTTGATTACATGTCCCAAATATATGTCTTCCTAAAAGCTATCGATCTTCGTGTGTGATTTTCCTTATATCATTTCGCCTCCTTTTCGTCCTTGGTGAGTTATCGGTTCACTTCCATTAGAATAAGGTGAATTGTAATACATATTAGATGTAAGGATAGTTTTTAAGAATTTTTAAGAAGTGTGAGTATGAATGAGAATGTGAGTATGAGTGTGAATATTGTTACAATCTCCTTACATCCCATCCTTTTCCTAACGAAAATGTGTCACCCTTCTAAACTCGAGTCGACCGCGAGTAATCGGTTTCCTATTTTATTAACCATAGAATTAAGGAAACATATTAATATATTCTAGTTAAAATATAGTTCAGAGGTTGGCTCCTTTAAACTTATGTAACTGAGCCTGTAAAAATAAACGATTTAATAAAAAAATATATCCCCCCACTACATGTCCATTATACCCGCACCGATAAAAATGTTGTACTTTTCGGCTTGTTTTAATTTCAGTAAAAAACATGGAAAAACACATTTTTATAAAACATTTGGCCAGTTATTTCGAAAACCAGTATATTGAACTGCTTTTAAATTTTTGAAAACATCAGTTTTCAAAGATACAATTGAAGTTTTTGAAGTCTTACCCCCATCTCCCCTACATGACACTAGCTGTTCCACTATAGATACATAAAGCTACCGTTCTTCGTATTTTTGGAGACAGAGCAAGTGTTGATATTTCGTTTATGACTGTGTACCAAATGGTTTTTGACGTAGGACTACGTCTTTCATTTCTATACCGGGGTGTAAAATCAAAGTTTCGAAAACGAAAGCGTTACGCCGGAGACCGAGATTTTGAGCGTTGATAGCTCCTAAACAACTGAACGAACCGGTATGATAAACACTTCATTCGAAAGATAAAATGTCTACGCGTTATATAATTGTTACTTTTTGATCCAAAAACTTGTTTCAATAGTCATAAAATTGCTTCCAAAACAGGCTATTGAAATCATCAATCGGTATATAAGCGAGCGCCGCTTGGAAGTCCACTCAGTTATAATTGAACAGCGATTGGAGCATGTTGTCGCTATTGTGGTGAAGCTCTTCGTTTATCATGAAAGCGCGGATGAACGGTGTCACCAAGAACCTGTTTGTGCACCTTAAGCCAGAAGAGAATTCATCAGGAAGAGAGTGATTCCACAAACGGTTCCCCTGGAAGAGATCGGAGCAGCCGCCACACACACATACACGTGCGGAACTCTTCGTTTGGATGTCATTCAGCATCGAGAAAATTCCGGAAAGATCCAATCGTTACTGAAAAATACATTCATGCAAAAGAGTTCATTTTAATGTTTTCTATCCATGTAACACTGCGACCAAATATTTTTTAACTAAGTGCTATTAACAGGTGGTTATCGAGTTAGCATTAACCACTGGTGGGCTTCGAGTATCAAGGAAAATTAGGAAAGAACTAATCGTTGCTGAAAAATACTATACCAGTTCCCCTGGGAATTGAAAAATACATTCATGCAAAAGAGTTTATTCTAATGTTTTCTATCCATATAACACTGCAACCAAATACATTTGGTTTTGTGGTTTTTCAATCAATCGCAATTAACAGGAAAGCTTCTGAAAATTATTCTTCCCCATAAGTAGAAAATTTTCGTATCCAATATTGTATGCGCGCGCAACAGAAAATGTTTCACATCGGGAAAATTATATAATTTTCAATCGATTATTGCTCAGTCGCCGAAAGTTTCAAACTCAGAGAGTTCATTCCCCTCTAGTTTGCCTTCCGAATTGCCATCGTAAACCACACTTTCTCTCGATTCAATCACGCACAAAAAGCATACTTAAGCGATATTCTGGTGGTGAAACGCATTCATTTTTCGTGAGGACATCGACAACACAACATCGTTACTGAACGAGCTGAACGTGCTGGACGAGCTGGACGGCGAGGGATCGAGGGATTCATTACCTGGCCTGACCTGACCTGAAAGACATGCAGTATGTTTGGAACCGTGAGTGAGGGCAGAAATGCCGATCCATCAGAAGGAGAAGAGAAGACGACCGACAGAGTACCAGCATCGAAAATTGGTTCCGCTTGAGGTATCGAAGCAACTGCCACACGCATACACGCGTGCAACTCTTTACGTTCGCTGGTTATCGAGAAGAATCCGGAATGAAGTGATCGTTGCTGTAAAATAATCTGCCAGTCCCACTTGAACTTGAAAATTACATTCAAGCGGAAGAGTTTATTGTAATGTTTTCTATCCATTTAATACTGCGACCAAATACAATTAATTGTGTGATTTTTCAATCAAGTACAATCAACAGGTGGTTATCGAGTTAGTATTAACCACTGGTGGATTTCGAGAAGAATCGAGGAGAATCCGGAAAGATGGCGTTGCTGCAAAATAATCAGCCAGTTCCCCTTGGAATCGAAAATTACATGCAAGCGAACGAATTTATTTTAATGTTTTCTATACATATAATACTGCCACCAAATACATTTAGTTCTGTGGTTTTTCAATCAAGTGCAATTAGCAGGAAAGCTTCTGAACATTATTCTTCCCCATCAGTAGGACATTTTCGTATCCAATATTGGATGCATAAAACCTTGTACCTCCAACGTAACGCTCTCGTTTCGAAGTCCCCCAAATATTCATATATTCTTTCACTCAGAATGAATTCAGATTCAACTTCAAACAAATGATCACTAAATCAACGATAGTCCTACGTCACCATTATGGTTATACCATAGATATAACCCACTTCCTGTTTTTTTTTGCAAAAAAAACTGTTGACATTCAGTGTGTTATTGCTGTTGTAAAATGCAAATATTGTAATCATTCAAAAAAACCACATCATTTGAAAATCTATAAACAACGGAATCTCTCTCGTCTCATTCCCTACTATTAATTCTTCTCAGTATGATTGTTGCTCATCATTAGTCACTTGATCATATTCAGTTCATGTTTGGTATGTTCCTTGACCGGTTTGATCGATTAACCCAGACGTGTTTTGTGCAGTTCTGGAACATAAATTAGTGGCAATAAAAACTGCTCAGTAAATCAAATATTCAAATTACCGCTCTGATGCTTTATCCTTTTATTTTTGTGTATGTAATATCGCGTTCTAACAGGACAGAGAACATGACATAATCAGGTGCCGATATTCTCACCATTAGGCGAACATAGGTGAACATGTAATCGATGTGCGGCTACGTTGGTGCATTTAACGTTGTTCGAGTCAACCATTTCCATGGCGAACTTTTGTGTTGGCTGTGTTTATTTCGAATAAATCATGCAAAATCATGGAAAAGTTATATGGATTGGATTTGTTTATTCGTATATGTTTTTCTTTGGGGGACTGGTGAGGCTGCACAGGGCTGCTCTAATTCTTGCCAGGTTCTGCTCTACCTGGTCCAACAACATTGCAACAACATTTCTTCTTGTCTCCGGACCGAATTTGGGGTTACTGCTCAGCAATCTTGCAACATGCTCCACCAATCTCACTCACCCAGCCCTGACGATTATTAAGAAATGAAGATAAATTATTAGAATAAAGTAATGTATTTTCATCCAAGTGTTGAAGTCTGTGTCGACAACGCAGTATATGAAACTTCTGCTCCGTTTGCTGCTCCCCAAAAATATGGTGTATGGTTGTTATTTAAAAAAATAATACTTTTCGAAGGATTTCAATGCGTCAAACAACTTAATTCATTTTAATCAATCTAAAATTGAATGTATTCTTCAAGGCAAGCTGAATCAAATTACTAGGATATACATGGGCACAGTGCAAATCAGAAGAAATTTCTTTGCCGAAAAATCCACCGGCCTTAACGGAAACCGAACCCCAAGCCAAAATTATAGACTTCCCACTAGGATTGGGCGATCTTGGATCGATATTTAGAAGATCGATCTTTCTCATTCCGATTTTCGAATTTTTGGATCGATTCATTTTACTCGAAAATTGTAAAGGGTTGTGTCTAGGACACGACCGCATATTTCCGACGTAGAACTACGCAATTACATTATGCAATCCACTTGTTTACCACTTCGAATATTATTTTAGAATATATCGAAACTTTTGTAATATAATATGATATGATGCCTGGGACTACCAAAATATGTGAACGGAAGAATTGTCAAACGATCATTGTATTTTACATTTCCCTCTGAAGTTGTTGCACATCTCATGTTTATGTAGTTCTCGAAACGCGAAAGTTCATTCACCTATAGAATCTGAAATGACGATTTTCCCAGGCTTCCCAGTTTAATAATACGTTTTAGGGAAACATATTCCGGTCTACACAACGACAAGCTAGTACAAAAGTACTCAACACCAAAAAATACCCCCGACTTGCATGTATTTGCAAAGCGGATTTTCCCAGGCACATTAATTTTGAAGTCCGTGTTAGGGAAACACAGCTCAGTAGGGAAAAATACCCCCGACTTGCATGTTTTGACAAAGCGGATTCCCCTGGGCACATTGGTTTTGAAGTACGTGTTAGGAAAACATAGCATGGTGGGAACAAAAACACCCCCGACTTGCATGAATATTTGCAAAGCGGATTTCCACAGGTACATCGATTTAGAAGTCTGTGTTGGGGAAACCGTAAATAGGACCAATGGAAACTTGGCGGTAAGAAGTTCTTCCAGTTTTCATGAATTTGAAACGTTTAGAGATTATCGAATTGTAATGTATAGCATATCAAACAAATCTTAGAGATTTTCCGATTCGATTGGTATGCAAATCATAAGAATTCGTTCACAGGGAATATAGTTATTAACGTTAACTTTATTTCATTAAAACGTGACCTGTTTTCTGATTTGGCACCCTTCCTGAAAGACGTAGTTCTACGTCAAAAAGTCGTGAAAATCGATCTTTACACCGATTTTTTCGATTTTGAAAAACTTTTTGTAGATTTGTTTTTCAATGTACATCGATTTGAATCTCACAATCACAAATTCTACAAACATAATGTTAACATTTGTATCGCCTCATTAAGCTTGCCAACAAAGTCAGTCTGATTCTTTTATGATTTACTTCCTTTCAAGTGCTGACAGGATCCCAATCAGCGGCAGCTTCTGAGGGATGCGACGTACTGCAACCACTGGCTCATACGGTTAAATCGGTTTCAGTCGAAAGGTTGTTTTATAGAACTGGGGCTAAAACCAAGATTTGCATTTCAATAAAAAAAAATAAAATGAAAAAAGGATTCTATTTTCTAAAGATTATCTGGTAGCTATTTAGACAGTGAATTTATCTCTACGCTGTTTTGAGAATCGGTTAATCAAGATCGATCCTTTTATAAAGATCGCCCAATCCTAGCCGTAAATCTAGGAGAAGCAATTGTGTAAGTTCGCTTCTTACAAAACAAGCGGTCACAAGTTATATTTACACCATCACATTCACTAGGCTGACAGTGAAAATTGTGACGAATTTGGATTATAAGTTCCAGCCAAAACATTCTTTTCTAGAACTGACGCTACAGTCAAGAATCGGTTTCGACTAAATCTTAGATGTATAGCACGAATGGATTTCATATAATTTTGGCTGACTGAGGTCTAAACAAATATCAGTTGTTGAATTTCTTATAATAATTTTCTAATAAATTTATTTAATTGAATAACTCCATGACGGTACAAGATAAATGCCTTAGAAAATGCATTTTTGTATCTTTAAAGTTTTTTTGTGACATTCATACTGAGAAACAAAATAAAATGTCTTTGGTCAGGAAATAAAACATGAAACTTGTATTCCCGGTTTAAGGAAAAGACGGCTCTCATATAGAACAAATAAATAAAATGTAAAAAAGACGTTTGATTTTTCAAAGATATATTCGGCAAAGATCGATTCTTTTGTATCGATTTAATCACTGGATCGATCCAAACGTCGCTTAGAGAATCGAATGCTAGTCTTTTTGTGTCGTTTCTTATCAGTGAAGGCTTAGAACAAGTATAAATCATTCATCTCTGAATTGTGTAGAAAATTACATCGGAATTTGCTTCTGGGGAAAATTATTTTTTATTATTTTTAGAGCACGTTACAACTGTCAAACTTGCGAAGTAGAATTATGTCACTAACTATCAGGATTGTACATAAGTTTTGCATTTATATTCATATTGGTTTCCAAGGAATTGAAGTGAGCCGTTTTGGCCGTTCTATTCATTATTTGTTTATTTATTCGTTCACAAAAACACATAATGTCGTTCATGATTATTGAATATAGAGTATTTATAATCAATTTTTACTAATGCTATTCTTTCAAATTGTTATTTGTTGTGCGTTGGATTTTCCTGTGTTATGCTTGCTTCTCTTGTAATTAACAAGATATTTTCTTGCTAGTGTTCTTTTAGTTTGTGTGGTAGTGTATGTCTGTAAATTATTGAGTATAGTTTTTATGCATTTAAGGCCATTATTCGTAAACTATTATAGCTTTCACTCCAAATGGATAATATAGAACTATAATGTGACATCAAAGACGTTTTTTCTTATCTCTAATGTTTCTAAATAACGTATTATCTTCTTCTTCCATATCTTTTCTTCTTCTTCTCGAGAATAGACTAGATTTTCCCTGTCTTTTTCTTTCCATAAGGCACATCTTATTGCTCTAATTTTTAACCCCTTGCCGTACGATTTAATTTCCAACAGGGTCCAAAAACACGAGCACAGTGAGTCGTAGTGTAGTTCTGTGTATATTTGAACAAGTAGTAAAGTTGAATAAAACATACAAGATCGATCACAAAAGTCAGGAATTTTCAAGGATGGAACTACTTGAATGTATTGAGAAATCTATTCTGCTTTGTATTTATGCAGTTCTAAAACTCGAAAACAGTCGATTTATTCTATCTAGAATGAATAAAAATAAGACCGAAACACCGACTGACGACATTCACACTTATGATTTGGTAATGATTTGGACAGCGAAAAAATAATAAAATTAACCGAACCGTCTTCGTATTTACGAAGAAAATATTTTAGAAAAGCCCATTGCTATGAGCCCATTCCATGCCAAACCGATATAGTGACTCTAAGATTTTCGTAAAAGTGGAAATTTTGTTCATTATCGCAGAACATTAGACCTGTATTTTTATTTTTTTTTTATTAGGGTTTATTAGGGTTATTATTTCTTTTTTCCCAAAATAACTTTTTTCAAAAATTCATAACATTTCCAAGATGATCGACATATCTGATTGAAGCCAATGAGTTTTTTATAGAAAAATATTCAACTCGCAAAAATGGATTTTATTTTCGCAATTATTGATTGTAGCCGTTTTTTATTGTTTTCATGGCTTTGGACTAGAGGGCGCTATATTTTTTTATATTTTTTCTTGAAAGCTGAAAATTTTTTACATAACATATCTCAATATCAGATATATCTTTTTTTCGTTTTTGAAATATGATTTTTCAAAGTTAACCGATGGTTTGAAAAAAACAAATTTTCCCCCTTATTTCTAATACAAAAATTTATAACTTTTGAGCTACTGGACCGATTCAGATGAAATATCAAATTGAAGTTTATTAGTTAGATTTCTTTGAAAAAATATTACTTTTGCAAAAAGTTTGGATTTTCGTTTTTGTAATTATTGATTGAGTTAGTTTTTCATAGCTTTCTCGGTTAAAGATAGATGGCGCAGTATTTTTATATATTTTTTCTTGAAAGCTGAGGTTTTTTTTACACAATATATCCAAAATTCAGAAAGGTTTTCTTTTTCGTTTTTTAAGTCATTATTTTGCAAATTTAACTTTTAAGTCTTCGTTCAATATTCCTATTTGACTAGACTAGACCTATGCGACTAGAATCCAATCTTTCCGCAAGTGTGATATTTTTTCAAATAGGTTATCTTATTGGCTTCAATTTAATATATCGATCATCTGAATATGTGCCGTAATTCGAATGTTATGATTTTTTGCAAAAAGTCATTTTGGGATAAAAGAAAACATGATTTTTCCGACCACCAGTTAACTTTGAAAAATCATATCTCGAAAACGAGAGAAAAGCCTCTCTGATATCGAGATATGTTATGTAAAAAATCCTCAACTTCCAAGAGAATATATAAAAAAAAATATAGCGCCCTCTAGTCCAAAGCCAGGAAAACAATAAAAAACGAATACAATCAATAATTACGAAAATTAAATCCATTTTTTTGCAGATTCAATATTTTTTTAAATAAAAGGCTAGCTCATTCAATTTGATATGTAAATCATCTGAATCGGTTCAGTGGTTCAAAATTATGAATTTAAAAAAAAAAGTTCTTTTTGGGAAAAAGTGGAATAAATAGACCAAAATATGAAAGTATGGAATGGCAAAATATTGGCAAGGAATGGCTGTATATTTAGAAGCTGTATTCGGAATTATTGAAACTCTGAAGGTCTATGAAAACAAAAAAAGAAAATCAGTCGTATTTATGTTATCAATAAATCACGGCAGATTACGGCGTTTTTGTGTTTACCTTTTATTTTTACAATATCGCGTTCTTAGTTTTTGTTCAGTCAACGTGATTTTGCCAGGTGTTGATATTCTCACCATTACGCAAACGTTCGGATCGAAGGGTGATTTGATTAAAAAGGTCGGATACAACTATTTTCATAGATAACTTCAGTAACATCATAACAACAATGAAAACTCATAATTTGAATTCGTATTCTATTGATTTATCCACTTTCGAGAAAGGGATTCATTTTCGTAACACATCTGATTAACTACGTCAAAAACTTTGTAGGAAACCCCTATTAGTTGTGGCGATGGCACGAACATAATTCTCCCGACATAATAGTATATCCACCTGTTATTATCACACAACACTTTGATCACTTCACATAAATATTTATGAAGCCGTTTGAGCTATATTTTCGTGCGACCTGTGCTTAGCTCGCATTCATTTATCCTGCAAAATAACTCAATAAACTGCGCTGTAATTAAATGAGTACACCAATTAGGGAAACTGACGAAGAGTTCCTGTGCTAAATTTTATTTTTTACAAATTGCTAAAGCTCTGTGGTTGTTGCACATGACGTGTGCATATGAGTGTTTTATCTTTCATACAGATCATTTGTGCCAAAGTAAATACCTCCTCCTGGAGAGCTAATATTTGAGATTTGAGAATTGCATTTTCCCGTTCCAGGAGGGCTGCTTTTAGAGATATCTGAAATTGAACAGAATAGAATCTTTTATATAGAGGATTTTCCCACGTACGTGTAAAATATCATCACAGGAGAACGGCTGATCAGATCAGCACGGTCAGTATATTTTTGAGTTTGTCTTCACCCAAATTAGAATGATAGAACACATTGGAAAATATTTGAGAAATTCGAAAAAAATGACTATGCATATCTTTATATATAAAACAAGGATATTTAAAATAAAAAGGGAAAATTCGAAAATAAGAGGTACGCATATATATGTTTCGCTGTGAAAATCATCATATAGATCATTTTTATAGATCTGAACGATAACATACAAACTCTCTTGAAATATATTGGTTAATTTTAACAATCAGAATATTCCCTAGAAATAAATTATATGGCGTTTGCCGGGTCAGCTAGTAAAACGTAAATAGTTTTGATAAATTCCACTGTTTTGTCACCTTATCTTCGCGAAGTTTTCTAGCATCACGAGATTTTTTTGCTGCTTCATTATTACGTTTACGTCTTTCGAAATACTTTTCATCCTTTTGACTATTCGGAACAGGATTTTTTTCGCTGCGTGATTTGCGTTTCATATATTTGAAGGGCACAATGAACGGGTGAACATTCGGAACGAATCTTTGGGATTCGAATATACTTGATATCATTGGGGTGATGAGCAGATCCTGAGTCACCGAATTAGGTATTTGCTTCATGTCGAAATCTGAAATTGAAAAAAATAGATCATTGATAATATACTAATTTTTGTTGTTCTCCTTTCCGACGTATTGGTCATAGACTAACAACTCGAAATCCATGTAGTGTATAAAATAATTCCAATTGGAGAACAAGACGTTGTGAGAAATCTTAACAAAGTACTTTGATTTACCAACGAAAAGTCAATGGATAGTACAAAGAAAGTCCAGGCATTCCAGTAGTGAAACATATTGACGTTACCATCAAAGTGTATTTAGTTATTTTCAGCTGTATTCCGTATAAGACGCATTGATTCTAAACTCGAATTTATTTAGGAAGGGTAAGCTTTTTCAGGAAAGGAGAATGGGCTAGTGAATTTGGGTAAAAGAAGTGGTTAGTCCATAATAACGCTTCATAAGAACCCCTATACGAGGAACATAAAATTATGAATGCGACTAGCTAAAATATCAATATGCAATAAAAGAATCAAACTGGTTGCTGATTTAAAGTCTCGAGGAGTACACTCACGTAAACCAAGAGTGTACTTCTAGAGCCTCTGAATCGGCCAGTTTGATTGTTTCATTACAAAATTTATTACATGACCAAACAACGTGTTCGATATCATGATATCCTTTACTACAATTGCATAAATCATATAAACCTATGTGATAGAGATGCATATTTAGCGCGGAATGGCATCAATCTGGACATAATTCTAATAAAATCTCTATCAAGGTTTAACCGTTCAACACGTTCGTCGCCCAGCGCGTTTTGACTGAGATTCTTGTGGGGCCCAATTTCGACTATCGGTAGCAAGAAAAGAACAAAAGAGGCAAGCGCGAAACAATTAGGGGAAGGAAGGGTAAGCCCGCCACTGAGGATAAGACCGGCACCCCCTGAGTTTTACTAGAAAACTCTGATTAACTACGTTTTTGAATACTCTACATGTTAGTATTTATTATTTTAGACGTTTTCAATCACATCGAACCCACCGTGATCCGTCAATTGTCAAAATATAAATCAGAACAAACGCGAGTGCCGATGATATGTAGCCAAATGTAATTTTCCGTCAGTGAAGTTTAAGCTTTTATTGTTGAACGCGGTTTCAAATTCTTTTCCGTTGCTCTACAGTTTGTCCCCTGGATTGTTAGCAATCACTGGGAGTTGAGTTGAGGTAAGTTAAAGCAATAAGTTAATATAAATAGTCTTCTTGAAAAATGTGTGCTGTCGGGGTAAGTCCGTCACCCTTTCAGTGGGGGATCCCGGCATGGTTTGCGTTTAGTTGAAGGTTTCTAAGTCATATTTTCCATCAATTTCAGATGCCTCGCAGCTACCAAATGAAAACGAATCGAGGGAGTTGGTCCCAGGAGAACCTCACCCTTGTAAAAGAGGCTATTGTTAGTGGAGTTTCTATCAAACGTGCTTCCACGACTTTTGAACTACTGATGTAAATTTAATGTTGGATTTAAGCTGTTCGATAAAATTAAATGAACTTCATCATTGAACGAAAAATAATGGCTGTATGGTCTTAACGAAAATAATAAACTAATTACAACTAAACATAATTTAATTAGTTTTATTGCCATCATAATCACAAAAACCTGAAAAAAATCACCTACAGTCATGAACTCATTCTTCTCTGTGATTTCAAGTCGAATCCTAGTGTGATTAAAAGCGTCGTATGGCGGATATTGATTCAAGTAAGAAGAAAAACTGAGCACCGGTAAGTGTTCAATGTGGTCCTAGATTCCATTAAACTTGTAATTGAATTGTGGTGTGGTTTGGTGATTTCTTCTCCATATTCCATGTTCATCGGAACTTGTTCCGACCATATCTTCGGAATCGGTTGAGCGATTCGAACCATACTCGACAGCGACATTTAGAATTAGAATACCTTCTATTTACCGACTGTCACATTCAAACTGGTTCATCTGTTGCCAAGCATATAGTGAGAAATTGAGATGACGATCTTACCCCATAGGGTACCGGTGTTACCCCCAAGGGGTGCCGGTTTCACCCGTACTGGTTGATGAGCTTCATTTTTATGGCAGTTTTTTAAATTGAATATTACTTGAGAAAATTACCGTTCAAATGTACTGATATTCCTTATATCTCATGGCAAATAAACTAGACAACGATTCTGTGGAGGAAACATATCAATATGTGCCCGCAGATCTCACAAAACAATACTTTTCCTTAGGGGGTCGGGCATACCCCCCATCTTAGGGGGTCGGGCATATACCCCACTATCTGGAATAAAGCCGTTCTAAGGGAAGAGAGGGATCAGTTTTGGAATACATAGTTCATATTTCACGGATAATTTTCATTCCAATAAAGTACTAATAAAGTAAATTTTCATTTTAATAAAGTTCTAATAAAGTATCGGAAAGTTATCATAAGAAAGAATTAAAGTTCACGTCGTAGTTGACTTAACAATAATTATTGAAAACTAGCAGAGTAGCAAGGCTCACGGATCCGATAGAATACGAAGTCCAGTAAATTACCAAAGGAGTGTATCGAAAAGTAGTTGGGAACTTTTCATACGCTAAATAACTAAATAGCACATAAATATAAATAACAATAATCATTAATTCAACAATCATAAAATAATCATATAATGTTTATACTGTACTTTTTATTACATTAAATAACGGATACAAATTGCTGTCTTTACAAAACCCATTCCAAGTTCATTTGGGAAATGTGAAACGAATATTTGAGGAGTGAGAAGTGTTCCCTTGAAGATCAGCCAAGAAATGGACGGACGCCACACCGAATTGGACCAAAAAGTCATGGACTACATTCAGTGGGTTCAGTCAAGAAGTTCAAAACCAGCATCGGTATGATTCAGCATAATAAGACCAGACAAAATTAAAAAACCTAAAAAGCCGAAAATTTCCAAGCAGCTTCCAGAACGGAAGGGGTGTACTAATATAAGGGGTGACGTACGTCAAGATTTCAGACTGCGAACCACAGTTCTACACTAAGCCTATTGGGGAAAGTACGCCGCTTGCAGATACCACTGTTGCAATGGAAAAATTCGGCGAATTTGGCAAGTTATTTGCACATGTGGCATGCGATCTTCTTTTTGAACGGTTTTTTGATGTAGGAATACGTCTTTCATTTCTATACCGGGGTGTAAATTCAAAGTTTCGAAAACGAAAGCGTTACGCCGGAGAACGATATTTTGAGCGTGAATAGCTCCTAAACAACTGAACGAGATGGTATGATAAACACTTCATTCGAAAGATAAAATATCTACACGTTATATACTTGTTACTTTTTGATCCAAATCTTGTTTCAATAGCCTTAAAATTGCTTTCAAAACAGGCTATTGAAATCACCAATCGATATATAAGCGAGCGCCGCTCGGAAATTCATTCAAGTTATAATTGAACAGTGATTGGAGCATGTTGTCGCTTTTGCGGTGAAGCTAACTTCGTTCATCATGAAAGCGCTGATGAACGGTGTCACTAAGAGCCTATTAGGCCAGAAGGGAAACCTTCGGGAGTAGATTGATGCCACTGAAAAGGCGACCAAGAAAGTAACAGCATCGAAAACTTGATCCACTTGAGGCAGCGGAGCACCTGCCACACACATTATCCAGTTAGCATTAACCACTGGCGGGCATCGAGCATCCGGAAGGATGTAATCGTTACTTAAAAATAATCTGCCAGTTTCCTTTGGAATTGAACATTACATGCAAGCGAAAGAGTTTATTTTAATGTTTTCTATGCATATAATACTGTGACCAAATACATTTTGTTTTGTGATTTTTCAATCAAATGCAATTAACAGGTGGTTATCGAGTTAGTATTAACCACTTCCGGGGATCGAAAAGAATCCGATAAGATGTCATCGTTGCTGCAAAATAATCTGCCAGTTTCCTTCGGAATTGCAAATTACATTCAAGCGAAAGAGTTTATTTTTAAGGTTTCTATTCATATAATACCGCAATCAAATGTATTTCGTTTCGTGATTTTTCAATCAAGTGCTATTAACAGGAAAGCTTCTCAAGATTATTCTTCCCCATCAGTAGAATATTTTCGTATCCAATATTGGATGCATCCTTTTGCCTCCAACGTAACGCTCTCGTTTTGGATATCCCCCAAATATTCATTTATTCATTCATTCAGAGTGGATTCAGATTCAACTTCAAACAAATGATCACTAAATCAACGATCGTCCTACGTCAAACTTGCGGTTATACCACAGGTATAACCCACTTCCTGTTTTTTGCTAAACGGTTTTAATTAGCTTTACCCGTTTGTATGTAGGGGAACCGCGGGTAATACGGACAGTGGGGGTAATATGGACAGGTGGTTGATTTGTATAGTTACATTTTGAATTTTAGATTTCTGTTGATGAGAACACCAGCAACATGTTATTCTATAATATTGGGTTGGGAAAAAAAAGTCGTATATTATCAATATATGGCAACACTTAAACATATGTTGTACTTATCGAATCGGGTCATATTATACGGCTATTTAAAGACGACAATCTGTGCTACAAGTGTCGTTTTGACAGTGTTGTGATTGTCCTTTTGAGTCTCAAGTTATAGCGCGTCAAAGATGGAGTCCACCAAGCAAGAAATTCGCCATATTTTACGTTTTTACTACCTGCGAGGTAAAACTGCAACGAAGGCGGCCGACATAACTCGTGTAGTTTATGGACCCGATGCTGTAACGATTCGCACAGCACAGCGTTGGTTTGATCGATTTCGTTCTGGTGTAGTGGCTGTCGAAGATACATCCCGTACTGGTAGGCCAATCGTCGTGGAAACCGATAAAATCGTTGAAATCATCCAAGTAGACCGGCATGTGAGCACTCGCTCGATTGGCCAGGAACTGAGTATAGACCATAAAACCGTTTGGAACCATTTGCAGAAGATTGGATTCCAAAAAAAGCTGGATGTACGGGTGCCACACGAGTTGACACAAAAAAATCTTTTAGACCGAATCAACGCCTGCGATGCACTGCTGAAACGGAACGAACTCGACCCATTTTTGAAGAAGATGGTGACTGGCGATGAAAAGTGGATCACATACGACAACCTAAAGCGAAAAAAGTCGTGGTGGAAGCGCGGTGAGCCGGCCCAAACCATCGCCAAGCCCGGATTGACGGCCAGGAAGGTTTTGCTGTGTGTTTGGTGGGATTGGAAGAGAATCATCCACTTTAAGCTGCTCAACTATGGCCAGACCCTCAACTCGGTATTTTTACTGTGAGCAGCTTGACCGTTTGAAGCAGGCGATTGACCAGAAGCGGCCAGAAATGATCAATAGGAATGATGTTGTTTTCCACCAGGACAACGTTCGACCTCACACATCTTTGATGGCCCGCCAGAAGCTACGGAAGCTCGGATGGGATGTCCTATTGCATCCACCGTATAGTCCGGAATGGCTCCAAGTGATTATCATCTCTTCCGGTCCATGCAAAAAGCTCTTGGTGCTACTAAGTTGGCCTTAAAAGAGGCTTGCGAAAACTGGCTGTCTGAGTTTTTTTTTTCAAATAAGGAGGGGAGGTTTTATAAGGGGAGGATAATGAAGTTGCCTTCTAAATGGCAACAAGTTTGCGAACAAAACGGCGCATATTTGACTTAAATTGGATAATTTTAAGTATGTTAATTAAGGCGTCAAATTTCGATCAGAAATACGACATTTCTCTTTCCCCAACCCTATATTTAAGCCACCCCATGGCAATGAATACTGATCAAAAGGGGAAAAGGGAAACAAAAACCGAAAATCATACATGATTTCGCGTGTGGATGTAATTTTAGCTGCTCCGATATTAGGCATTTTGAGTGTTTTAATATCAAAATTCAATTCGCTGATGGTTATATTTCGGTTTGTGAGTTAACAGAGAAGTGATATTAGGTATGTACGGAAAAGTAAATTCATTCATGTGGACTGTTTAGAAGCTGACTGGAACCAGAAGCAAAATACTTGAGGGTCTGTCCGTTTATACTGCTGAAAAGCACGATATCACTTCTAAATGGATTAATTCGATTTTTTCATCATTAAATGGACATTCGTGATGAATTCAGACCTTGGTTGAATAAAATTATTCCTCTCGCAATCAATAAACCTCTACGCTTCATACGAGGGTCGTTCAATTTTCTATTTTTCTACATAATCGCCGTAACGTTCGAGGCATTTTTCATAGCTTGGCACGAGTTTTTCAATTCCGAGCATACTATTGTGAAGTTTTGAGCCGATTAAGAATCGCGATTAAGAACAAAAGGCCAGGTTTATTGACGAAAGGAGTGTTCCTCATCCACGATAATGCGCGACCCCATTCTTCTCGCGTAACTCAAGAGTAATTGAAAAAATTCAAATGGACTGTGTTCGAGCATCCTCCTTACTCCCCAGACCTCGCGTTCACTTATTCCCGGTGGTGAAACAGGCGTTCGGCTTTCCCCGATTCGATAACACTGAGGAAATTCGTGACGCAGTTAGATCGTACTTCAAAAAGTTGGACGCTACGCACCTCGCGCTCGGAATAGAAAAACTTGTGCCACGCTATAAAAAACGTTACGACAATTATGTAGAAAATAGAAAATAAAACGTAGATTACGAAAATCACCTTGTTTTTTGAAGACCTTGATGGATCGATTCTCTAAACGGGGCAGGGATTGAGTCACTGATTAAGTTCTAGTAGTTAAGTTTCTGTTGTGTAATGACAAAACCTTCAAAACTGCTTCACCTAAGTTTACGACCACTAATTTGACAACCTTGAAAGGGATCCAATGTTTATGAAATTTATCAAGTGGTTTTTGGCGAGATCAAAATCAATGTTCACTGAAAAATATATTTACGATTTTTTCGTTACGATCAAAAGGTCGAAAAGATCGAAATGAAAAAATATATTTTCGCGACTTTTTTGGAATTCGATAGGATAGATTCAAAAAATCGGAAATCGGAGAGGAAAAGATCGATCTTCTATATATCGATCCAAGATCACCAAATCCTCTTCACTTCCACTAATTTGAACTAATTAAATTTGAATAAAATTTGTCAAGTGGTGAGATTGAAATCGATGTACACTGGAAAAAAAATCTGAAATCGAAAAAATCGAAGGAAAAAGATCGATCTTCACGATTTTTTCGGGCACAATGAATCGATCCAAAAAATCGGGAATCGAAATGGAAAAGATCGATCTTTCGAAAATCGATCCAAGATCGCCCAATCCTAAGTTCGAAATGATTTATATCAATATATCAATTGTGGGTGGGACGAAGTTCGCCGGGTCGGCTAGTTTGTTAATAAAAAGAATTTTGTTTCAAATGTTGGACACTTTCAGGTATCTTATATTTTCAGTCTCCAACCTCCCAAAAATTTCGACCATAACACCCATTTATCTCCACCCATAAAACACCATACAACACCTCTCTCCACCCCACTGGATGGTGCCAACACACTCTAGTAATGATGCTACTCCCGCTGGTTACGATAAAGATTTTTTTTTGTTACAAGTTACCTCAGAAGTACAATTCAATAAGTGCGCACTTTTGCCCCGTACGGTGCACACCTTTGCCCCCACTATGGGGCAAAAGTACGCATTTGTCATTTTGTATTAAAATAGGTTTTTGTCCAACTACAAACAAAACCCGAGAAATCATTGTACTACGTTTCGAAGATAAAATATATAGTTACAATTTGGTCTGCAAACTGAATTTTTGCATTTATTTCAAGAGTTATTGGACGACAACAGATAGGTGCGCACCTTTGCCCCGCACTACTCTATAGGGTCATAAATAAGAAGTTTTGACTATTTTTTTGAACCCCTATGAGGTTCAACATAGCATCTATGGTAAAAAACGTAATTTTCAATGTTTTTCATGCTATTCTCGATAGCTTCGAGGTAAAATTTGAAAAAAAAAATACTGAAAGTGCATCTTACTATGGTGTATCGAGAAATATTATTAAAAAAAAATCATCAAAAATTTAAGTACAGGTCGGACTCGATTATATACAGACTCGATTTTTTTTATATTTCAAATATGACTTATTTCAAGAAGAAATGTAGCCTTTCAACGTTTAGGTGAAATTTAAGTTGCTATTACATATACAGTGGGGTATAAATAGTGATTTTTGAATATTTTGCTTGATTTTTTTACCAGGAATTGTTTATATCGATATTGCAGCCAAATTAAGAAAGAGAGAAGTTGGGTGTTGAAGAACAAATTGTAGAGCGGTTAGAGAGCTTCAATTTGATTGATATATATTTTTTAGGATAAAACTAATAATAACACTTCCAAACTGTTATTATTCCACTACTATATCGTGTACTAAATATTCTCATCTTATAAATGAAAGCAACAGAATCGACTTCCGTAGCGTACTTTTTAATTTAGAACCAGTTTGAGGCAACAGAGTCCGAAATAGAAAAAAAGTTTTATAACTCTGCCATTCTTGAAATTCGACCATGCGCGTGGAAGGATTTTTTTCACCAAATATGATCGTCTGTATCTGTGAGAATCTGGATAAATTTATTTTTTCCAAAATCAAATTCCTCTTTTATTTTCAAAAAACCAAAAAAAAACAAAAAACCAAACGAATGAAAAAAAATATTTTTTGTGACTCGATTATATACAGGATTTGATTATATACAGTGAAAAGAAATCAAAAACTGTATATAATAGAGTCCGCACTGTACTAAAAAAAATATTGAAACATTGGATTTTTTTTGAAGATTTAGAGAATCTTTAATTCGTATTTAAATGTGTTTTTACGTTTTTTCTAGATGTGTGTTTCTCAGAATTTCAACAGTGCTGCGCGGTACAAAATAATATATTTCTAAATTTGATAGCGATGAACAAATGGTGCGTGGGGAGTCTGTATCTACGGCCTTCTGCATCTGCATCTGCGTAAAAAATTGGTCCGTCATTGATCGTTCTTCCTGACCTGAGAACTTCCAACAAATCTGTACGCTATTGGTGGTAGTCGGCGGAAAATAATATGAGATAGCACTTTGTAGGCAGCATTGAGGACGATGATTACACGATAGTTCTAACAGTCCAGCTTGTCGCCCTTTTTGTAGATCGGGCAGATAACTCCATCCTTCCACTCCTCCGGTAGATGTTCTGCATCCCAAATTCTCACAATCAGCCGGTGCAGACAGTTTCTCCGGGCCCACCTCAATAAGCTCCGCTTCGATGCCATCTTTCCCAGCGGATTTATTGTTCTTCAGCTGGTTGATAGCGCCCTTAACTTCGCTTATCGTTGGAGCTGGCACCTCCTCCGCGCTTGTTCCATCGACGAAATTGCTTCCCTCGGCGCCATGATCCTCTGCCCCGTCATTCAGGGGTTTCTTCGAAGTGCTGCTTCCACTTTTCCGTCACTTCACGATCGTTCGTCAGAATACTCCCATTCTTATCCCGACACATTACGGCTCGCGGCACAAAACCTTTGCGGGATGCGTTGAGCTTCTATCTGGTAAAACTTCCGCGTTTTCTGAGACCGATGCGGCTCTGCATACTCCGCCTTCTCCAGGCAGCGCTTTTTCTCTCTCGGGAGATTTGGGTACGCTGCATCTTCTTCTGTCGATGTCTTTGCATGTTCTGACGAGTGGCACTGCGCTACTTAGCCGCCCGTGCAACGTTTTCCTCATCCATCACCCTCCTATATTCATCGTCAAGCCACTCGTCCCGCTGAGTGTATGTTCTCTGCTACGCTGTTGATGGCTATTTTAATGGCGTTCCAACAGTCCTCGAGAAGGGCTTTGTTCAGCTTGTCCCCTTCCGGCAGCGCAGCTTCGAGCGAATGCACGTAATTTCTGGCGACATCATGCTGCTTAAACCGCACGAAATTTAACCGAGACGGTCGTCGGTACCGAATGTTGTTTACAACGACGAATTTTGGGCGCATCTTCACCATCACAAGGTAGTGATCCGAGCCAACTTTAGCGCTCCGATAGGACCTGACGTCAATTATATCTGAGAAATGCCGGGAGTCAATCCAAACGTGGTCGATTTGTGTTTCTGTTTGATTAGGTGACCTCCAGGTGTACTTGTGTAGGAGATTATGATGGAAGAAGATACTACGAATGGTCATGTTTTTGAGGTGGCAAAGTCGATAAGTCTTAGGCGTTGATCAGCTGGTGTGCGCTGAACCCTCCAATTACTGGTTTGTATTCCTCCTCCTGGCCAACTTGAGCGTTCAAATCTCCAATGACGATCTTAATATCATGTTTTGGGCAGTGATCGTATTCACGCTTTTACTGTGCGTAAAATTCTTGCTTGTCATCATCGGTACTTCCGAGGTGTGGGCTGTGCACGTTGATGATGCTAATGTTGAAGAATCGGCCCTCGATTCTCAACCTGCACATTCGAAGGCTGATTGGCCACCACCCAATCCCCCGCTTTCGTATCTCGCCCATCACTATAAAAGCTGTGTCCAGCTCGTGTGTGTTGCCGCAGCCCTGGTAGATGGTGCGACCATCCCTAAACGTACGTACCGTTGAGCACTCGAGTGTTTTTTGGGAGTTGTGAGATCGGCAGTTCCACGTCCCGAATTTCCAATCCATAATCCGTTTTCGTCGCGTGGATCCGTGCCGATTGTTCCGGTTCGAATTTCCTTATTCATTATTCATTGCTTGCTCTTTTTTATGGTGGCGGTAAGGCCTGCGACCAACCCCCTGTCTCGCCGGAGGACCATCGTGCCAGTACTGCTTAAAGTCCCACACTGACACAAGGACGATTCCATTCTGTATAGTTAGTGGTTTCAGTGGTTTCGTGGGTCATATACCACGATATTATTTTAGAAGGTAATGAACGGTGTCGAATCGGAAGCACTATCATTATTTAGAAATCAACAATCTGCTTAATATTTTGATTCAAATTTCTACTAACACATTATGCTGTACTGTTACACTTTTTTTTTTGATAAATTTTCATAATTGCCGTATTTTTATTCTTAGTTCCGAATGTTTTTAACTATTTTTTGATACACTCCACATACTAGTTTGACTAGTTTTGAGCTGATTTTATGTCGGATTCAATGTGCCTAGATTTTTACTATCACCAATGGTATGGACCAATTGATATTTCTACTACAATTGATCTTAAGACGAGACTTCCCACTAGAGATTTCGATTTCAGATCAGATAACTGTCAAATTATACCAGCTCCTGATTAGCTGAGAGTTGTAAGCAAATATGTTTCTCCAGCCAATCCTACAGGGTTGCCCATAATACTTGAAACGAATTTCTATTCAATATACTCACAGTACATACTCTCGAATAACCTGTTAAGAACTATATCCCGACGTCCTTAACTGCACTGTAAATTCACTGGATGAATTGAATTTAAATGTTTTGGTGTTTTTTTGTATTTTCAGCTAACTGGTGAGTGTTGTGAATCTTTATGTGAAGACGGATATAAACTGCTATATTCTATTTAAAGCAAGTAAAAATAAAAAGTCCAGTACAAACTAAAAAGTCAGTATGCCTGAGTCAACGGGAACGAATTCAAAGATTTGCGTCGCAATTTTAAACGATGGAACAAATGGAAAAATAGAAAATCATAGTTTTGAATATCCATATGAGTGCAAATGAAGAGCAAAGCGTTAAAATACAAAAATCTCTACATTTTTACCTGATCTTTGGATGATATAATTATAAGCTTGAAATGGGTGGATCGATGAAATTTTACAATTGTTCGCGATGTAATAATCTTGCATCACTTGCTCAAAAGTTTTACTAGCAAATCCGGTTGCATTTCAATCAATTTCTAAACTGAAATACCCGCTGCTCCGATTGCTCCTCACGAGTCGGCACGACTGAAACTTATGCCAACCGACAAGACAGATCCCTTTGTACATTGAATTCCTGTTATCTGGTATTTGTATTACGGCACAACTAGATATCAACAACACAGATTTCGTGTCAACAGACAAAGAGGGAAAGAATTACACAACATTGGCTATTGCTGTTATGAAAGTGTTGCATACACCCGCTTCTACGCTAGTGATTGGTTTATTATGGTAGATTCGACAAAAGCACCACCCACCGGTACACATGTGCTAACCGTAAGCCACACCTTTTCACACCCGCATTTGGTGAGAATAGTAACGCATTACCTGGAAGGAAGTGATATATCATCTGCCAAAAGCACAGTTATATTACTGATCACCATATAGAGTAACATGCTCATATCATTTATTTCGGATTAATGGAGTACATTATTAGATATTATACTTTAATAATTATACTTCAATATAACACTGAAAATTGGTCGTTTTTCATATTTTCATAATATTTTCTTACATTATAATCAGTGTGAATATAGTTATCGTGAACCTAAAAGTGCTCATGTGCAATGTGATGATTGTAAGTATCATTGTTCCAATCGATAGGAAACATTTTGCTCCTACATTTTTGCAATATACGCGGTTATCAATGGTAATACCCATTGTCTTTTTTCAATATTAGTAAAATATAAGTAGAACTATCCCGGTAAAACTTCTTTGAACAATATTTACTGAAAAACATATTCTAAATAGTATTTTAATGAAAGTAGGTGGCAAGACTTTGAATGTTCATAAACTAAGACACATTGGAAGATTAAATTTATATTGCTCCTAACATTTAAAATATGACATTAAATTCAATTAACAACACATAGTTACAATTTTATGGCAAACATTGATGCGCTCTCTAAACTAAAGTGACAAATCATTAGACGCTGTTAATACCCTACTCTGGAAGGTCGAAAATTTTTTTGACTTTCCAAAGAAGTTGTTCCAGAGTTCCCCCCTTAAAACCTTGTCCCATATAATATTATACACTTGTTGCTGGAGAATAAATATGGCACATATACTAGCTAATGCATCGCGGTGTTGCTGTCCGACGTCCATGCGTGTTTTCACAAAAATCGGTTGTAATCATTTTTATAACCTTTGACAAACTTGGAAGAAGAGTCGCGAATTTTCCGAGATTGCTGACACAATAGGTCGCTAAGTTCTTGCAATTGAACATCATGGAACTATTTTCGTTGGATCTATATTAACACGTTGAGCCTCGAAGTGTTCTCGCTGCGCTTGTCGTTCAGCCCGCATCAAGAGCGTTTGCACAATATCTTTTCAAAACAAAAGAAAACCGTTAGTGAATTATCTTGATGATTTGATGAAATGAAAACAAAACACTAAAACTGTAAGTCTCGGAGAATTTTCACAATTATAGCTACCAAGAACCATTATTTCATAGTTCATTTAGTTGTTTCGTTATGTTTCCCGAAAATATTATCTCAGTATGGTTGTATCAACATTCAATATTACTCATATTTTTTTTTCTCTTTTCATATGACAGCCAAACCCTTACGCACCTAAATGTTATCAACAAAATTCTCAATTGATTATTTTGCACATAATTTTTAACTTTTCATGAGGAGGGTCAACCACAAAAATTGTATCTCCTTGTTCGTCTAGATAGTCTTTATACTTGATTTCTCCCTTAGTTACAAAACCGAGCGATCCTACAACTCGTTGGGAAAAAGCTCCAGTTGCGTCTGTTTTTATTACCTGAAATTAATTAGATAATTGGAAGGATAATATAATAACAGTAATATTGGAATTATTATGGGGTCTATGGGGTCACGGGTTTAACCAAATCTTTTGAACCGTGATTTGAGGTGAAACCTTAGGAACGATAGAAAAAAATCACGAACCCTAAACACTATCAAGTCTTGTTCCACCTGATCCAACTACCTGGCTCGCTGGGCTCCTGTTGAGAAATTTGTACATGGTACACTTCGTACGGGATCGGAGTCCATAGTAGACATGACTTTCTATACGTCTTCGATTTTCACGGCTATTGCTGTTGTCGGTTGTTATCAACGAGCTAAGCTAGACTCGTCGAGCTCGTCGCCTTCGATCACAGCACAACTACCAAGAACAATTCTGTTACAATCAGCCCCTTCTGTTATCTAGTCTGAACTGAATCACGAAGCAGGTCTTTTTGAGCTTGGGATCTTAGACGCAATGCTCGTACACTGTTTGTCCGTAGGTCAAATATTTCACACTTTTTGGCAGATAATATTTGGTTTGAAATTCGTACAAACACTATTTTGTTTGCCACTCTTCTGTTATCAACAGTGACAAACAATGTCAAATATCGAACATAGAAAAAATTCAACTGAAATATTTAAGGTAACCTAACCATGTACCGACAGATTTGAAGAACAGACCGAAAAAATGTTTTAGGCATCCAAAAACTGAATATTTGCTTGTCTTGATTTGTGATGATTGCATTTGATCAGTACACGTTGATCAAATTTTATCTGTCAAAAAGAGTCAAATATTTGGCTTCGGTCAAACAGTGTATGAGCATTGCGTCTAAGATCCCAAGCTCAAAAAGACCTGCTTCGTGATTCAGTTGGAAATATAAGTCCACTCGCATGTGTTCTTCCAATTATGTTCACGTCATCGGCGAAGCAGATAAACCTAATGGAAATCTTGCCCTGTATGTTGAAGTCCACTTTCCGCATAACAAATTCCAGCGCCATGTGGAAGAGCAAATAGGAGAGTCCATCGCCTTGTGGAAATCCCTTGTGAGTTTCAAATGATTTCGACAGAGATCCGCACACGGCACCGCACACCGCTCATCGTTGTCTGATTCAGTCTTGTCAGCTTTCGGGGGAATCCATATTTTTCCATGATTCGCTTCTTACTCTTCTTCGTCGTCCAAAAACGAAGCCATGAGATGAAGATGCCTGAGTTACCAAATATTATAAAATTTCGATTTTTTTTAATTTCTGTTTTTATAAATCGTAACATTTTGTTGGTGCGAATTTAATGATTTTGCATGTTTTCAATTAGGCAATCTCAAAAATATGTTTTAAGAGGATAGAATAAGTCTATTAAATACCCATATCTATAATGTAATAATGATATCCATAACACTCGTCCAAGATTGTCTGGACTCTTTTTTAGTTGATTCGTGCAAAACTACGGCGCTCGACTCCATTGCAATTCAGGAACATCTTGAAAATTGTGACTCTTTCGTAATACATGACTGTAGTGCCGAATGCTTCATATGCAGCCGATACCCAAGAACATCTTGTTGGATTCATGGACTTCTTGTTCAGCTCAGAAAATGATGGACAGTGAAATAACATCGACATCATATCGAAATTCAGCTTCATACAATTTTAGTGAGAATGTGAATGACATGAATATTGAATTCGACTATGAGTACACTGTTGATGAAGCGAAACTTTCCTCGACAGAACAGAACAAAAACCGTTATTCTATATAGCTGTTACATCATCAAAACAAGTCAGCGGGAAAGAACATGTCAGCAATGTAACAAGAGATTGATAGTCAGCAAAATACAACCTGGATTGTATCAATGACAAATGTGTTTTTTGCCGTTCACTTTATTGCATTGTGAAAAAACACATACATAAACTTGTATATCGTTCCTTCACATTTCCTTTAAACTAAATATCGTAATATTCATTAAATTCATTATTTCTAAATTCAATACAAATCCAACGCTATTTATTTTTATTGGCAACACTGAAAAAATAGACTTTGTTTACAAAATTTTTCGAAATCACCCAATGAGCGACTGACAGAAATTTGGTCCGTAAAAGACCCCCTATTGTCTGATCTTATCTTAGCTCCACAGCTATCGTCGGTCGATTGTATCATATGCGTATCAATGATGAAGTCGTCGAAAATGTGGTACGTAGAGAGGATCTTCCGCAGTGTAAAAATTTGGTCCGTCGTCGAGCAACCGGGCATGAATCTGGTCTAACCATTTCCCACAAATCAGCTTGCTATTGGCGATAGACGGCGATAGAGAATCTGGGATATAAATATATAGGCACCATTCAGGATTGTGATGGCACGCTAGTTTCCACAATCCAGCTTTTTATAGATGAGGCAGATTAACCCTTCTTTCCACTCCTTCGGCAGCTGTTGCATGTTTCAGATCCTGACTATCAACCGGTTTGTACACTCTACAAGTTTTTCCGGACCTCCCTCGAAGAGGACCGTTGCGAGGCCAGTCACTTTGTGATGCAATTTATGGCCTCCCTAACATCGCCCATCGCCAGGGGTGTCGCTGCAGTTCTCTTCAACGCCGTCTTAGTATCCTGTCTGTGTACTTTTCAGACATCATCGTAGTGCTCCCTCCACCACACGATCACTCACATCCGTTCGTTAGGATGCTTCCTTATTTGTTCCTACAAATTTCCGCGAGTGATGCAGCTTTGTGAATTTTACTTTGCATATCATTTTTCCGGGTGGTTTGGAGGGTCTGCACCAACCCCCTGTCTCTCTTAGAGTCCCACGTTAGCATGAGGACAATGAGGCGATTATAATTTGCCCTAGCACCATTATACCATATTTATTAACTACCCCAATCTACCATTGCACAATGATCCAGGAGGTGCATTCAAGTGGTAATTAGCATTTAAAGCTCGACTGTTATTCTCTAGACAAAAACTGTCCTCGACAAAGTTGTTACATATAATAGAGCGCTCATTTTTATTTTATCAAAAATAGGGTGATCAAAATTGACGTTGAAATAAAAAATATAATTTTCTTATCTTTATAGATAGCGGTAAACGTAATTCGGCAATGTTGTAGTCCCAGTTATTTGAGACATCTTTGTCGGACAAAGTTTTTTTGGCGTAGGACTACGTCTAACCGGAAGATATAGGGGGTGAAATGAAAATCTAGGCACTGAACAAGTAGGAAAAAATGCAAGATTTGGAACGCTTATAACTCGAGCATTTCTCAATAGATCGCGAAGGTTTTTGCCTCAATTGATAGGAAATATATCTACACATCTATCATAACGAATAACATTTCATTTTTCTTGAGATAAATAATTAAATAATTGTGAAATATCAAGCATTGTCAAAATGCACTATGTGCCCATTTTCGATTGGTCCATTTTGTGCTCCTCAAATCGTACCGTCCAAAACGGGCAACCAGAGCAGCAGCAAAATACAATGAAGCACGATTGGAACGGAAAAAGAAAAAAAAAATGAACGAAACATTGGTCGCAGTCTCACACATGCGTAATTCTTGAGTCAGCCAGTCAGCTTAAAAATCCCCGCTCCGCTGCCGTAACTCTCATTCTCATCCAAACCGTACACCACATCGTTTCGCATCACCTCACATCAACAAACCAACACAAGCAGCCATGTCTGGACATGGCAAAGGAGCAGAGGAGGATCGCGACGATAAGAAAACCCACATTCAGAACTGACCACAATCGGTTCCGTGGACACCAAGACAACAACAGGCAGTTGCAGCGAGTGGCGAGTGGCAAACGCAATCGCAAAACGGCAGCAGGTAGCAGAAGAAAAAAGTTTGTTCTTTATACAAACTGCTTTGGTGGCAAATCCAGAACAAGGCGGCATCGAGGGCGTTCGAAATGGTTTTTTTCAAAACCACGAGTACTAAGTTTTCTAAATTGGAACCATTCCAGAAAACATGGCGCTTTTCAGGGCCATTAAACTTTCCAAAAAAGAGTTTACGAAATACAGTTCAATGCTTTCTAAAACAATATCCTAAATAATAATAAAACACAAATTTATTTTTTCATAATTTGTTTGCCAGGAGATAATTTGTTTGAGTATGAGAATTTGGCTGTTGATCTGAGCTTATTGATGGTTGGGGACTTTCCCGATTATTCAATTTTCACCAATTCTTAAATTGATTTTAGATTGAAAGTACAGTAATTTACATTTAGCTCAACATTTAGCTAATTGGACGGACCTGTAATGCGACATATTTATTTGGACATTTTTGTAAACATAGAGTTCGGGGTCCAAATTATGACCCCACATTAAAAGTGGACACTGTACCACTGTCATCGCAAATGTTCAATTACAGGTTAAAATCGCCTCCAATGCGACACTGAGTGGTGTTTCGGCACGTCGCATTAAATATAATTTATGTTGCACAGTAACTCACAGTCACAGTCACAAGCTGGATGGGAAGAAATTTTCCAACTGTGAAAGCTGTGGCGAGTGGCAAACGCAATCGCTAAACAGGAAGGTTTAGCCGAACAAGATGGGGATATCGAGTGATAACAAAACAATAAACTCTTTAGATTAAAGATAATTTTGTGATCCTGAAAAGGACCTTTTTTAGCCTGCATCTGAATCCAACGAGCGAATAAATCGTAATGAATGTATTTTCTTCTTCTTCTTCTTTTTGGCTTTAAGAGGGTTTAAACTTTTCAGTTCATTCGCCTCTATGAATGTATTTTTTTTGCCATCGCTGCCTTTTAACGCTTATTCGTTCGTCTCGTTGGACTCGCCCCTTTGGATGAGTCTGCCGATTTGTCTCTATCCTGAGAGCTTTTCTTTCTTTCTTTGTTTTGAAGAGGCTTTAAACTTTGCAGTTCATTCGCCTCTAAGGTCCTGTGAGCGTGTACCGCTAAAGTACAAAACGCGCGGATCCGCTGAAAAATATATCATTCTCTTTCAAACCGTAAATCAGTGTGGTTGTATGGCATCGTTTCACATCTCACCGCATCAACGGATTGGTGCCGGAGCACCAGTATACCTAATAGCGGTTATAGAATTTCGGCCGCCGGAGTGCTTGAGTTGAGCACATTCGGTTCGGTGGCAACAACTAGTTTCAGCGAGTGGCAAACGCAATCGCAAAACGGCAGCAGGTAGAAGAAGGAAAAAGTTTGTTTATACAACCTGCTTTGGTGGCAAAACCAGCCTCCGTAAAACACGGCGCTTTTCAGGGCCATTAAACCATTCAAAGAAGAGTTATTACAAGTTATTCACAATACCAATGCATTCTAAAGTGACATAATATGACATATAATATGAACTGAATTATTTTGTTTATGCGTGTTTTTGAACTTATTGATGGTTGGGGTCTTTTAAATTGATCATTCAGTTTTCACAAACCCATACATGGTTTCCGAATTAAAAGTGGCTTCAAATTACAACACATTGTATGCAGGATGGCATTAACGAATTTTCTCGGTAGCATGAACTGCTTTCTTTGGTTGATAACTGATGTTGAAAATTGACTGACGTTACATCTGCATTGTATAGAAAAATAACTAAGGAGCAACATGATGAGCTATGTATTTCCTGCTGCTCTCTTATTTTGAAGGACTTCAATCCGAAGGTCATTCGTCCCTGTATTTACTGTTGGTTTTTCAGAACGCTTATAGCTCGTTTATTTCTCGGGAGATCGTAGAGTTCGTCTCCAAAACCTCAGTTCTTTTTCATTTTTATTTACTTTGTTTGCGGAGACTACAAATCTTACAATTCATTCGTCTCCGAAACCACTGTTTAAGGTACGGTAATGTGCTCAATAGTGAAATATATTATAGTGAATGAGCTGATGACCACCTATGCATTCCCTATCACAGCCATCATTTTGATTGTACGATATGTGCACACGCCAAAAGAAGTTTGTAAAAAAAACGCAAAAACACAACACCAAAGGTTCTTTTCTGAACCCCCAACATGTTCATAAAGAGTAAACAGTAAACTAATCCATTTTTCAGGTAGATAAGTAGGTATTCACGTAGGAAAATAAAATAAAACATGTAACGATGTTACACATTTACCATACGGTTAAAAAAAAAAAGTATTAACTGTAGACTAACGCTATAACTTCGATACAACTTTTACGAGGTACTAGATCGCGGTCTCTATCCTGTTTTACCGAAATACGCCAGAAGGGTTTTGTCAGCGATTTAAATCCACATGCGGTTGTCTGTGTGATCGCTGACGAAAGGGATTCTCGGGTCGATCGCCATGGGTCAATATGGGGTTTGAAAAGGATTGAAAGGTCTCTTTCAGTTCAAACGGCTTAGAGAACGGATCTACGTTTTGAGTTAGTAGGAAACAATAGGAGTTCATACACAAAGAAAGTGGTTATAAGGTGATAGAAATTCTGCAAGTATAAAGTGAAAGATAAATCAAAAGAATCACAGTGAAAGTCGAGAAAATTATAGAGAAAGATTTTATTTTGAGTGGTGTATTAGTTAAGGTAACTATTATTATTATTATTATTATTATTATTATTTATTCATCATTTGACATCAAGGTCTTTATGAAACTTACTACATAAATTAAAATGGACACGCGGAAAATAAACGTTGACGAAATGTACAAGTAGACACATTAAAATCAAACAAATTGTATGCTACATGAAGACGTCTACAAACAAAATTAATTGGATCGTGTGAGCCATATCGGGTATTCCTGCGTGTAGCTTGGATAATTTGCCTAGATCGCAGAACTCGTTCAGGTGCATATATGCGCATGCGACCCAGTAGCTCAGAACTGTCAATTTCAGCCCGTAGGATCTTCGCTCCGAATACAGCTTGATTGATAGCACGCCAAATTTGAAGGGGTTCAATATGCAACAGCGCGCATCGATCCTCATAAGGTGGGAGATTCATCGGGTCACGCCAAGGCAGGTTATTCAGTGCCCGCCTCACAAATCTCCTTTGAACGGACTCAATTCTCGCAATCCACACTGCTTCAAATGGACACCAAACGACAGATGCATACTCCAGAATTGGCCTGACTAGCGAACAGTAGAGAGCACGCAAACACAAGGGATCAACAAAACCTTCGGCGACTTTTAAGGTAAACCCTAATTGACGATTGGCTTTATCAATTATAGCTGTGTATTGCAGTTTGAAAGAGAGTCGATAATCCAATAACACTCCAAGATCCTTAACTTTCTCGATGCGTTCAAGTAGTTCTCCACGAATGGTGTAGTTGTATATGATAGGCCTTTTACATCTCCGGAAGGTTATAATCGAACATTTAGCGACACTCACTTCGAGAAAGTTTATAGTGCACCAATACACAAAACGATCCAAGAGCACCTGCAGCTCTCTGCAGTCAGCTTCATTTTGAACAATTAGAAAAATTTTAAGATCGTCAGCATAAATCAGTAGCCCACCGTTTCGCAGAGGAGTTACCACATCATTGAAGTACAGTGTGAACAGCAATGGACCTAGATTACTGCCTTGTGGTACACCAGAACGTGGCGAGAAAAGCGCCGATTCACAGGATCCAGTTTTGACGCAAAGTTGCCTGTTGCGCAGATACGAATGAAGCCAGTTGCACATTCTCTCCGAAACTCCGAGTCGAAATAGTTTAGCCAGTAGGATTTCGTGATTTACGGTGTCGAAAGCAGCTTTGATATCCGTGTACACTGCATCCACCTGTAATCCGTCGTCCATCGCACCGATGCAAGTCGAAGTGAATTCGCAAAGATTACTCTCTACTGATCGCTTTGGATAAAATCCGTGCTGGAAAGCACTAATGTAGCTTCTGCATGAACTAAAAAAGACAGCATTCACAATAGATTCTAGACATTTTGATCCCGCCGACAACGATGTTATGCCACGGTAGTTCGAGATGTCGGTTTTGTCGTCCTTCTTGAACATAGGAATCATATATGACGATTTCCAGACAGTCGGAAATTTTTGTTGTTGGAGAGAGCGATTGAAAATAATTTGAAGAGGTCGTAGTACCAAGGTCTTGCATCTCTTAAAAACGCAAGAGGGAATCTTATCCGGCCCGGGATTGTAGGAGAACTTGATTTTATTTATCGCAGACTCTACCATCTCTTCGGTAATTTCGAAAACGTCGAAATCAATAACGTCTCTAAGGGTTCCATTGATCGCTGTTGTCTTTTCGTCCTCAGTAGGAATACTATCCACGAAAACACTTTTAAAATGTTGCGCGAATAGGTCGCACTTCGCTTGTGGAGTTTTGACCGACGAATCTCCAAGATGCATAACGGTTGGCAGCCCGAACTCTTTGCGTTTAGAATTTACAAAACTCCAGAACCGTTTTGGATTTCGGCGAAGATCGTCCTGTCTTCTCTTAACGTAACGTTTGTATGGAAAGCGATTGTATCCACGATATATTCGACTGGTCTAATTGAATTGACGTTTAAGGATGGGACATCTTTGGCGGCAGAAGAGTTTCCAAAATTTGACGCGCCTTTTGCGTAGTGTTCGAAGACGATCATTAGACCATGTGGGATTTCTTGGTGGTCTGCTACGTGGCACAGTCTGTGTTATGCAACTCATAAGAATATGGTTGAAGCTGTTGGTGGCACTATCGACATCAAGGGATTGGAAAACTTCCGACCAATCTACTTGTGATAGTAATTGGTTCAGAGCGTCGTAATCAGCTCGGCGGAAGTCGAGTCTTTCGAAGTCATAAGCTTCTTCATATTGGACAGGCGGTTTGCATTCCACAGAATAAATTAAGGCAGGATGATAGCGATCAATCGGAACTATCGGTTCCCGGGTGACGGATACGGAACCGTTGCTCACGAGCGTGCCATTCGAGAAGATGAGGTCAAGTATACGATTCGAGCAATTGCGAATCAAGTTGCGTTGTCGCAGTGCATGAAATGATATATTGTCGAGGAGAACTTGGCTAGCCATATTAATACATGACTGCGACGGATCCACAGAAGCATATTCTCCGTTGTTCGTTTCTAACCAAACCAAGCGTGGTTGATTGAAATCGCCAAGCAGAACCACAGTGATTACACCCGTCTGGGTTATAAATACCTCAGATACTGCATCAAAATGAAGTTGCACAAAAGAGCTATCCTGACTTCTATCTGGGGGTATGTATAAAGCACCAATCAAAATATCACCTCCTACTACCGATACTTTTACCCATAACTGCTCGATAGTTATGACATTACTATAACGGACAGCTGCAGAGCCATACACCTGCTTCACTGCGATTAACACCCCTCCACCACGTCGACGGATGCTGTTAGTGTCACATCGATCTACTCGAAACACTGTAATTACTGCTGAACAGCTGTGCAGATTGGATACAATCGTCGAGCCAAGTTTCGGTGAAGACATATATATCATAGTCCAGTTCAGCAGTAGCGAGGAACACCAGGTCAATTTTTGTCCTCAGGCCACGAACGTTCTGATAATAAATCCGAAGCGCAGGAACCAAATCGTTATTCACTGTCAGCACAGGCTGAAAGGCTATTTCATCGACCACAACCGCAGAAGCAGGACGACTTTCAGGATATGGTAAAACGAGGCTACGAGGTGTCAATAAATCCGCATCATCGAAACGATGGTTAGGCCTGGAACGCGGAAGCGAATTAGGGCAGAAATTCTTTCCAGCGCATTTATACTTGCCGAATATATGTTGTCGGGAGAACCCATTTCCAACCACGCGGTCCGCGTCAGAAGTAACCTTTCTGCAGCGTGGGCAAGTCATAGTTTTGTGCAAATATGCAGCTACTAACGCCAAGAGTATGTTGCAAAGTCTCACTATACGACGGTGAAAACAGATTCCAGAAGCGCCTACGGTTATGCTGCACTCAAGACGAATGAGCTTTCAGTGATCCGTGAAGATGCAAACGCTAGAGATGTTGAGCTTAGGAGCGATCGTTGATTTGTTATCCAGCAGATGTCGCTTCAGGACAAAAAATCGGCGTGGAAAGTAGTGTGTCTATTATTTTGTTTCACTAACAAAAGCTCAAAACACTCGCGAAAAATGTAAATGTATAACAACGGTATATCGAATAAATGCACAAACGAATGTTTTTCAGACGTGGGGCACTTCTGGAGAATATGAACACGGTAACGATGTTAAAAGACGTAAAAAACACAAAAAATTACGATAAATATTGCGATCCGAAAAAGAAACAATTGTTTACACAGGGCAGTGTTGTCAAGTTGACTATACAAAAAGTATGAATTTACAATTAGGCCTAATTGAGTTTTCGCTTGAAGATGAAATTCCTTCAAGCGAAGGTGCCAATCTGGGAGTGTTGAAATCTCTATACTTTGGCCGGTTCGACCTTTGGCATCCGGGAAGGCCGTGTGTCGCGCACGATAAGCCCGGAAAAAGTCACACAACAATCCGGAGAAAGCGCATGCACCATTACGTGCGTTACCATCTAGCGAAGACACCACTCAGCGTAGCAGCAAGTGCACTTGTTCTCGACCACCGAGGGAGCCACAGAAAGAAAAACTTGCAAGTACTAGAGTTAAGGCAAATTTGTGATTAGGGATAATTTGAATTTAATAGAAAACAATTGTATATAAACTGTATTTCACATAAATTATGTTGATTGAATTTTGGCTGTTTTGAGGCCCAATTGTTCGGTTTTCGGGTTCGAGGTAGCATAGGCTCTGGGAAGGCAAACCTTCAAAGGAAACCTTTCCATCCTGGATGTTTTTGAATACCAATTTGATTGAATTCTATTCCTTGGTGAGCGCCAAGACAATTCAAGTGTGGGTTGAAGATCGTAGGCAGGAACTCGCCCTGAGGTCTCACGGTCGGGCACGGGAAACTGAAGAGACAAATCTCGCTCCTTCACGGCAAGTGTAATAACTTGCCTGGCGCATAAGTGAAGGTTGTATCGCCTCCATGTCCTCGATATCCTTCCTCCCGTTACAAACAATATATTTAAAATATATATTTAGCAAAAGCTGTCCCCTTTGTATGGTCCTACGTCACTCCGGTTATGTCCCCGACATTACCCACCCGTCTTTTTTCTATCTATTAGAATAACCGATATAGCGCCTTTGTTCTATGTTGCGTTAGGGTCACCATGAAAGTAACTTTTTTTTTGCTCTAACTGTTATATTTCATATTCTACATACAGACTGTCTTCAAAGGACTTTTAGAGCTTACTAATACAAACATTTGGCGATGCAGAACTTGTCAATATCTCAACTTCACTTAAAGTTATTGATATTTCTTCCCAAAAAAATACGCTCTCTGCAACTGTTTGTCATTCTTTCTGGGGCAATCACAAACAAAGTTTATTTATGGCATTTGAAAGAACATATTGCACTCTACATAATGTGTGATTTTCAAAACTATGTTATTTTTCGTGTTTGAGTAAATTAAAATTGAAAACATGAGTTTTTGAGTGAAACCCATCAATAACTTTGAGTAGGATTAAGATATTGACAAGTTCTGTATCGCAAAATGTTGGTCTTGATAAGCTCTAACTGTCGTACGAAGACAGTTTTGTTGTAGAATTTGATATATAAAAGTTAGAGGAAAAAAAATTAGAGCAAAAAAACTTTTCTTTCATGGTGACCCAACTAGTAAATCGATGCGGTACCTCAACAGGATTATTTTTTCGGTTTCGTTGTTGGAAACTATACCTGAAGTTGCAAGTTCGCAGCGGAAACTCATTCGGAATAATTGCTCTGGAAAGAACTAGAAATTGATTCCTTCTGCTTGGTAAACGGTCGAATGGAACACGTTGCGACAGGGGCGAAGCATAAACACGCGCATTATATTTTCATTCAGGTTGTTACAGGAAAATTGTTTTTATACGTCTAGTTTTTTGCTTCCAACCCGTATCAGATTCTTTTCTCAGTCTGTAGATAGCCTCGATTGATGATTGAAAACATGAAATAATTGAGAAACTCAATTGCTGGCCGCAAGCCCATATAAAGCAACGTTGGAGTTAAAACTTAGCCCCAAGCCCTATAAAATCGTGTGGATAACCTCAATTTAAAGGTATCCGTGCTGAGGGGGTCCTAGGCATCCTTCACAATATTTTGCCCTTATTTCCCTAGCGAATCGAGGGACAAGAAAAATAAGAACGGAAGGAGCGAGTTGAAACAGATAGTTAATCGTTGTAGTCGAAACATTGAAGGCTACTTAATTACCTCCTCAGTTACTGAAACGCACACTGGATATGATTCAGTGAAGGCATATTATCTCTATTACTGAAACACGTTTTCTGAGTGAACCGCTGAGGGCAAATCAGGTGTCCAATCAGCTACTAGAACCCCTCTGGTAGCACTATGTACACCTGACACGACACAAGGGAGACGATTAGGGAACTCTTGAACCATCAGCCCAGATGGAACGGTCAAACACACTGTCATAGTCTGCGGCATAGTTTGACCAGAAATTAATTGTGAATATCACTTTGAGTCGTAGCATACTGCACTGCGTTTCATAACTATACAACCACTCCATTCTTCTGAGTTTTCAGAGATATGTAAGAAGTCGGTTAAACTGAAGTATATAGTGTTGGATTATATGATTTAGTAGGATTTACAGTTCATTCGCCTTTATAAAACATGCAGGAAGTAGAATACTATGTTCCGCAGAGATAGGATTTACATAGACTTGCCGCGGTCAGTTTTTTTCTATGTCCCATACAGAAGACATCACAGGATAAGAAGAGGTATGCCATCAGAATATACTCCAAAAACTTTCACAATTAACGGTCCTTCATATTATGTGTATTTTGGAATCGTCATGGCGTAATCCACAGGGAGTTATTGGATACACGCAAGACAGTCGTTCGGCACCGATATCAGCATCAGCTTAGCCAAGAAGTTAGGTAGATCCCATGTTTCAGTTACTAGGAAACTGATACCTTATTTGCACGATGATGCCGGGGCGATAGAACGCGGAAGCCAGTAGCGAAGGCGCAGGAATTAGAGTTTGAGGAGCATCTTCCGTATTCGCCCGACCTAAGCCCAACAGATTATCACTTGTCAGAAGTATGAACAGTCATATGAGGAATAGCAAATTCAGATCTAAACAGGAGATAATGGACTTCCTTACGGAATACTTCAGCAAATTTCTTGGCATTAATACAAGCATCCTTCAAGAAATGGTCGTTTGAAATTCTTCGATATTTCCTCCATGTTCAGTTTTTAGTTTTTCACTTTTCACCTCATTTTACACCCTGTAGAAGAGGATTTTCATCCACCTTATAGTCCGATTGTTCCAGATTTTTTCTAATTGCTACGAGAATTCCTATGGAAGAGCAATAATGGAGTTACCTTCGAAACGGTAACAAAGTGTCAATTGTAAAAATTAATAAAATTGTACTCTGTATGCTACCTACCTTGATGTTATGCTCTAAAGCCACCTCTTCGCTTTTCGCTATTAATTTTTTCGCCAATCCTTGTCCACGAAATCTGTGAAATACCGCAAACTTCAGAATAAATCTAACTCAGCATACAATGTTGTTCTTACTTGGTATCAACGGACAAAATTCGAATTTCGAACATTTTATCTACATTAAAATGGTTGAAAAGGTCAATTTTCAAGTTCTGTTCATATAACAATTTGAAAATTTTCTTAAAACTTTCATCGTATACATAGTTTAATTTTTCCATGGCTTGTAATATATCATCATTCCCACGAAGAATTCCATTCAGAGCGACTCCAGCAATCTGCAAAATTGAAGTAAGATGGTATACCAAATTGTTAACCTTATCTCTAAAGTGTACCTGTCCATCATTTGTAATGGCCATAACGCTTACGTTATCCTTCAATGTAGACAAGCAGTGAAGTTCTAAAAGTTTATGACCCTGGCCTGGACGGGTTAGTTCCACAGCTTTGTTCAAAGGTTCATCCGCGAAGAATGTTTGCCGCAAATGATCTATTACTTTATCGAAATAACTGATGCTTATTGTCTCCAAATGAATGTCATTCATTTTATTGTCCAACATTATTGCTTTGTAGATAAACTGGAAATGTAAAATTTCTCCTGGGTTACGATACCACTTCTCAATGTTATACAGATTATTGTTGACTCTACAATTTAACAAGTATGAAATACGAATTTTAGGAACAGGTTAGATTAGGCAGAACAACAATGGGTTGATTAAGGAAGCTTGAACTTGAGCTTGTGTAGACTGTGCAATTCGTAGTTGCTCTCCGTGATTGACCTGAACCAACCAAATTGCACAAAGAACTCACAGAATGACGCTTGGGACTAGCAAATAATTCTCGTTGTGCAATTTTCGGTGATTCGAGCTTTAAATGATCAATAACGACGCCGGCCACGTCCTTACAGTACCCAGGGGAAGGGAAGGATTGTTAGTATGATATTCACCACCCGAAGGCCGGAAGGGTCGCCTCTATAGCGTGGTTCCCTAGCGTTTATCATGGAAGGGATAGTTTGTTAGTGGGAAGGGGTAATAATCAGGATTCACTGTGGTAAGTGATATGATTCTATAATCATGGATTCTTAACCAATCGATGAAATGAAACCCCTAAAATCTCATGTTACGACACGGGGCAGAACTTATCTTTGGGTATCCTAAAAAGGAAAACTTGAAAAATTTATTGAACCGACTATATATTGACGTAGGACTACGTCTTTCATTTCTATACCGGGGTGTAAAATCAAAGTTTCGAAAACGAAAGCGTTACGCCGGAGACCGAGATTTTGAGCGTTAATAGCTCCTAAACAACTGAATGAAATGGTATAATAAACACTTCATTCGAAAGATAAAATGTCTACGCGTTATATACTTGTTACTTTTTGATCCAAAAACTTGTTTCAATAGTCTTAAAATTGCTTTCAAAACAGGCTATTGAAATCACCAATCGGTATATAAGCGAGCGGCGCTCGGAAATCCACTCAGTTCTAATTGAACAGCGATTGGAGCATGTTGTCGCTGTTGCGGTGAAGCTCTTTATTTATCATGAAAGCGCGGATGAACGGTGTCACCAAGAGCCTGTTTGTGCACCCTAGGCCAGAAGGGAATCTATCAGGAGGAGAGTGATGCCACAAACGGTTCCCTGGGAAGACATCGCTACACACACATACACGCGCGGCTATTAACAGGTGGTTATCGAGTTGGCATTAAACACTGGTGGGCTTCCAGTATCGAGGAAAATGTGGAAATATCTAATCGTTACTGAAAATAATCTGCCAGTTCCTCTGGGAATTTTCAAAATATATTCATGTGAAAGAGTTTAATTGAATGATTTCTATCCATGTTACACTGTGACCAAATATGTTTCAATCAAGTGCTATTAACAGGTGGTTATCGAGTTGGCATTAACCACTGGTGGGCTTCCAGTATCGAGGAAAATGTGGAAATATCTAATCGTTACTGAAAATAATCTGCCAGTTCCTCTGGGAATTTTCAAAATATATTCATGTGAAAGAGTTTAATTGAATGTTTTCTATCCATGTAACACTGTGACCAAATACATTTGGTTTTGTGGTTTTTCAATCAATCGCAATTAACAGGATAGCTTCAGAAGATTATTCTTCCCCATCAGTAGGATATTTCCGTAACCAATATTGTATGCGCCCGCAATCGATTATTGCTCAGTCGCCGAAAGTTCCGAGCTCAGAGAGTTCATTCCCCTCTAGTTTGCCTCCCAAATTGCTATCGTAAACCACACCTTCTCTCGATTCAATCACACACAAAAAGCATACTTAAGCGATATTCTGGTGGTGAGACACATTCATTTTTCGTGAGGACATCGACAAGACAACATCGTTGCCTAACGTGCTGGAGGAGGTGGACGGCGAAGGATCGACACATACACGCGCCGAACTCTTTCCGTTAGGATGCCATTCAGCATCGAGAAAGTTCCGGAAAGATCTAATCATTGCTGGAAAATAATCTGCCAGTTCCTTTGGGAATTTTCAAAATATATTCATGTGAAAGAGTTTAATTGAATGTTTTCTATCCATGTAACACTGTGACCAAATATGTTTCAATCAAGTGCTATTAACAGGTGGTTATCGAGTTGGTATTAACCACTGGTGGGCTTCCAGTATCGAGGAAAATGTGGAAATAACTAATCGTTACTGAAAATAATCTGCCAGTTCCTCTGGGAATTTTCAAAATATATTCATGTGAAAGAGTTTAATTGAATGTTTTCTATCCATGTTACACTGTGACCAAATATGTTTCAATCAAGTGCTATTAACAGGTGGTTATCGAGGTGGCATTAACCACTGGTGGGCTTCCAGTATCGAGGAAAATGTGGAAATATCTAATCGTTACTGAAAATAATCTGCCAGTTTCTTTGGGAATTTTCAAAATATATTCATGTGAAAGAGTTTAATTGAATGTTTTCTATCCATGTTACACTGTGACCAAATATGTTTCAATCAAGTGCTATTAACAGGTGGTTATCGAGTTGGCATTAACCACTGGTGGGCTTCCAGTATCGAGGAAAATGTGGAAATATCTAATCGTTACTGAAAATAATCTGCCAGTTCCTTTGGGAATTTTCAAAATATATTCATGTGAAAGAGTTTAATTGAATGTTTTCTATCCATGTAACACTGTGACCAAATACATTTGGTTTTGTGGTTTTTCAATCAATCGCAATTAACAGGATAGCTTCAGAAGATTATTCTTCCCCATCAGTAGGATATTTCCGTAACCAATATTGTATGCGCCCGCAATCGATTATTGCTCAGTCGCCGAAAGTTCCGAGCTCAGAGAGTTCATTCCCCTCTAGTTTGCCTTCCAAATTGCCATCGTAAACCACACCTTCTCTCGATTCAATCACACACAAAAAGCATACTTAAGCGATATTCTGGTGGTGAGACACATTCATTTTTCGTGAGGACATCGACAAGACAACATCGTTGCCTAACGTGCTGGAGGAGGTGGACGGCGAAGGATCGACACATACACGCGCAGAACTCTTTCCGTTAGGATGCCATTCAGCATCGAGAAAGTTCCGGAAAGATCTAATCATTGCTGGAAAATAATCTGCCAGTTCCTTTGGGAATTTTCAAAATATATTCATGTGAAAGAGTTTAATTGAATGTTTTCTATCCATGTAACACTGTGACCAAATATGTTTCAATCAAGTGCTATTAACAGGTGGTTATCGAGTTGGTATTAACCACTGGTGGGCTTCCAGTATCGAGGAAAATGTGAAAATAACTAATCGTTACTGAAAATAATCTGCCAGTTCCTTTGGGAATTTTCAAAATATATTCATGTGAAAGAGTTTAATTGAATGTTTTCTATCCATGTAACACTGTGACCAAATACATTTGGTTTTGTGGTTTTTCAATCAATCGCAATCAACAGGATAGCTTCTGAAGATTATTCTTCCCCATCAGTAGGATATTTCCGTATCCAATATTGGATGCATAAAACCTTGTGCCTCCTTTCGCTGGGTCACTTGTGCTTCGTTACTGCTTTGGTCCTCGGATCAGTAAATATTTACTTTTCTTTACAGCATATATTTAATATCTTATGAAGCATGGGATCTCTTCCTACCTTCTTCTTTAACCGAGGGTCGAGCGGACAGATCTGATGAGTGATTTTTTTGGTTTCCCTTTCGCCAGTCCCCTCTGGGCTGGTTTTATTGTGGCTCTTCACTGGGCAAGAGGCGAATGAACTGCAAAGTTTAAAGCCTCTTAAAAACAAAGAAAGAAAGAAAGTGAGACACATTCATTTTTCGTGAGGACATCGACAAGACAACATCGTTGCCTAACGTGCTGGAGGAGGTGGACGGCCAAAGGATCGACACATACACGCGCAGAACTCTTTCCGTTAGGATGCCATTCAGCATCGAGAAAGTTCCGGAAAGATCTAATCATTGCTGGAAAATAATCTGCCAGTTCCTTTGGGAATTTTCAAAATATATTCATGTGAAAGAGTTTAATTGAATGTTTTCTATCCATGTAACACTGTGACCAAATATGTTTCAATCAAGTGCTATTAACAGGTGGTTATCGAGTTGGTATTAACCACTGGTGGGCTTCCAGTATCGAGGAAAATGTGGAAATAACTAATCGTTACTGAAAATAATCTGCCAGTTTCTCTGGGAATTTTCAAAATATATTCATGTGAAAGAGTTTAATTGAATGTTTTCTATCCATGTAACACTGTGACCAAATATGTTTCAATCAAGTGCTATTAACAGGTGGTTATCGAGTTGGCATTAACCACTGGTGGGCTTCCAGTATCGAGGAAAATGTGGAAATATCTAATCGTTACTGAAAATAATCTGCCAGTTCCTTTGGGAATTTTCAAAATATATTCATGTTAAAGAGTTTATTTGAATGTTTTCTTTCCATGTAACACTGTGATCAAATACATTTGGTTTTGTGGTTTTTCAATCAATCGCAATTAACAGGATAGCTTCAGAAGATTGTTCTTCCCCATCAGTAGGATATTTCCGTATCCAATATTGTATGCGCCCGCAATCGATTATTGCTCAGTCGCCGAAAGTTCCGAGCTCAGAGAGTTCATTCCCCTCTAGTTTGCCTTCCAAATTGCCATCGTAAACCACGCCTTCTCTCGATTCAATCACGCACAAAAAGCATACTTAAGCGATATTCTGGTGGTGAGATGCATTCATTTTTCGTGAGGACATCGACAAGACAACATCGTTGCTGAGGGTGCTCGACGGCGAAGGATCGAGATCTGCCCTGAAACGCAAGCAGTTTGTTTGGAACTGTGAGGGAGCACAGAGAAGCCGATCCTTCAGGAGAAGAGAAGGTGACCATCGAAGTAGCCGCTACATACACACATACACGCACAGAATTCTTTCCGTTTGGATGCCATTCAGCATTGAGAAAGATCCGGAAAATAATCTGCCAGTTCCTCTGGGAATTTAAAAATACATTCATGTGAAAGAGTTTAATTGAATGTTTTCTATCCATGTAACATTGTGACCAAATATGTCTCAATCAAGTGCTATTAACTGATGGTTATCAAGTTAGCATTAACCACTGGTGGGCTTCCAGTATCGAGGAAAATGTGGTAATATCTAATCGTTACTGAAAATAATCTGCCAGTTCCTCTGGGAATTTAAAATTACATTCATGTGAAAAAGATTATTTGAATGTTTTCTATCCATGTAACACTGTGACCAAATACATTTGGTTTTGTGATTTTCAATCAATCGCAATTAACAGGATAGCTTCTGAAGATTATTGTTCCCCATCAGTAGGATATTTCCGTATCCAATATTGGATGCATAAAACCTTGTGCCTCCAACGTAACGCTCTCGTTTTCGAAGTCCCCCAAATATTCATTCATTCAGAATGAATTTAGATTCAACTTCAAACAAATGATCTCTAAATCAACGATAGTCCTACGTCACCCTTGCGGTTATACCATAGATATAACCCACTTCCTGTTTTTTATTATTTAACGTATTTACTTTTTATCGAAATCTAATTGCGACGCCGGAGAGTTATCTTCTATTATTTATCGCACGACTTTTCATCGAAATAACTCTCCGCGTTATCTTTGGTATTTATCGCACGTACATTGTATCTGAATCCAATAGCGATGTCGGAGCGTTGTATTTGGGAAACCTAAGAAGGTAACCGAAATAAATCTATATATTTTGTTAATTACTACACGTACTTTTCACTGAAATAATCTTCCTAATGTTACCGTGACAAAAGTGAATATCTGGTAACACAGATGCTATGCTGCCCCCTGCGAGGAACCAATCATCATGATGCGAAATTCTGAATGACTGCAATCATTCATTAGAAAAAACGCTTCTGCACCATAAGGCCTCTCAGAGAACGAAGAATTGTAGAAAGAGTAAAGCAAACCACCAAGCGGAGAGAAAAAAAATATAGGAGGTTGTGTCCAAGATACAACCGCATTGTAGACGTAGAACTACGCTGTTATTTCATATAAGTCGCTTGTTTATAACTTCGGATACTATCTTATAATGCACTGAAATTTTAGAAATAACGGTTTTGTAGAATGGTATGATCGTCTTGAAATGTTTTTTTTATTGTAGAATTAATTAACGATAATTGATTGATGATCCATTTTTGCCCTTGCAGAACAATACACTAGCCCACATGTACAGAAAATACAAACGCTCTACAAACGCGCAACGAAAACAAGTAACACACACAAAGCCAAACACTGATGGCTTGAAGCGACCTATAATCATTTGCACTCTTCTCTTTTTTCGCCTGCTTTGCCATGGCTCGGATGGATGGATGCACTTCAAGTGAAATATTCACTAGCGTTCACAGCTCGAGGGGAAACATAAGACACAAAACGAGCAGAATAAGCGACCATTGTTGTTTCGAGCACAGAAAGATTCTGAGAATTTTCCTCAGAGGAGATGCAATACTCATACGCTAGAGACAGCTTACTTATTGTGCAAGGGTGGAGTTTACTTCGCAAATATCCTTTTTTCGCTATCCCCCTTCGTTGTTTCTAACCTGGCGGCTGCATAAGTTGCCCGTTATTCACAGCTCTGCTCAAGAAAGCTCTGTTCGAGAAAGCACACAAGTGGACAGAACAAATGTATGGGGAAATAGGAATGCTTCCAATTCTCATCAATTTAAACCATATACAGACTATGTGATTGTAATGTATAGCATATTAAACAAATCTTAGAAAATTTCCGATTCGATTGGTATGCAAATAAATCAAATCCGATCGCACCAAAAATAGTTATTAACGTTAACTTTATTTCATAAAAACGTGAACCGTTTTCCGATTTGGCTCCTTAATGTAAGACGTAGTCCTACGTCAAAAATTAAGGCACTTTTTTAATATTTACGAGTATACAGAATCACAGTAGGTATTGGTTATTGGCCAAAGTTTGCAAAACTTCGCTCAAGAGTTAGCAAACCTCTAGAAACTTCCGACATCCACGTTCTGTAAATGTTCGGGGAAGTTTGACCATCGCCCGGAAACCCGGAACTAACAGACCGGCAGAGCAATCTGATTCTAAAACATATGTAAAAGCAGTGTGTCTTTCCAAGCGAAACTGACATCGAGGGAAGCGGCGAAAAAGACAAATGGTTCGCAATTCTACCTCCTAAACGCGAATAAGAGGGCTAGATTAATAAATTTTAAGGCTCGGATTGTGCTGGATCGGAATGCAAAACAGAATTTAAAGACAATGAAACGCTCTAGAAAACTGTACGAAATCTTGTTGACAAAATAAGAATTCGTGGTTATGGAGAACGAACCTTACTTAATGGCAGTTTTCGATCAATTTCGGCTAAAAACCCTCGTGGTCACTTACAGTACCCGGAAGAATGTAAGATCAAGAAGAAGTAATAATCCCCTAAAAAGTTCCTTGTACTCTACCTAAATTTTTGGAACGCGAAGTTATGCAAAACCACAATTGTTTGATGATAGATTGTGTTTGTACTAAATAGACTATAGACGAATTTCGTGCCAACTCGTCTTAGGAGTTGGCAGCACCATTTCAGATAGTAGTGAAACATTGTGGGTGTACTAACATGGGTCATTCAAGCAACTTTTCAAGTATTCAAAAAAGAATTAGACTACTTTTTGGAAAAAGTCAAATTTGTTTTCTTAATTTTTTTACAAAAATTTATTACCTCAAAACTATGATACAAAATTACAAAATTCATGTCAAAGGATGAAATGTAGGAAATTGTTTAAATTTTCACGAAAAAAAAACAAAAAAAAATTTCGCTAAAAAAATTGTTATTTCAAAAATTAAAATTCATTTTTCACAAAAAAAAAAAAAAATATATATATATATATATATATATATATATATATACAGCCATTCCATGCCAAACCGATATAGTGGTTCTCAGATTTTCGTCGGATGTAGAAATTTTGTTCTTTGTTGCAAACCATTAGACCCGCATTTTTTTATTTTTTTGTTAGGGTAACCATTTCCATTTTAGGGTGGTCCGAAAAATCAAATTTTTCCACTTTTTCAAAAATAATTTTTTTTTCAAAAATTCATAACTTTTGAACTACTGAGCCGATTTAAATGATCGACATATCAAATTAAAGCCAATTACCAAATTTTAAAAAAATACCAGGGTTACACAAAGTTTTGATTTTGGTTTCGTTATTAATGATTGTATTTGTTTTTTTTATAGTTTTCATAGTCTCGGGACCAAAGGCGCTATATTATATTTTTTTTTTTTGGAAAGCTGAGAATTTTTTACAACATAACATATCTCGAAACCAGATAGACCTTTTTTTTTGTTTTTAGGTTATGATTTTTCAAAGTTTACCGTAATTATTTCGTAAATATTCATTGTATTTATTATTTATAGATAACATGCTTTCGGGACCAAGGGCGCTATATTTTTTCTTGAAAGCTGAGTTTTTTTTCACATCACACATACAAAAATCAGAGAGGCGTTTATTTTAGTTTCTGAGTTATGATTAAAAAAAAGTTATGAGTTATGAAAGTTAAAATGTTTTTTTTGTGCAGGTAGCTTAATGGGCAGAAAATAGGAATATGTAAGTTAAAGACCCTATGCGGGCTTTCGGAAAAATGGTGTGAACTCTAAGACATCTGACTTAAGACTAGTTTATTATTATTCTTTAACCAAGCGAGAAACGTTTCTATGTCACGCTGCTATCCTTATCGCTGTCTCCTGTGTATCGCTTCATCGCTGGTGGTCAAAACTCGTTCTTCTATCGCATTTCCTGTTCTCGTTATAGCTTATGTCTTCCATGTGGCTGAGGTCTGTGTTTATGTTTGTTTCGGTTGTTTGCTCAATGGTTTCAGTTTCCGAGCTTGGTTTAGCTTATCATGCGATAAGCTGTTGGCTCTGTTCTGTTGGTTGAATCGCGTTTAGTGCTTCTTCCAATGTCCGTTGCTGCTCTCTGAGGTGCGTCAGTTGAGCTGACATAACTTGTATAGTTATCGGTAGAGATTAAGGTCCATGAAAAACATGTATCGGATAAAGATATCTCAGGTAAAGGCAAGAAATGTAGAGACGACTAGTGGGTAGGAATTAAAATTCATCTGTTATATTTTTCATATTTTTTATTCTAGGTGTAAAGCATGCTTAAAGCTACTTTTACAGTTTAGCAGAATGTTCTTCTTCCGAGAACGAGAATCGTTTTACGATAATATAATTTCCATTTTCCGGTCTAAAACTAGTCTAAATAACTGAGTTCCGGAAATTTGCTTCAAATGATTATAACGGGTTTTAAGTTTTCTTTCCATTGCTTTATAACTTGTCTCTGAAAAAAAAACCATAGTACATTTTCGAATCTGTTTTTGAAATTGCCCATGTATAAAGTTCTTTTGCAGTTGTAATATGATGACCCTGTAAACTTGCTTTAGCAGCATTCCGCTTCAAAACTCCTCCTAAAGCGTCATGGACCTTTCTCATGGCATGTGGCGAAAATGTTCCACTCCGCATCTATACCAAACTCTTTTTTCACTTGGCACAAATTAAAGGCTGTCATCTTATTGTTGTACAGACTACCTGATCCATCTAAGAAAAAGTGAACTTTCTTAAGGTCAGGCAACTTCCTTTTGATAAAATTAACACAATCTACAATAAATAAACGAACTGCAACGTGGTTATGCTTGGAAGACTCCGCGATTACAGTGAAACTGGTATATTTTTTCTGAGCCCAAATGCTCAGTAACTGGGCAATGTTTACATGTTTTAACCAACACTATTCTGTGGGGTTGGTGCAAAGAGTTTTTAACAATATGTCTTGGTATGATTTTACATCAGCTGGAAGTGCCTTTCTATCATGAAGAGTTTTGAAAATTAGTTCGATATTTTGGTGATAAACACATACCTAAACAGTGTGCGTACCACTCGCTCCTGCCAGAATGCAATGCTTTGGGCGGTTACTTGCAAACATTGAAAACCCTATCTTAATTGCAGGATATTGTTCTTTGAAAATGGCGTAAGCTTCTTGTAAATTACATAACACCAATCTTCGTTGTATATATACCTTGCCATCAACATTTTTTGAAACAACATAGTCTCGTTTTCTTGGATACGTTCGACTTATTTCGTCACTGGTATAGACATCACGCACGAGTGATAGAGTTTCTTCTGCCAAAGACGCACTGCTTAGCCTTTTTGCCGGTGTTGTCATTATACCCTTGTCCTCTTGTAGTATTTTGGCCCTTTCTGCCATATGTTGAGAAACATCGGATTCCTTCATTATTTTATAGGCTGACCAGCTTTTAGGCAAAGTGGTGATAATACAATACTTCTCATTATTGTCATGAGTTTTTCGAAACTTTTCCTTGAGTTGCTGAATGATTTCATCCTCGCTTGTAGAAGGTACGCTGGCAATACTCCTGATTGATTCCAAACTGGTTGTTTCTAGCGACGGTAATGACACTGAAATTTAATAAAAAATATATATTTAGCAATCTTGCGAACAATTAACTTATTAGATTCGTTATTAGAAATTTTAACTAATACACTCAAGTCAGTTCATTGAAACCTAAAGCTTACCTTGGCTGTCGACAGCAGGAACTTCGGATGGTGCAGCGATGGGCTCTTCGGGTGTGTACATATACAGTTTCCAGTGGCAATTTATGCAAATGTTGGAAACACTGTCATCTAATTTCACTTTTTTTGTTCACTGCATGATATTGAAGAGCATGAGTAAGTTCTCTGATGAACATCTTTTTAAACCACAAACCACACATCGAACACTTGAATTTCATCTTTTATAAAATACTGGCTGTACAGGATATGTTTAGATGAACAGAGCTCTGGCTCTGAGAACAGTAATTGGAGGCAAAAGGGAATTGAACTACAACTTGATAAAAGTTCAAAACCTCTCGGCTTCAGCTGCGTGTTTTAGTTTGAAAAAACAACTTTTTTTACTGCGGTCTGTATTTCAAGCGATTTTTGTTCGTCATTTCTCCGGTCTTTATACAATTTTAATTTCTACCCACTAGTCGTCTACATTTCTTGCATTTACATGTTTTTCATTGTCCTTAATCTCTACCAATAACTATACCTATTCCTATTTTCCACCCATTAAGCTACCTGCGCAAAAAACATTTTAACTTTGAAAAATCATAACTCAAAAACTAAAAAAAATGCCTCTCTGATTTTTGGATGTGTTATGTGAAAAAACTCAGCTTTCAAAAAAAATATAGCGCCCTTGGTCCCGAAACCATGTAAGCTATAAATAATAAATACAATGAATAATTACGAAATAATTACGGTAAACTTTGAAAAATCATAACTTAAAAAAGAAAAAAAGCCTCTCTGTAAAAAATTCTCAGCTCTCCAAAAAAACATAGGAAAATATAGTGCCTTTGGTCCCGAGACCATGGAAACTATAAATAATAAATACAATGAATAATTACGAAATAATTACGGTAAATTTTGAAAAATCACAACTTAAAAACAAAAAAAAAACCTCTATGGTTTCGAGATATGTTATGTAAAAAAATCTCAGCTTTCCCAAAAAAATATAAAATAATATAACGCCTTTGGTCCCGAGACCATGAAAACTATAAAAAACAAATACAATCATTAATAGCGAAACCAAAATTAAAATCTAGTGCAACTCTGGCATTTGTTCAAAAAAAAATCAGTAAATTGGCTTTAATTTGATATGTCGATCATTTAAATCGGCATAGTAGTTTAAAAGTTATGAATTTTTGAAAATAGTTATTTTTTGAAAAAAGTGAAAAAAATTGATTGTTGGAAAAAAATGGAAATGGTCACCCCAACAAAAAAATAAAATAACCTTTTTTTCAGCGAAATTTTTTTCCAAAAAAATTTCGGTATTTTTTTTGTAAAAATTTCGACAATTTCCTACATTTCATCCTTTGAGAAGAATTTTGCAGGTATCATAGTTTTTAAGTTATACATTTATGTTTAAAAATTAACAAAAAAATTGGCTTTTTCCAAAAAGTAGTCTAATTTTTTTTCGAATATTTCAAGTATGCAAAGTTGCTTGAATAACCCATGTCTTTACACCCACAACGTTTTACTGCTATCTGGGATGGTGCTGCTAACGGTCAGTCGGGTTGGCATGAAATTCGTCTATAACAGGATACTGTTTTAATGTTAAACTAGCTGAATAAGAAAATTTTAAAATTAAATTGCAAAAAGACGGGTGGGTAATGTCGGGGACATAACCGGAGTGACGTAGGACCATACAAAGGGGACAGCTTTTGCTAAATATATATTTTAAATATATTGTTTTATTTTCTTCTCCTACGTGAATACCTACTTATCTACCTGAAAAATGGATTAGTTTACTGTTTACTCTTTATGAACATGTTGGTGGTTCAGAAAAGAACCTTTGGTGTTGTGTTTTTGCGTTTTTTTTACAAACTTCTTTTGGCGTATGCACATATCGTACAATCAAAATGATGGCTGTGATAGGGAATGCATAGGTGGTCATCAGCTCATTCACTATCATATATTTCACTATTGAGCACATTACCGTACCTTAAACTGTGGTTTCGGAGACGAATGAATTGTAAGATTTGTAGTCTCCGCAAACAAAGTAAATAAAAATGAAAAAGAACTGAGGTTTTGGAGACGAACTCTACGATCTGTCGAGAAATAAACGAGCTATAAGCGTTCTGAAAAACCAACAGTAAATACAGGGACGAATGACCTTCGGATTGAAGTCCTTCAAAATAAGAGAGCAGCAGGAAATACATAGCTCATCATGTTGCTCCTTAGTTATTTTTCTATACAATGCAGATGTAACGTCAGTCAATTTTCAACATCAGTTATCAACCAAAGAAAGCAGTTCATGCTACCGAGAAAATTCGTTAATGCCATCCTGCATACAATGTGTTGTAATTTGAAGCCACTTTTAATTCGGAAACCATGTATGGGTTTGTGAAAACTGAATGATCAATTTAAAAGACCCCAACCATCAATAAGTTCAAAAACACGCATAAACAAAATAATTCAGTTCATATTATATGTCATATTATGTCACTTTAGAATTCATTGGTATTGTGAATAACTTGTAATAACTCTTCTTTGAATGGTTTAATGGCCCTGAAAAGCGCCGTGTTTTACGGAGGCTGGTTTTGCCACCAAAGCAGGTTGTATAAACAAACTTTTTCCTTCTTCTACCGCTGCCGTTTTGCGATTGCGTTTGCCACTCGCTGAAACTAGTTGTTGCCACCGATCCGAATGTGCTCAACTCGAGCACTCCGGCGGCCGAAATTCTATAACCGCTATTAGGTATACTGGTGCTCCGGCACCAATCCGTTGATGCGGTGAGATGTGAAACGATGCCATACAACCACACTGATTTACGGTTTGAAAGAGAATGATATATTTTTCAGCGGATCCGCGCGTTTTGTACTTCAGCGGTACACGCTCACAGGATAGAGACAAATCGGCAGACTCAGCCAAAGGGGCGAGTCAAACGAGACGAACGAATAAGCGTTAAAAGGCAGCGATGGCAAAAAAAATACATTCATAGAGGCGAATGAACTGAAAAGTTTAAACCCTCTTAAAGCCAAAAAGAAGAAGAAGAAGAAAATACATTCATTACGATTTATTCGCTCGTTGGATTCAGATGCAGGCTAAAAAGGTCCTTTTCAGGATCACAAAATTATCTTTAATCTAAAGAGTTTATTGTTTTGTTATCACTCGATATCCCCATCTTGTTCGGCTAAACCTTCCTGTTTAGCGATTGCGTTTGCCACTCGCCACAGCTTTCACAGTTGGAAAATTTCTTCCCATCCAGCTTGTGACTGTGACTGTGAGTTACTGTGCAACATAAATTATATTTAATGCGACGTGCCGAAACACCACTCAGTGTCGCATTGGAGGCGATTTTAACCTGTAATTGAACATTTGCGATGACAGTGGTACAGTGTCCACTTTTAATGTGGGGTCATAATTTGGACCCCGAACTCTATGTTTACAAAAATGTCCAAATAAATATGTCGCATTACAGGTCCGTCCAATTAGCTAAATGTTGAGCTAAATGTAAATTACTGTACTTTCAATCTAAAATCAATTTAAGAATTGGTGAAAATTGAATAATCGGGAAAGTCCCCAACCATCAATAAGCTCAGATCAACAGCCAAATTCTCATACTCAAACAAATTATCTCCTGGCAAACAAATTATGAAAAAATAAATTTGTGTTTTATTATTATTTGGGATATTGTTTTAGAAAGCATTGAACTGTATTTCGTAAACTCTTTTTTGGAAGGTTTAATGGCCCTGAAAAGCGCCATGTTTTATGGAATGGTTCCAATTTAGAAAACTCGTGGTTTTGAAAAAAAACCACTTCGAACGCCCTCGATGCCGCCTTGTTCTGGATTTGCCACCAAAGCAGTTTGTATAAAGAACAAACTTTTTTCTTTTGCTACCTGCTGCCGTTTTGCGATTGCGTTTGCCACTCGCCACTCGCTGCAACTGCCTGTTGTTGTCTTGGTGTCCACGGAACCGAATGTGGTCTGTTCTGAATGTGGGTTTTCTTATCGTCGCGATCCTCCTCTGCTCCTTTGCCATGTCCAGACATGGCTGCTTGTGTTGGTTTGTTGATGTGATGTGATGCGAAACGATGTGGTGTACGGTTTGGATGAGAATGAGCGTTACGGCAGCGGAGCGGGGATTTTTAAGCTGACTGGCTGACTCAAGAATTACGCATGTGTGAGACTGCGACCAATGTTTCGTTCATTTTTTTGACGTAGGACTACGTCTAACCGGAAGATATAGGGGGTGAAATGGAAATCTAGGCACTGAACAAGTAGGAAAAAATGCAAGATTTGGAACGCTTAAAACTCGAGCATTTCTCAATAGATCGCAAAGGTTTTTGCATCAATTGATAGGAAATATATCTACGCATCTATCATAATGAATAACATTTCATTTTTCTTGAGATAAATAATTGAATAATTGTGAATTATCAACCATTGTCAAAATGCACTATGTGCCCATTTTTGATTGGTCCATTTTGTGCTCCTCAAATCGTACCGACCAAAACGGGCAACCAGAGCAGCAGCGAAATATAATGAAGCACGATTGGAAAGGAAAAAGAAAAAAATGAACGAAACATTGGTCGCAGTCTCACACATGCGTAATTCTCGAGCCAGCCAGTCAGCTTAAAAATCCCCGCTCCGCTGCCGTAACGATCATTCTCATTCAAACCGTACACCACATCGGTTCTCATCACAACACATCAACAAACCAACCCAAGCAGCCATGTCTGGACATGGTAAAGGAGGAAAAGTGAAGGGAAAGGCAAAATCCCGCTCGAACCGTGTTGATCTGGAGTTCCCCGCAAGGGTAGCTAGGCCGAGCGCGTTAGTACCAGTGCACCAGTCCACCTAGCCGTCGTTATATAGTTTCGGCCGCCGAAGTGATCGAGTTAGCTGGCAAAGCTGCTCGCGACGATAAGAAAACCCGCATTCGGAACAGAACACATTCGGTTCGGTGGACATCAAGACAACAGGCAGTTGCAGCGAGTAGCGAGTGCCAAACGCAATCGCAAAACGGCAGCTGGTAGCAGAAGAAAAAAATTTGTTCTTTATACAATCTGCTTTGGTGGCAAATCCAGAACAAGGCGGCATCAAGGGCGTTCGAAATGGTTTTTTTCAAAACCACGAGTACTAAGTTTTCTAAATTGGAACCATTCCATAAAACAAGGCGCTTTTCAGGGCCATTAAACCTTCCAAAAAAGAGTTTAGGAAATACAGTTCAATGCTTTCTAAAACATTATGCAAAATAATAATAAAACACAAATTGATTTTTTCATCATTTGTTTTCCAGGATCTGATGAGTATGTGAATTTGGCAGTTGTTCTGAGCTTGAGTTGGGGACTTTCCTGATTATTCAATTTTCACCCATTCTTAAATTGTTTCCAGATTGAAAGTACAGTAATTTACAATTAGTTCGACATTTAGCTAATTGGACGGACATGTAATGCGACTTATTTAGTTGGACATTTTTGTAAACATAGAGATCCAAATTATGACCCCACATTGAAAGTCGATACTGTACTACAGTCATCGCAAATGTTCAATTACAGGTTAAAATCGCCTCCAATGCGACACTGAGTGGCGCGTCGGCACGTCGGCACGTCGCATTGAATGTAATTTATAGTACAACATGTCACAAAGCTGGATGGGAAGAAATTTTCCAACTGTGAAAGCTGTGGCGAGTGGCAACAAATCGCTAAACAGGAAGGTTTAGCCGAACAAGATGGGGATATCGAGTGATAACAAAACAATAAACTCTTTAGATTGAAGATAATTTTGTGATCCTGAAAAGGACCCTTTTTAGCCTGCATGTGAATCCAACGAGCGAACAAATCGTAATGAATGTATTTTTTGCCATCGCTCCCTTTTAACGCTCATTCGTTCGTCTCGTTGGACTCGCCCCTCTGGCTGAGTTTGCCGATTTGTCTCTATGCTGTGAGTGTGTACCGCTAGAGTATAAAACACGCGGACCCCAAAAAAATATCTTATTTTCTTTCAAACCGTAAACCCGTGTGGTTGTACGGCATCGGTATCGTGGGCGTAACAAAGGAGGACAAGTTAAGGGAAAGGCAAAGTCTCACTCGAACCGTGCAGGTCTCCAGTTCCCTGTTGATCGCATTCACTGTTTGTTCCGCAAGGGTAACTAGGCCGAACGGATTGGTGCCGGAGCACCAGTATACCTAACAGCGATTATAGAGTTTCGGCCGTCGGAGTGCTCGAGTTGGCTTGCAAAGCTGCTCACGACAATTAGAAAACCCGCATCAAGAACAGAGCAGGTTCGGTTCGGCGCTCATCAAGGCAACAATTAGTTTCAGTGAGTGGCAAAGTGTTTCTCCGGCACGTCGCATTAAATGTAATTTACTGAACAACATGTCACAAGCTGAATGGGAAGAAATTTTCCAACTGTGAAAGCTGTGGCGAGTGGCAAACGCAATAGCTAAACAGGAAAGTTTAACCGAACAAGATGGGAATATCGAGTGATAACAAAAACACAACACCAAAGGTTCTTTTCAGAACCATCAACATGTTCATAAAAAGTAAACAGTAAACTAATCCATTTTTCAGGTAGATAGGTAGGTATTCACATAGGAGAAGAAAATAAAACAATATATTTTAAATATATATTTAACAAAAGCTGTCCCCATTGTATAGTCCTACGTCACTCCGGTTATGTCCCCGACATTACCCACCCGTCTTTTTCTTTTTCCTTTCCAATCGTGCTTCATTGTATTTTGCTGCTGCTCTGGTTGCCCGTTTTGGACGGTACGATTTGAGGAGCACAAAATGGGCCAATCAAAAATGGGCACATAGTGCATTTTGACAATGCTTGATATTTCACAATTATTTAATTATTTATCTCAAGAAAAATGAAATGTTATTCGTTATGATAGATGCGTAGATATATTTCCTATCAATTGAGGCAAAAACCTTTGCGATCTATTGAGAAATGCTCGAGTTATAAGCGTTCCAAATCTTGCATTTTTTCCTACTTGTTCAGTGCCTAGATTTTCATTTCACCCCCTATATATTCCGGTTAGACGTAGTCCTACGTCAAAAAAAAACTTTTTAACCCAGATTATGCATCTCCCGATTTCATGTTTGCCTTGAAACCCGTTTCAGGTACTGACTCTATTGGAAATAAATGTAGAAGGGTCGCTTCTAGAGATGTAAACATATTTTCCGACGACGCTTCACGATCTTCTCGACCTATTTAGTATGATGTACCGGATTACGCTGAAGTGTGTTTTCAATTTATAAAGACATGTAGCAACTAAAATCAATCACACCACCAAAACAGCGTGACACCCTAGAATAGAACCATTACTCGACTTCAAATTTCTAATGAACGATAAATTAGTGAATGTAAAACTCCCTTTCATATTGTAAAAATCTATGAAATGTAGAATTTGCGAAAATCATGTAAACTGGTATTGGTAGATATTAAAGCGTGACCTTTGTCAACGCAATATATAAAAAAAATCGATTGATAGTAACGATAGTATGTACGCTTTATGGTAAGTGAATTATATCATAAATGTAATCTATGTGAACAATTTATCATTTTTCTACATTTAAAGCACCTTATCTCACCTTTTGAAATAATGCCGTAAATTTATTCACGCAATAATTGTGACAAACTTACACTATTCGAGGCTTACACTTTATTTACATTTAAAAAAAACAATTTGAGGCAATATTTTCGAGGTTTGGTTTGAACACAAATTAAATGGGAGAGTATGAATCTCGTTGATTGTACCTTAACTAGTGACTAGCTGTTTATTGATACTGTTGGGTTTGTAAAAAGTAGCACAACTTATTGTCTCTATACATTAGAGTTCAAAAAAATTGAAATTTTCGGCACACGTTGGATTTTGAAATTGGATACACGAAATTTATTAAACTAGACAAATTATGTTATACTTCACATTGAACTGAATTTGATGTGAGATACGCCTAAAATATATGCAACCTTTTGTACGCATGTCACGCATTTGTGTTATGTATTGGTTGCGTACACTTTGTGCTGTGTGTTCATACATTCTTTTGTGATTCCGATGGTTGCCTGGAAACATACGTTTGGAGAAGCTGCATTGCATTGTATGGTGCTGTAAAAAAAAGCGTATTCTGCAAATGTATTGTGTGATAACAGACTATATAGAATTCTTTGTATAAAATAATGTAGCACATACTGAGATCAACAGGTTGGAAATCAACCGCTACATTTTATTTTGTTTTCAATAACAATGATACATTTTATAAGTCACGATAATCAAACGGAAAATTTCTGGAGTAAACAGGATAGAGATTATTAATAGCAATAAACAAACGTTCCAATGAAAATCAAAGAAACCATTATTTTGACGATGTATTTAATACGGCAATAGATAGTGAGAAAGTTCAAAACATGTAAAACAATCCTAATCCTTTTTACATATTATTATTTCTCATCTGTTTACTTAAAAGCACCAACCAGTCACTATTGGTATCATTGGTTTCGGTCTCTCAATGAAAATTCTTGCGCCTTCCATAAACTGCCAGAACCTTGTTACGTACTGAGCTGGCAGTAACCAACTTCGCATTGGGTATTGATTTCGAAGAAGCCTGCAGACCATTATTTCATCTTCTCAAACTTCCTAAGCTCGATTGAGGTTCTATGAAACGGACTATGAAACCCTGGAGGTTTCCCACAAAAGTGAGGGATCAGATGAACGTACTGATTGAAAGGTATTAAAAAAATATGTATGTGTCCCTCACATTGTTCAATCCTTGCCAATCAGACAACGGACTTCCTCGTGAAGATGGATCCTTTGGAAAACGACTTATTTGATAGATAAATTTCATACGACGAATTTCAACAATTATTGCGTCAGAGTTTAATCTTAAGTTAGCAGACCAAATGGGATACTGGAAGTTTTGGACTGTGTTCACATTTAATTATTCCAAATATTTCTTCAAAAGCGTGGTTCAGAGGTTTGAACATAAGTCGTACCTTTATTTGCGTAATGAGTAGACTGACGTCAAGCCACTACTTGCTAGATACGTATCTGCACAGAATAAATTTCGAGTACAGCAATGGCTGGAAAACAATTCACAGTTTGGCATATATGCAGTGGATTTATGTATTTCTGAAATGTTTAGTAGAGGAACTAAATTCATTTGTGTTTTTATTTCTTTCCAATAGTTCGTTTGTCTTTTCTCACTATGATGCTGGCGGCAACTCGCTAATGAGACCAATAATACCTACGTTCTTGATTTTTTTCAGGATTATCCAGATTTTATTTCGCATATCTTCTGATATCCAGATGACTTCACATTTTCCCTTGATTTTTGACGTAGGACTACGTCTAACCGGAAGATATAGGGGGTGAAATGGAAATCTAGGCACTGAACAAGTAGGAAAAAATGCAAGATTTGGAACGCTTATAACTCGAGCATTTCTCAATAGATCGCAAAGGTTTTTGCATCAATTGATAGGAAATATATCTACGCATCTATCATAACGAATAACATTTCATTTTTCTTGAGATAAATAATTGAATAATTGTGAAATATCAAGCATTGTTAAAATGCACTATGTGCCCATTTTTGATTGGTCCATTTTGTGCTCCTCAAATCGTACCGACCAAAACGGGCAACCAGAGCAGCAGCGAAATAGAATGAAGCACGATTGGAAAGGAAAAAGGAAAAAATGAACGACACATTGGTCGCAGTCTCACACATGCGTAATTCTCGAGCCAGCCAGTCAGCTTAAAAATCCTCGCTCCGCTGCCGTAACGATCCATTCTTTGTGTGGACACCGACTGGACAACATCGTTGCTGGACGGCGAGGGATCGAGTGCCTTTCTCAAGGCAAGAGGGCGGAGGTGGTAGCGCTGGAGTAGAATAGAGTAGAGTTTTCAAAGGGCCTTTCTCAAGGCTAGAGACGAATGAACTGCAAAAGTTTAAAGTCTCTATAATACAATACCTTCCTTCCGTAACGATCTTTCTCATTCAAACCGTACACCACATCGTTTCGCATCACAACACATCAATAAACCAACCCAAGCAGCCATGTCTGGACATGGTAAAGGAGGAAAAGTGAAGGGAAAGGCAAAATCCCGCTCGAACCGTGTTGATCTGGAGTTCCCCGCAAGGGTAGCTAGGCCGAGCGCGTTAGTACCAGTCCACCTAGCCGGCGTTATATAGTTTCGGCCGCTGAAGTGATCGAGTTAGCTGGCAAAGCTGCTCGCGACGATAAGAAAACCCGCATTCGGAACAGAACACATTCGGTTCGGTGGACATCAAGACAACAGGCAGTTGCAGCGAGTGGCGAGTGGCCAACGCAATCACAAAACGGCATCAGGTAGCAGAAGAAAAAAGTTTGTTCTTTATACAAACTGCTTTGGTGGTAAATCCAGAACAAGGCGGCATCGAGGGCGTTCGAAATGGTTTTTTTTCAAAACCACGAGTACTAAGTTTTCTAAATTGGAACCATTCCATAAAACAAGGCGCTTTTCAGGGCCATTAAACCTTCCAAAAAAGAGTTTAGGAAATACAGTTCAATGCTTTCTAAAACAATATCCAAAATAATAATAAAACACAAATTGATTTTTTCATAATTTGTTTGCCAGGATATGATGAGTAAGTGAATTTGGCAGTTGTTCTGAGCTTATTGATTTTCACCAACTCTTAAATTGCTTCTAGATTGAAAGTACAGTAATTTACACTTATCTCGACATTTAGCTAATTGGACGGACCTGTAATGCGACATATTTAGTTGGACATTTTTGTAAACATAGAGTTCGGGGTCCAAATTATGACTCCTCATTGAAAGCCGACACTGTACCACTGTCATCGCAAATGTTCAATTACAGGTTAAAATTACCTCCAATCCGATACTGAGTGGTGGTAATGCGACGTGCCATTGAATGTAATTTACTGTAAAATATGTCACAAGCTGGATGGGAAGAAATTATCCAACTGTGAAAGCTGTGGCGAGTGGCAAATGCAATCGCTAAACAGAAAGGTTTAGCCGAACAAGATGGGGATATCGAGTGATAACAAAACAATAAACTCTTTAGATTGAAGATAATTTTGTGATCCTGAAAAGGACCCTTTTTAGCCTGCATGTGAATCCAACGAGCGAACAAATCGTAATGAATGTATATTTTTGCCATCGCTCCCTTTTAACGCTCATTCGTTCGTCTCGTTGGACTCGCCCCTCTGGCTGAGTCTGCCGATTTGTCTCTATCCTGTGAGTGTGTACCGCTAGAGTATAAAACACGCGGACCCCAAAAAAATATCTTATTTTCTTTCAAACCGTAAACCCGTGTGGTTGTACGGCATCGGCATCGTGGACGTAACAAAGGAGGACAAGTTAAGGGAAAGGCAAAGTCTCACTCGAACCATGCAGGTCTCCAGTTCCCTGTTGATCGCATTCACTGATTGCTCCGCAAGGGTAACTAGGCCGAACGGATTGGTGCCGGAGCACCAGTATACCTAACAGCGATTATAGAGTTTCGGCCGTCAGAGTGCTCGAGTTGGCTTGCAAAGCTGCTCACGACAATCAGAAAACCCGCATCAAGAACAGAGCAGCTACGGTTCGGCGCTCATCAAGGCAACAATTAGTTTCAGTGAGTGGCAAAGTGTTTCTCCGGCATGTCGAATTAAATGTAATTTACTGAACAACATGTCACAAGCTGGATGGGAAGAAATTTTCCAACTGCGAAAGCTGTGGCGAGTGGCAAACGCAATAGCTAAACAGGAAGGTTTAACCGAACAAGATGGGAATATCGAGTGATAACAAAAACACAACACCAAAGGTTCTTCTCAGAACCATCAACATATTCATAAAGAGTAAACAGTAAACTAATCCATTTTTCAGGTAGATAGGTAGGTATTCAAAAAAAAATAGGTAGGTAGGTAGAAGAAAATAAAACAATATATTTAAAATATATATTTAACAAAAGCTGTCCCCTTTGTATAGTCCTACGTCACTCCGGTTATGTCCCCGACATTACCCACCCGTCTTTTTTTCAAATGATTCTGATTTTTATTCCAATTAGTATGTTGGGTTCCCTACCAAAGTATTGCTGGTTGGTCACAGGAATAGAACTATCATAATCTTCTTCTTCGATGACGCTAAGGGTTCTGGAGAAACTTCACCGTCTTAACGTGGTTTTTTGTCGACTTTTTGATACGCACATGATTTGAGATTCCTATGTTAAATAATTTATCTTATCTGTATTCTTCCTGGAAAGTTCGGGAATACGTGTGTTCCAGTGCTAATCGGAAGAAATCTTATATGATGAAAATTTCCCTGGTCACTGACTGACTGACTAAATTGTATTAACAACAGTTTATAATTTGAGATTACCATGTATTTTTTATACAATTTATTTGAACCAGACAAATTCATTGAATGATGACAAAAATCCATTCACGAAAAATTTGCTAGTACATGGAGTCAATGAGTACTTGGCATCAAAAACGCTTTATTTGAAAGACTTACAGCCTCTTGGGCTGTTTTTTTGTAAATTAAATAAATAAAAAAACTTTCTAAGTTAAACGGTTTCATTGTGATTATACATAATAATAATACAGATTATGTACTAAAAGTGTTCCTAGTGTTCCCGTGGCCGAGTGGTTAGAGTCCCACACTATCAAGCCGGGGTTTCGGGTTCAATTCCTGTTCTGGATGAGGGATTTTTCGTTAAAGAAAATTTTCCCGGCTTGCACTGTGGTCACGGGTATTCTAAAGCTTGCCACTCCAGAGTACATTCAAGGCGTGTTATTCGGCATAGAAATCTCAACCAAGTACTACTAATAAAAATGACGCAAGTCGTAAATAAGTAGAAGGCAAAAGTTCCACTGGAACGTATCTAGGGCATTCATGAAACCAGGGCTCGGCAAAGTCATATTCACCTGAGGATAGTCAGCGGACCATGAAGGAAGTCGCCTTCGTATCCAATTGGAAATGAGTTTTGGCGGCGTTTAGTTTAGCTCCCCCCATAATTAATTAATCTCTCTCTCTCTCTCTCTCTCTCTCTCTCTCTCTCTCTCTCTTATCACGTATGCATGTATCGATGTTTGAGTTCAACGTAGTTCGACATATACTACAAATGAGCAAGATTTTTTTTTGTATCGTACAAATTACTCACACATATAAAATAACGTGCATGTGTGTTGTGTTCAGAAACACTGACAAATTTGTGAATTTTGTTAATATGAACCCGTTTTTCTGTATGTTTTTTTTCACAAAATTGAACTCGGAGACAAATTGAACTAAAACTTTGTTTAACATTCCATCCAAACTGCACGATATTTTGCATGCTATTTACAAATACTAACACGAGGACCTTTGCACAATACCAGATAACTGTCAAAATTCGTTGGTTTGAATTCACGATGGATAAACAATAAACCGTCCATTAATAGTGCATCTACCTTTTTCGTTTCACTTCATATGGACGTAAAAATAAGAATGTGTATGGTGGTGAGAGTAGAAGTGTGGATTGAAGTCAGGTTGAAAGAAGAGGAAGATTTGTATTCATTAGTCACATCAATTAGAATAAGTATTGACTTGAATAGTTAATCGGTCATCCTCGCTCTCAACGCTCGTCAATTCACATTGGGCATCGCACACAAATTACGTAACGCTAAAAATCCGGATGCCCTGTTGATAGTTTATGCGCTCTCTTTCCACACTCTAGCGCGACCAGCCGGGTGACGTCTTTAGAGAACTCCCATTGAACTGACAGGAGCCAACATATCGGGTATCCCACTGACGTTTTCCATTTGTTTTCATATGAATTGGGTATCCCACTGACAGTTCTGCTTGAGATTTTGCTAACGATCCTAGCATCAATCATAGCACCGGCTGAGCGCGACCGAGTGTTGAGTGAAAAAACAGACGGGTGGGTAATGTCGGGGACATAACCGGAGTGACGTAGGACCATACAAAGGGGACAGCTTTTGCTAAATATATATTTTAAATATATTGTTTTATTTTCTTCTCCTACGTGAATACCTACTTATCTACCTGAAAAATGGATTAGTTTACTGTTTACTCTTTATGAACATGTTGGGGGTTCAGAAAAGAACCTTTGGTGTTGTGTTTTTCCGTTTTGACGTAGGACTACGTCTTTCATTTCTATACCGGGGTGTAAAATCAAAGTTTCGAAAACGAAAGCGTTACGCCGGAGACCGAGATTTTGAGTGTTAATAGCTCCTAAACAACTGAACGAAATGGTATGATAAACACTTCATTCGAAAGATAAAATGTCTACGCGTTCTATACTTGTTACTTTCTGATCCAAAAACTTGTTTCAATAGTCTTAAATTTGCTTTCAAAATAGGCTATTGAAATCACCAATCGGTATATAAGCGAGCGCCGCTCGGAAATCCACTCAGTTCTAATTGAACAGCGATTGGAGCATGTTGTCGCTGTTGTGGTGAAGCTCTTCATTTATCATGAAAGCTCGGATGAACGGTGTCACCAAGAGCCTGTTTGTGCACCTTAGGCCAGAAGGGAATCCATCAGGAGGAGAGTGATGCTACAAACGGTTCCCCGGGAAGATCTCGAAGCAGCCGCTACACACACACACATACACGCACGGAATTCTTTCCGTCTGGATCGAGAAAGATCCGGAAAATAATTTGCCAGTTCCTCTAGGAATTTAAAAATACATTCATGTGAAAGAGTTTATTTGAATGTTTTCTATCCATGAAACACTGTGACCAAATACATTAGGTTTTGTGATTTTTCAATCAATCGCAATCAACAGGATAGCTTCTGAAGATTATTCTTCCCCATCAGTAGGATATTTCCGTATCCAATATTGGATGCATAAAACCTTGTGCCTCCAACGTAACGCTCTCTTTTTCGAAGTTCTCCAAATATTCATTCATTCAGAATGAATTCAGATTCAACTTCATACAAATGATCTCTAAATCAACGATAGTCCTACGTCACCCTTGCGGTTATACCATAGATATAACCCACTTCCTGTTTTTTTTTTACAAACTTCTTTTGGCGTATGCACATATCGTACAATCAAAATGATGGCTGTGATAGGGAATGCATAGGTGGTCATCAGCTCATTCACTATCATATATTTCACTATTGAGCACATTACCGTACCTTAAACTGTGGTTTCGGAGACGAATGAATTGTAAGATTTGTAGTCTCCGCAAACAAAGTAAATAAAAATGAAAAAGAACTGAGGTTTTGGAGACGAACTCTACGATCTGTCGAGAAATAAACGAGCTATAAGCGTTCTGAAAAACTAACAGTAAATACAGGGACGAATGACCTTCGGATTGAAATCCTTCAAAATAAGAGAGCAGCAGGAAATGCATAGCTCATCATGTTGCTCCTTAGTTATTTTTCTATACAATGCAGATGTAACGTCAGTCAATTTTCAACATCAGTTATCAACCAAAGAAAGTAGTTCATGCTACCGAGAAAATTCGTTAATGCCATCCTGCATACAATGTGTTGTAATTTGAAGCCACTTTTAATTCGGAAACCATGTATGGGTTTGTGAAAACTGAATGATCAATTTAAAAGACCCCAACCATCAATAAGTTCAAAAACACGCATAAACAAAATAATTCAGTTCATATTTTATGTCATATTATGTCACTTTAGAATGCATTGGTATTGTGAATAACTTATAATAACTCTTCTTTGAATGGCTTAATGGCCCTGAAAAGCGCCGTGTTTTACGGAGGCTGGTTTTGCCACCAAAGCAGGTTGTATAAACAAACTTTTTCCTTCTTCTACCTGCTGCCGTTTTGCGATTGCGTTTGCCACTCGCTGAAACTATTTGTTGCCACCGAACCGAATGTGCTCAACTCGAGCACTCCGGCGGCCGAAATTCTATAACCGCTATTAGGTATACTGGTGCTCCGGCACCAATCCGTTGATGCGGTGAGATGTGAAACGATGCCATACAACCACACTGATTTACGGTTTGAAAGAGAATGATATATTTTTCAGCGGATCCGCGCGTTTTGTACTTTAGCGGTACACGCTCACAGGATAGAGACAAATCGGCAGACTCAGCCAAAGGGGCGAGTCCAACGAGACGAACGAATAAGCGTTAAAAGGCACCGATGGCAAAAAAAATACATTCATAGAGGCGAATGAACTGAAAAGTTTAAACCCTCTTAAAGCCAAAAAGAAGAAGTAGAAGAAAATACATTCATTACGATTTATTCGCTCGTTGGATTCAGATGCAGGCTAAAAAAGGTCCTTTTCAGGATCACAAAATTATCTTTAATCTAAAGAGTTTATTGTTTTGTTATCACTCGATATCCCCATCTTGTTTGGCTAAACCTTCCTGTTTAGCGATTGCGTTTGCCACTCGCCACAGCTTTCACAGTTGGAAAATTTCTTCCCATCCAGCTTGTGACTGTGACTGTGAGTTACTGTGCAACATAAATTATATTTAATGCGACGTGCCGAAACACCACTCAGTGTCGCATTGGAGGCGATTTTAACCTGTAATTGAACATTTGCGATGACAGTGGTACAGTGTCCACTTTTAATGTGGGGTCATAATTTGGACCCCGAACTCTATGTTTACAAAAATGTCCAAATAAATATGTCGCATTACAGGTCCGTCCAATTAGCTAAATGTTGAGCTAAATGTAAATTACTGTACTTTCAATCTAAAATCAATTTAAGAATTGGTGAAAATTGAATAATCGGGAAAGTCCCCAACCATCAATAAGCTCAGATCAACAGCCAAATTCTCATACTCAAACAAATTATCTCCTGGCAAACAAATTATGAAAAAATAAATTTGTGTTTTATTATTATTTGGGATATTGTTTTAGAAAGCATTGAACTGTATTTCGTAAACTCTTTTTTGGAAGGTTTAATGGCCCTGAAAAGCGCCATGTTTTATGGAATGGTTTCAATTTAGAAAACTTAGTACTCGTGGTTTTGAAAAAAACCATTTCGAACGCCCTCGATGCCGCGTTGTTCTGGATTTGCCACCAAAGCAGTTTGTATAAAGAACAAACTTTTTTCTTCTGCTACCTGCTGCCGTTTTGCGATTGCGTTTGCCACTCGCCACTCGCTGCAACTGCCTGTTGTTGTCTTGGTGTCCACGGAACCGATTGTGGTCTGTTCTGAATGTGGATTTTCTTATCGTCGCGATCCTCCTCTGCTCCTTTGCCATGTCCAGACATGGCTGCTTGTGTTGGTTTGTTGATGTGATGTGATGCGAAACGATGTGGTGTACGGTTTGGATGAGAATGAGCGTTACGGCAGCGGAGCGGAGATTTTTAAGCTGACTGGCTGACTCAAGAATTACGCATGTGTGAGACTGCGACCAATGTTTCGTTCATTTTTTTTCTTTTTCCTTTCCAATCGTGCTTCATTGTATTTTGCTGCTGCTCTGGTTGCCCGTTTTGGACGGTACGATTTGAGGAGCACAAAACGGACCAATAAAAAATGGGCACATAGTGCATTTTGACTATGCTTGATATTTCACAATTATTTAATTATTTATCTCAAGAAAAATGAAATGTTATTCGTTATGATAGATGCGTAGATATATTTCCTATCAATTGACGCAAAAACCTTTGCGATCTATTGAGAAATGCTCGAGTTATAAGCGTTCCAAATCTTGCATTTTTTCCTACTTGTTCAGTGCCTAGATTTTCATTTCACCCCCTATATCTTCCGGTTAGACGTAATCCTACGTCAAAAAAATGGGTGGGTTATATCTATGATATAATCGCAAGGTTGACGCGGGACTACCCTTTCGTACCAATCATTTGTTTGTATTGATTGAATTTTTGATTGAATGAAACAATTACCGAATTCAATTGAATTCAATATATTCGTTTTATGAGTAAAAAGATTGTATAATTCCATATAAGGTAAATTCATGCATTGTGATAGATTATGTTCTTCATTACAAGTAAATTTTATAACAGTCTTTATACGTTTGGTATGATACCTAGGACAAAATATGTGAACGGAAGAATTATCAAACGATTATTTCATTTTACGTTTCCGTCTGAAGTTTTCATCTCTCAAGTGTACGTACTTCTCGGAAGACCGCGTTAAGGAAACATATTCTAGTTTGCACAAAGGTAAGCGAGTACAAAAGTACTCGCAATTTGAATTTATTTGCTGAGACTATTTTCCCACGCTCCATAGATTTGAAGTCTGTGTTAGGGAAACACATTTCAGTCGGAACAAAAAAGCCCCCGACTTACATGTATTTGGAATGTCAATTTCCTCACGCTCCATGTATTTGAAACCTGTGTTAGGGGAACACATTTCAGTCAGAACAAAAATACCCCCGACTTTCATGTATTTGCAATGCCGATCTCTCCAACGCTGTTTGGTTTTGAAGTCTGTGTTAGAGAACACATTTCGGTGGGAGCAAAAGTTCCCATACTTTCATGTATTTGCAATGCCGATTTCCCCAAGGCTGCTTGGTTTTGATGGCTGTGTTAGGGAAACCGTAGATCGGGCCAATCAACATGAGGCAGTTAGGGCGTTTAAATAACGCTTAACATTTTACTGTTATTCAATTATTTATCTAATGAAAAATAACATTTTATTAAATGCGATAGAAGCGTAGAAACATTCCCTATCAATTGATGCAAACATCTTTCCGATCCAGTAAGAAATGTTCGAGTTATAAGCATTCGGAATCTTTCATTTTTTCCTGCATGTTCTGTGTTTAGGTTTTCATTTTACCCCCCATATACTCCGGTTAGACGTAGTCCCATGTCAAAAGATCTTCCATCATCTTGCGCTCGCACATATACAGAACTATGGTGATTATAGACCAAATAGGAGCGTTCTCGTTGAGGATGACACGGACATCACTGTACCAAAGGAGAAACGAAGGAAGCCAGGTGAGAAGGCAAAATAAATTTCATTTGTGGGCTATTCCAGCAATCATAAAGCCAACCGGTGACGTCCGTTTTGTTGAAGAGGAGTTAGTTCAACCAGGCAGAATCTATTTTATCCGAAGGAAATTGAACGAAATTCTCCAACGGTTAGCTCCGACGAAAATTGTGAACCATTGATGTTCAAAAGTCATCAAGAAAACATAATTGAAGAAATTTTGAATCCTGTACGCAATAAAACAAATGATACCGCTGAAGACATTTCAGATGATGAGACCTGTGAGGCCTGTACTAGGGATGGGAATCACTTTGCAGATGGGAGCTCCGTGATGACGTCTTACCTCAAGGTCCGTCGCTGAAAAGGAAAGAGGCCGATTCAACGGTGTTTCTGACGATCACGATGATGTGTTGCCAGTATTCGTAATAGCTCATTTCGCAAAGTGATGCCAACTTCTTAACTGAGCTACTCATCTAACGAGGGGTACGTTCAGCCTACTCACATCTTCCTTCCTCTCCATAGAAAACATACAGAAAAAAAACAATAAAAAAAAAAAGGAAGAAGAAACGAAACCAAAGGTTCGGAGAACGTATCCAATAAGTGACGCTCTTGTGAACAGTCACAGGTGGCGAGCAGACTCCTTTTTCATGCGGATAATAATTGTATAAAATCTTCAGCATTAAATTATTATTTTGTTTAACGAACAAACTTATAAAACTGAAACCTAAGCTACAAATTTTCTGAAATCATTATTTCAACCAAGTAAGAGATTAAATATTCGTTTCGTAAGTTATCAACATTGTTCCCAGCTTACAATACTGACCTCGTGTGGTATCAAATACAATGTTATTCAGCTATTCAGCTATTCTGTCAAACTAAACCAAAACAAAATATAATAGCGAATTCGTTTTTGTTCAGTTTCAACCTCAGTGCCGCACTAACTGCTGTCAAAACGTTTTTTTATTCAGTCAGTTTCGCACTCAGTGTCGCACTGGTTCGCCCCGAAAGCTGTTAGTTTCGCACTGAGATGTTTCACGGGTTGGCACTCGGGTTCACCAATACAACTATACCGAACTGTCAAGTTCCGAGTATATTTTGGAAAATCTAAAAATAAAAACTATGAAGATGAAAAACCTGCTGCTTTTGCTATTGTATTATTGGAATCGTAATCCAATTCGGATTCTGATTTTGAAAGTATATTCGAGCAGACGGCATTAAGCTACGTGTGCTTTCATTGGGAGGCGAAAATAATGATGGATATTCAGGTGGAATAAACCTGCTTTCAAAATCAAAATTATGAATGAAAATTTACTTTAACGTATCGAATATTTATTTCATGTGATGAAATAAGAGGTTTTTTTTCGATATCACAGAAACATATTGAACGAAAACTGTGGCTAATGATGATTTTATATTATAATAGTAATTATTTGTGGAAAAACCAGGAAATGCATCGACAAATGGTTAAGTAAGTGTCAGAACTACATGTTTTAAGTAATAAAACAATATGAAGTGAAAACATTCATTCAAACTTTTATATTTTTACACTGCACTTGGCCCTGCTGATCTGATAGAGAATAATTTACCTCCCAAGCATTAATATCGCCATTAGACGTCGACACTGTACATTTATCGTCGCGAATATAAACAAATCAGACTATTAGCGAATTCGTTTTTGTTCAGTTTCAACCCCAGTGCCGCACTAACTGCTGTCAAAACGTTTTTTTATTCACTCAGTTTCGCACTCAGTGTCGCACTAGTTCGCCCCGAAAGCTGTTAGTTTCGCACTGAGATGTTTCACGGGTTGGCACTCGGGTTCACCAATACAACTATACTGAACTGTCAAGTTCCGAATATTGTTTTGGAAAATCTAAAAATAAAGACTATGAAAATGGAAAACCTGCTGCTTTTGCTTTTGTATTATTGGAATCGTAATCCAATTCGGATTCTGATTTTGAAGAGTAGAGTAGACGGCATTAAGCTACGTGTGCTTAATTGGGAGGTGAAAATAATGATGGATATTCAGGTGGAATAAATTTCAAAATCATAATTATGAATGAAAATTTACTTTAACGTATCGAATATTTATTTTATGTGATTAAATAAAAGTTTTTTTCCGATATCGCAGAATATTGAACGAAAACTGTGTCTAATGATGGTTTTATATTATAATAGTAATTATTTGTGGAACAAACAGGAAATGCATCGACAAATGGTTAAGTGAGTGTCAGAACTACATGTGTTAGGTAATCAAACAATATTAAGTAAAAATTTTCATTCAAACTTTTATATGTTTACACTGCACTTGGCCCTTCTGATCTGATGGAGAACAATTTACCTCCCAAGCACTAATATCACCACCAGACGTCGACACTGTACATTTGCCGTCGTAAATATAAACAAATCAGACTATATAACGCACACCAACAAACCACCGCATTCGTGAAACTGAAAACGTTTTGACGTAGGACTACGTCTTTCATTTCTATACCGGGGTGTAAAATCAAAGTTTCGAAAACGAAAGCGTTACGCCGGAGACCGAGATTTTGAGCGTTAATAGCTCCTGAACAACTGAACGAAATGGTATGATAAACACTTCATTCGAAAGATAAAATGTCTACGCGTTATATACTTGTTACTTTTTGATCCAAAAACTTGTTTCAATAGTCTTAAAATTGCTTTCAAAACAGGCTATTGAAATCACCAATCGGTATATAAGCGAGCGGCGCTCGGAAATCCACTCAGTTCTAATTGAACAGCGATTGGAGCATGTTGTCGCTGTTGCGGTGAAGCTCTTTATGCTGTTGCGGTGAAGCTCTTTATTTATCATGAAAGCGCGGATGAAAGGTGTCACCAAGAGCCTGTTTGTGCACCCTAGGCCAGAAGGGAATCTATCAGGAGGAGAGTGATGCCACAAACGGTTCCCTGGGAAGACATCGCTACACACACATACACGCGCGGCTATTAACAGGTGGTTATCGAGTTGGCATTAACCACTGGTGGGCTTCCAGTATCGAGGAAAATGTGGAAATAACTAATCGTTACTGAAAATAATCTGCCAGTTCCTCTGGGAATTTTCAAAATATATTCATGTGAAAGAGTTTAATTGAATGTTTTCTATCCATGTAACACTGTGACCAACTACATTTGGTTTTGTGGTTTTTCAATCAATCGCAATCAACAGGATAGCTTCTGAAGATTATTCTTCCCCATCAGTAGGATATTTCCGTATCCAATATTGGATACATAAAACCTTGTGCCTCCAACGTAACGCTCTCGTTTTCGATGTTCTCCAAATATTCATTCATTCAGAATGAATTCAGATTCAACTTCATACAAATGATCTCTATATCAACGAGAGTCCTACGTCACCCTTGCGGTTATACCATAGATATAACCCACTTCCAGTTTTTTTATTACAGAGTCAGTTTGGCACTGACTCAGTTTTAAAAACGAATTCGCTATATATAACGCACACCAACAAAACACCGCATTCGTGAAACTGAAAAGGTTTTTTTATTACAGAGTCAGTTTGGCACTGACTCAGTTTTAAAAACGAATTCGCTATAAGTGATTGAGGATGTTTTATTCACAGTATCTCCGTATCTCCTCGGTTGTTTGAGACGATTGTATTGTTCTCAAGTAGTCCTTCAAATACTCTGGTGTTTTTCTCTCCCGAGATGGACGTTGTTGTTCCGTTAGGTCTAACTGTTCACCTCTTCGATTTCCTGATGTACCCTCGTCGTTTGTTTGGCGCCACGGATGGACTTTCTGGTTTGGGATACATGGCGCCTGCGAATCTGCCCTGCATCGTTGGTCAACGTGAGACTGCCGTTTTGTTCTTCAACAACAGTGAAACGTGTTGGTGAAAATCTGGTCTCCCCCTTCGCCCGTGACGAACGTTCGACAATGACATCGTCACCCGGTTGAATACGGCATGGCCTGGCACCTCGACGAGCATCCTCGCGTTGTTTTGCCAGTAATTTTGCATCCCGATCTCGTTGCTGTAGCAGCTCATCATCAATATTGCTGCTCTCGTGACGCAAGAGTGGGAGTCGACGTTTTATTTTTCGACCAGTCATAATTTCTTCAGGTGCTACTTTTGATACTCGATGAGTAGCAGCGTTGTGAGCGTCAACAGCAGCACGAAGTTCTTCGATGAAGTTGGTTTTGTTAGAAGATGCAGTGGACATCGCCTTATTTATAACCTTCATGTAACTCTCTACCAGGCCGTTCTGCTGAGGAAAAAGAGGAGTGGAGTAAATAGTGTTAATTCCTCGCTCAGAACAATAAGTTTTGTATTCATTCCCATTGAAGGGCGGACCATTATCGGTTTTGATGTTTGCTGGAAAACCTTCCCTCTCGAAGACCATTTCTAGTATTGGCTTCACGTTGTCAAAGCTCGTCGACTTCACAGGTTTGACGATTAAATATCTTGAACGATATTCGACAATTGTAAGGATAGAAACTCCACCGAACTGAATATATGGTCCATTGAAGTCTAAGGCGATAGTTTCCCATACTGTCTTTGGAGCAAATGTACGCCTCATTGGAGTGGGTCTTTCAGGTCGTCCGTTTATAGCACAGATAGCACAAGCATTTACCCACTTTTCAGCATCAGTGGCCATACCCGGCCACCACACACGTTGACGCAGGATAGACTTCATTTTCGCCGTTGATGGATGGCCGTTGTGTGCGACCTCAAGTGCCTTTTCGCGCAGCTGTTCTGGTACTACCACGCAACCGGTTTTTACAACGATACCATCTCGTGTAGTTAAATTACCTTCAAGTGCTTGAAATTTGCGTAAACTTCCGGGCCATTTTCCCGTCTGTAAGGATTGAATCACTGCCTTTTGCAGGTATTTCTTCTCGGTCGTCGTGAGAGCCTTGGAGGCGAATGAGATGATTCTGCGAGTTTGGTCTTTGTTTTCCTGTGCAAGAACAGCACCGAGTGCCACCGGTGAGGCATCTGTGAACAATATTGTTCTGTCATCTTCGGAGAAAAAACCTTGCGCTATAGTACATTGTATGATACGTTCTTTAACGGCATTAAATGCTTCTCGTTGTTGAGGACCCCAATTCCACGATGTTGTTGCGGTCCAGAGTGGACTGGTTATATCGGCAAAATTTTTAATATGAGGGCTCACAAACGAAACAAGACCTAGGAAACTGCGGAGCTCAGAGATCGTCGTCGGTTCTCTAAAGTACTGAACGCTCTTTACCTTAGCTTCTTCTATATGAAAACCGTCCTTGTCAAGCTCATGGCCGAGAAACTTGATTCGATCCTTATCAAATTCACATTTACTCGTGTTTATAGTCAGACTGTTTGCTTTCATTATGCGTAGCACCTGCGCAACTATTTTGTGGAGTTCTTCCAATGTTGTTGCGTATAATAAAATATCATCTATATACACGATCACGTTCTTTACGCCCTCTAGGATACGGACCATTTCGCGTTGAAATATCTCGGGCGCACAGTTAACGGCAAACATTAATCTCGTAAAACGAAACATGCCTGTTTCGGTTAGGAACGTCGTAAGGTCGCGAGACTCTTGACATAGTTCCAAGTGATAGTATGCATTACTCAGGTCGAGTTTTGAAAAATATCGAGCCCCATGAAGTTTTAGTTTCATTTCATCGATCAATGGCAAACGATAGTACTCTCGTTTGATCGCTTTGTTAGGTCCCCTCATGTTGACAACTAACCGGAAGTCGTTTTTACCCTTGGCTACTGCTGACATGCCGCTTATCCACTCTGGTGCCTTAGTGACTCGCTCTATAATGCCACGGAGTTCTATCTCTCGCAGCCTGTTTCGCGCTCCCTCCCTGAAGGCCGCTGGGACGTTGTAATAGGCGTTTTTAACGGGTACAATACTCTTATCGATGCTGAACTTGATTTTGATTCCAGGCATTCTGGGGAACACTTGCGTATTATTCTGGTTCTCGCAACTGTTGATCGTAACTGCTACATGCAGCAACCTCATGTCACTCGCTGTTGATCGACCGACCGACCGACAGGGCTTTCAAGTGCTGGAACGGTAAAACATAAAATGAAACCATGTGTATTTTTTGTATTTTCCAAGTTCAAAATAAGTTTCGTTTATTCAAGAATTTTATAAATTTCATTTGTTCAATACCTTTTTCTTTTCTTCTTTTTCTTCATCAGACCAACCGGATGAGTTGATACGATCCGAATCACGTTGTACGTTATTCACTTGTCGCTTCCGACATGCCGCGATAAAGTGTCCTCGTTCGCCACATCCGTTGCAGGTTTTACCCAGAGCCGGACATGTGGTGCTGTTCCTGTGAGCTGGACGACTGCAGCGATTGCAACGATTGTGGCGTGCATCAAATCGCTTGTCGGACCTACGGTATCGCTTTTCCTGATTTGTATACTCTTGATAATCCTCCCGCATGTGCTTCCGATGCACTTCTGGAGGCTGTTTCCAATTTCCTCGATGTACTGCAGAAATATCGGAACCACTGGGCCTCGCTGTTTCCGCCGCGTAAGCCTCTTCTCTTGTCGCGGATTGGACAATAAAATTTATGTCGTAGTTGTAGATTCTCGCTGTCTTAGTAAGATCCCTGTTTCGAAGTCCTTTAAGTAATTGAGCTCTGACGAACCGATCCTGATCGAGAGGACTGTAGCCGTACAACCTAACCTTTTCTCGAAGTCTTGAGTGGAAGGCCACCGCTGATTCTCCAGTTCCTTGCGTCATTCCCGCGAATGCTTCGTGTTCCGCCGCGGTGTCGGTCATGGATTGGAGATATTTCGTGACGTTGTTCACAAACAGAGAGTAGCAGTCTGGCCCCGTTAGACTCGGTCGCAAGTTGGCAGCTCTTACTATTCCCTGGAGCTCCTGACCCAAACACAAAAATAGCAGCTTAGTTCGTTGTGCAGGGCTTGTTGCGTTTTCTAAGGAGGCTGCTAGCTCAAAATTCTCGATGAACCGATTCCATTCCTCCCACATTTTGTTCGCGGGAATACCGCTCGGGAAGGGTTTTATGTGATCCCATCTCAAACTGGGTTGGGAACCGTCAGTGTGAGGAACACTCCAGCTCTCGCCAACGTCATCGCGGTCGTGGGGTACACTCCAAGGCTCTCCTGTGTCGGTACGTGCTGTGTTTTTCGGCCGCTCGTATGAGGTCATAGCATGAACCAAGTCCGCTACAACTTTCTCCAGTCGTTCAATTTTTCGGACCATTTCAGAATTCGTTCCCTTTGGCGAGCCTTTCGACTCCTCTGTTAGTGTCTCGTTTTCTAGATTCTGACGCTCATCTTCTTCGCTCGACTCCTCCGAAGAGCTCGAAGTGCTAGGATCTGAATCGTGGTCCTGTTCTTGTTCGTTCTCGTAGCTACTACAGCTACCCGTCCGTTCCTGACTCTGGACATTTGAAATATAGTTGAGTTCACACGACTCTTCGCGCGAATCCTCATGTTCGCTATCCTCTGCAGCTCGTACGTATTTGCCATCCATGATTAATCAGGTTCGGTTTATTTCGGTTCGTAACCTGTAATTCAAAAAAAAATTACACATCAAAACTCAGAAAACCGATAAACTCCAAGGTACAGTCTCTCAGATAAAACGATAAATCACAAGGTTAAGCCACGCATAGAACCATCACGTTTTTCGGAGGATTCCATTAGACGAGGGTGAAAACCAACCACCTCGCATACGATCATTCTGAATCGTTACACTTTCTGGAGTCATCCCGACCAATCCAGGTTTTTTCATCAAATGAGGGTGAACATCAACCACCTCATATACTATTATTCTGAATCGAAACATTCTGGAGTCATCCACAAAATGAGGGTGAAAACAAACCACCTCACATACGATTATTCTAAATCGTAACACTTACTGGAGTCATCCCGACCAATCCAGATTTACTCAATTAAATGAGGGTGAACACCAACCACCTCGCTTACGATTATTCTAAATCGTAGCACTTACTGGAGTCATTACAACCAATCCAGATTTTTTTCACAACACGAGGGTGAAAACAAACCACCTCGCTTGGCTTGGCGCTTGGCTATCTAAATCGTAGCACTTACTGGAGTCATTCTGACTAATCCAGTTTTTTTTCACAATAACCTCCAAACACAAAACCCATACGGTTAACAAATAACTCACCAGCCACCGGCCATTTTGTACCTTGCAAAAACAAATAAGTCACTGTTTTTTTTTTCACCTGCTCAAGCCAAAGTGATTCCCGTTTAGCTCTCAAAACTAATCCTTTAACGACAGGTTCCTGATAGTCCAATTGGCCAGAATTGGTTCCTGGCAAGATCGCCAAAATGTGAGGCCTGTACTAGGGATGGGAATCACTTTGCAGATGGGAGCTCCGTGATGACGTCTTACCTCAAGGTCCGTCGCTGAAAAGGAAAGAGGCCGATTCAACGGTGTTTCTGACGATCACGATGATGTGTTGCCAGTATTCATAATAGCTCATTTCGCAAAGTTATGCCAACTTCTTAACTGAGCTACTCATCTAACGAGGGGTACGTTCAGCCTACTCACAAGACCGACGAGTTTGACACTTGTGATGAGCCAGGGGAAATCGAACTAAGAAGATCAGATAATATCCCGCCAATACGATACGAACAAGCAAGTAATATGGCATACGGTAGTGAACCAATGTCCTACGAAGAAACAATAAATGGAGCAGAATATGCATCTTGGCAAGTAACTCTCCGAGACCGTTTCTATGCGCCAATCTAAAGGAAGCATTAGTGTAAATGAAATCTCCGTACAAAAAATGAGAAAGAATCAACGACTTGAACAATTTTATTTTCGTAGATATTTCAAAAAGCCTAGTCACTAAATCGTGGTTTCGAAAAATGTCGGGTAATCGATGGTTTGATGATTCTGAGATGTTTTAAATGTTGCGAATACGGTCATAAGATTGTCGATTGCAAATCAGAAATTAGTGTGTGCCCAAAATGCGGTAAAAATCATCAGTTCAAAGATTGTAACTCTGAAGAAATTCAATGCTCTAATTGTACCAAAATTAAAAAGGAACGAAGAATGGACATAGATACTAAACATTTTGCTTGGAGTACCAACTGCCCTATATTCCTTCGTAACTATGAAAGGAAAAAGGAACAGGTAGACTTTTCCATCTAGCCATCCAAGAAAGGAGTGTATCAAGGATATCATATACTTTATCTAAATGTGGCAGGATTACGCACACATTTCGATGAAATAGAAATATTGATATCCATCAAAAAACCGAAAATACTAATAATGGTTGAAACACATTTGACGGATTTAACCGATCTAAATGAATTTAATGTAACTGGGTATACAATGGTAAATTGTTTGTCGAGGTCTGTGCATACAGGAGGTGTATCTATGTTCATTTCGAACATTTTGAATTTTAAAGAAATATACAATAATACATACAGGGACAATTGGTTTCTAGCTGTAGAAGTCAGAAGTTCTAAAATATCTGGAATCTACGCTGGAATATATCATTCGCCTAGTAGTAGCGATAAAGACTTTCTAGAATTTCTGGAAGATGTGTGGTTACAACACATGCAAAATCATGAACAAAAAAGAATCATCATTACTGGTGACTTTAATATTGTCGAACATATAAAATCTCATGAATTAAAGGCAATCACCCAAGCTGCTGGATTCAAACAACGAATAAATAATCACACCAGGATAACAAGAACAACTTCGACGACTATTGATTTAGTTTTTACTAATTTTGACGACGGTGTTATCGAGATTCTTCATGACAGCAAAATTTCCGATCATGAAACAATCGGTATGTTATCTAGCTTATCTGATGACTTTTTCAACTTTACCGAAACGAAGAAAAAGTTATATAAGAGTTGGAATAACTATTCGAAACGCAAGTTGGAATCTGTTTTGCAGTGTAAAATAACGCCGATTGGAGAGCTATTTTCTCTTCATGATGCTGCAAAAAATCTTGAAGAAGCACTTTTCTCTTCAATGAAACATATATTGGCGGCTAGGGAATTGGAGATTTCAGCACTAAGACAGGGCACAAACAAGGCCTGGTACAATTCTACATTGGCTTCCATCAAGAGAAGACGAGATCATTATTTCTTCTTCTTCTTCTTCTTCTTCTTCAATGGCACTAACGTTCCTAGAGGAACTTCGCCGTCTCAACGTAGTATTACTTGCGTCATTTTTATTAGTACTTAGTTGAGATTTCTATGCCAAGTAACACGCCTTGAATGCATTCTGAGTGGCAAGCTCTAGAATACGCGTGATCACAGTGCAAGTCGGAGGAAATTTCTTTGACGAAAAATTCCCCCGACCAGAACGGGAATCGAACCCGAACACCCGGCATGTTAGTTGTGACGCTAACCACTCGGCCAAGGGAGCACAAATTTATTAATCATTATTTATTAATAGCGAAACGTACAAACAGTATTAGAAATTGGATCACGTATAGGGTATGGAGAAACATGTAGGTATGTGAACTTAAAAGTTCCAAAAATAAATTAATTCAAAATGAAATCAGCGCAATTCAGCATGATCCAAAGAAACTGTGGAAAAACATAAAAACTTTATGTAATCCAAGCGGAAATAGAGATATCGACATTGAATTCGTATCTACTACAAATCGACTTAATTTTGCTTTTCCTAGTCTGTCTTCAGAATTGAGATGCTTTAGAACCATCAGCATGGAAACACTAAGGAAGGTAGTAATGGATTTAAGAAACTGTTCAGGTGTTGATGATATTAATAAAACAGTATTAGTAGATGCATTTGATTTAATCAAAGAGAATCTACTATATATAGTAAATGAGTCAATGCTTCGTGGCGAATGCCCACATGAAATCTGTTGTCATACCGATTCCAAAAAATCCAAAATCATCCAAACCAGAAGACCGTAGGCCAGTTAATATGTTACCACTGTACGAAAAGATTCTAGAGATTGTTGTCAAAGATCAATTATTGGAACATATAACGGAAAATGGGATACTGGTAGATGAACAGTCAGGGTTTAGAAAAAATCACTCTTGTGAAACGGCTCTCAATTTGTTGCTCTTGAAGTGGAAACAGGCTATAGAGGCGAAGAAAGTAGTATTGGGTGTTTTTGTTGATTTGAAACGGGCTTTTGAAACTATAGATCGACATAAGTTACTAAACTTGCTTTCCAATTATAATGTAACTGGACCTGTATTGAACTGGTTTGGAAGTTACCTAGAAGGGCGAACACAAATCACTATTTATAGGGACAGTAAATCATCGGCGGTACCAGTGAATCTGGGTGTGCCTCAAGGAAGTGTTCTGGGGCCGCTGCTTTTCTTGCTTTATATCAATGATATCAAACAGGTGTTAAATGGCAGTGACGTAAACTTATTTGCTGACGACACTGTTATTTTCGTTGTAGCTGATACATTGCAAGATTGCTACATAAAGATGAACCATGAACTGCTAAACTTAGACGAATGGTTGAAATGGAAGAAACTCAAGTTAAACATAAACAAAACGAAGTATATGGTAGTATCTACACGAAATCTTGACAATGGAGGTCTTAATATAACTATTGATGGGCAAACGGTGGAAAGAGCATCATCGATCAAATATCTTGGCGTTATTCTTGACGAAACGCTGCACTTCGACGAACATATAAACTATACTATAAAGAAGGCAGCTCAAAAATATGGAGTGCTCTGTAGAATTAATCGATTCTTGACCTTTGAAAGTAAAATCACTATCTATGAGGCACTAATTGCTCCACATTTTGATTATTGTGCATCTGTGCTATTTCTTGCAAATAAGAGGCAAATGCAAAGAATGCAAATTGTGCAAAATAAGGCGATGCGCCTTATATTAAGATGTGATCGACTAACTCCACGAAGATTTATGCTCGGATGCCTGCAATGGATGTCAGTGAGTCAGCGTATTAAGTACTGCACGCTTACGTTCATATATAAGATGACTAACGGTATGACACCGAATTATCTACAAAACACGATAACGTATGGGAGAGATATGCACCGATATAACACAAGACAAGCAAGTGACCTCAGAACCATGAACTTTCGAATGTCTTGTACCCAAAATTCGCTTTTTTACAGAGGATATCGACTTTACAATACATTACCAAATGAAGCAAAGACAGCAACAAATCTTCGAAGGTTCCGTAGTATTTGTAAAGAGTTTTTGAAGCATGATTTGGATTTGTAACCCAGTATAGAATCAATGTTAATCAATGTTAGCATGTAAGATAACGAAGTTATAACGGATATTTGTGTTTCTTAACTTATGACTATGATGATGATGGTATGTTAATTGTTTGCGGAACTTAAGTCGTATTTTTTTTTCTTTAGTCGTACATACAAATTTAATTTTAAACAATAGTTTGAGCCCGCGCGCGTTTACACACATAGAGAAGCATGAGATTGAACATGAACAAATTTTTCTCGAATCAGATAAAAACGTTCCAACGGGTTTAATGTGGAAACCGGATTGAAGCTAGGGATAGCTCAACTGGAATACTCGTAGATTCATCTTTTCAACAGATAACGAGATTTTTCTGTGTTGTGGCGGATCTCATTGCAGATTTCAGGTGGATACGTTTAAACTCCATGTTGAATGTAGGACCTGAAGTATCGGCTGGAATTAGGCTTAGGTTTGCTCAGCTGTCTGGTCTCGAAAACGATTAACAGACCGTTTTCGGGTATCCAGTGAAGCAGGAATTCCTTTGTAAATTCAAGGCTAATACTGACATAGGTATTGGGTTCAATTCCTGATCGGTCAAGGATTTTTTTTCGGGTTGAAAACTTTCTTGACATGCCTTGGGATAAGTAATGGGCCTGAAGTATCGGCTAGAATTAGGCTTGGGTTTGCTCAGCTGCTTGAACTCGGAAACGATAGCATCGTGGCCGGGGATCTCATAAAGCGGGAATTCCCTTGTAAATTCGTGGCTAATACTGACATAGGTATTGGGTTCAATTCCCGATCGGTCTAGGGTCTTCCCGGGTCGGAAATTCTCTCGACATGCCATGGAATAAATACGATCAGATAATGGCTTATATTGTTCTTTCGATTAGGAATCTATGCCTGTGATATAACCAGTTCATCTCTTTCTTGTTTTTTTTTTATTCAATATTTTAACTGGTTAGTTGTATAGTACAATAAATTTTAATATAAATATAATTATCAACAAGAGCTCGGTCAGCTCAAACTTTTGTAAGGGGACCATCATCATGATTTCATATAATGAATTATGTATTGTCTTTTGTGTGTGAGTGTGTCCATTTTTATTACTCATTTTATCTTAAGACAGATGATGATGGTATTAATTGTTTTGTTTTGTTTTTTTTTTAAATTCAATTTTTCAATTCAATTTAAAAAAATAAAATAATTGTGAAGTCTGCAATAGTTTGAGCCAGCGCGCGTTGTCAAACATAGAAATACTTGTGATCGAGCATAAGCAAAAGTAGTTTATCGCGAATAAAATAAAAGCATTCCAAGGGGTTGTATGTGGAAATCGGAATGAAGCTAGGGATAGCTCAAACGGAATACTCGTAAATTCATCTTTTCAACAGATAATTATAACGAGATTTTTCTGTGTTGTGGCGGACTTCAGGTTGATACGTTTATACTCCATGTTGAATGTAGGACCTGAAGTATCGGGTGGAATTAGGCTTAGGTTTGCTCAGTTGTCTGGTCTCGAAAACGATTAACAGACCGTTTTCGGGTATCCAGTGAAGCAGGAATTCCTTTGTAAATTCAAGGCTAATACTGACATAGGTATTGGGTTCAATTCCTGATCGGTCAAGGATTTTTTCGGGTTGGAAACTTTCTTGACATGCCTTGGGATAAGTAGTGGGCCTGAAGTATCGGCTAGAATTAGGCTTGGGTTTGCTCAGCTGCTTGAACTCGGAAACGATAGAATCGTGGCCGGGGATCTGATAAAGCGGGAATTCCCTTGTAAATTTGTGGCTAATACTGACATAGGTATTGGGTTCAAATCCCGATCGGTCTAGGGTCTTCCCGGGTTGGAAATTCTCTCGACATGCCATGGAATAAATACGATCAGATAATGGCTTTATTGTTCTTTCGATTAGTAATCTATGTCTGCAGTCCGTTTTCCTTTCAATTTCAGTTTGCATACTGGTTAGTTAATGAAAAATATAAATACCGTAATATAATAATTATCAATAAGATAACTCGTCCCGCTCAAACCTTTGTAGGGGAATGAGGTGGGACCATCATCATATTTAAATTCAAACGTTTTAATGCGCCGTAGAGAATTTGAGAATTGATGAAAACATCCCATGACAAATTAGATATGAATCTAACACCCAAATTATTGAGTTCAACCATATCCATCCAACAACTTGCCCATCAAAAATTACGGGAGGTGGTGTAGCTGTAGTTTTTTGTCTGTCGATAGGCATTGCTTTTGTTTTACAAGGATTTATTGAAAGATTACGGTTATCATAATTTAATTACATTTATTAAAATTTAATTTGGTTTAATTTATCAAACAGTTAACTCGATTTCTCAAATTTTTATAACGGTTCCTATTATTTTCACTTTTTGAGCATCTCCAGATTCGATAAGCAATATTCCTATTGAAAATTGCTCGCTCAATGTTACCATGCATTCTTCGTCTTCTTTTGTTTTCTCAAATGCATACAGTTATCATGAAACATTCGGATCGTCCATAGAAAGGTACGCATCCCAATTAATGTTATGAAAGTCTCCTGAAAGTTTACTTGAATCAAAATTAACATAAGGTAATTGATGTTGGTTTGTCCAGTCGAAAATATGTTCATGGTTTGTCCTCTTTTTTTAATGCTCTAGTTCAGTGCACCTGTGTCAAATCAGGTATTCAAATGTTTGTAAAAAAATAAATAAAATAGCCTTTTCCATGATTTACAGTAGTTTTATATGATAGTTTTACTGATTCACATGTTTTAAAGGTTTATCAAGCCCACCTTCTTTATAAATCTCAACCATTGTGACACCGCACAGCAACTGTTGTGGCAGTCAACGACAGAAACAAAAAGTGATGTCGCAATTATCGCGGAGCCGTATCGCGTTCCCCCCGGTAACGGTAATTGGGTGACGGATAAAGTAGGAATGGCCGCCATCCATGTCATGGGCCGATATCCCATTCAGGAGGTAGTTTCGAGGTCTCGCGAGGGTTTCGTGATCACAAAGATCAACGGAATTTTTATCTGCAGTTGGTACGCACCTCCCAGATGGACGATGGACCAGTTCCACTATATGCTGGATGTCCTCACCGAGGAGCTCGCCGAACGAAAACCAGTCGTTATAGGAGGGGATTTCAATGCTTGGGCAGTAGATTGGGGAAGCAGATGCACCAACGCGAGAGGGACTTGCTTACTAGAAGCTCTGGCCAAGCTGGATGTTACCCTGTGCAACGAGGGTACCACTAGTACCTTCCGTCGAGATGGCCGAGAGTCCATCATCGACTTGACTTTCTGCAGTCCGTCGTTAATGACAAAAATGAGATGGAGGGTATGCGAAGGATACACCCACAGTCAAGCCATCATCAAGCCATCCGTTATACCATTGACCAACGGAACTCTGTGGCAGTACGGATAACTAGGACATGCCCGCGCAGGTTTAAGACAAAAACCTTCGACAAGGACCTTTTCATCGAAGCACTATGCGTGGAGAGCGGCGTCTCGAACATGAACGCGGATGAACTGACGGAAACGCTAACCAAAGAATAGCGATACAACAATGCCAAGAAGAAGGGAACCCATGTATAAGCGACCTCCAGCCTACTGGTGGAGTGAGACACTTGGCGTGCTTCGGGCCAACTGCCTTAGCGCCAGAAGACGCTTCCAACGGTCAAGCATAGACACCAGAGAAGAGCGGAGAGTGGAATTCAGAGAGGCTAGATCCACTCTTAAGCGGAGCAAATCTAATTGCTTCAGGGAGTTATGTCGGGACATGGACGTCAATCCATGGGGCAATGCCTACCGAGTGGTGATGGCGAAGCTCAGGGGTCCAACGACACCTTCCGAAATGTGTCCCGAAAAATTAAAAATTATCGTGGAAGGGTTATTTCCGCAGCACGACCCAACGACCTGGCCACCCACCCCATATGGGGAGGATGAGGATAACATCGAACGCAGGGAGGTATCAAACGACGAGCTAGTTGCAGCTATGAAACGCCTCAAAACGAAGAAAGCGCTTGGCCCAGATGGAATCCCCAATATAGCCTTAAAAGCGGCAGTCCTAGCATTTCCTGATATGTTCAGGACAGCAATGCAGAAGTGTCTAGACGAATGATACTTTCCGGATCGATGGAAGGTACAAAAGCTAGTACTACTGCCCAAACCAGGGAAGACGCCGGGTGATCCAGCATCGTATAGACCCATATGCCTGTTGAACACTCTGGGGAAACTTTTGGAGAGAATCATCCTCAATAGGCTGACGGAATGCACGGAGGGAGTTCGTGGACTGTCCGATAGTCAATTCGGATTTCGGAAAGGGAGATCCACGGTAGATGCCATTCGCATAGTGGTCGAAAGAGCAAACAGAGCATCCAAACAGAAGCTCAGAGGAAATCGATACTGCGCAGTGATAACGATCGACGTTAAGAACGCGTTCAATAGTGCCAGTTGGGAGGCCATCGCGACTGCGCTCCACACGATGAGAGTCCCTGACTACCTGTGTAGAATACTGAGAAGCTACTTCGAGAACCGTGTGCTGGTGTACGAGACAAACACGGGCTAGGCGCAGATTAAAACTACGGCTGGAGTTCCACAGGGCTCTATCCTGGGTCCATCGCTCTGGAACAGTATGTACGATGGCGTACTAAAACTGAATCTGCCCAGAGGTGTGGATATCATTGGCTTCGCGGATGACATCGTTATTCTCGTGACAGGGGAATCTTTGGAACGGGTCGAAATGCTCGCGACCGAGTCGATAGACATGATCGGAAGGTGGATGCAAAGTGTGAAACTGAAGATAGCCCACCACAAGACGGAAATGCTGATTGTCAACAACTGCAGGGCGGTGCAACGTGCAGAAATCACAATTGGAGAGCACTCGATAACCTCGAAGCGAGTCCTGAAATATCTGGGGGTGCAGATCGATGATCGACTGAACTTCAACAGTCACGTCGACTACGCTTGTAAAAAAGCAACGAAGGCAATCAATGCACTGACACGAATCATGCCCAACAACTTTGGCCCAAGCAGCAGCAAAAGGCACCTCTTGGCTAGTGTCTCCTCATCGACATTACGATACGGTGGTCCAGCCTAGATCGCGGCGTTAGAAACTCAGCGGAACACGAGGAGGCTGAATAGTACGTACCGGCTCATGGCGATGCGAGTCGCGAGTGCGTACAGAACCGTATCAACAGAAGCGGTCTACGTCATAGCCAGGTTGATCCCCATAGACATTATCTTGGCGGAGGACAGCGAGTGCTATAGGAGAAGGGGAACCAGAGGAATCCGGAAGCTAATGAGGGCGGAGTCGATGGCTAGGTGGCAGCAAGAGTGGAGTGCGGCGCAAAACGGCAGATGGACGCACAGGCTAATACCGACACTAATGGGCCGGGTGAACAGGAAACACGGAGAGGTAAATTTCCACCTAACGCAGTTTTTGTCTGGTCATGGCTGCTTCAGGCAGTATCTGCACCGGTTCGGACACGCAAGATCGCCTCTTTGTCCGGAGTGTGGAAATGTGGAAGAAACACCGGAACACATCGTATTCGAATGTCCCAGATTCACCACAGTGCGCGAGGGGCTGCCTACCCTTCATGCTGGGAGCATCGTGGAGGAAATGTGTCGTGACGAGGGCACCTGGAACGCAGTAAACAGTGCAATCGTACATATCATGTCCGAGCTACAGTGGAAGTGGGGGCGCGACCAGCATGCGGATTACGCCTGACCATAAAAGATGAACAACTGAGACGGCTGTAGTACCGGATAGTACCCCCCGAGAGCCGCCGTGACGGAGTGCGCGTCATGTTGGAGGGCACTATCTAATCGGCGCTCCGCTGGGAAGAGAAATCCTGCGAGGGTGACTGTGACGGGGCGCGCGTCAAGTTGGAGGGCGCTTCCTAATCGGTACACGTCTCGACAGGTAACCGGATACTGCCGTGGAGAACAGCAAAAATGCCTGCCTGGCAACGCCTGATCGTGGCCTGGATGGAGAAGCACTGCGAACGTTTCGAAGGAGCGAGCATCAAGGATGAAGCCATGATCAAAATGGTGCATACCTCACGAGAGTAGCTGTGACGGAGTGCGCGTCATGTTGGAGGCACTACCTAATCGGCGCTCCGCTGGGAAGAGAAATCCTGCGAGGGTGACTGTGACGGGTCGCGCGTCAAGTTGGAGGGCGCTTCCTAATCGGTGCACGTCTCGACAGGTGAAAAACCCCGCGAGGGTGACTGTGACGGGTTGCGCGTCAAGTTGGAGGGCAATTCCTAATCGGTATACGTCTCGACGGGTAAGTGGATGCCAGCGAAGAGGACGTAAGAGCAGCGAACTGAAAAGCGGATAGAGAGGAAAAAATATTGAGAAAAAGGGAAGGACAACGCTAGTCAGCGTTGAAAACTCGAAGAGTGCATGAGCACAGCCACCCCCTGAAGTAGTCGCCTAGATGTGGTTCCAGGGGGAATAAGGCAACGAGTAGAGGGCTTGGTTTTTGTGGGTGCGATCCCCACTCGACGTCTGGGTTAACCCTTCCCAGATAAGGCTGGTAGAGCGTTCCTCACCTCTATAAAAAAAAGCCCACCTTCTTTTGATGTCAAAGCGCCCCCCATTTGAGGTAACTCTTAATCACCCACCAGATAACTATTTGGTACATATTCAGACCTCTAACTCAGTAAATAGTATGATTTTCGATATGTTCTTTCTAGGGTATGTTCTTGAATGCCTAAACTACAGAAATATGAAGGAAAACATTTTGATTTTTTTTTTTTAATTTCTAGAATACTGTCTTGATGCATCTTGATGACCTCAATTCTGATCATGGTTTGTTCAATGCGCTTGTGTTAGTTTGTCCACATTGTTACTATGGCAGCCGCTTGGCGCGCTACAGTTGACGGATTTAGCGCCAACTCGTCTATGGGATTGGTATCATTCTCTCAGAACATAATTAAACTTTCTGGGAGGTAAGACCTTACCTAATTAAGTAACTTGGCATACTTTGTTTTCCGAAAATTTATCTAGACTAACATATGAAAAGGGCTAAATATTTTTGGTAATTTTTTTATTTTTTTTACTTGAAAATGGTAAGCCCTACAAATATATGGAAGAATTTGAGGAAAATAATTGAATACTCAGAAAAAAATTCTGAAAAAAAAATTTTTGAAATGCTACACTGAAAAAATCGATTTCAAAAACATTCATCTCAGATTTTGATGAAATGGTAGATAAATTGTAAATAAAAATATGCCCTACAACTTATCCATACATCGCAACTTGTGTATATTTAAGGCAAAAAAGTTTTCCTAACTAAAACTTTTTCAAGATTTTTTCTTGCGAATTTTAATTTTTTTTTGTTACCTATAGAAAAATTAATAACAGTAAGAAATGGATTCATGGTGACCCTTGGATGCTAAAGTACAGTATTCAGCTTGTTTTTGTAGTCAAATACAATATGTTTCAATTAAGAGAGAAACGACAGCTCTCAAACAATAGCCATCTACCAAAAATCTCTTGATCGGTCGGTCAGGTATCGAATAGTTGTTGTAGATTTAGGTATCTATTAGGAGTCACTGTAAGTCACTGTAGATATGATAATAATAAATGGATTGTATAGATATTATATAGATACCTAACGGATGAATAAAATGGCTCTGCAGGTGTTTGAAAATTACCAGTCGTGACCGGCAGCAAATATAAAGTGACGGAAAATAAATAGCATTATTTTGTTTCTGTGTAATCATCAGAATTCAACAAAGAAAAGTGTGACATTGTTTAGCAACATGAGTCAAGCCGTGATTTACAGGATCAAGTATTGCAAATGCAGTGCTGGTATTAACCTCCTTCCGTATTATTTAATACGTAACACATCAAGTGATTTCACTACTCTGCTGAGCGTTCTAGTGCCTTGTGTTATGCAAGCACATTACGAGTGAGACTCGATGTTGTACGGGAAAAGGTTAGCAACCCCAAGTGTAACCGTAATAAGCTACATCGGTTAACATCAACAGTAATAGAGGGAATACGTTTACCTGGATAAACCCATCCGTTGGATGATACAATGCGAATTTGTGAAACTGGTTTGGCAGTAATTTAGAACAATAGGTGTGCTCCAAAGAAAAAACAATGTAAAGATGAGGATAAAACTAACCAAAGTATTGAAGATTCACAAGCTCCATCAAATGGTCTGGGGTTCGATAATGCATACGTGTGGTAGTATTGGCAATAGTTAGAAAATGCATCAGTTTTGGCTGAGTATAAGTGAAGTAGTGCCAAAACTGATACCATTGTATTTATGAAAATGGTGCCAATGCCGATGCACCTCCCAATTCTACCGCACCTATTCTATATTGATTTTACTTTCTAACAGTAGCCGTACAACTCAATATAACATACTTATCATTCAATGTTATATTTCAGAAGTGGTATTATCCAAGCAAAGTCTCCAAAATCCTCAACCATCGACAAGTAACCGTGTAAATACACAGACCATTTGATGAGGCTTGTGAATATTCAAAATTTTGGCTAGTTAGGCAGCATCATTGCAGTGAAATTATTATTCAAATTTTCACTGAATTCATCGTCCATGCTTTAGAATGAATTTTCTCTCAACAACTGAGTAAAGCATATCAGCAGTGGAAGACTTGTTGAATTTTTCTTAATTTTTATGATATTTAGTACGGTTATAGATATATTTGCCATAGTCCCATCATTAAACTTGATTCTACTTTGAATCAGACGAACGAATTACATATAAAATCTGAAACGTATTCCTACATTAATAACTCTGGGGATACATTTACACATTATACTCAATACAGCAATGCTGTTCCTCAAACTCAATCTCGTTGTAATTTCATAAATTCGTCAGGCAATCTGCTTTCATGGAATTTTCTAGCACTGTTTTGAAAAGCAATGATGCAATTGAGGGTAGAGATAAAAAAAAAGTTAAGTACAATTTTGCGTTTAGAGAATTTAACTTAATGTAAGATATATTCAAGTGCGAACCGCCAAACTATCTAATAGAAAACTTTGGCATGGAAACCAGTATATTTATTATGCATAATGTAAAGAGTACAAAAATCAGGAAAAATCATGGAGCGCCTTGGATATTATTTCATTGTGAGCAACATCCCGGAAAACTGAAAAAGCCTATGGCGACATGGTAAGTAGATTTGAAAAAACTGAATCAGACATGATTCAGCGTTTCAAACTTAACAATCGCGTTCAACAACCTGATGAGACTGTCGAGGATTTCGTTCTCAATGTTAAACTTCAAGCAGAATTTTGCGGATTTGAAAATTTCATGGAAATGGCAATACTTGACCGCATTGTAGCGGGCGTCAGGAATCCTGCTATGCAGCTACGCTTTTCGAATGAGGAGAATATTTTTCTGGAAGTTGTTGAGAAGATGGTGGTCACATGGAAGCTCGCTAGAGCTAGTGCCAGATCATTAGTAGTACCCTTCATAGATTACCTTCGAGCTTTGAGTTTACGAATGTCAGTCAAGGTTACGGTCAAATTGCAGCAGTTCGTGGGCTACTGAAGAATCGTTAGGCCCTATGATAAAACTCATCCAAATAAAAATAACAGACAAGACAAGGACTGGCAAGACAGACGAAGGCGGCGCTCGGATTACTACTCCAACAATCAGCCCTATTCTGTATTCCGACGGATTTTCATTTCATTCGAAATCGTTGTTTCGTTCGAGCTATAATTTCGCTTCATCTATTTCGAATGTGTTGCCCCTTTAATGTTCTAAGAGAAACAGATCGAACGAAACGCAAAAACAACTCGAACGGAATACAGAATGGAATTTAATCAAGTCGTTCGAAATATTTCGCATCGATCGAAATACAGAATAGGGGTGATTTTTGCGACGTGAAGGGGCATGTGAAGCGCAAGTGCTACAAGCTGAAGAACCTCAAGAAGGATACAGTCAACTTGGTGGACTCGTATAACCCTGAACCCCCTCAGCTGATAGGCATCTCAGCGAGTTGTTGAACCGGATGCAAACAAACAACCAAGCGACAGTGAAGATGACTATAGTTCAGGTGAATTTGAATGTATGCATGTTTCGTCCGTGAACAGGGTAAGTGGGCCGTGTCTGATTGAGCTGTCGATGGAAGGTAAACCTATAAAAATGGAAGTTGATTGTGGTTCGTCTGTGTCTGTAATGGTGAAATATCAGTATTCTCTCAATTTTACAAACACTTTGGAGAAATCAAGCAATGAATTGATAGTTGTCTTCTTCTTCTTCTTGTATGGCGTTAACGTTCCCTGTGGAACTTTTGCCGTCTCAACATATGCATTAACTAGCGTCATTCATTAATACTTAGTTGAGATTTCTTAAGCCAAATAACACGCCTTGAATGTATTCTGAGGGGCAAGCTCTAGAATACGCGTGACCACAGTGCAAGTCTGAGGAAATTTCTTTGACGAAAAATCCTCCGGCCAGAACGGGAATCGAACCCGCACACCCGGCATGATAATGTGAGACGCTAACCACTCGGCCACGGGTGCACATAGTTGTCAATGGAGCCAAATTTGAAATTGAAAGCGAGGCGCTTGTCTTGGTTATATTTAAGAGAATTGAACAAAAATTGAATATGTTAGTGTTGAATACTTCACATGACTTTATTCCATTGTTTGGGCGTACATGGTTAGACTTTTTCTTTCTAGACTGGAGAAAGTTCTTCGTAAATCCCTTACAAGTTAATAACACGGTTGATAAAAGCAGTGATAATGTAGTTGCATATATTTAACAACGATTTTCTTCAGGTTTTGTAATAGAGTTTTCTTCGCCAATAGTCGGGTATGGAGCCGAATTGGGTTTGAAGGCCGAGAGTCCTAGTTTTTATGACGTACCGTATCGGTCAAAAGATAATGTTGCAGATTTGACGAAGTTAGAAAAACAGTACAACCACCAACTTTAAGTACCACAAAATAGTATACCAAATATATGTGATTGAGCCAAGGATTGAGTCAAAGATTTTGATTGACTCTTTGGACAAACTGATAGAAGGTACAGGGTGGGCCATTTAAAGTGGAAGGATTTGTTTTTGCAATAGCAAAGTAAAGAAGTGGAATTTAAAATTTTTTTTTTTTAAATTCATTTATTTTGGTCCAAGGAGATTTGTTCTAACTACTTTTTGATTACGATATCTCGTAAATGACCGCCTCTGGCCTTGACCGCAAAATGTGCCCTTTTTTCGGCATTTTCCATCACTTTGCCCAATGTTTCGGCCGATATGGCAGCAATTTCTTGTCGGATATTGTCTTTCAGCGCAGCCAGGGTCCTTGGTTTACCAGTGTATACCTTGGATTTGAAATATCCCCATAAAAAAAAGTCAGGAGGCGTCAAATCGGGTGATCTCGGTGGCCAGTCATAATCGCCGTTTTTCGATATTAATCTTCTGGGGAACATTTCGCGCAATAATTTGGTCGTGGCAGCCGCTGTATGGCATGTAGCGCCGTCCTGTTGGAACCAGTAATTGTCCAATTCATTTTCACGAACAAATGGCAATAAAAAGATGCCTAACTCTTGCGAACGATGGCGACCTGATGTCGATGGAGTCTCTGCAACACTGGCTCGAACGGCATCAATATTCTCGTCGAAACGTCTTGGTCGTTGTCTGGACAAATGACTGGCATTACCAACACTACCAGACGATATAAATTTGGCATATAATCGACGTATAGTGTTGTCTCCAGGCGATGTTTTAACTTTATTTTTATTTTTCCACGCACGTTTAGTTAACACAATTGAGAAGTTATTTTGAATGTACAGCTGAACAATTTCAGCGCGTTGTTTAGGTGTGTATTGTTCCATAGTTAAAATTGTACTGAAATGACGCTTCCAACGCGGTATGACATTTGTTAATCTGACATCTCTGTCAAAAGTTATGGGGTTGCCAGATGCTTCCACTTTAAATGGCCCACCCTGTACAAGAATCATAACCCTCATCACAGGCTTCGCTGGTTAAAAGCTAAATTTCTGAAATACTTTTCCAAAAATGTTTTCCAGGTACTCGTTGGAAGCGTGCCGGTGGCCGCTCATCGCACGCAGCTACGGAGAACCAATGATGACCGATTACAGAGGTCTTTACTTCCCAACTAAAGACCGTTGTTGTCTTTAGTTGGGAAGTGGAATCCGAACAGGATGTTCAAGACATCAAGATGGAAGTCGATGATGACGATAACGGCGGATTCAGAGGATTCCATGAGGAAGCCATCAGACTCGAGCGAAAATGTAGATTCATCATCGATGACTTGGGTGCACCTACAGATCACTTACCACGGCGTTCTAAACGAGTCTGGAAGGCAAAATTCTCTAACGATTTCGTTCACTGTTGGTTAAGGATTGTACAGTAATTGAATAGCTATCAGTGAACTTTAGCTTCGCGTTCAGTTTCATGGATTAGATGCTAGTTTTTCATTCATAAAACCTTCTTTTCAAAGGGGGAAGAGCAGCGTGTACAAATGCTTGATGATAAACGTTATCAAAAGAACAACAGATGTAACGCTTGATAACGCTTGAAGGTAACTTATAAAACACCTGACTAGACAGTCAGAACGTTCTCGACCAGAGAGACAACTAGTCGTGTCTTTTCATTTCTAATGTAAATGTAAATGTATTGTGTGTCCGAAAAGTATTCATTAGTTCGTTCGCTCTCGGACCAGAGTTTAGTGAACTCTTTAGAAATATGTTTAGTGGCCCAAACCTTGTATATTTTAGAGTGAAAAATAAAAACAAATGTATTCAAATTTTTACTTTTAATTTTCTCTTTAGGTATATTACTCACAATTTTCGATCTCTCAGATCCAATTATTTTTATATATAAAGTTTGTTATTTTTTTTGTTTGCTTATGAGCTACCGGTAGCAGCCAATAATTGACAAGCTGGTCTTGTCTTTCACATTTAGTTTGTTATAGAGTTAGTACGGCTGAATTTGTGCACTGCCACATTTGAATACGTATCGACGATTACAAATAAAATATTGATGTTATACATTGCAGCTGCTCCAAAATCAACATTTCGATACTGAGAATAATGGCAGTCGAATTTTCACAAAACAAATATTTTATTGCTTCTGGTCGATTATTATTTCGTCACCGGAACGAATGTTGTAGCTGTATAGCCGTTTGTGGGGGTATTTCATCTCTTCGAGTCCTTGTAAGTCCCGTAAATCTTGATCGACATAAAACAGACGCATTTTTGATGCAGGAAGCCCAACGATTCTCTCAAGACGAGACTTAAGATCAACCACAGTCCTGTTAGAAGAGAAAATTTTGAAGTTTTTTTTTATTTTGACAAAAAAATGTTAATTATATTTAGTTCATTATATTTAGAAAATACACAAAGGTTACAATCGTTTATCGTACAACTCAGCACAGCTCAGAACAACAATCTTTTTTAGATCCCAAAAATATTGACCAATCTGTAGATCAAATTATGATTAAACTCGTGTAAACTGCTCAGAAAAGTGTAATGTCAAAAGTAGGTCAGGAGTATTGTGGCGCGGAAAAATCATCATGGGTATAAATGTCTCGAAGAACAAGAGCGTCATTTCCATTATATTATTTTTTTCGTTTTCGTTCATTGAATTTTTTTCTGAGGTCAATGTAATGGGAGCGAAGTCCCCATTTAATGAGGAATCGAGGCGGCTCAAGTCGCGAAGATAACGCGATCCGAGGCGGTCTCTCGCATGCAAACCTGTGTTCCACTTATTGCCTGGTTAGTTTGAAACATATGATACGATCCTTTAGTAAAGACGGCATACGTTTGCCCGGTTACACTTACACTTACACTTTTTCTGGAATTATACACCTTACACTTTTTCTGGAATTATTCTCTGGGGTGATGTATTCCGGGAACCGAATGAACTTTATCTAAATTTAACTCACCGGTACACATCTACTGTCCTCTCTTCACTAGAGTCTCCATAGGTAAACGTTATTTTCACTTTCCTCTCGGGTCTCAGATCAATATTCACCAACGGGTCTAATTTCCCGTGAACAGCAATCAACTCGAAGTATCTGGAAAACCGACCATTATAAAGATGAAACTGTATAACAATTTATGTACAAACCTCTCTGGTCGATCGCTCTCGGGTTTATCAAGATAGTATCGAATGAAAGACCGTTCTGCGTCTTCGCGTTCAACGGGACCAATGACGTCACCTCCGTTAAGTATTTCGATTTTGGGCAGACGCGCTATCAACAACTGTCGTCGTTCGTGTTCGGTCGAATCACACTTTTCCCACAAAGGCCAGCACTAAAGAGGGGAAAACCGTTAAAAAACTGTAATAACGACACTATCTCCAAGACGTTTTTCAATGTATGACCGTTACCTGTACGCGGATATTTTTTAAACTCGGAAAGTGTGCTAATCTATCGATATCGTCCCATGAATCGATTTTAGCGTTACTTAAATTCAACAAGGCAAGTTTTCTGTAAATGATATTGGGATCATTATCCGTATAGTCTGAATCAAACGAAAAAAAACTAACCTGAAATACTCATGGCTGTCTACGTTCGATGTTTGGGAAGACGTTGGGAAGACAGGCGATGGCTGTTCATTGCTATCATCAGATGGGCAGAGAGACCTGAAAGAGAAGATTCAATTGCACAAATAAAGAATAATATATATAATAAATATCGATATATAATTCCCAGAAATGATTCTTAATATTCCGAATACGAATTTATAAAAGCTATACAATATTCATATAAGTAGTTCTATCCAAAACTCTGAGTAAGTGCTTGAGTTTGAGCTTGGGTAGACTGTACAATTCGTAGTTGTTCTCCGTGATTGACCTGAACTAGCAAAATCGGACAAAGAACACACTGAATGAAGCTTGGGAGTAGCAAATCATTTTCATCGTGCAAGTTTCGGTACTTTAAATAGTCAATAACGACGTCGGCCACGTCTTTACAGTCTTTTTTTTTTTTTTTTTTCTTTATTATAGTGACTTTCAACACATTTCGGCTGGTTCGTCACTTTTACTTCCATTTTTGGAAGAATGTCGGGAGTGAGAATTGAACTCGTGATCTCTGCGTGAGAGGTATGGATGTTACCACTACGCCAGATCGCCTCCCGTCTTTACAGTCGTCACCAGCAAAAGGGAAGGAATTTTAGTATGATAATCGCCGCCCGAAGGCCAGAAACGTCGCCTCTATAGCGTAGTTCTCTACCGATTATCAAGGAAGGGATAGTTGTTAATGGGAGGAGGTAAGAATCAGGATTCACTGTGGTAAGTGATATGATTATGTAAACGCGGAACTATCGACCACTCGACTAAACGAAATTCCGTATATCTTTTGTCACAACTCGTGATTGCAATTATTTTCAGATACCGTTCTGAATCATATTTCGGACGCTTAAAGCATATGATGCAGAAAACAGATCTCAACTCTATTCACAGGTATTATTTGGTCGATATTTTTAATTAATTAGTTCAATATGCTTTTAAGCTTTCTACTTTGGTACCTTTGATTGAAAACGTGAAAAAACATCGAATGAAATGCTTTTCAAATGAAGTGAATAAGAATAAAACTTCGGACACTGAATCAAATTTCGGACAGCTTGAATTCAAATTTCGGACACTTTATTTTGTAATTTTTTGAACGAAAATTACATTACACTTGATTATATTGATTATTTCACAGTAACCTGATAACGATGGTGAGAACTGATGAAACACGAGAGAAACTTAAATATTGGTGAAGGGATAAATTCTACGTGCTCACGCTAAGCAAACGTCAAACACAAACGATAATGAGTGGATTTTGGATTTTGGATGGATTTTTTCCTACTTTGTAATAATTCAAATGTAATTCTTAAATGAAGTGATAGAGAAACCAAGGGAATACTCTAAAGAAGCAATTGTGATTTTAATTTTATAGTTATATCATCAGTGCATCAAGCCATTCAACATATTAGAACAAAGTGTCCGAAATATGATGTTGTCCGAAATATGATTCAGAACGGTATCCTTAGAAGGAAAACCTGTAAAATTTATTAGAACGGCTACTTGATCCACTATTATTCCGATTAAAAAATGTGAACTTGTGAACTACTCTAATTCATATTTAATTGTGTTTTTCATTGTTCAAAATCATGCAGAAGAAGACACAGCGTCATCATGTATCATTTTTAAACACAAGTCTTAATAGTTAAGACCTACATAAATATAAGCCTGAGTCAAATCAATCAATGACTACAAAAATATATCTATCTATATATATATATATATATATATATATATATATATATATATATATATATATATATATATATATATAAATGGAGTGTAGAAGTGTCTAGACGAATGCTACTTTCCGGATCGATGGAAGGTACAACAGCTAGTACTACTGCCCAAGCCAGGAAAGACGCCGGGTGGTCCAGCATCGTATAGACCCATATGCCTGTTGGACACTCTTGGGAAACTTTTGGAGAGAAGCATCCTTAATAGGCTGACGGAATGCACGGAGGGAGTTCGTGGACTGTCCGATAATCAATTCGGATTTCGGAAAGGGAGATCCACGGTAGATGCCATTCGCATAGTGGTCGAAAGAGCCAACAGAGCATCCAAACAGAAGCTCAGAGGAAATCGATACTGCGCAGTGATAACGATCGACGTTAAGAACGCGTTCAATAGTGCCAGCTGGGAGGCCATCGCGACTGCGCTCCACACGATGAAAGTCCCAGACTACCTATGTAGAATACTGAGAAGCTACTTCGAGAACCGTGTGCTGGTGTACGAGACAAACACGGGCCAGGCGCAGATTAAAACTACGGCGGGAGTTCCGCAGGGCTCTATCCTGGGCCCATCGCTCTGGAACAGTATGTACGATGGTGTACTAAAACTGAATCTGCCCAGAGGTGTGGAGATCATTGGCTTCGCGGATGACATCGTTATTCTCGCGACAGGGGAATCGTTGGAACGGGTCGAAATGCTCGCGACCGAGTCGATAGACATGATCGGAAGGTGGATGCAAAGTGTGAAACTGCAGATAGCCCACCACAAGACGGAAATGCTGATTGTCAGCAACCGCAGGGCGGTGCAACGTGCAGAAATCACAATTGGAGAGCACTCGATAACCTCGAAGCGAGACCTAAAATACCTGGGGGTGCAGATCGACGATCGACTGAACTTCAACAGTCACGTCGACTACGCTTGTAAAAAAGCAACGAAGGCAATCAATGCACTGACACGAATCATGCCCAACAACTTTGGCCCAAGCAGCAGCAAGAGGCACCTCTTGGCTAGTGTCTCCTCATCGACACTACGTTACGGTGGTCCAGCCTGGATCGCGGCGTTAGAAACTCAGCGGAACACGAAGAGGCTGAATAGTACGTACCGGCTCATGGCGATGCGAGTCGCGAGTGCGTGCAGAACCGTGTCAACAGAAGCGGTCTACGTCATAGCCAGGTTGGTCCCCATAGACATCATCTTGGCGGAGGACAGCGAGTGCTATAGGAGGAGGGGAACCAGAGGAATCCGGAAGCTAATGAGGGCGGAGTCGATGGCTAGGTGGCAGCAAGAGTGGAGTGCCGCGCAAAACGGCAGGTGGACGCACAGGCTCATACCGACACTAATGGGCTGGGTGAACAGGAAACACGGAGAGGTAAATTTCCATCTAACGCAGTTTTTGTCTGGTCATGGCTGCTTCAGGCAGTATCTGCACCGGTTCGGACACGCAAGATCGCCTCTTTGTCCGGAGTGTGGAAATGTGGAGGAAACACCGGAACACATCGTATTCGAATGTCCCAGATTCACCACAGTGCGTGAGGGGCTGCCTACCCTTCATGCTGGGAACATCGTGGAGGAAATGTGTCGTGACGAGGGCACCTGGAACGCAGTAAACAGTGCAATCGTACATATCATGTCCGAGCTACAGCGGAAGTGGAGGACCGACCAGCATGCGGATAACGCCTGACCATAAGAGATGAATAATCGAGACGGCTGTAGTACCGGATAGTCCCACCCGAGAGCCGCCGTGACGGAGTGCGCGTCATGTTGGAGGGCACTACCTAATCGGCACTCCGCTGGGAAGAGAAATCCTGCGAGGGTGACTGTGACGGGGCGCGCGTCAAGTTGGAGGGCGCTTCCTAATCGGTGCACGTCTCGACAGGTAACCGGATACTGCCGTGGAGAACAGCAAAAATGCCTGCCTGGCAACGCCTGATCGTGACCTGGATGGAGAAACACTGCGAACGTTTCGAAGGAGCGAGCATCAAGGATGAAACCATGATCAAAATGGTGCATACCCCACGAGAGTAGCTGTGACGGAGTGCGCGTCATGTTGGAGGGCACTACCTAATCGGCGCTCCGCTGGGAGAGAAATCCTGCGAGGGTGACTGTGACGGGGCGCGCGTCAAGTTGGAGGGCGCTTCCTAATCGGTGCACGTCTCGACAGGTAACCGGATACTGCCGCGGAGAACAGCAAAAATGCCTGCCTGGCAACGCCTGATCGTGGCCTGGATGGAGAAACACCGCGAAGGATGAAGCCGTGATCAAAATGGTGTATACCCCACGAGAGTAGCTGTGACGGAGTGCGCGTCATGTAGGAGGGCACTACCTAATCGGCACTCCGCTGGGAAGAGAAATCCTGCGAGGGTGATTGTGACGGGGCGCGCGTCAAGTTGGAGGGCGCTTCCTAATCGGTGCACGTCTCGACAGGTGAGAAATCCCGCGAGGGTGACTGTGACGGGTTGCGCGTCAAGTTGGAGGGCAATTCCTAATCGGTACACGTCTCGACGGGTAAATGGATGCCTGCGAAGAGGACATAAGCGCAGTGGAATGAAAAGCGAATAGAGAGAAAAAATGTTGAGAAAAAGGGAAGGACAACGCTAGTCAGCGTTGAAAACTCGAAGAGTGCATGAGCACAGCCGCCCCCTGAAGTAGTCGCCTAGATGTGGTCCCAGGGGGAATAAGGCAACGAGTAGAGGGCTTGGTTTTTGTGGGTGCGATCCCCACTCGACGTCTAGGTTAACCCTTCCCAGATAAGGCTGGTAGAGCGTTCCTCACCTCTATAAAAAAAAAAAAAAAAAAAAAAAAAAAAAAAAAAAAAGTTGGTTCTCAAATGGGGATCAACACTAGGGTAGGAGCCTACCTGTTGGTCTCAAATGTTCCTATCTCACGCCTCCACGAAGATCATATGACGACATTTTTAGATCGGGCGTGAACTGGAAACACACACCTGGTCTTGGCTCCGAGAACGGGTGTCGAAAGTGGCTAAGTGAGGGGGTGCGAGCGAGTCAGAGCGCTATATCTCTCCCGGGGAAGGCCTCCCGGGTCATGGAGGCCTTGCCAACCCGCTGTCTCCCGGGCAAAGGAGATACACCCAGAAAATGGAGCTACGTTCACGAAGAATACTCAGAATGCGATCGCCCGAGGAGGGTCCCCGAACTGGAGCTGGTCCTGGAACGGGCGTAAGAGCGAGCGGCCAGCGGCTGGAGGGCGATGTGCAAGAGCGGGCCACCAGCCGGGTTCAACCCGAAGAGCTACCGCCACACGGAAACAGCAGCCATCGACATCACCAACGAAACGCTGCGCCTACGAGGCGTGTTGCGACTGTCAGACGACAGTCGTCCACACTTGTGGGTACTACTAGGCGACGGATCATGTGGACACATGAAATGAATGAATTCGTGATCCGCGCCTATTACATCTGCACTGCTTTGGAGACGGACATGAGCGGTCGCCCTCGAATACTCGCAATGTTCGAGGAAGCGTATCCAGAGTTCGTCGGGAGGCTTGACCAAAACGCGATGAACGCGAGGCGTAGAGCGATTGTACGCAACAATATGCTCTCCCAAACGCAAGTCGACGAGATCAAGCAGCAGGTGCAGAGAGAACTAAGCTCCAGAACAAGCAGAGCAAGCGATGTGTCGAGACGAAGTTCAGTACGGCTGAGCAATTCATTCGCGAGTGGGGCACGCGAATCAGCACCAGTGGAGGCCACAGTACAACAACCCCCTGAGCCGGAAGACCCACAGCCAGATCAACAACTACTACGCGATCTGGTCTTCCATTACGACGAGGCGATCTCACAGTTCCGCGACACAGACCCATTGTCGCGCCCCAGGATCCCGAAGTTGCAGCATTCCCGCAGGCTGACAAGTGCAGTAAAGCTCATGAACGAGCACGTTCTTCCGCTGCACTTGGTTGATGCTGAGAACATGGAGGAGCTGCAACTGAAAGTTTACTGTGCTGCTGTGGCGACCGCCAAAAGTTTAGGATACCGTATTAGGCCAAGAGGCGGACTGCTCCAACATCTCCGTGAAAGGCGTGAGCCTCCATGGCGAAGGAGATTGGAGCAACGGATCCTAAACAAGCGCGCCGCAATTGGAAGACTGATGGCGTACAAAAGAGGCAGCAGATCGGCGAAATTATGTCGCCAAGTTGCTGTGATCGTGCGGCCTACTGAACTTCGCCAGCTGGGAGCTCACCAGCTGACGGAAAAACTCGACACACTGGTACAGCAATTGAGCGTCCTAACTAAACGGCTGAAACGTTACTCTGACTCTGCAAAGCGCCAGGAACAAAATCGGATGTTCAGAGATAACGAAAAAGCGTTCTACGACCACATTAGCGACGAGAAGCCCGACTACCGCGAAGGTTTGCCAGATATTAGCGATGTGACGAACTTCTGGGCTGGTATTTGGGAGACCCCAGTACAACATCGCGACGGGCAAATGTGGTTAAGACGGGAGGAGGAGAGTTGTGGTGAAATTGGAGAGATGCCAGCTATCATCGTCGAAGAGAACGATGTCCGCGAAGCCTCGCGGTACCTGAGGAACTGGGCAGCACCGGGCCCCGATGGTGTTCAGAACTTCTGGCACAAGAAGCTGACCGTCGCACATCAAAAGATAGCTGAGTGCTTCAACAAGGTGCTACGTGACCCACACAACCTCCCTGAATTCGCCACCCGTGGCGTCACATTCCTCCTCCCGAAAGACAGCAACACATTGAACCCATCAAAGTACAGGCCGATAACGTGCCTATCGAGTCTGTACAAGATATTAAGCAGCATCATAACCGCCAAAGTTTCTGCCCACTGCGAACAACACCATATCATCGCAGAAGAGCAGAAAGGATGCAGAAAAAATACGCATGGCTGCAAAGACCAGGCCATCATCGACGCAACCATAGTCGGCCAGGCGGTTTATAATCAGCGGAACCTAAGCATGGCCTATATCGATTACAGGAAGGCTTATGACTCCATACCTCACTCGTTTCTCGTCCGGGTATTGGAGCTCTACAAAATTGATCCCGTCGTCGTTAGGTTCCTGCAGCATGCGATGAGGCAGTGGAGCACGTCTCTGCACCTTAGTGATGGGGAAAATGTGTTGCAGTCTAGAACGCTGCAGATAAAGAGGGGGATATTCCAAGGCGACTCTTTCAGCCCGCTTTGGTTTTGTCTGGCACTGAACCCCCTCAGTAGGACGCTCAATAGAAACGGTCATGGCTATAAAATAAGGTATGGCGACGGCGCCCACGAAGAAGTGACCCATACCTTTTACATGGACGATCTCAAGGTCTACGCTGATTCACGTCAGCGTCTAGGTGTAGCTATCCGGGTTGTCGAAGACATAAGCAGGGACATCTGTATGGAGTTCGGCCTCGACAAGTGTCGCTGTGTCCACCTGCTGAAAGGACAACTTACCGAATCCGGAGGCTACGAGGTCTATGACGGCGAGTTTATAAGAGACATGGTTCGTGGCGAATCCTATAAATATCTTGGATTCCGACAGCTCACCGGGATTCGCCACTCCGACATCAAGACGGAGCTGCGAGACAAGTTCTTGAGTCGAGTGAACTGTGTCCTGAGGACTTTCCTCAACGCGGGGAACAAGGTACGCGCGATCAACACATTCGCGGTTCCCCTGCTGACCTTCAGTTTTGGTGTAGTCAAATGGAGCAAAACTAACCTAGAGGACCTTGAGAGGAGGATGAGGAAAGCATTCAAAGAGGCCGGAATGCACCATCCTCAATCGGCACTGGAGAGAGTTTCACTACCACGCAAAGAAGGGGGACTTGGAATCGTCGACATTTCTGCACTGTGTGTTGCCCAGGTACGACAACTGCGCGAGTACTTCGCAGAACGCGCCAATCAAAACGCGCTATACCGGGCTGTCTGCGCCGCCGACAGAGGATACAGCGCTCTGCACTTGGCGCAAGCGGAGTACCAACTCAACTGCAATCTGCAGACAGTGGAGGAGAAGATTGCAGCTTGGAAGCAGAAGGCAGTGCATGGTGCCCACCCCCATCAACTGGACCGGCCACACGTCGACAAGGCCGCATCTAATCTGTGGCTAACGCGTGGTGAACTCTCTTCAGTAGTAGAAGCCGACATGATAGCCATCCAGGACAGGATAATGCCGACGAGAAACTGCAGGCGGTACGTCTGGCATCAAGACGTTGATGACATTTGCCGGATGTGCCATCAACCAGGTGAAAACATAGAACACATTATGGGAGGCTGTCCCGTTTTGGCCAACGCAGCCTACACCGAGCGCCACAACAACGTGGCCCGTATTGTTCATCGACAACTGGCGCTCCAATGTGCTCTACTGGAAGACAACGTACCAAACTACCGGTACCTGCCTGCACCTGTCCTGGAAAATGACCGTTTCAAGCTGTACTGGGATCGCACTGTTCTGACCGACCTCTCGATCCACCACAACCGCCCAGATATAATGGTTTACGACAAGAGCGACCGCAAAGTCACCATCATCGATGTCGCTATTCCACTGAACCAGAATCTGGAGGAGACCCACGGTCGCAAAATCTGCAAGTACCGACCATTGGCCGTGGAGCTCAAGGAACTGTGGGGGCTAAGGGAGGTCCCAAGAATTGTTCCAGTCGTTCTCTCTGGAACTGGAATTATCCCGAAGACACTTCTGGAAGCGCTAAAGGTGTTGAACATCGAAAAGGAATTGGCCGGCATCCAAAAGTCGGTCATCCTTAGCACCTGCGCGATTGTCCGACAATTCCTCGGTCAGGACTAAAACAGCACGAGCATGCAGATACGTGCATTCCGCAGAGCCTAGTCCCCCTTTGGCATTCAGAAGCCCGGGGGCAGGTGAAAATTCTGGCTAGGTTCGCCTAGTTAAGAAGTGAGATAAGTCTGCCAAAAAAAAACATCTCATTAATTCCTGGATGCAGGAAAAATACGCATGGCTGCAAAGACCAGGCCATCATCGACGCAGCCATAGTCGGCCAGGCGGTATATAACCAGCGGAACCTAAGTATGGCCTACATCGATTACAGGAAGGCTTATGACTCCATACCTCACTCGTTTCTCGTCCGGGTATTGGAGCTCTACAAAATTGATCCCGTCGTCGTTAGGTTCCTGCAGCATGCGATGAGGCAGTGGAGTACGTCTCTGCACCTCAGTGATGGGGAAAATGTGTTGCAGTCTAGAACGCTGCAGATAAAGAGGGGGATATTCCAAGGCGACTCTTTCAGCCCGCTTTGGTTTTGTCTGGCACTGAACCCCCTCAGTAGGACGCTCAATAGAAACGGTCATGGCTATAAAATAAGGTATGGCGACGGCGCCCACGAAGAAGTGACCCATACCTTTTACATGGACGATCTCAAGGTCTACGCTGATTCACGTCAGCGTCTAGGTGTAGCTATCCGGGTTGTCGAAGACATAAGCGACAAGTGTCGCTGTGTCCACCTGCTAAAAGGACAACTTACCGAATCCGGAGGCTACGAGGTCTATGACGGCGAGTTTATAAGAGACATGGTTCGTGGCGAATCCTATAAATATCTTGGATTCCAACAGCTCACCGGGATTCGCCACTCCGACATCAAGACGGAGCTGCGAGACAAGTTCTTGAGTCGAGTGAACTGTGTCCTGAGGACTTTCCTCAACGCGGGGAACAAGGTACGCGCGATCAACACATTCGCGGTTCCCCTGCTGACCTTCAGTTTTGGTGTAGTCAAATGGAGCAAAACTAACCTAGAGGACCTTGAGAGGAGGATGAGGAAAGCATTCAAAGAGGCCGGAATGCACCATCCTCAATCGGCACTGGAGAGAGTTTCACTACCACGCAAAGAAGGGGGACTTGGAATCGTCGACATTTCTGCACTGTGTGTTGCCCAGGTACGACAACTGCGCGAGTACTTCGCAGAACGCGCCAACCAAAACGCGCTATACCGGGCTGTCTGCGCCGCCGACAGAGGATACAGCGCTCTGCACTTGGCGCAAGCGGAGTACCAACTCAACTGCAATCTGCAGACAGTGGAGGAGAAGATTGCAGCTTGGAAGCAGAAGGCAGTGCATGGTGCCCACCCCCATCAACTGGACCGGCCACACGTCGACAAGGCCGCATCTAATCTGTGGCTAACGCGTGGTGAACTCTCTTCAGTAGTAGAAGCCGACATGATAGCCATCCAGGACAGGATAATGCCGACGAGAAACTGCAGGCGGTACGTCTGGCATCAAGACGTTGATGACATTTGCCGGATGTGCCATCAACCAGGTGAAAACATAGAGCACATTATGGGAGGCTGTCCCGTTTTGGCCAACGCAGCCTACACCGAGCGCCACAACAACGTGGCCCGTATTGTTCATCGACAACTGGCGCTCCAATGTGCTCTACTGGAAGACAACGTACCAAACTACCGGTACCTGCCTGCACCTGTCCTGGAAAATGACCGTTTCAAGCTGTACTGGGATCGCACTGTTCTGACCGACCTCTCGATCCACCACAACCGCCCAGATATAATGGTTTACGACAAGAGCGACCGCAAAGTCACCATCATCGATGTCGCTATTCCACTGAACCAGAATCTGGAGGAGACCCACGGTCGCAAAATCTGCACCGACCATTGGCCGTGGAGCTCAAGGAACTGTGGGGGCTAAGGGAGGTCCCAAGAATTGTTCCAGTCGTTCTCTCTGGAACTGGAATTATCCCGAAGACACTTCTGGAAGCGCTAAAGGTGTTGAACATCGAGAAGGAATTGGCCGGCATCCAAAAGTCGGTCATCCTTAGCACCTGCGCGATTGTCCGACAATTCCTCGGTCAGGACTAAAACAGCACGAGCATGCAGATACGTGCATTCCGCAGAGCCTAGTCCCCCTTTGGCATTCAGAAGCCCGGGGGCAGGTGAAAATTCTGGCTAGGTTCGCCTAGTTAAGAAGTGAGATAAGTCTGCCCAAAAAAAAAAAAAAAAAATTTAAATGGAGTGATGTCTGTCTGTCTGTCTGATTCTTATAGACTCGGAAACTACTGAACCGATCGACATGAAAATTGGTATGTAGGGGTTTTTGGGGCCGGGGAAGGTTTTCGTGATATTTTGAAACCCCTCCGCCCTCTCTAAGGGGGGGCTGCCATACAAATGAAACACAAATTTCTGCATTACTCGGAAATTAACCAAGCAAACGAAAACAAAGTTGGCATGTGAAAGTTTTAGGGTGCAATAAATGTTTCTATGATGGTTAGACAGTCCTTCCCCCACTCAAAGGGGGGGCTGCCATACAAATGAAACACAAATTTCTGCATTACTCGAGAATTAATCAAGCAAATGAAACCAAATTTGGCATGTGGAGGTTTTAGGATGCAATAAATGTTTCTATGGTGATAAGATACTCCTTCCCCCTCTCTTAGAGGGGGCTGCCATACGAATGAAACACTATTTTTTGCATTACTCGGAAATTAATCAATCAAACGAAACCAAAGTTGGCATGTGAAAGTTTTAGGGTGCAATAAATGTTTCTATGATGGTTAGACAGTCCTTCCCCCACTCAAAGGGGGGGCTGCCATACAAATGAAACACAAATTTCTGCATTACTCGAGAATTAATCAAGCAAATGAAACCAAATTTGGCATGTGGAGGTTTTAGGATGCAATAAATGTTTCTATGGTGATAAGATACTCCTTCCCCCTCTCTTAGAGGGGGCTGCCATACAAATGAAACACTATTTTTTGCATTACTCGGAAATTAATCAATCAAACGAAACCAAAGTTGGCATGTGAAAGTTTTAGGGTACAATAAATGTTTCTATGATGGTTAGACAGTCCTTCCCCCACTCAAAGGGGGGGCTGCCATACAAATGAAACACAAATTTCTGCATTACTCGAGAATTAATCAAGCAAATGAAACCAAATTTGGCATGTGGAGGTTTTAGGATGCAATAAATGTTTCTATGGTGTTAAGATACTCCTTCCCCCTCTCTTAGAGGGGGCTGCCGTACAAATGAAACACAAATTTTTGCATTACCCGAGAATTAATCAAGCAAATTAAACCAAATTAGGCATATGGAAACTTTAGGGTGCAATGAATGTTTCTATGGTGGTTAGATACCCCTCCCCCCTCTCTTAGAGGTGGCTGCCATACAAATAAAACACAAATTTCTGCATTACTCGAGAATTAATCAAGTAAATGGGCGGGACGAAGTTTGCCGGGTTAGCTAGTTATAGATAAAAATAACATTATCTCCTTCGTTACCACGTTGTCCGGAACATTGTTTGTAATAACTTTATAGCCTTGAAAGATCGCGACTACTCAAGCTATCATAATCTGATTTACGTGGGTATACCCTTCCGATCTTCTAAATCAGCAGCCATTTAAATTCATTTAGTGCTTTTTTACATAACCAAACAACATACTCGATATTATGACACAAATTGTTATTGAGACCTACACGATAAAAGCATGAATTGTGCACAAATTGATTGGACAACATACAATATAAGATAAAATTAATGCCTATTATCGGTATATGGGAAACAGTTCATTTCACGCATCAACTCACATTGTGAGCTAACGCTCGAATTTAGGCAAAATATTGCTCGTTGCGTCGGGGAGGAAGCGAATGGATAGTGCAATCCCATTATAATTCTTTAATACCCAATTAAATCGTCAAATTGTTGACTTTTTTTCACTATATTCATTGTTCATGTTTCAAGCAAAAAAAAAATCTGGATAAATTCCCTGTCTAATTTATAACACAACATATGTCGCAATAACCATTTTGAGTGATATGCATTTGAAAACTATAGAACTAAAACTATAGCAAAATATAGAAATCAAAGAAATAGTCCTATGTCAATATATTTGTTACATTTTTAAAGGGTCTGGCTGAGTAAGGGAGTAAAAAGTGCCCAAACCAAATCACCAGCTGTATGGAAAATATTCTATAGGGTGAAATATGCAATTTTGACAGTAGTACCATATATTTGAGTTTTTATATGGTACAACATAGGGTCTATGGTGAAAAACGTACTTTTTCGTTTATTTTACGCCATCCCCAAAAGCTTCGAGATAAAAATTTGAAAAAAAACCGAAAGTACATCTTCCTAAGCTGTAAAAAATAAATAAATTGATTTTTATATTTATTTTAATTTTTTTTATTTTAAGATTCAGTACTACTCTAATTTGTATTCAAATTTCTTCCTACGTCTATTTCAGGCCAAAATTTCTTATTTAATATCCTATACAATATTTGCCATACAGCTGGTGATTTGGTTTGGGGGCACTTTTTACTCCCTTACCCGGCCAGGTCCTTTGAACTCAATATTTCAATATTTCAAAGCCTGTGTTTTATTAAGAGAAAAGGTGACAAGTCCTTAATTAAAGACCCGTTACAAGGTCTTCATCAACTCCTCCAATGTGTTATTTATATAATACTAGCTGACCCGGCAAACGTTGTTCTGCAATAAAAATTTTATCTAGTGAATATGTTGGTTGTTAACTAAAAAAAATGTATTGTAAGTATGTTTAAATGTTTCAATGATCTACATATACGTGAATCGTTCGTGACTTCTGTGTTCATACTTGAATAGAGCGCTAAGTTGATGACCACCGACAAAAATTTAAAAAAACACAAACAATTCCTTATATTCCATTCCCGATGTATTTCATTACGAATCTGAAATGTTTGTTCTCTTGAACGTTAAATGTAAAGTGAAAAAAGAAATATGTTTTTATCGTAAAGTAGACAAATTAAGTAAAGGAAATCAATATAAATTTAGTTGTAGCTAATGTATTTATTGTTCTTTATTGAACCCCAGTACTCAACATTAATATGAGTATTGAATGTTTTGCTCAGCTGAGGCGAATATGGCACTGCCGAACGATTTTTAATTCGTTCTACTAACACGGTCTAAAAATGCGGGTACAAATGCAACGCTTTAGCTCGGTTATTCAAAACTGCATTGGAAGATATCCCTTCATGTCGCCAGCTTACTGAACTTCTACGCATACCGTTTGATGATTAGGAAAAATGTTGATAGCTATTTACTGCGATAACTACTACCATAATGTATGAATTGCCTTAAATTGGGATTTGTTTGCAATTGAATTCATAAATTGTTTCATTCATTCACTAGTTGATTCAATAATTTAATCAATACACACAAAAGAAAGCTCTGCGTGGCGGCGATATCGTACCAAATGAGGAGCATCCGAGGTACGATTACTGCTAATTGAAGGAATAAAACTGATTTCTAAGCCAAAGGCAGTCCTACGTCAACCTTGCGGTTATATTACAGGTATAACCCATCAATTCACATTGTACACTGAGCTACACCTGTTTTCTCTCAATCAATAATGTTTAATCATTATATCAAGCTTCAAATTACCAAATCTATATATATTTATATCAGCGATCGAAATGCTCGCCGATTTGAGACGAAAAACATCCATTTTCACCCATAGAGAAACATAGCTGAAAATATAGGAGGCGAGAGAATATTATACGCTCACTTCGATTCTCGCGAGAAACGCAGAGCCGATTTTTATTTTTCGGTGAGTTATGATTGCCGAAAAATGGTCTCGTTTTCAGTGACTCCTTGATGCCGATAATGGTTTTTCACATCTTCAGTACAGCTGAAAACATGCGGCAATATTGGGTTTCAAGACGCTGCTCTAACAGACTAATGTTAGTAAAGTTAGCTTTGATTTTTCGCTCCATATTTTCAGTACCAAATGAGAGACGAAAAAGCATTCTCGTTGAACTTCCGAGATAGAGATTTTCGACATCTCTTTCTCTCTGAAAAAGAATTTTCGGTGTAAAGGAAGAGACGAAAATAACAACAATACACAGTTCATCAAAAACTAGATTGATTGAACGAATATTTATCGCGCAGCCGAGCGAGAATTTCGATCTCTGATTTATATAAATGGATTTCTGTCTGTCTGTCTGATTCTTATGGACTCGGAAACTACGGAAACTACTGGAAACTATGCAGGGGTTTTTGGGACCGGGGAAGGTTCTTACGATAGTTCAAGACCCCTCTTCCTCTCTAAGGGAGGGTTGCCAACCAAATTGATATTACAACAATGTAATATCAATTACAATGCATTGTGCATTTTCCATCTGCCATGCAAGGCTGTAAAAGTTTTAAATCAACATACGGCCATGAACCGCGTCGAAGTCGAACGGATGACAGAATGCGTTATTGCAATCGATTCGGGAAATTTTGACTCGATCGGATTTCAGAATACGGGTGAGAAGTTGATCAATAGACGCATCTGGATTTTTTTGAGGAAATTACACTGTCGATTCCCTGAGGGCGTCGGTGTTGCTCATGATAGCGTCTCGCAAATGAGTGTATTTTACCTCACACTGCTTCTGATTGTCTAGAATCGCAGTCGTTCGCTCTCTATCTCTATATCGTTCGCAAGCCATTCTACGTTGAGATGGTGAACGTTAGGAACATTAGTACTATTGAAGAAGAAGATGGAGAACGTCGTTTGAACGCTATGTGTCAACGATGAACTCCAGATTATTGTTTCTTCTTCGAATCATAATTTCTCGCTGTGCTGTCGCCTACCATGACTGCAGCAATGTATCCAACAACATACGCATTGAATGTATACACGTGTTCTCCTGTCGGTGTTTTATTAGAATTGATGACAAAAACGTGATTGTCACCATGCAAACCGAGCATGTATGATGGGAAGAATTTCAATAATTCATTATGTTTATTCAAAAAGTCTTCCAGCTCGCTGGCAATACACATGGCTTTAGCAGAATTGAGGTTATTGGCGCATGTGGATTAGAGTTCGATGAAGTGAACTTAGCGCCCCTGTCATTTAATAACGTATATAAATTCGTTTTCTTTGAAAAACAAACAACGGGTCGATTATTTGGATATTATTTATACCAAAAGACTAAAATCGCGAATAAAAATTATATGTACTGTGTATGTCAAATTTAAGAAAAAAATGAAATAAAAATTATTTTGCATTTTTCTCGGCAAAGGGCCACCCTAATCGGTATTGAACATATTGTAATCGATACACTAGCGGTATCATATATATATATATATATATATATATATATATATATATATATATATATATATATATATATATATATATATATATATATATATATATATATATATATATATATATATATATTACGTCCTATTCTCATGCCTACCATGTTTTTTGTGCATAATTTCATGAAAATCGGGTGAACCGTTTCGGAGGAGTTCGACCACGAACATCGTGACACGAGATTTTTATATATATATTTAGGGAGAGGAGATAATATACAAATTTCACAGTACTTACTTCAACGGACAATCTGCCAGTACTAACGCTTCTAAATTCGGAAACAATCGTCCAACCCGACAAATTTCGCTCCACATGCTGATACGGTTCCCTGTCAGATGAAGTTTTTTCACACCAAGATGGGCATCAGCCCTTTTGCATACAAAACTTCCGGAAAAAGTACGTTTTTGTCCCCGACTAGGCTGTACTTGTTGTTGAGGCTCCGAATGTACGAGCGAGCTGTCGTCATCGGGTTCAGAGCTCTCATCTTCCACTATTGTGTCGATGAGCACGTGTGTATACTCATTCAGACTCAAGTGAAGCTCCTCGAGAACCGGTAGTAATTGCAACAGAGTCTCAACTCCGTACCATTCTAGTTTTGTGTTATTCAACACTAAACTTCGAAGTCGATCCATTCTGCAAGGCTGTGGAACTTCGATCGGTCCTCCCAACTGGTTCAAACTAAGATTGACAAATTCTACCCTCGGCATGTGTGACAAAATTCCAAAAACCTGAAACGATCAATTGGAAAAAAATTACAGGTGTACCTAGCGTTGAAGAGAAATCCATTACCTCATCCCATCTTTCCAATTTATTTTGAGCTAAGTCTAGCTCTTTGACAGTATTGCACTTTTGACGTAGGTCCTCCGGTTTCCCAGCTTTGTCGATGTTGCAGTCATTAAGTATCAAAAGATCTGGCACGCTAGAAAAAAAAAGTTCAACTGAAATTTACAATATTTCATATTCTTGAATAAATGTCAGTGAAACAATACTTCATTGACTTTTACTCGACGTGTTTATTTTTTTTTTTCGTTACGTAATTCCATCAAACCGCTTACCTCACTCTAGCAGGTAATTTCGGAACAAATATCGATACAAGCTCTTCGTCCAATTTGTTCTTCTGGTCTGATAAACCATATTTTTCTTCCAAGGCTTCTAGGAGAGTCGGCATTTTGCTGTAAATAGTAGAGTTGGAACCATAAATAGAAATAAATAAAAAATATTAAAACTGTTTTTGGAGTTTTTGTTCATTCTGAGAAACAAAAAACGATACTTCTAGCATTTAGTTTCTAACGAAAGAACATCGAGTAAACCAGATCCCACGGTCAGCCTGGTTTAGAGTGAACGTGAACATGAACATGAACAAACAACTCAAAAAATCGTGGTGAATAGAATGATTTTGTTCACGTTCACGTTGATATTACAAGTTCGGCAGTAAACGTGAAGTAAATAAACGACGATCTTCAATAAAATAATTCGGATAAAATATACAGTTGTTCACGAATCAACCCGAAGCAACGAAGTTTTTTAACCCGCGCAGGGATCCGGTTGAATGAAATTGCATCCATATCAAAATTTTCATTGTAAACTTGAAAATTGCTAAAAATATCCTTTTACAGTTCACGGTGAAATAATTTTCAATAATTTTGCCAATAATTTTGCCTTGGGACATTCGAACGTGAGCATGAACGGGGAAATATTTAGACGTCTTTATTCACCACTGTTTTCACGTTCACGTTCACCGAAGACGGTGAACTATGGTGAGTTCACCAACATCTCAATTCCAAGTTGGAAATTCAGAATCGTTGTGAAATATTGAATTAATTATGTTTAAACATGTTGCTAGGTTCAAAATCAAGTTTTTGTAGAAATCAGCAATACGATATTCAAGCAATACGAATGAAATATTCCCATGTTATAGCCCCCCACTATAAAACTACTCTTCTCACACCTATGGCCACCTTTTCCGCTTTACTGTTCCCCGATTTATTCAACGCGTCACGCGCAGTTGGAGTGTTATAGTGCTCTATATACGATTGGATTAGAGGAGAAACAATTTACATAGTGTTCTCGCTACGAAGTGTTCCCCGCCAAAACCATCCGCGATCCACGTGGCGATCGCGATTATATTTCCACATTTATACGGAAAATCACCCCAGCTAGAAAGGCTTTGGAGAAACCCCGTCCCATAAGCATTCGCACCCATCATTTTGGTGCCGTGACCAGGATACAGGTTACAGGATTCGCCCCGCAAACGTTAAGACGAACGGTCAACTAACCTCAACATTGAGTGTTCATCGTATACAGCTTTATGAAAGTCGCTTGTTGTTAATAGCGGCTACATCATCGCATTTATACCCAGCATCCAAACACGAAACAATCGAGAATTTTGAGAGAGATTAACCCCGTCGTCGCTACAACTTTCCTAAACGTACACTCATCTGATTTACACCGATGCGATCCGAGTTGTATTGATCGCAACTAATACAAGGCTTCATTTGAAGAAGCACCCGTTTACTGCTGCTACAGGGTTTTCCATTTCGGACTTCCGAAAGTATACAGCCCTGCGCTGACGACCGTTTGACATAGCTGTCAACCAAAGCGTCATATCGTTAGTTGAATGTCTGCCATTTTACAATATGGATCGTTTTAGCATCGCACAACGTGTTAATTTTGTTAAATTATACTATAAAAATGATGAAAAACCGACAAATGTTTTTCGAGCATTACGGACGGATTTTGGTCGTCATGGACGGCCTACAGAGCACACAATCGCTAATGTAGTGCGTAAATTCGAACAAACTGGATCTGTAGCGGATATTGTGAAACCTGTGCATCATCGTAATGTGCGTTCGGTCGAAAATATTGCTGCTGTTGCTGCCAGTGTGGAGGATGACCCGAATGTTTCGATTCCACGGCGTGCTCAGCAATTGGGCTTGTCAAACACATCATTGTGGCGAATTTTGCATTTAGACTTGCACCTACATCCATATAAAGTCCAACTGGTACGAAAATTAGAGCGTGGTGACCATGGAATGCGTCGGGCATACGTCGATTGGGTGAACGAACAACAGCAGCAAAATGCTGAATTTTCGCATCAAATTTTCTTCAGCGATGAGGCACATTTCGAGCTCGGTGGCTATGTGAACACCCAAAATTTCCGTATATGGGGCTCAGAAAATCCACACGTGATTGTTGAGAGGCCATTGCATCCGCCAAAAGTCACTGTTTGGTGCGCATTATGGTCTGGTGGAGACATCGGGCCGTATTTCTTTGAAAATGAGGACGGCGAGACGGTAACTGTGAATGGTGAGCGCTATGGCCGCATGTTAACCGATTTTTTTTGCCACAAATATGGATACGGATGACATGTGGTTTCAGCAGGACGGCGCCACGTGCCACACAACACGACCGAACATGGCCATATTGCGAACGAAATTTGAGGGACGTATAATTTCGCGTTTTGGTGATGCCAATTGGTCGTCCAGATCATACGATTTGAACCCGCTAGACTTTTTTTTGTGGGGTTATGCGAAAGACCGTGTCTATGCCAACCAGGGATGGTAAAAAATCACATTCAACGATCAATGAATAAGTATATCCCTCTAGTCGGATGTTTTTAAATCACCCCCAGCAGGCGAGGCTCTTTTATTCTTCATATGTACACAGAGAGAATACTTGGAACGGTGAGCTACCAAGATCTCAAAAAAGCAATATGAGAGCGGAATCCCCACTGCTTGCACTCTCGAAGCATTACTTCTACTACTCAAGTTTTATCGTGAGTGCAAGCCACAAACGATTAATCCCATTCCATAGAGCGGATGATGAGTTCTTGATCGGAAAGTGTAACAAGAGACGATCAACTGAAATCTTACGACACTCATCGAGGGATTTTTAATTCTCTATTGCACAGACCGCAGTCAGTGGCTGACTCAGTCTCATGTCGATTTTATTTTGCTGTCGTCTCCCGCCCGATAAACTGCAGACGGGTAATGAATGCAATTGATTAATTTTATTACCAGCAGATTTGGGCGAATCTCATCCCGCCCAAAATCGTTTTTAGATTCCAATAATTCTGAACATTCACATTTCTCTCCAAATAATTTTACCAATAGTAATTCAATTAGTGACTTCACGAAACACCTTTCGAATTCGATTGAATTTCAGACCCTTTTTTATTTTGTAGATAAAACGGATCACATATTTGATTAATTCAATTCTGTGTGGTTACGTTCTTCGTTGCGAATAAATGTAATGAAATAGTATGGACGTATGAAATTCATGTATCGTGGACTTCCGACATATGTGGCAGTAGATTTATCGAACGACTAATGTTTTTTTCATATCCCTTCAAACTTGTTGCATCTCTCAAGTGCACATACTGCTTTGACCGCAGATTTGCATGGTTGAATCTGGTTAATTTCGGGTATTCAGTCTTCATATTGTCGAATGAATACTGTTAGAACAATAGGTATCGCAGCAAATGATTATCAACATCCTACCTTATCATCAAACGGTATGCGAATAATTTCAGTGAACTGACGGCATTGGAATATATGCTTTGTGAGGACCACACAATTACTATCAGAGCGAATAAACGTCCGACTGGAAGTCATGAACATCAATTCAATGTGCCCAATATAAATTTATCCTTTGAAGGTCATTAACCTTTCTAAAGATGGTCAGATGGAATATATTCCAATGTCGTCTGGAATAACCTGTCCAACACCTTATGATCGTAATATTGTTTTTGCTATTATTCTGATGTTTCATAACACGGCACTCTATTGATTATTCGCCGAAAATGAATAAAAAATATCCTTGAAGTTAGCCTACGGTTTTAGTAGCAGTGCAATATGGTGAGCCAGTCTCAGGATAAGAAAACATTTAAAAATAAAGCTTTTTTTTTTAATGAATCAATAGTAAAACAAAACGTCAAAAAATTTCTCAGCTTTGTGATAGCAGATAATCATTATCCATTTGAGTTGTATGAGTATTCCATCCCCCCACAAACTGTGGATAGTCTATCTGCATACAAATTATGTAGAGTGCCACAATCCAAAAAAATTATGAGCAAATATTTACGTGCTTAAACAAAAAAACACATGTTGACATATTTGCGCTAATTTATGTTTTTTGATTAATTCAAGGTAATCAAGGTCATTTCTAGACACCAATTTACTCGGCCCCGAAAAAAGTGGTCTGTATTTGGGCAGGCGGAAAAATATATCTCGCAAGACCACGTGTTCGATGTCGTAATAGCCTTGGCCAATAACGCATTTACATTAACTCATAAAATTAGTGATTTGAGGGGGATTATTGTTTGTAGTCTCTTGATTAATTTAAACACCATCTGAGAAATCCTCTGTGAAACATGAAACATTAAAGTCGTCCTATCTGCTGTAGCGCATTTTTTATTTTACCCAGTTTCATCGAATTAAACGCGCTCGGAAAGGAAAATTGAACGCCCGGACGAGAGAGCGAGAATCTTACGTCATAGAGACACTCATTCCCATGGAGCAAAGTCTTGTTAGGAGTTGAAAACAAAACGAGGAAGGAGAGTAACTCAATTATACGAACTAGTTTCAGTCTAGCAATGCTTTGGTCAACTCAGAGTTACCAAGGGAAAATCATTTGGTTATGATGGGTGAGGATTAATAGTTAGGCGCAGTTTGCACAGATTGCGATCTGTGCAGTTTGCGATTAATCGTAAATCACATCATGCTCCCTTGTTTTCCATCCTTGATGCCAACTCTCCGCAAACTCCGCAAACATTTGAAATGCAAAATTCGTGAAGTTATGACCGAGATACCGCCCCATATGTGCCGAAAAGTCGTCGAAAATCACCTGTTCCGGATCAAGGTGTGCGAGGAAGCCCTAGGTGGACATTTGAATGATGTTGTATTTCACACATAATGGCATAAACCAAACTTTAATTTGAAATAAAAGTTTCATCGAAATTCGAATTCTAAGTGTGTTTTATTTCAATTTACTTTCGGAATTTAAAGTTGGAAAACCCTGTACTATTCATATCATCAGTGTATTACTGCCCGCTGTCCAGTTACTGCTGCCCGTTGTTCGGCTAACATCGCTTGCCTGTTGAAATCGACACACTGTAGCAGTCCGATCATCCACATTCTGCCCGGCGATTCCTGCTAGTTGCTGATTGATTTTTTATACAAGGCCTCTTCGAAGCCGCCGTCGCGATGTCGAATCCTACCCCGAATCCGAACGAGAAGAAAATGAAAGCGAAAGAGCAGAAGCGGAAAAATATCATCGACTCTATTACCCGTTTGGAGTCATTCCTGCGTAATTTTGATCCAGACGAGCATGGACACGAAGTACCTCTGCGACTGGAGCGCATCGATAAACTGATGGAATCATTTGAGACGGTGCAATCGGAGTACGAAGAATTGGACGATAATGAGAAATTCGTGTTGGGAAATAATGAATTGAGAGCAAAGGTCGAGGAAAGATATTTCCGAGTGAAAGCTGGTCTGATATCAAAGCGCTTCGCCCCTCAAACGCACGAGGCATCGACCTCTGGTCAAGCTAACCCCGCGCAGTTGTCAGCTCCCTCGTCGCTATCGAACGTGAAACTGCCAACGATCACGCTTCCCGAATTCGATGGCGATTTCAATGGATGGCTCACGTTTCACGACACGTTCCTTTCCATGATTCACTCGTCAACTGAGATATCGAGTGTGCAGAAGTTTCACTACCTCCGCGCTGCTCTAAAGGGAGAAGCAGCGAATCTCATCCAATCCATCGTTATCACCGCTGCAAACTATTCTGTCGCGTGGGACACGCTTGTGAAACGGTATTCCAACAAGAGTCTTCTAAGGAAAAAAACACATTCGGGCACTCCTGAAATACCCGAAGATCCCGAATAATTCCGTGGAGGCACTGCACCGCATACTCGACGAATTTCAATGTCATACAAAAGTACTGCAGCAGTTGGGAGAGCCCGTCGAGCATTTCAGTTCCATTCTTATGGAATTGCTCGTAGACAAGCTGGATGATGCATCACACAGTGCATGGGTGGAATCTATCGTGTCGGATGACAACCCGACCTATGAGAAAATTTTTGCAGAAGAGAACTCGAGTGCTGGAGACGATCATGATCAACCGCCCCAGTCCATCGTCATCGAAAACTGGAAGCCATCATTCCGGAATCAAGAAGCAGAATTTTCCTCGTGTCAGTACGAACGCTATGACTGAAAATCCCAGCAAGGAGTTTCCTATGTGCCCCGCCTGTGAAAAACAGAGACATTCGCTTATGGACTGTCTCGTGTTCAACGGAATGAATGTTAGAGGTCGTTTAAAGGTCGTGAACGACAAGAAGTTGTGCGGTAACTGCTTCCGTAGCGATCATTTTGCACTCGCTTGCCGCTCAAAGTTTTCGTGCAAACATTGTAGCAAACGACACCACTCGATGATACATCCCGGCCACATCGAAGTTCAAGCCAACCCTGACCTTCTACCTGGTCCTTCCCGCGTGGTAACTGCCATTGCCACCACCGAAACTATGGCTCCCTACTGTAACGCTCACGTTCTCGCATCCAGCGCAGCTGTGAACGGAACCAGTACGAGCGTACTCCTCTCCACCGTGGTGCTCATAATAGTAGACGCGTATGGACAAGAGCACTTCGCCAGAGCTCGGTTGGACACAGGGTCACAGCCAAACGCGATCAGTGAACGGTTGTGCCAGCAGTTGCATCTTACCCGCACGACAGTCAACGTTCCCATTTCGGGAGTAGATGGATCTCTTACGAATGCTAAGCACCAGGTGACTACTGAGCTCCGATCCAGGGTGAGCAATTTTAGGCAGCTCATGGATTTTCTCGTCCTGCGAAAAGTCACCAGCGATACCCCAGCAGTTTGGTACAATACTGCCAATTGGAAGATCCCAAAATCGGTTTCATTAGCCGATCCCGAATTTAACGTATTCCGTAGAATTGATATCATAATTGGTGCAGGCCATTTCTACACCTTGTTGCGTGACGGACGGATCAAATTGTTTCACAATCTTCCAACTTGTGGAAACCGTATTCGGTTGGATCGTGGCTGGCCGTATGGAAAGCAACGATTTAGGTGAAAAGGTAGCTTGTCACGTAGCCCAAATCCCGTCAATTGATGATCAGCTAGAACGGTTTTGGAATCTTGAGGAGGTGAGCGGAACAAACTATTCAGTAGACGAGCAGCAATGTGAGGACTTCTATCGTCGAACCGTTTCTCGAAACAACTCTGGCCGATATATCGTTCGCATGCCCAGGCACCCACAATTCGAACAGATGTTTGGAAGCTCGAAGGAGACAACTCTTCAACGATTCCGTCGGCTGGAACGAATGCTGGAAAGGAAGCCAGAACTGAAACCGCAGTACCATGATTTCATCAGAGAGTATATTGCTCTTGGACACATGACAGAAGTACCCGATGGCGATGTTGATCGCCCAGATGCCTGCTATCTTCCTCATCATCTCGTGGTGAAGGAGAGCAGTTCGACGACTAAAGTTCGTGTCGTTTTTGACGGCTCAGCAAAGACGAGTTCCGGTCATTCATTAAACGAAGCCCTCCTCGTTGGACCGGTCGTTCAGGACGAATTGATCACGAACGTTTTGCGTTTTCGACAGTTCCCAATTGCGCTCGTAGCGGACATCGAGAAAATGTACCGCCAGGTATCACTACATCCCGACGATCGACCGCTCCAGAGAATTTTCTGGAGATTTAACAGTATCGAGCCCATCAAAGCCTACGAACTCTCCACGATTACATATGGCCTTGCCCCGTCCTCGTTTTTGGCAACACGGACGCTGCAGCAGGTGGTAGAAGATGAAGGTTCCAATTTTCCGGAAGCCAGCCGAGTCGTGAAGAAAGACGTGTACGTGGACGATTAGATTTCTGGTGTAAACACTGTAGAACGAACTATTCAACTACAAAGGGACTTGATGGAACTTCTACAGCGAGGCGGTTTCCGTTTGCGGAAGTGGGTTAGCAATTCCCTCGAAGTACTCTCAGCGATTCCTGGAGAACTCCAAGGCACACGATCCCCCATGCAGTTTGATCCTGAAGAAACAATAAAAACTCTCGGGATCTGCTGGGAACCGGAAACTGACACACTTTGCTTCAACGTTTCCGTCAACCCGAAGAATTCGGTGCCAACTAAAAGGGAAATTTCGTCGACGATTGCCCAGCTGTACGATCCTCTTGGGATTGTGTCCCCCGTCATCGTTCAAGCCAAAATCTTGATGCAACAGCTCTGGCTGGGACGATGAAATTACCCCAGATCTTCACCGTAAGTGGAAAGCATTCAGTCGTCAGCTTCCCGCACTTTCAAATTTTAGAGTTGCTCGAAATGCATTCATTTCGAATACTCGTATCGCAGAGTATAACACGTTTGCGGACGCGTCAAAGGATGCATATGGAGCATGCCTTTACATCCGCTCGGAAGACGCCAACGGCAACGTCAAAGTAAATCTGCTGACTTCTAAATCCAAGGTGACCCCGCTTAAATCGATCAGCATTCCACGACTCGAGCTATGCGCAGCTATTCTCGCATCCCGTTTGTTCGAAAAGGTAGTGGCTGCCTTGAACCCGAGTTCCTCTCAGAATTATTTTTGGTCCGATTCCACGGTAGTCCTGCAATGGATGAAGTCTCCACCGCGGACTTGGAAAACGTTTGTTGCGAATCGCATTTTCGAGATACAAGCTACAACCCATGGGTCCCTATGGCTGCACGTTGCAGGGACCGAAAATCCCGCCGATCTGCTGTCCCGCGGCTTGTCTGCTGACGAATTAATTACCTGCAAAAAGTGGCTTCACGGACCAAGCTGGTTGCACAAACCTAAAGGAAGTTGGCCTATACAAAATTTCCCTAGCGCCGGGATCCCAATGGAAGAGTTGGAGCAGCGCCCTGCAACTGTTCTCACCCTTCAAGCTTCTGCACCACACGAACTTTTCCTGCGATTCTCGTCATACAACATGTTGATAAATGTAGTGGGATTTGCGTTTCGCTTCATCCATAATGCTCGACCGAAGAACACTCGAATCTCTGGCCGAGTGCTTCTCGTCCCAGAATTGCACGCTGCTAAAATGTTCCTGGAGAGATTGGTGCAAGCTGAAGTATTCCCCGGTGAGCTCTGCGCAAAGAGCAATCCGTATCAAAAAATTCCAAGCTCCGGCTCCTCTGCCCGTTCTTGGATTCCGAAGGCGTAATACGAATTGGTGGCCGGTTACAACTTTCGGCCGAATCCTACAACATTCGTCATCAAATTGTCATTCCCGGCTTCCATCCATTCACCAAATTGCTGATAATGCATCACCACAAGAAGCTGATCCATGGTGGTAACACCGTAACTCTCGCGGTTCTGAGAGACGAATTCTGGCCGTTACATGGTCGCAGAGCTATAAGGAGCGTCCTCCGAAGCTGTTTCAATTGCCATAGAGCAAACCCCCGCCCGATAGAACAACCTGTTGGCCAACTACCCTCCAGCCATGTCACGGTTAACGAAGCTTTCTATTGTACTGGAGTGGATTATTGTGGGCCTCTTTACCTGAAACCCGCCCACAGACGAGCAGCATCACAGAAGGTTTACATCTGTGTATTTGTGTGCTTTAGCACCAAGGCGGTCCACCTCGAGCTGGCAGGCGATTTGAGCACCAACACGTTCCTGATGGCTCTGGATCGATTTATGTATCGGAGGAACAAACCGCACCATATCTATTCCGATAATGGTACAAATTTTATCGGAGCAAAGAATGCTCTTCATCAGCTGTATTCCAGACTTCAGTCAGAACCTGAAAATGAGAAAATCACCAAATATTTAGCTCAAGACGGAATACAGTGACATCTGATTCCCCCACGAGCCCCTAACTTCGGTGGCCTCTGGGAAGCCGCGGTTAAAGTGGCAAAAAAGCAGCTCGCTGCTTTCTTACGAAGAACTCCTGACCATCCTCGTCCGTATTGAGGGTTGCATGAACTCTCGTCCCCTCATGCCTCTGTCCGACGATCCTCACGACTTGACCGTACTTACTCCGTCTCATTTTCTTATCAAGAATATGATCAAGCCACTTCCCGAACCAGACATCCGCCATCTACCGATGAATCGACTGAATTACTATCAGCGAATTCAAGCCCATAGTCAACAGTTTTGGCACCGATGGAGGTCAGAGTACCTGAAGGAACTTCAAACGCAGTTCACAACAAACCCGAAACGATGCGACCTTGCAGTTGGCAGCGTAGTAATCTTGAAGGATGACAGCCTTCCACCGACGCGCTGGCCCCTAGCGCGTATCCTGGAGGTCCACCCCGGACCTGATGACATCATTCGTGTGGTGACCCTACAAACCTCAGGAGGAGTACTGAAGCGATCAGTATCGAAGATTTGCCCATTACCCAAAGAAGAAGAATAATTTGAATTATAACACATAGAATTAAGTTTTGTTGGAAAATGAATTTTCAAGGTGGCCGGTGTTATGTTAGGTTCAAAATCAATTTTTTGTAGAAATCAGCAATACGATATTCAAGCAATACGAATGAAATATTCCCATGTTATAGCCCCCCACTATAAAACTACTCTTCTCACACCTATGGCCACCTTTTCCGCTTTACTGTCACACAGTATTCAGTTTCCGCAAAGTATTCACGAATAAAGGTTGTATGAAAGTTAGCTGCAATATTTCCCAAGTTATAGTTTCTGAGTTTTCATTTAATTCCCCGATTTATTCAACGCGTCACGCGCAGTTGGAGTGTTATAGTGCTCTATATACGATTGGATTAGAAGAGAAACAATTTACATAGTGTTCTCGCTACGAAGTGTTCCCGCCAAAACCATCCGCGATCCACGTGGCGATCGCGATTATATTTCCACATTTATACGGAAAATCACCCCAGGCTTTGGAGAAACCCCGTCCCATAAGCATTCGCAAAATGTTCTTTCCTATCGTTCTAAGATGTTTTCCTCTTGTTTTATATATGGACTGATGAATTATTAACAAAAAAGTTTCTGTCCGCGTTCACGTTCACGGGAACTCTAAACCTACCTTTACATCGTTTGGCTTTGACGCGTTTTTCAGAATTCGTCGTACAATACCTCTAGATCGCATAAACGATTCAACAGTAATAGATTCGCACATCTCCTCGCTCCAACCACTCCAACACGTCCTTTGAATAGTGGCACGAAGCGAGATCCGGCCAGAAGATGATCGGGCCCTCGTGCTGCTTCAATAGTGGTAGTAAGCGCTTCTGTAGGCACTCCTTAAGGTAAACCTGCCCGTTTACCGTGCCGGTCATCACGAAGGGGGCGCTCCGCTTTCCGCAAGAGCAGATCGCTTGCCACACCATGTACTTTTTGGCAAACTTGGATAGTTTCTGCTTGCGAATCTCCTCCGGAATGCTGAATTTGTCCTCTGCGGAGAAGAACAACAGGCCCGGCAGCTGACGAGAGTCCACTTTGACGTAGGTTTCGTCGTCCATTACCAGGCAATACGGCTTCGTCAGCATTTCGGTATACAGCTTCCGGGCTCACGTCTTCCCCACCATGTTTTGCCTTTCGTCGCGGTTAGGAGCCTTCTGAACCTTGTATGTACGCAGGCCCTCCCGCTGCTTGGTCCGCTGGACGAATGAACTTGACAAATTCAGCTTATTGGCGACATCCCGGACCGAACTTCTCGGATCACGTCTAAACTGCTTAACTACGCGCTTGTGATCTTTTTCACTGACGGAGCATCCATTTTTGCCGTTCTTCACCTTCCGGTCGATGGTTACTCTGCTGACCGTGGATTGGACGATTCCCAGCATCTTACCGATGTCCCGATGTGACAACTCCGGATTCTCGAAATGAGTGCGCAGGATTAGTTCACGACGCTCTTTTTCGTTCGACGACATTTTTCCAAATTTACGAAAAATTGACAGTGAAGCATGGCCAACGTGATCTATACACTCTTATCTGATTATAAGCGAAAGCTGAAGATATTATTCCTAAAAATTAAATTTCTACAGCGTGGTTTCCGTGATGCAATTTGATGTGACACACCCTTTATGTCCAAACTTTTTGAAATAATAGTTTTGGATTTCATCTCACACGCCTGCAGCAGTTACATCTCTCCGACCAAAAACGCGGTTTCATGCCCAGAAGGTCTACTTCTACAATTCTGGTGCTGTACACAACGTTCATCGCCCGCTCTCTACAGTTTCGTAACCAAATCGTTGCTGTTTATACAGATTTTTCGGCCGCGTTCGACAAAATCAATCATGATATCGCTGTCGCCAAACTCCAACGCCTAGGTTTCCATAATTTTCTTTTGAACTGGTTTCACTCATATCCGACGAACTGGTTTCACTCATATCCGTCGGTGAAAATCGGAGATACTGTTTCATCTCCTTTTCGGGTGACAAAAGACATCGGGCGTACCTCAAGGAAATCATCTAATACATCCCTGCTTTACATCAATGATTTTAATCTCTATCTAAAGTGTCCCAAACATGCAGATGCGGCCGATTTTGAATTTTCTCTACACTGTGGATAGTGTCGGTGATGCAATATTCCTACAGCAACAACTCAATATTTTCTCTGAATGGTGCGAAACCAATAGAATGGTTTTAAATCCAGCAATGTGTTCAGTCATATCGTTCACGCGAAAACGATAGCCTGTAACATTTTCGTATAAAATACGCAATATTCTTTGAACTGTGTTGTGACTATCACGGATCATGGTATCGTCCTAGAATCTAATCTAACGTTCAGTGATCATATCTCATACATCATCACCAAGGCATCTAGGATGGTAGGTTTCATTTTTCGCATTCTTTAGTGCGCTCTCATCTTGAATATGCGTGCATAGTATGGTCTCCTTACTATCAAAATAGTGTCCAGCGAATTGAGGCGATCCAGCGGAAATTCATCCGTTTCGTCATACGGAATTTGCCCTGGAGTGATCCTTCGAATCTCTCCAGCAATCAGGATCGTTGTAAATTGATCGGACTCGATTTGCTGAACCTACTGAACCTGAACCTAGAGATGTCGCGAAGGCAACTTTAATATACAATCTAATTTCCTCGAAAAACGATTGCGCTGATCTTCTTCAGTCGATCGATTTTAATATACGCATTCGTAACCTGCGCTCACATAAATTTCTGTGCCTCCCCCACTCTTGCACAAACTACGGTTACAACGAACCCGTATCGAGTATGTCTCGTGTTTTTAACCTTTGCTACTTGTCTTATGACTTTCAATTACTCGCCCAAGTTTAATCCTTTCACTACGGCAGTGTACTCCGTCGGAGTGCTACCGCTGAACGGAGCAATGCGCCGAAAAGTATGCATTTCGCGCTGGTGTGATCGATCTGCAGTATCACCCTGATGTTGTCTATAGACGATGCTCGTAGACACAGGTCGTCGCGCGGATGTCGTCTATAGACGACGCTCGTAGTGAAAGGGTTAAGAAAAGCATTCCTGACCGCTCTTTCCAGTTAGGCATAGTTTAAGAAGATTAAGTATTCTAAGTTATTAGTGTATTAGATATCATTAGGGTATTCATATTCAGGCCTGTTGATAGGAATGAATGAATAAGCGCTTTAAACAGAGCAATACTCTTCATGCCGTTTGTGTCCGTGAAGTCCTTAGCAATTTTAGAAATTAAACCGAGTTGACGATTCGCCTTCGAGATGATTGATGCACAGTGCAAGTTGAAAGAATGTTTTGAATCCAATACATCACCAAGATCCGTCAATTGTTTCATTCTGTTCGAGATCGTATCATCAATTTATTTATTTATTTATTTATGTTGGCTTAACGTCTTTTTACAACATGGTCTGATTCAAAGTTTTTCTCTATTTAACTCGGTTCGTGGCTATCTCTCTCCAATTTCGCGGGCACCCCATGCGCACCACATGGTCTAACCATCTTGCTCGTTACACTCCTCGTCGTCTCGTACCAACCGGATCCCCGATGAACACAAATTTTGAAGTTGTCCGACATTCTTGTAACATTTCCTGCCCAGCGTATCCAGCTTTGATCACTTTCTGGACACTGGGTTCACCGATGAGTTGTGTGAGCTCGCCATCGCCTCTATACGTCGTCCGCTTGTTCACCACCGAAGATGCTTCTTAACATCTGTCGTTCAAAGACTCCGAGTGCCCGCTGGTCCTCTTAGAGTATTGTCCAAGTTTCGTGCCCATAGAGGATAACCGGTCTTATGAGCGTTTTGTACAGAGAATATTTCGCACGATTACTAAGTCTGTTTATGTGTTTGTGGGTATCATAGTAGGAACTACTCCCATTGATGATGCGTCTCCGGATCTCGAGGCTGGTATCGTTGTCAGACGTTACCAAGGAGCCAATGAGCCATGTATTTGCTTTAGACGCATTGATTTTCAGTCCAATTCCTTCAGCTTCGTGCTTAAGTATGGTGTAATGTTCAGCCACCGTCTCGAATGTTCTACCAACAATGTCTACGTCATCAGCGAAGCAGATGAATTTACTGGATCTAATGAAAATCATACAACGCAAGTTAAACGACGCTCGTCTCAAAACACCCTCTAGCGCATTGTTGAACAGTAGGCAAGCGAAACCATCACCTTGGCGAAGCCCCTGCGGGATTCGAATGAATCAGATAATCCACACGATATTCGCACACAGCACTGTGTTCTATCCATCGTAGCCTTAACCAGTCTTGTCAGCTTCACGGGGAAGCCGTTTTCGTGCATGATTCTCCATAGCTCTTTTCGTGTTATTGAATCATATACGGCTTTAAAGTCGATGAATAAAGGTGCGTAGGGACTCTGTACTCACGGGATTTTTGGAGGATCTGAAGATTTGGTCCTTAATAGACCGACCCTCGATGAAGCCGGACTGATAACCTTTCACGAATCTGTTTGTAAGTGGCGATAGACTACGTAATATTTGGGAAAACACTTTGTAGGCTTCATTCAGGACGGTGATTGCACGATAGTTTTTACACATTTATACTCGTGGCACGAACCATTTTGGGATGTATTGAGTTTCCGATAGAACTTTCGCGTCTCATTAGAACGCTGCAGCTGTTCGAGTTCTTCACATTCCTCTTCCTGGCGGCGCTGATTTTCCCGGAAGAGTAGGATTTGCTGTCTCCGCTTCTCTCTATATCGATTTTTCGGCGACATCTGTTTGTTTCAGTCGCGTAATATCGTAGCGTTCGCATTCGCGTTCCAGCTGCGCGAAGAATTCGTCTTTGTCATCATCGGAACTTGCAAGGTGAGGGCTGTGTACGCTAATGATGCTGATGTTGAAGAATCAGCCCTTAATCCTCAATCTGCACATTTTTCAGTTGACCAAACACACACTTCTGAATCACAATGAAAGCTGTACCTAGCTCGTTAATGTTGCCGCATCTCTGGTAGATGGTATAAGGTATCACGAAGCGTATGTACTGGATATCCTCTCCAACACCCTTCCTGCAGCGCTACGATGTCAAACTTGCGGTTTTTCAATAGTTCGGATAGTAGTAGTTTCGTCGCCGGGGTCTGTGTCGATTAGTCCGGTTCAAATTTTCTTGTGTATCCTTCGTCGCTTGGTGTTTTTGTGGTGTGGCTTGCAAGGCCTGCGACTAATCCCACTATCTCGCAGGAGGACCATCGTGATACTGCTGCTTTACGTCCCGAGTGCTATAAGCGATTTCGCAGCATTTCGCTTAGAGGAGCTGTTTCCGGGTTTTTGTGGCATTTCCTGGGGATTGGCAATGCCCAATGCTCATCCCACCACACCTTAGACAGTTCCCCTGGACCAGTGTAAGCCAAAAAAAACCAACTATGACGATACAATTTCTGACCCGAACGGAAATCGAACTCGAAGCCCACATCTTGGCAAACGCAACACTTAGGAGTTCTACAAAAATTGCGTAACGCTGAAAATCCGGATTTTGTACCCCCTCCCCCTCCCTACGTACCGCAATTTCCTATCTCTATACGAAACGGGTGCGTGCGTGGAGTGATGCGTAATAAAGGTTACACGACCAAGTACTAACCCTTGAAGCTTTTCACGGTATGAATTTTATTGTTTTTATTTTTTTACCATGAATTTTAAAACCGGTGGTAGTTTTTGTCACTTCATTTTTGTTGTTACCTGTTGACTATTGTTTTAACTACAGATGTTGGAAATTTCTCCTAACAACAATGCAAATGAATTATTATAAATGGATTAAAGCACTTGATTGGATTATTTTTTCTTAGGGTATGTCACCTTTTTTTGCTTGAACAGTGGTCTCAATGTTTTGTCCGACACCTTATGAACAATTTTTCCCATCACACTATCACAATGACTTAATTCTGCTGTTATGATTTTTGTCCCACATTCCAATGCATTGAATGTAGTTTGAGTCACTGAAATACAGTGACTCAAACTCGAACTCGTGCCCCACCATGCAGATCTCTTTTCACTACGGTCCTGATCACGAACGTCACTTCACTGTGAAAACGAAGTGAATTGTATACAACGTTATTACGGCTGCCACCGTGTGTGTAGAATCCGGAAAAGTTCATCCGTCGTGACAATTTTAATGAACTCGGTGTTATTATGAATATTACGATACTGTCACGTCACGGGGAAAAACAAGTATATGGGCCTGATCACGAACATCACTGCCACGTACGCTTTCACGTCACTTACACTTCACTTAATCTTTTTGTGTCTATCATCATTGTCACGGACAGTTGCGTGTGAAAATGAACTCCGTGAAGTGAAAGTGTTCATTCCGGTTTATAAGAGACATGTTGGTTGCATAATGTCGGGTATTTGAACGTTGTGTCGGTTGCATAGTTTCGGACGTTTGAACGTTATTCAGGTAAAATTAATACAGCGTATGAGATAATATTCCATTTAATTAATCGTATATTTTAAAATGACAAGTTTGCGATTATACCTCGATGATTAGTTTACTGAATCAAATGTTGGCTCAAAGATGAGGAGGAATACTTGGTTGCTCGGGAATGATATAGGGCCCTATAATAGAAATCGAAGCGATAAGAATTTTGCTCGTTAGCTCTGTTTTACTATTATAGAAATCGAGCAATTCGATAGCACCGAGCGAGTGATAGCTATCGATGCAAGTGTCAGAACTTTTCGAGTTGTTCATATTTTGATTTAGCATATTTCAGTGGCTGAAAATGAGTGGACAGACAAATCACCACCAGGTTGAACGACTCGTTGAACTAATGAAAGCAAATGTAAACATTGCTCGAGGTATTTGTGGAGGCAGTTCAAATAGAATCCCGGTTAAAGAAAAGTGGGAGGAATTCAGTGAGATGCTTAATGCACTGAGACCAGCAATGCGCCTTGGTTCAGAATTATAGAAAGTAAGTGTTTCTTCTACGATACATATAACTTCATAAGTAAATTTTATCATATTATTTGAATTACTATCAACCGAATTTCCTACCTAAAAATGTCTTATTCCTGCTAGCGTATATAAGTACGTGTTACTTTTGTCAGCATTTTTCTTTTTTATTGCTACACTATACCAAACTTTCTATACCGTATGCTAAAGCTGAAATGTCTTACAAAACAATAATGATTTTTTTTAAATTACAGAATTGGATTGACATGAGGTGAAAGGTAAAGAAAACACCAGCACACAACAAGCGAGAATATAGGGCCAAAGGTGGTGGCCCAATACAATAAAGCTATTGACGCCACTACAACAAGAAATCGACGCTAAAAGAGAATTACATAAAAAAATGTTTTCCTTAAAAAAGTGGAATTTATGTGTGACTCCTTACGGAATTCCATAAATTGTAGTTGTGAAAGTAAATGAAAAGATTCATTTTCTAATAATTATATTTTTTGTAAAGCAAATTGTTCCATGATGTCGTTTTTATTACACACCCATGTATGCATTACGCCTATCGAGCTTCATTCGTTGAGGGAATATCAGTTTTCTCCAAACATAACCATATTAACACTTTACAAATATAGATATTTATAATTTTCATAGCAGATGTCTCAAAAAAAGATTTGGCATCCTTTCTATAGTGCTTTGTGAAACGTTTCAAACTCGTTTCGAAATATTTCTGCAACGCCACTAACATTCGAGCAGAGTAACGAATCGAGCTGTTTACCTCGATTTCTATAATTCCAGATTTTACTCGGTGTGATAGTGATAGTGATTGTATCGAATCTTCGATTCGATTTCTATAATAGGGCCCATAGTTGTTAAATATATAGGAATGTTATTCTATGCTAGAGATAAAACATAATTATTATGTTTAATAATCGAAATCTCGCATACTCTTGTACTTAGCTCTGTCTTACTCGTTTTAATAGTGAGAAATATTTAGAATCAATTTTTATGAATCGTTTCTACAATTTTGATGAATATAAATATCTTCTATAGAACAGAACAAACCCGAATTCATCCAGCTCACGATCAGTATAATCTGAGCTACTCCCATATGGGATTCTGAAGTTTATTCATCTTATTCTTCCCATTCTCGTGTAATTTGATAAACGGGACATGAGGTTTGATTTAATTATTTAAACAGAAACTGGTCAGCAGCGTCGGTCAGAAGCATAATCCTAATAGAAAACATCTGATGGGTTTCAAGGAATTTGAAAAAAGCGGAAAGTGATTCAGATTTTCTTTAGACGGATATCAAAATTATGGAAGCAGAACTAGAGAAGAATTTAAAAACAATATCTTGTGAATGCTTTGCAATGATAGACTCATTTTTTCCTTGTTTGAAACTTATTATCACTTTTTAAATATTCTTTCATTCAAAACAATACCGTTGAAAATATCTATAACGTAAAAAGTTATAACTATCGTCCTGATTCTGGTCTGGTCCGCCAATTGTGAATTTTTGAATTACAAAAAACTAGGTCTGCAATGTTGGAAAAACTTTACAGTTATTATTTTATATTCAAAATATCAAGAAATCAACATTATACATAATCCAGCCAGTGGCCTCCATTGATATTTTATGGTGTTGCAACTCTCTCTTAGTCTAATCCTAAAAATAGAAACAAAAAATTTCTGTTCATTCAGGACAATCGGAAGTAGACCTCCGCCATGTTTCAATGGGCCTACGGGAACTACATTTTTAATCCTTAATCACATCCCATAGCGCATTTACTGAATCCAAATAAACAAATTTACGTCCTCTGGATACGTCAGAATTTCGTTCTAAGAATGCCACAAGACAAGACAAGATCCAAAATGTTAACAAAAAAGCTAAATAAATACGACATTAAACTTACTCCATTCCGCGTGACTAGCTTTCATCATCTAAAACACAAGTGACAAATATACCTGTTATTCTCCGTGACATGACAGTATCGTGATATTCATAATAACACCTAGTTCACCAAAGTTGTCACGACGGATGAACTCTTCTGGATTCTACACACACGGTGACAGCCGTAATAAGGTTGTATACAATTCACTTTGTTTTCACCGTGAGGTGACGTTCGTGATCAGGCCCTATTTGTCACATGTGTTTTAGATAGTGAAAGCTAGTCACGCGGAATGGAGTAAGTTTAATTTTGGATTTATTTAGCTTTTTTACTAACATTTTGAATCGTGTCTTGCTTTCTAAGTAAGAAAATATAAACAAACAGCAATTTACCCTTGGTGTGGCGAAACATCGCTTGTTGAATTTATTCAATCGGTTTCTGGAACATAATATTGTTCCAGATGATTGGAGACAAGTACGAGTTATAGCTATTCAAAAACCTGGAAAGCCCGCGTCCGACTTCAATTCGTACCGCCCAATAGCAATGCTGTCTTGTATACGGAAATTGTTGGAGAAAATGATCTTGTTTCGCCTTGATCGATGGGTTGAAACGAATGGCTTACTCTCAGATACACAATATGGGTTCCGCAGGGGCAAGGGGACGAATGATTGTCTTGCGTTGCTTTCTTCAGAAATTCAAATGGCTTACGCCGAAAAAAAACAAATGGCTTCAGTATTCTTGGACATAAAGGGGGCGTTTGATTCAGTTTCAATAGAGGTCCTGTCAGACAAATTACACTCTCGGGGTCCGCCGCCTCTATTGAATAATATGTTATATAACTTGCTTTGTGAGAAACATTTGAATTTTTCTCATGGAGATTCGGCTGTGAGTCGGATCTCTTACATGGGCCTCCCTCAGGGCTCATGTTTAAGCCCCCTTTTGTACAACTTCTATGTAAGCGACATCGACAATTGCCTTACACAAAATTGCAGCCTAAGACAACTTGCAGATGATGGAGTGGTGTCTGTCGTAGGATCAAATGAATCCGACCTGCAAGAACCCTTACAAGATACTTTGAACAATTTTTCAACCTGGGCCATTGGGCTAGGGATCGAATTCTCCACGGAGAAAACAGAGATGGTGGTTTTTTCTAGGAAGCATAGACCAGCAAAACCAAAGCTTCAACTTTTGGGTAAACCGATCACTCATGCTATGTCATTCAAGTATCTTGGGGTCTGGTTCGACTCCAAATGTACTTGGGGCCCCATATTAGGTATCTGAGTAAAAAATGTCAACAAAGAATAAATTTTCTTCGTACAATTACCGGCACCTGGTGGGGAGCCCATCCCGAAGATCTTATAATGTTGTATCGAACAACTATTCTCTCAGTGATGGAGTATGGCAGTTTCTGTTTTCAATCAGCTGCCAAAACACACCTCATTAAACTCGAGCTAATTCAGTATCTTTGTCTCCGTATTGCATTAGGATGTATGCCCTCAACGCATACCATGAGTCTCGAGGTTTTGGCAGGCGTACTCCCACTAAATGATCGCTTCAATTTATTATCTCTTCGGTTCCTCATCCGGTGTAAGGTTATGAACCCATTGGTGATCGGAAATTTTGAGCAGCTGATCGAGCTAAATTTTTATTCTGGATTCATGAGCTCATATCATGAATTCATCACCATGCAGGTTGATCCTTCTTCGTATATTCCCAACCGTGTTTGTTTTTCTGACTACATCAATTCCTCTGTACATTTTGATCTGTTCATGAAGGAGAAAATCCATGAAATTCCAGATTATCTTCGATCGAGGATCGCTCCTACGATCTTCAAAGCAAAGTATGGGCGTGTCAATTGTGATAATATGTACTACACAGATGGGTCCTCAATGAATGAGTCCACAGGATTTGGAGTGTTCAACGAAATTTTCAGCACCTCCCACAGTCTTCATAATCCTTGCTCAGTGTATATTGCTGAGTTGGCAGCAATTCACTGGGCGCTGGACAGCGTCGCCTCACGACCTGTTGAACACTATTACATTGTAACGGATAGTCTTAGCTCTGTCGAAGCTATCCGTTCAGTGAGGCCGGAAAAGCACTCACCGTACTTCCTTGAGAGAATACGAGAAATTTTGAGTGCTTTATCCAGACGCTGTTATGTCATTACCTTTGTCTGGGTCCCTTCACATTGCTCCATTTCGGGTAATGAGAGGGCTGACTCATTAGCAAAGGTAGGTGCAATTGAAGGCGATATTTATCAGCGTCAAATCGCCTTCAATGAATTTTATTCTTTAGTTCATGAAAATACCATCGCTAACTGGCAACGCAAGTGGAACGAAGATGAATTGGGCCGGTGGTTCCACTCGATTATCCCTAAGGTTAGCCTCAAACCATGGTTCAAAAGTCTGGACTTGAGTCGGGACTTTATTCGGACCTTCTCCCGACTCATGTCCAATCACTGTTCTTTAGATGCGCTGCTTTTTCGTTTCAAGCGATAATTATGACTGATTATGTATAATATTGATTTGTTGATATTTTGAATATAAAATAATAACTGTAATGTTTTCCCAACATTGCAGAGCTGGTAATTCAAACATTCGCAATTGGTGGACAAGACCCGAATCAAGACGATAGTTACATCGTATAAGGCCATTGATCATTTGTTTTTACGTAATAGACATTTTTAACGATATTGTTTTGAAGACATACTTTGAATGAAAGAATATTGAAGTTTCAAATAAGGAAAAAATGAATCTATCATTGCAAAGCTTTTAAAATAATAATTTTCAAACTTTCTCTAGTTCTTTTTCCATAATGTTGATATCCGTCTATAGAAAATCTGAATCATTTTCTGCTTTTGTCAAATTCCTTGAAACTCATCAGGTGTTTCATATGAAAATTATGCTTCTGACCGACGCTACCGACCAGTTTCTGTTTAAATAATTATACCAAACCTCATGTCCCATATGTCCCGTATATCAAAATTACACGAGAATGGGAAGGATAAAAGGATTAAACTTCAGAATCCTAAATGAGCGTAGCTCAGATTATACTGATCATGAGATGGATAAATTCGGGTTTATTCTGAGATATAGAAAATATTATTATTCATCAAAATTGTAGAAACGGTTTTTAAAAAATGATTTTAACGTTGACCTATACTAAAAACAGGAAGTGGGTTATATCTATGGTATAACCGCAAGGGTGACGTAGGACTATCGTTGATTTAGAGATCATTTGTATGAAGTTGAATCTGAATTCATTCTGAATGAATGAATATTTGGAGAACTTCGAAAACGAGAGCGTTACGTTGGAGGCACAAGGTTTTATGCATCCAATATTGGATACGGAAATATCCTACTGATGGGGAAGAATAATCTTCAGAAGCTATCCTGTTGATTGCGATTGATTGAAAAATCACAAAACCTAATGTATTTGGTCACAGTGTTACATGGATAGAAAGCATTAAAATAAACTCTTTCATATGAATGTAATTTTAAATTCCCAGAGGAACTGGCAGATTATTTTCAGTAACGATTAGATATTTCCACATTTTCCTCGATACTGGAAGCCCACCAGTGGTTAATGCTAACTCGATAACCATCTGTTAATAGCACTTGATTGAAACATATTTGGTCACAGTGTTACATGGATAGAAAACATTCAAATAAACTCTTTCACATGAATGTATTTTTAAATTCCTAGAGGAACTGGCAGATTATTTTCCGGATCTTTCTCGATCCAAACGGAAAGAATTCCGTGCGTGTATGTGTGTGTGTGTGTGTAGCGGCTGCTTCGAGATCTTCCCGGGGAACCGTTTGTAGCATCACTCTCCTCCTGATGGATTCCCTTCTGGCCTAAGGTGCACAAACAGGCTCTTGGTGACACCGTTCATCCGCGCTTTCATGATAAATGAAGAGCTTCACCACAACAGCGACAACATGCTCCAATCGCTGTTCAATTAGAACTGAGTGGATTTCCGAGCGGCGCTCGCTTATATACCGATTGGTGATTTCAATAGCCTATTTTGAAAGCAAATTTAAGACTATTGAAACAAGTTTTTGGATCAGAAAGTAACAAGTATAGAACGCGTAGACATTTTATCTTTTGAATGAAGTGTTTATCATACCATTTCGTTCAGTTGTTTAGGAGCTATTAACACTCAAAATCTCGGTCTCCGGCGTAACGCTTTCGTTTTCGAAACTTTGATTTTACACCCCGGTATAGAAATGAAAGACGTAGTCCTACGTCAAAACTTCTTACTATTCAAACGAGTAAGACAGAGCTGAGTACCAGAGTTAGCGAGATATCGATTGTTAAACTCATGATAGTCATGCTTTATCTCTAGAGTAATTCATAGAAAGAGAAAATAAAATTACATTTCCATATGTTCAACAACTACATCATTCAAGAGCAACCAAGTATTCCTCCTCATCTTTGAAACAGCATTTGAATCAGCAAACTAACGCACCAAGCAAATGATTCATGGAATGAGTCCGAATAGTTGGCATTGAAATACCGAACCATCGAGGTATAATCACTTGTTATTCACACATTTATACACTTATTAATTTTAACTACATAACGTTCAAACGTCCGAAATTATGCAACCGACATGACTCTTATAAACGGGAATGAACTCTTTCTCTTCACGGAGTTTATTTTTACACGCAACTGTCCGTGACAATGATGATAGACACAAAAAGATTAGGTGAAAGCGTTTGTGACAGTGATGTTCGTGATCAGGCGCTACTTTTGAAAGTCGAAAACAAGCTTTCAAAATATTATATTCAGATTATGATTATGAGATTATGAATAGATTATGATGTGGATGAAAATATTGGGAAGAAATAAAAAATCGATTTATCTTCGTTCTTTCAAAAATTTTGTGTACTAACACATTTTTTTGCCAATTAAGTCAATGGGCCTGATCACGAACATCATTGCCACGTACGCTTTCACGTCACTTACACTTCACTTAATCTTTTTGTGTGTATCATGATTGTCACGGACAGTTGCGTGTAAAAATGAACTCCGTAAGTGAAAGTGTTCATTCCCGTTTATAAGAGACATGTTGGTTGCATAATGTCGGGTGTTTGAACGTTGTGTCGGTTGCATAATTTCGGACGTTTGAACGTTATGTAGGTATAATTAATACAGCGTATGAGATAATATTCCATTTAATTAATCGTATATTTTAAAATGACAAGTTTGCGATTATACCTCGATAATTAGTTTGCTGAATCAAATACATAACTATTATGTTTAATAATCGTTTAATAATAACTATTATGTTTAATAATCGAAATCTCGCATACTCTTGTACTTAGCTCTGTCTTACTCGTTTGAATAGTAAGAAGTATTTAGAATCATTTTTTATGATCCGTTTCTACAATTTTGATGAATAATAATATCTTCTATATCTCAAAACAAACCCGAATTTATCCACCCCACGATCAGTATAATCTGAGCTACTCCCATATGGGATTCTGAAGTTTAATCCTCTTATCCTTCCCACTCTCGTGTAATTTGATAAACGGGACATGAGGTTTGATTAAATTATTTAAACAGAAACTGGTCAGTAGCATCGATCAGAAGCACAATCCTCATAGAAAAATCTGATGGGTTTCAAGGAATTTGACAAAAGCGGATTTTTTTCAGATTTTCTTTGGACGGATATCCAAAATATGAAAAAAGAACTAGAGAAGAATTTAAAAACAGTATCTTGTGAATGCTTTGCAATGATAGACTCATTTTTCCCTTGTTTGAAACTTACTATCATTTTTTTAATATTCTTCATTCGAAGTATGTCTTCAAAACAATATCGTTGAAAATATCTATAACGTAAAAAGTTATAACTATCATCCTGATTCTGGTCTGGTCCGCCAATTGTGAATGTTTGAATTACAAAAAAAACTAGCTCTGCAACGATGGAAAAACTTTACAGTTATTATTTTATATCCAAAATATCAACAAATCAATATTATACATAATCAATCATAATGATATATAAACAAAAAAAATCTGTTCATTTAGGACAATCGGAAATAGACCTTCGCCATTTTTCAATGGGCCTACGTGAACTATATTTTTAATCCTTAATTACAACGCATAGCGCATTTATCGAATCCAAATAAACAAATTTACGTCCTTTGGATACGTCAGAATTTTGTTCTAAAAATGCCACCAGGCGGGTAAATTTCTGTTTGTTTATCTTTTGTTCCTTAAACAAGACAAGACAAGATTCAAAATGTTAGCAAAAAAGCTAAATAAATACGAAATTAAACTTATTCCATTCCGCGTGACTAGCTTTCACCATCTAAAACACAAGTGACAAATCTACCTGTTTTTCTCCGTGACATGACAGTATCGTGATATTCATAATAACACCGAGTTCATCAAAGTTGTCACGACGGATGAACTTTTCTGGATTCTACACACACGGTGACAGCCGTAATAAGGTTGTATACAATTCACTACGTTTTCACCGTGAAGTGACGTTCATGATCAGGCCCAATAGCAAATCTATTTAACCTTATCAGCTAGCTTTCGTTCAATCCCTAAAACTTTTAACACAGAGATAATTTTTATTTGAATGAAAAATTTTCCCTTTGAGTTTGAAGATGCTCTTGGGTTGGGTGAGGAGAGCACTTATATGTGATAATGCGTGTGTATATGTGTGCGTATCATCACTCCTTGAAAATGAATGGAAAGACATGTTACGAATCGTTCATTCTGAGAGTACTCATAGCAATTTGAACTTCTGGTACAATATGCGTTGAATTGTTTCTTTAATTTACTCCAATCATTGAACGATCGTTCAAAAAACGGCTAAACGTATCAATATGAAACGTCCACAGGTGTTTTCAGGATACATTAGGCTAAAAATGTTTCTGCTAATATTGGACTTACTGCAATATTTGCAAAATTATAGATGATTTTCTAAAACCCCTGTTTTTAGCATTTTTTAAAAATTTGTGCAAAAAATAGAATGAATTTGTTTTCATCTAAGCATTAAATTAAACTACAGAGTTTATTTATGTTTTCAACATTACTTTTCGTTTTGCAGTGCGATAATTTTCTATTGCATTATTCATCATCAAATATATAGGAACCAAACTAACGTACACGATATCTCAAGTTCTACTAACTAACGTACACGATATCTCAAGTTCTACTGAGCCGATTCATGTCGAATCTATATGAATACAATCTGCATGCACCTCTCTGTCGCATGAACCTCTAAAAAATGATGTTTTTTTCAAATTTAACTATTTTTGAAAAATCGGGAAACGTAAGACAAAACGTTTTAAGCCGCATCTTATTTTTTCAAACGGTCGCCATTTTTTCAAAAAAGATGTTTTTGACTTGTCCGAGGACCATGTGATAGCGGCATCTTCACTGATTTTGTTGCCGAGACCCCTCGTCGCGGCGAAAAGATGGTGAACCAACCTGAACCATCGCGAGCGAGTCGGGCGAAACGGGTCTAGAAACTTCCGTATCCATAGTTACGCCATTTTGTTATTTTCACTCCTCAACATTGTACTAGTTATTCGGTTCACGTTCGGAAGTGTTCATTTGCATTATAATACATACTGTACGCTTCAAATTTGCCACGCAGTAAGTGGACAATTTAATTGAATTCAGGTATTTAAGAAGCATTATTTAATAGTAATTTTATATCCTAACATGAACTCTTGCTGTAGTAGTTTTTCTGGAATTAACCCTTCTGGTTGAAAAGTGACGGAGAAAATCTGAAAACGGAAGAAAATACCGATAATGTAAGAGATTAATTATACTTACCTTTATAATGTTCACTAAATACCTAAAAATAAATTATAGCTTGTAGTTGCTTAGTAACGCAACTGAAGAACGGTGTTTGTTCTGACTTCGAGAACATTCTACAAGATTATCGTCCTGAGTTGGATGATATCTTGCCCGTCCGTTGCCTGCCAGGAAGAGGAATAAATCAACCTACAGTTGAAGACGTAAACCGAGCCACACCGGATTTAAACGATAGCACCGAGGCGACAGAGGTCGCAGGAGATAAAGTCGGGGCCCAGTTTATCCATTACTTGAGCCGGTCGAGAGCTGCCAGTCATTACAGTAGTTATTAAGTTAATTATTAGTGTGTTGATTGACCCATTAGGGTAATCATTTTGATTCTATTATGCCGAACAAATCCGGGAAGAATAATACCCCCGCGAGCAATGCAAGAAATTGCTACAAATGTAGTCGAGCCGATAGTGAAGATGATATGGTGTGTTGCGATTTGTGCGAGCGATGGGAACACTTCCAGTGCGCGGGTGTAAGCGAGTCGATTGCAGAACCAGATAGGAGTTTCTAGTGTAATGATTGCATGGAGAATTGTGATGGTGCATCGAAGTCTGATGCATCATTCAACGAATCGTCCGTTAGCAAGAGCAGCCAAAAGTCTCATAAACTGCAGCTCAGTCTACAACTTCTCGAGGAACAACGAAATCTGAGGAAAAAGCGGATTGAAGAGGAAGAAGAGTACCTGTGGCAAAGATACCAGTTGTTGATGCAGGCTGAAGATGGAAAGGATTCGTCGAGCAGGAAAAGCGAAGTTAGCGTGAAAAGTAAGCGTGAACTGCAGCTCAGTCTACAACTTCTCGAGGAACAACGAAATCTGAGGAAAAAGCGGATTGAAGAGGAAGAAGAGTACCTGTGGCAAAGATACCAGTTGTTGATGCAGGCTGAAGATGGAAAGGATTCGTCGAGCAGGAAAAGCGAAGTTAGCGTGAAAAGTAAGCGTGAACAGATGGAGAAATGGCTCACCAAGAATGCTCAAGTGGAGGGAAAAGGACAATCGAAGCATTCGATGGCGGGAGTGAAGGCTACCCAGTCGGTCTCAGTCGTCAGTCAGGCGAATCCGGGGATTCTGGTGCCATCATCGATCACGGTTTCTTCAAGCGAAGGAACGTTCAGTCAACCCGTGTTGAATCAAGAAGTACTAACAAATTCTGCGATTCCTGTGGCAGTTGTAACAACAGTTGGTGAAAGATTAGTCACGTCAGTTGGCACAGCCCCGATGATCTCTTCGTCAGTAGTCTCGAGTATGCCAATCGTGTCAACGATTTCGAATTTGCCATTGACAGTAAATCTAAATCCTTCTATTTATCCGGGCACTGCACCGGTTTACTCGTATCCCGGAACGAACACGATAAAATCCAGTGCACCTAGGATGATTCCGGCAATCCCATACGAATCGAGTAGTATCTATAGAAATCCACAACAGCATTTAGCTCAAACCAGTGTTAGTCCGTCGGCGTGTTTGCAGAATTCAGCAACATCCAATCAATTACCGACTGTCACTAGCGGCACTCTATTCGGGTATTCAACATCAATCGCTGCTGAAACACCAGTTGCGTTTCCAGCAACATCAGTAGCACCACCACTGATACCAGTCGGTGGGATTAGGATCAACTCTTCGACCCATTCGATCGGACCAACTAGTGCTCAGTTGGCAGCGCGGCAGGTCATGCCACGGGAATTACCAAAGTTCAACGGGGATCCCGAGGAGTGGCCAATTTTCTACAGCTCGTTCAAAAATACGACGGAGGTTTGCGGATATTCGGATGCTGAGAATCTGGCCCGGCTACAACGATGTTTGGGAGGATCAGCACTGGCATCAGTGAGAAGTCGTCTGCTTCTACCCGCAGCAGTTCCGTACGTGATTGAAACGCTACATAAGCTCTATGGAAGACCGGAGATACTCATCAGTTCGCTTTTGAAGAAGGTTAGAAACGCTCCGCCTCCGAAATCAGACAATTTAAATACCATCATCGCTTATGGATTGGTAATTCAAAATCTCGTTGATCATATCGTCTTGGCCGATCAACAAGCTCACTTGTCGAATCCGATGCTAATCCAGGAGTTGGTCGATAAGTTACCCACCTCGCTGAAGATGCAGTGGGGGACTTTCAAGCAAGGGTTCTCTCACGTCAACCTGGCGACGTTCAATAGTTTCATGTCGGGGCTAGTGAATTTGGCTTCTGAGTTGTGTATCGGTGTAGACTTAGAGCAAATCAATCAAAGGCAGCTTAGGGTGGAGAAAACTAAGCAGAAGGAGAAGCTGTTCACTCACGCTAATGAATCGTCAACTATTTCAAACAAACGAAGTGCAACTGCAGTCGAAGAATCTTCGTCGAAAGCGTGTTCCTATTGCGACGACGATGGGCACCAGATACGCAACTGTTCTAGCTTCAAGTCGTTGGACATTGGAGGCCGTTGGAAGGCAATGCGACAGAAGAATTTGTGTCGATTGTGCTTGATACCCCATCGTAAATGGCCGTGTCGTTCTAAGAAAGAGTGTGGAGTGGATGGATGTCGCATTCGTCATCATATGCTGTTGCACAGTATCCGAAATGACGCGTCCGATGACTCCAAATCTAGGGAGACCGTTCACAATAATCATCACCACACGAAATCGTTTTCGCTGTTTCGGTACCTGCCTGTGACGCTGTACGGAAATGGGAAGCAAGTTGAAACCTTCGTGTTCCTGGACGATGGATCGTCATCAACGTTGCTCGAAGAGGGGATCGCATCACAATTAGGCATTGAAGGTGAACCAGACAACCTGTTCCTGAGTTGGACCGGAAAGATTAGCAGACACGAGTAGACTTCCAAGCGATTGAGTGTGAAGATATCTGGTTCTGGTAAAAAGGAATTGTTCCAGCTGAGCAACGTTCGAACCGTGCGTGAATTGGGACTTCCAATCCAGACGATAGATTACGCAGAGTTGGCAAAAGCGTACCCGCATCTTCAGGGTCTTCCCGTAGCCAGTTACGCAGATGCCAAGCCGGGCATAATTGTTGGTCTAGAACACGTTCAGCTGCTTACTAGTTTAAAAACTCGTGAAGGTGGTAACAGTGAACCGGTCGCAACTAAGACCCGCCTAGGCTGGTGCATATATGGGAGAAATTCCGGTAACGATGGATCCATCGTACAGTTACACGTTCATGCCTGCGAAGAAATGACCAATAACGATCTACACGATTCGATGAGAAAGTTTTTCGCGGTAGAGGATGCCGCAGTAACAAAACAGCTTGAAGCGGAGGAAGATAAGCGAGCACGAAGCATTCTGGAAGCCACGACTGTACGAAAGGGAAGTCGTATGGAGACGGGTTTGCTTTTCCGAACAGATGTTGTGAACTTCCCGGACAGCTTTCCAATGGCGCTCATCAGAATGAAAGGTTTAGAGAAACGGCTGGCTAAAGATCCTGAACTGCGTAGAAGAGTGAACGAGCAAATGGAGAACTACGAACAGAAGCAGTATATCTGTAAAGTATCCCCGGAAGATTTGAAAAAGATTAATCCACAGCGGGTGTGGTATCTCCCGTTAGGAGTGGTTATAAATCCCAAGAAACTCAACAAAATACGAATGGTGCGGGATGCTGCAGCGAAGGCAGGTGGTGTCTCATTCAACGATATGCTACTCAAGGGCCCGGATCTACTCGTGTCTCTCGTAGAAGTTTTGCTACGTTTCAGGGAAGGCAAGATTGCGGTAAGTTCCGACATCCGCGAAATGTTCCTGAGGATTCTTATTCGGGACGCAGACAAATGGTCGCAGTGTTTCCTATGGCGTACCAGCTCGGAGGATGACATCCAAGTCTACGTCATAAATGTCGCGATGTTCGGGGCAACCAGTTCGCCATTCACGGCACAATTTGTAAAGAACAAAAATGCTTATGATTACGTGAAATTGTTTCCCAGAGCAGTAGAGGCAATAGTTAAGAATCATTATGTTGATGATTTTCTCGATAGCGTCAACTCGGTCGAGGAAGCTGTTCAGCTTGTCCAGCAAGTACGGTTAATTCACGCAGCAGCAGGATTCGAATTCGGGAAAATTCTTTCCAACTCGCAAGAGGTGCTCGACCTTCTAGGTGAAACTGAGTCATTGAGCAGCAAGTCCATGAACCTAGAGAAAGATTCTATGTACGAGCGTGTTTTAGGTGTGATGTGGGTCCCTACAGCAGATCACTTCACTTTCGATCAGACAGGGTTGGTAAGCGTCTCAAACAATGGTGGAGTGGTCCCAACAAAGCGACAAGTCCTACGAACCGTGATGAAGTTGTACGATCCACTGGGATTTGTGGCGCATTTCGTGGTGCAAGGCAAAATATTGATGCAGGAGATATGGCGCACAGGAACTAATTGGGATGAACCCATAGCGGAGCAGTTACATGATCTATGGGCCAGATGGATGGAACTCTATACGAAAACGAACGAAGTGAAAGTCCCTCGATGCTTTCTCGGAAACTACCTTCCGCAGGAGATTAACGAAATCGAAATCCACGTGTTCACAGATGCAAGCGTTGCCGCCTGCGCGTGTGTAGTCTATTTGAGGATATCGTACTATGGAGGAACCTGGTGTTCGTTAGTCGCAGCAAAAACGAAAGTGTCCCCACTTCGAACGCTGTCAATCCCTCGTCTGGAGCTTCAGGCTGCCATGGTGGGAGCACGTCTGCTGCAAAACGTTTGTTCAGCACTAACACTCAAACTTAAGAGACGCTTCCTATGATCCGATTCAGCAACAGTCTTGGCGTGGCTTCGATCGGATAGCCGTCGATATCACCAGTTCGTTTCATTCCGTGTGGGTGAAATTCTTTCATTAACCAACGTTGACGAATGGCATTACGTTCCCTCTAAGCTCAACGTGGCTGACGATGCCACCAAGTGGAATTCAGGACCATCGTTTGACCCAGAAAGTCGTTGGTTCAAAGGCCCACCGTTTCTATGGGGCCCGAAGAAGCAGTGGCCGAAGCAATCAACAGCAATTATTGAATCGGAAGTGAATGCGGCGTGTGAAGAACTTCGCATGGTGGCCGTACACCGAACGGCTGAAGAAGTAATCAAAGTTGAACGATTCTCGAATTGGAATCGGTTGATTCGAACAATGGCCTATGTTCACCGGGCAGTGAAAACCTTCAAGGGAATTCTGCGTGAGGAAAATTTGCAGCATGGATTAAGCCAGGAAGATTTCGCGAAAGCCGAGCAGGCACTATGGCGCCAGGCTCAATCACAGGTTTATACAAAGGAAATTCACGATCTGAGTAACGGCAGCAGCGTTGACAGAAGCAGTTCATTGTATTCACTGGTTCCGTTCATGGATGAATTCGGAGTTATTCGAGTTGGAAGCCGGATCGGAAACGCACCAAACATTCCATATGCAACGAAATATCCGGTTGTGATGCCTAGGGATCATCATATTACCCTTCTTTTGGTACATTCCTTTCACCAACGGTTTCTACACGCTAATGGCGAAACAGTCTGCAACGAACTGCAGCAGCAATTCTACATACCCAAGCTTCGAGTGCTAGTACGGAAAGTTGGCCGAAACTGTCAGCATTGCAAAATAAAGAAGGCAGTCCCCAAGGCACCGCAAATGGGACCACTGCCCAGAGTGCGCCTAACACCCTTCATCCGACCGTTCACGTACGTCGGCGTAGATTACATGGGGCCGTTCGAAGTTAAAGTCGGGCGCAGTGTAGTGAAGAGGTGGATCTGTCTGTTCACCTGTCTTACGGTACGGGCTGTCCATCTCGAGCTAGCCCACAGTCTGTCGTCGACTGCCTGCGTGATGGCATTCAGGAGATTTGTGGCCAGAAGAGGTGCACCATTGGAAGTATTTTCGGACAATGGTACGAATTTCGTGGGAACCAATCGCCAGTTGTCTGAAGAGAAACAGAAAATCCAGGAAATCATCGAGGACTGCGCCGCCACTTTTACAAATGCGAATACCCAGTGGCACTTCAACGTTCCGGCAGCTCCGCACATGGGAGGACCATGGGAGCGTATGGTGAAGTCCGTGAAGACAGCAATAAAGGCGATATCGGATAGTCCACGACGTCCTAGTGATGAGGTATTGGAAACTATCATGTTGGAGGCTGAGGCTATTATCAACTCGCGACCTTTAACGTACGTTCCTTTGGAGGCACCCGAGGCAGAGGCACTCACGCCGAACCACTTCCTCCTGTACGGGTCGACCGGAATCAAACAACCAAGTACTGATCAGGTGAACGGAAACACGTTACAAGATAGCTGGAAACTTGCGCAACACATCAGGGACGAGTTTTGGCGTAGATGGGTACGCGAATATCTTCCGACTCTAACAAGACGCACGAAGTGGTTCGAAGCAACTAAGCCGCTGGAACCTGGAGATCTGGTGATAATCATCGATGAGCAGGCGAGGAGTCGTTGGGAACGAGGACGAATATTGAAGACCTTTCCGGATACATCTGGGCAAGTGAGGCGTGCTATTGTGCAAACTGCCAGGGGAGTGTTCGCAAGGCCGGCGGTGAAACTTGCAGTTTTGGACGTACGAGGAAATGAAGGGAGTCCGGAAAACGTCGCTCCGGATACAGAAGTGGTTCACGGGTCGGGGAATGTTGCCGAGACCCCTCGTCGCGGCGAAAAGATGGTGAACCAACCTGAACCATCGCGAGCGAGTCGGGCGAAACGGGTCTAGAAACTTCCGTATCCATAGTTACGCCATTTTGTTATTTTCACTCCTCAACATTGTACTAGTTATTCGGTTCACGTTCGGAAGTGTTCATTTGCATTATAATACATACTGTACGCTTCAAATTTGCCACGCAGTAAGTGGACAATTTAATTGAATTCAGGTATTTAAGAAGCATTATTTAATAGTAATTTTATATCCTAACATGAACTCTTGCTGTAGTAGTTTTTCTGGAATTAACCCTTCTGGTTGAAAAGTGACGGAGAAAATCTGAAAACGGAAGAAAATACCGATAATGTAAGAGATTAATTATACTTACCTTTATAATGTTCACTAAATACCTAAAAATAAATTATAGCTTGTAGCTGCTTAGTAACGCAACTGAAGAACGGTGTTTGTTCTGACTTCGAGAACAGATTTAGAATCTGTTCGTTTTTTTTGGTTCAGATAACCAGAAGGGCTTGAATCGTGTACGCCAGGGGGTTTCAGATTTTTTATGGCAGAGCACTTTTTATAGCAAAAACATTTGACGGAGCACCTGCAATTTTTAAACCAAATAAACAAATTCTATTGGCATTGAAATAACCCGACTACGAAAAACTCTATTTCAATTGCGCGTCGCAGTTACACGACATCTGACCCGGAGTAAATAAGATAAATTACTATATGCCCTGTGAAATTGAATTAAAGAATGTTTATTTCAAGGTGGGTTTTCAAGTGGGAGCATTTGCTATAACTTTGCGGAGCACAAATTTCCCGCGGAGCACCATTTGAAAACCCCTGATGTACGCCATGGCACAACTTTTTTTTGAACCCCCTCACTTCATCACCTTGTAACTATTCTAGTTATGAATATTTTTTCTCCGTTTTATTGTTAAAAGATAGATGAACAAATAATGATTGTTTTATTTTTACGGAGTTCGAAAAAACGTCCTAAATTCGCGTCTCTACACTAGAATACCCCCTTAAGGGAAAGTGGCACAAAGCGGTCAAAGTTTGAGTTTTTTTAAACTTTAAAATTCAAATATGCAAGGGGTTTTTAAAGGTTCGGAGACTGGGTTACGCTTCCGTGGCCAAGTGGTTAGCGGCACACCTGACATGCCGGGGGTTCAATTCCCGTTCTGGTCGGGGGAAAATTTTTGTCAGAGAAACTTCCTCCGACTTGCACTGTGGTCACACGTCTTCTAGAGCTTGCCACTCAGAATGCATTCAAGGCGTGCTATTTGGCATAGAAATCTCAACTAAGTACGTATAAAAAATGACGCAAGTAATACTACGTTGAGACGGTGAAGTTCCTTTAGGAACGTTAGTGCCATTTAACCCTTAAATGCATGATTTTTCCCTTTTAAATACAAACTGTGTATGAAAGTGTTGCGCCAATCTGTCAAATTTTGACAGTTAAAAAAGTATCATAAAAGTTTGCGTTATAGATATTTTTAGCATCTTTTAAAAGTAAAAAATACTGTGTTTGGATTACCGTTTAAAAATTATGTAAGGAAGAAAACACTGATGTACATATACATCATCATGCATTTAACCCTTTCACTATGGCAGTGTGCTCTGTCGGAGTGCTACCGCTGTACGGAGCATTGCGTTGAAAAGTATCACAGTATGCAGGTATAGAGGTGAATGAACTGCAAAGTTTAAGGCGGCTCGCACACCGGAGCAATGAGCAACTAGCAACTGTCAACATGCAATAAGCAATATTATCACCAATGGATTTTTCCATTTAATCTTTGTTGATCTCGCACACCGACGCAATACGATATCGCTGTCGCCTTTACAGAGCAACACATGTCGCTAGCAACACGGCGTGTCGGTTGAATAGCAACTTATCGCTCATATTTTGACAAGTTTCGTACATTAAGGCGATTGTTTGCATAATGTCAGGGGTTTTTATTGCTCTGGTATGCGAAGAACAACAAAATATGTTTCCTGTTGCATATTGTGTACTGCAGTTTGCTAGTTGCTTATTGCTGCGGTGTGCGAGCCGCCTAAAGCCTCTTAAAAACAAAGAATCAATCAATCACAGTATGCAGTATCACCCTGATGTCGTCTGGTGACCGGAATAAATCGCCACAGTAAACAACTGCAACAGAAACAACCGCTTAGAAAAAGTGTAGTAGGCTAGAAATATTTGGCGCGGGAAAAACATCATGTGCCTCACATTTCTATTATAAATTTATTCTCTTGTTCTCGTTTTTCGAAATTTATTCTGAGGACAATGTAATGGGGACGAAGTCCCCATTTGGCGAGGATAAGGAATCGAGGCGGCCCATGCCGCCAAGATGACGCAATCCGAGTCCACCGCCGACCCGCCGTCGGAAGCGGCGGTGTCTCGCACGCAAACCTGGGATCCACTGATTGCCCGGTTAGTTTGAAACATAGGATACGATCCTTTAGCAATGTCCGACCGAGCTCTAGCGAGCGTCGGACGGTATACGTCTGCCCGGGGCGTTACGTTTGCCTGGGGCGATACGTTTGCCCGGTTAATTCTTGTTTTGAAATACAATACCGCGCCACAATATTTATAGCCTACTACACATTTTATAAGCGGTGGTTTCTGTTGCAGTCGTTTTCTGTGGCGATTTATTCCGGGAACCATGTCGTCTATAGACGACACTCGTACACAAAGGTCGTCGTGCGGATGTCGCCTATAGACGACGCTCATAGAGAAACGGTTAACGGTTAAGGAGAAGAAGACTGGGTTACGGCTTAACTATATTGGAAACGGAAATCGTCAAAAGGCTATCTCAGATGGTATCATATCACGTGGATAGATTGCGTTTATCATCTTTCTGAAAAAAAACCTACATACTGTACAACGCATATTTGACCTTGGGTAGTAAACAAGTCTTCCGTCGCAAAGTGTCTGCTTGAGAAGCGATTTCTTCACTTCCCTGCTGAGACGATACTACACAAAGACAAATCATGCTGATTCTTCTTTATATTGATCTTTTTACATCAACAAAATGAGTAAAACAATGTTGCTTAGCGGTAAGCTGTGTAGCTGCGTTGTTCCGCTTCTGCGCAGTAGATATCGCAAGTAGATACACTCGATTATAAATATTATGACGAAAACATAAAGGAAACACTGTTAGCCTTGCACCTATCCATTTTGCAACTGTGATGTGTTGTAAAAATCAGCTGTCCAGTGAAGGTGTTGAGTTAGCTATACGCATGCCGCGACACGCACACTTATTGCTCTGAGCTAGGGTGCCCTGGAAGGTCCTTATAGATAATCATAATTTTGATGTTGCTATATTGACTGAAGGTTTGAAAAGTTACAAAATCAGAACCCTTCAGCTGCGAGTTCTGTAATGTTCGATGATGACGCTCAAATGTGGGAACTTACCACCCTAATGATGAATGCATTCAAACCTTTGGTACACTAACGAGAGTTATTTGAGGTGAGTATCGTAGCAAAACAAAGAAATGATTCTATGAATGCCTCACTGCTACACAAACAGCAACCGTAATCGAAACAGGCGGTTGCATTGCATATAAACAACAATACGCCAATACACTCGTAATAGTTAAAGCAAATAATTTTGGTGAAAAAATGATTCAATGAAACGAAAGTCTATCCAATGCGATCGAATCACAGACAATTAAAACTACCAGACTCATTAGAACATGCCAAAGATTTCAAATTTCATACTCGTGTGCTTCCTTTTAAGGCTAGAAGTATACGTTTTTTGTTTCCGATAGTATTGACCTTCATTCATAGTTTCATACATTGTGGATTCGTTGCAGTTACCTTTATTTCGTGCAGATTATTTCGCTTGATTTGTAAATCGTAGATAATTTACCTATCGCTGTCTGTTCAGTGACACAGTACTAAAATCGATTTATGCACACCAACATTCCTTTTTCACCCCATTAATTTTGTTTATTTTCGTTGTTTACTCGTATAGTATACACTGATTAATTCCCAAACTGTGGCTCGAATATTATGAAAACACTAGAATTTTGCTTTGTCACTTATTGCGCGTTTTCCCGACAAGGTGATCTACGAGATTTTCAATCACGATTTTACACACTGTTCCGTCGTGTTCATTGAAGGTAGTGGTTTATGCTCGGCTCGTTGTGCTAGATCACCATTGAAACAATTACGAAATAGATTTTTCTTGCTTGGATTCTCCGCCGACTGAAATAGAAATAGTATGATTCTTTGTGACGGTCAGCACTGTAGGTCAAGATCCGCATGTTTTCATTTTTCTCTAAAAATAGTGTATCAGACTATATATCTATATCCACAAGCACTGATTCTTCGTGTGGAGTTTCCTTAATTTGGCAATCACTACAAACTGTATTACGTTATGATCATTATTCGCGACTATTAATCTAGCGTTGAATGTTCTTTTCAATTTTTACTGGAAGTAAAGCTAAAATGTAGTCCTTTTCATTTCGAAAGCTTGTTCCCTTCAGTATAATATAGAAATCCCGCGAACAACATGTAACTTACACGAACGGCGAAGTATTAAACCAACAAGCGAGGTTCGATACTTCGGATACATCCAACCACCTAGCCAGCGAATTTGTGTTCGTATACGTGAACGGGACACAAAGGTAAACAATTCGTGCTCATTCGTGTTTTCTCTATGTGGAAGTGCATAGCACAGAGTTGTCTTCAATGTGCATTCAGTTTAAGAATGGTTATTTTTCAACATAATGAACATAATTGGTAAGAATGATAATTTGAAGAACATACTACAAGAAAATAGCTACATCTAAATATAAATCTAATTGGAATATTAGATCGTTTCACTCTGTATAAAACCAAAAGTTTCAAGGCCAAACTTCTGCTGTCAGTTATTTTGATATACTGTTGGCTGGGGCTGTTCGAAACATTGAAGTTATTCGCGTTCACGGCATTGAGCTGAGCTTTGTGCACGCACTTTTAAGTTTTTAATTATAAATGGAACTTTGCCGTACCAAATATATATTATATGTAATAGAGTAATCCGTTTTCGCAAGTGGTGAAAAAATCTTGAACGAAAAATGTGTTTAAACGAATTATTTTATATTATTATGATGAGTTTTAGTAGAAATATCAAGGGATCTATAGAAGCATGGTTGAATTAGGTTCAGTACTGCGTGTTTCGAGTAACCAAATAGTATAAACTGAACATTTTCATTCAAATTTTATCAATTTTAAACTGTCTCAGACCGCCAAACTAATAGAGAATAATTTGCCTCCTAAGCAAGAATTTCCACCAGACGTCGATACTGTACATGCGTCATCGCTGATTAGAAACAAAATTTTGATTTCGACCGATGTTGGCGCCATCTATGGGTAGATTCTATCGCTCTCTTCATGAAAATGTTGCTAGTGCTTGCAACAATATTCAGTGCAACATCTGTGATGTTTGTTAACTTTTCGATCAGCACACTGAGAGAAATAATTAGTAAATATAACGAATTTTTTGGTAAATACTACCAATCTATAGTCATTTTCGACCGTACTAATAAACACATATGTCAAGCAGAACCATGATTCGGAAGCCCAATATCGGCTACATTTTCTCGCCGAAAATGCACGTATCAGAATTATTATATCCTTATTATACCTCCGTATTGCCTTATGGGAACAATGAAAATGGTTAATACGCGCTTTTCTCACCAATTTTCAGATATGACAATATCCAAGCTTACTAATGTTATCGAGTAAAATATACTAATCTCTGGTAGGGATGCGGGTTTGTTGACAATATGTACAAAAAATTTGTACATTCTATTAATTTTGCATTACCAAATGTATTTAGTAGTTTTCGACCGAGGATTTTTCTAAGGGCAGCAACTTGAATACGATTCAATATACATTAAGAGAAATAATTAGTATATATAATATTACAAATTTTCGAATAATGCTTCCTTTACAATGCAGGCTTTTAATCGCATGCGATATACTCACGCGCGATATTTTCAGAGCAGCTCTTTACAATGATGCGCGATATTGCGCGATAATCTGTCATAATCTCTCTGTCAAACCTGCATCCCTCTAATCATACTGCCATTATTTTTAACATACTCGACGATCAAGTTCCACGAAAACACAGGAGTTCCGCAATTCACTCAAAACTCCCTTGGTGGACACCAGAACTACGACACCTTCGTAATATCGTTCGGAAATCACGTAAACGTTTTTTCCGCGAAAGATCTTCGTGCAACAGGGATAGATTAAAACACCTTGAAACGATCTACAATGAATGTCAAGAAAACGCGTTTCGAAGTTACAACAACCGCACCGAATCAAACTTGAAACGTGATCCAGCATCTTTCTGGTCCTACATTAGGAACCTGAAAAATACTACTCGAATTCCCTCAGGAATGACGCATGATGGAGCTACTGCGGACTCGCCCGAGAATATCGCTGACTTTTTCGCGGACTTTTTTATTAGCGTGCACAATCGTGACACTCCCAGTTTATCAGCGGCTGGTCGAAACATTCCATCGTTTGACATAAACCTTCCGCTATTAACTTTCGCCCCAAATAACGTAGCTGCAGTTTTGAAAAAGCTTGACGCTTCCAAGGGTGCCGGTACAGACTGTCTACCTCCAGCATTTCTAAAGGAATGTGCAGATGCATTAAAAACTCCTATCAGCACAATCTTCAATCGTTCCCTGAGCGAGCGTAGGTTTCCAGAGGTGTGGAAGATGGCATCGATCACTCCAATTCACAAGTCTGGTAGTGTTCACGCCATTTGTAACTACCGAGGAATCTCGATATTATGCTGCATTGCTAAAGTTTTTGAAGAACTCGTCCACCGGAGTCTCTTTAATGCGGTTCGTTCGTTCATAACTGATGCTCAACATGGTTTTGTGAAGAAATGTTCAACCGTTTCAAATCTGATGAGTTACATGAGCGTTCTGTCGGAAACTGTAGAAAGTCGCAGTCAGGTAGATGCTATATATTTTGATTTCTCGAAAGCTTTTGATAAAGTCCCCCACGAACTGGCTATCGCGAAACTCAAACATATTGCACTTCCTGAATGGATAACTGAGTGGCTCAGATCGTATCTAACCGATAGAAAAGCTTTCGTGAGAGTTGGAAGTGCTCGTTCCCGTACATATCTTATTTAATCCGGCGTCCCTCAAGGGAGCGTTCTTGGGCCCTTGATTTTCATTCTCTTCGTTAATGATCTCGCCAGCCGGCTGAGGTCTGGTAAGCTCTTCTACGCTGATGACCTAAAAATATTTAGGAAAATCTCTTCTATATTGGACTGCTATGCTCTACAAGCTGACGTGAATGAATTGGTTGCATGGTGTGCTGATGATGGAGTTGAACATCAGCAAGTGCAAGACAATCACATTTACAAGGCGCCAATCGTTTCTGTCCCATGACTACATAATCGGTTCTGCTGTTATCGATCGCGTTACCTCCATTCGAGATCTCGGGGTAATTCTCGACATCAAACTAAAGTTTACCGAACACATCAACAACGTCATCGCAAAAGGATACGCTGTTCTAGGGTTTATCCGGCGGAACACGCAGTCCTTCCGTGACCCGTACACGCTGAAGGCTCTGTACAGCTCAATGGTTCGAAGTGTCGCTACGCCTTAAGACAACTGCCATGGAACGATCCCGCTCATCTTCCTGATTACGAAAGTCGCTGCATGCTTATTGACATAGAAACGCTTTCGGCGAGGCGGAAGAAAATTCAACGTCTGTTCGTCTTCGATTTACTGTCCGGAAACATCGACTGTGCGGAGTTAATCAGCGAGATACGGTTTTACGCTCCCACCAGACAGCTCCGCGAAAGACAGCTATTGGCGATACGGCCGCATACAACGTCGTACGGGCAAAACTGTCCTTTGTCCAGCTGCTTCCGTGCGTTTAATGAAGTTCAATGTCACTTCGATTTTAATGTATCTAAATGTGTTTTTACGTAGAATTAGGAATATTAGGTAGTATTTAAGATTTGTCAGTCTGTGAGATGTTTTTTTAAATCTAAGACGAAGTGAAATAAAATAAAATAAAAAAAAATTATTTGTTATGGACAAGTTTGTACTAGATTGGTGGAACAAAATTATACCGTTAGATGTGTGAATGAAAGTATTCCAGATAATGAATAATTGAAAAACTAGCTAATTCAATAGGATATTAACAAAAATGTGTAAAAATAATTATGATTATGCAGCAATATGCTTGCAATAGGTGATCGACTTAGCTCTCTGAACATTCATTTCGATGTATCGTTCCACCCATCTAGCATACATTGTTCCACCTGTCTGATGTATGTAGTATCATCACCTGTCAAAGCTACGCGATTTTCGCAGCCAAAGCTTGGAGAGTTCTATCTTTTTTCGCACTGTCATGGGTGATTTCTAGCTTTGCTCTGATTGGTTGACGAATAAAAAATCGTTATCAAAGAAAAAAAATCGCGCTCATTGTGCATAAATAATACCAACTCGTTATGCTTCCTTTACAATGCAGGCTTTTAATCGCATGCGATATACTCACTCGCGATAATTTTCAGTGCAGCTCTTTACAATGGTGCTCGATATCGCGCTATAACCTGTCGTAATCTGTCTGCCAAACCTGCATCATATTGCCATTATTTGTTATGAACAAGGTCGTACTAGATTAATGGAACAAAATGGTATCGCTAGAATTGTGAATGCAAGTATTAAATTCCAGTTAATTAATAATTGAAAAACTAACAAATTCAATCGAAAATAACCAAAAATTTGTAAAAATAATTAAAATTTTACAGCAATACGCTTGCAATAGGTGATCGACTCAGCTCTCACTTGATGAAGCGTTTCATATGTAAAGAGCTGAACATTTATTTCGATATATCGTTCCACCCATCTAGCATATATTGTTCCACCTGTCTGATGTATGTAGCTGTCAAAGCAACGCGATTTTCGCAGCCAAAGCTTGGAGAGTTCTATCTTTTTTCGCACTGTCATGGCGCTTTGCTCTGATTGGTTGACGAACAAAAATCGCCATTGAAGAAAAAAAAACGCTCTCATTGTGGATGATTGTAATTCCGGCATTAGTCATTTTCGACCGTACTAATCATTCGTATATTTTACGCGAGTAAATTGGTAAATACAAGTGTCAAAACATGTACGAGAATATCGCCCCAACTCCGATCCTTCTTTAGGGGTTTCGTGCCAACGCCCAATTTATTGTTAACGGGTTGCATTCGTATTGTTAGTATATTTTCAGTTCTTGCAATAATGACGACTAATTCCTTTACAATGCAGGCTTTTAATCGCATGCGAAATACTCACTCGCGATATTTTTCAATGCAGCTCTTTACAATGCTTAGCGATATCGCGCGATAATTTGTCATAATCTGTCTGTGAAACCTGCATCCCTCTAATCATAAGCCGGGTTCAGACGGTGCGAGTAAGCATACGAGTCGGTCTAGTCAGTTACTGCAGTGCAGCTACTCACACCGTGTGAACACATCATGCCAGTTAGTGTCATGTGTAATCCGGCGTGCGAGCTACTTCAAAGTTTTTTGAATTCACTCGCACTCGCATCTCTCAAAACGTCAAAAACAGAATTTAGCGTTCGAATCAGGGATGCCAAATGTAAAGACATGTCTCAATTTTTTAAATATTTGAAAATATGCGAAGATATTTATAGACTTGAAAATTATTGGAAAAACAAATAAAACCCTCATAGTTTCTAAATGAAATCGTTGTTATTTTGATATGCACGCTGGCTGGGCATGCTTTCTTTTTGAGATAGTTTTCTTGAGAATCTCTAATATAGAATCATTATCAGGCACAACTTTCATTCAAAATTCTCTCACAACTTGCAAAGAAAGTATTGTTCTAAAAAACACAATACATATTCGATTTTAAAAAGTACATTTCCATTCATTATTTCCATTTTTGACGCGTATTTATTCCACCTGCAAATCTACCATCATTTTTATTTCACAAATTGGAACACGAAGCTGCTGGCAAGACGAACTAAATAAAATTTTAAAAAATCTTCAATGTTGTCATTTATAGCATCACATACTTCCGGAATTATCTTAGTTATGAATGCTTTCGAGATTCTAAAAAATAACGACAACAATCTGAACGATATTCCAGAAGCAAGGCACATCAATGTCGTTTTTTAATTTCACTCTTGCAGGTATAGCATCCCTCATGAGTGTATCTCGGCGTTGTATTTTTGGACCAATGAAATCCAACAGTGTGCTACTGGAAACCTGAGACGAATACTGCCTATAGAGGAGTCGAATTCGGATCAATCATCTGTCATATTCGGACCTGATTGCTGTTCCTGACTATTTGATGGACATTTGAAAAATCATCTGGCATCCCTGGTAAGCCAATGCTGCAGTATCTAGTTTCGTGTCAGCAGCTCACACCGTGTGAACGGACAAGGCGAGTCAACCAATTGTCAAGCGAGTTCACCGGGTCAGTAGCTGCTCATTCAGTCAGTCAGCTACTAGCAACGTATAAATGGGCCTATACTGTCATTATTTGTTATGGACAAGATCGTACTAGATTGGTGGAACAAAATCATATCGCTAGAAATGTGAATGGAAGTATAAAACTCCGAATAATTAATAATTGAAAAACTAACGAATTCAATCAAATATTAACAAAAATGTGTAAAAATAATCATGATTATGCAGCAATACGCTTGCAATAAGTGATCGATTCAGCTCTCACTTTATGAAGCGTTTCATATGTACAGAGCTGAACATTTCTTTCGATATATCGTTCCACCCATCAAGCATATTTTGTTCCACCTGTCTGATGTATATAGTGTCTCCTATCAAAGCAACGCGATTTTCGCAGCCAAAGCTTGGAGAGCTCTATCTTTTTTCGCACTGTCATGGGTGATTTCGCGCTTTGCTCTGATTGGTTGACGAGTAAAAATCGCGATTGAAGGAAAAAAATCGCGCTCATTGTGGATGATTGTAAATCCGGCATAAATGGTTATATTTTGTTCATCTATTTCAACATACAAAATGGGTACTCAAGCACTTGTATGGGCACTGGTTTACGTTGGCACAATTTGCAGATGGGTCCATTTCCACGCTCGGAGATTTTTGCTGCTGGATGATTAGCATGTTGGTAATAAATATCTGCGTTGGTATTTTTATGCTGGTGTCATCGAGAGAATTTGTTTCGCACAACGATTGAATGACGTTCGCTGGCGCAATATTTGTACAATGAATGGAGAGGACGGACTAAAGACCCGGCGCCCGGAAACTCTTCAAGTTAACCTGAAAGAAAAACAAAAGGGCAGATTTGGTCTCGCTGGATTCGAGGGAATGATAAGTACGTCCGAAATTTATCTAGTCTAAATGTACCTGCCAACAGTTTCACAATCGATGGGCCAAGTAATGCACTTCCTTTCGAGGTGTAAGTTGTATAATCCCCAATACAAATATTGCCGCTTGTGGAACACATTAACTTTGTTTGGAAACACCGCTGCTGCTCAGGGACATAATAGCGTTTCTTCTGATGTGTGTATTCGGTGTGATCGTGCATTTCTTTTCGGCGCAAATAGCTTCGCCCCTGTAGGGGATTGGACTTGAACGCTTAAACAATTAATATAATAAAACAAAAAAAAATATACGAATAAAATAAACGGAATGTCACGAGTTCGAAATATATGTGAACAGAAAAATTGTACAATTAATACTCTAATGAAACTATCACATTTAAGAGCCCCTCGATCGTGTTCGGATGCGAACGAATATCGGTGAAAAGCATAGGCGAAAATGAAACGTTCGGGGTTCTCTTGGCTACTTTCGTGGCGAACAGACGTGCAACACGTTAAGTCTTTAAAAAAAAGACGAGTGGGTAATGTCGGGGACATAACCGGAGTGACGTAGGACTATACAAAGGGGACAGCTTTTGCTAAATATATATTTTAAATATATTGTTTTATTTTCTTCTCCTACGTGAATACCTACCTATCTAACTGAAAAATGGATTAGCTTACTGTTTACTCTTTATGAATATGTCAGTGCAGTTTTCAGAACCTTTGATGTTGTGTTTTTGCGTTTTTTTTACAAACATTCTCAATTTTTTCTCACTATCTTATAGTTGCTTCTTGATATTTTTCTGAAGGCTTGGTACTTATTCAATGTTCAACGCCGGGCATCTTTTGGCGTATGCACATATCGTACAATCAAAATGATGGCTATGATAGGGAATGCATAGTGGTTCTCAGCTCATTCACTATCATATATTTCACTATTGAGCACATTACCGTACCTTAAACTGTGGTTTCGTAAACGAATGAATTGTAAGATTTGTAGTCTCCGCAAACAATGTAAATAAAAATGAAATGGAGACGAACTTTACGATCTGTCGAGAAATAGATGAGCTATAAGCGTTCTGAAAAACCAACAGTGAATACAGGGACGGATGACCTTCGGATTAAAGTCCTTTAAAATAAGAACAGAGCAACAGGAAATACATAGCTCATCATGTTGCTCCTTAGTTATGTTTCTATACAATGCAGATGTAACCTCAGTCAATTTTCAACATCAGTTATCAACCAAAGAAAGCAGTTCTTGCTACCGAGAAAATCGTGAATGCCATCCTGCATGAAGCCACTTTCAATTCGGGAACCATGCATGGGTTTGTGAGAACTGAATGATCAACTTAAAAGACCCCAACCACCAAGAAGTTCAAAAACAAGCATAATCAAAATAAATCAGTTCATATTATATATCATATTATGTCACTTCAGAATGCATTGGTATTGTGAATAACTTTTAATAACTCTTCTTTAAAAGGTTTAATGGCCCTGAAAAGCGCCGTGTTTTACGGTGGCTGGTTTTGCCACCAAAGCAGTCTGTATAAACAAACTTTTTCCTTTTTCTACCTGCTGCCGTTTTGCGATTGCGTTTGCCACTCGCTGAAACTAGTTGTTGCCACCGAACCGAATGTGCTCTGTAGGCGGGTTTTCTTATTGTCGTGAGCAGCATTGCAAGCCAACTTGAGCATTCCGCCGGCCGAAATTCTATAACCGCTATTAGGTATACTGGTGCTCCGGAACCAATCCGTTGATGCGATGTGATGTGAAACGATGCCATACAACCACACTGATTTACGGTTTGAAAGAGAATGATATATTTTTCAGCGGATCCGCGCGTTTTGTACTTTAGCGGTACACGCTCACAGGATAGAGACAAATCGGCAGACTCAGCCAAAGGGGCGAGTCCAACGAGACGAACGAATGAGCGTTATAAGGCAGCGATGGCAAAAACATACATTCATTACGATTTGTTCGCTCGTTGGATTCACATGCAGGCTAAAAAGGGTCCTTTTCAAGATCACAAAATTATCTTTAATCTAAAGAGCTTATTGTTTTGTTATCACTCGATATCCCCATCTTGTTCGGCTAAACCTTTCTGTTTAGCGATTGCGTTTGCCACTCGCCACAGCTTTCACAGTTGGAAAATTTCTTCCCATCCTGCTTGTGACATGTTGTACAGTAAATTACATTTAACGCGACGTGCCGAAGCACCGCTCAGTGTCGCATTGGAGGCGATTTTAACCTGTAATTGAACATTTGCGATGACAGTGGTACAGTGTAGACTTTCAATGTGGGGTCATAATTTGGACCCCGAACTCTATGTTTACAAAAATGTCCAACTAAATATGTCGCATTACAGGTCCGTCAAATTAGCTATATGTCGAGCTAAATGTAAATTACTGTACTTTCAATCTGGAAGCAATTTAAGAATTCTTGAAAATTGAATAATCGAGAAAGTCCCCAACCATCAATAAGCTCAGCACAACTGCCAAATTCTCATACTCATCATATCTTGGCAAACAAATTATGAAAAAATCAATTTGTGTTTTATTATTGTGAAAAAGTGAAAAAGTGGATAATATTTTAGAATGCATTGAACTGTATTTCGTAAACTCTTTTTTGAAAGGTTTAATGGCAGTGATAAGCGCCGTGTTTTATGGAATGGTTCCAATTTAGAAAACTTAGTACTCGTGGTTTTGAAAAAAACCATTTCGAACGCCCTCGATGCCGCCTTGTTCTGGATTTGCCACCAAAGCAGTTTATATAAAGAACAAACTTTTTCTTCTGCTACCTGCTGCCGTTTTGCGATTGCGTTTGCCACTCGCCACTCGCTGCAACTGCCTGTTGTTGTCTTGGTGTCCACGGAACCGATTGTGGTCTGTTCTGAATGCGGGTTTACTTATCGTCGCGAGCAGCTTTGCCAGCTAACTCGATAACTTCGGCGGCCGAAACTATATATCGCCGGCTAGGTGGACTGGTGCACTGGTACTAACGCGCTTGGCCTAGCTACCCTTGCGGAGCAATTGGCGGATACACCTACGGTGAATTGCAGACCAACACGGTTCGAGCGGGATTTTGCCTTTCCCTTCACTTTTCCTCCTTTGTCATGTCCAGACATGGATGCTTGTGTTGCTTTGTTGATTTGATGTGATGCGAAACGATGTGGTGTACGGTTCGGATGAGAATGATCGTTACGGCAGCGGAGAGGGGATTTTTAAGCTGACTGGCTGGCTCGAGAATTACGCATGTGTGAGACTACGACCAATGTTTCGTTCATATTTTGACGTGGGACTACGTCTAACCGGAATATATGGAGGGTAAAATGAAAACCTAAACACAGAACATGCAAGAAAAAATGAAAGATTTCGAATGCTTATACATTCGTACATTTCGTACTGGATAGGAGAGATGTTTGCATCACTTGATAGGGAATATTTCTACGCATCTATCGCAACTAACAAAATGTTGTTTTTCATTAGATAAACAATTGAATAACTGTAAAATATTAGGCGTTATCTAAACGCCCTAACTGCATCGTTTTGATTGGCCCGATTTACGGTTTCCCTAACACAGCCATCAAAACCAAGCAGCCTAGGGGAAATCGGCATTGCAAATTCATACAAATCGGGGGTATTTTTGTTCCGATTGAAATGTGTTTCCCTAACACAGACTTCAAAACCGAGGTTTCTGGGGAAATCGGCTCTGCAAATAAATGCAAACTGCGAGTACTTTTGTCCTCGCTTGCCTTTGTGTAGAGTGGAATATGTCTGTCCTAACATGATCTTCTAAACTTAGGAACCTGGGAAAATCGTGCAGACACTAGAAGCGAATGAACTTCCCAGTTTCAAGCAAATTCGAGATTCGAGAAGTATGTACACTTTTGGGATGTAAACTTCAGAGGGAAATGTAAAATAAAATAATCGTTTGATAATTTTTTTTTGTCTTTATTGGAAAGATTTTCAGCCTTAGGCTGGTTCATCAAACGTTTGATAATTCTTCCGTACATATATTTTGTTCTAGTCATCATACCAAACGTAAAAGGTCCATCATTAAATTTACTTGTAACGAAGAACAATCAATCACAATAAATGAATTGACTTTACACGGCATTTGTTCATTTTTTTCACTCACAGAGCAAATATATTGAACTCAATTGAATTTGGAAACTGTTTCATTCAATCAAGAATTTAATCAATACAAACGAATGATTGCTAAGCTAAGGTAGTTCCACGTGAACCTTGCGGTTATATCATAAGTATAACCCACTATTTTTTTTTCTTTTTCCTTTCCAATCATGCTTCATTGTATTTCGCTGCTGCTCTGGTTGCCCGTTTTGGTCGGTACGATTTGAGGAGTACAAAATGGACCAATCAAAAATGGGCACATAGTGCATTTGGACAATGCTTGATATTTCACAATTATTCAATTATTTATCTCAAGAAAAATGAAATGTTATTCGTTAAGATAGATGTGTAGATATATTTCCTATCAATTGATGCAAAAACCTTTGCGATCTAGTGAGAAATGCTCGAGTTATAAACGTTCCAAATCTTGCATTTTTTCCTACTTGTTCAGTGCCTAGATTTTCATTTCACCCCCTATATCTTCCGGTTAGACGTAGTCTTACGTCAAAACAGGAAGTGGGTTATATCTGTGGTATAACCGCAAGGGTGACGTAGGACTATCGCTGATTTAGTGACCATTTGTTTTGAGTTGCATCTGAATCGAAAACGAGAGCGTTACGTTGAAGGCACAATATTCAGCAAAAGAAGCAATCACCCGAAAGTTGTATAATACATAATACATTGCTTGTATTGTGATATGATTTGTATCCCATTTCCAATAGACAAAATATCTGTTGCATCAAATCCGTCTACATATTTTTTTTGTTCGCTCATCCACAACACCCATTTCTCGTTTGAGAAATTGTTGAGTAAACATCGTCTGCCAATGCGCGTAGAGCGGCAATTCCTTCTTATGATTCATTGCACCTCTCATAAATTGCCGAAAGACGTGGTCTTACGTTGATCGCACTTGATTGAAAAATCACAAAACCAAATGTATTTGGTCGCAGTATTATATGGATAGAAAACATAATAAACTCTTTCGCTCGAATGTAATTTACAATTCCAAGGGGAACTGGTAGATTATTTTTCAGCAACGATAACATTTTTCCAGATTCTCCTCGATACTCGAAGCCCAATGCTAACTCGATAACCACCAGTTCATTGTCCTTGAAAAATCACAAAACCAAATGTATTTGATCGCAGTGTTATATGGTTAGAAAACATTAAAATAAACTCTTTCGCATGAAAGTTTTTTTCAATTCCCAGGGGAACTGGCAGATTTTTTACAGCAACGATAACATCTTTCCGGAATCTTCTCGATGCTGAATGGCAACCAAACGAAAATAGTTCCGTGCCTGTATGTGTATGTGTGGCTGTTGCTCCGATGTCTGCGATGTTTTTCGATGCTGGTACTCTTTTGGTTGCCTTCTCTTCTCCTTCTGATGGATCGGTTTTTCTGCACTCCCTCACAGTTCCAAACAAACTGAATGCGTTCCAGGTCAGGTCAGGTCAGGTAATGAATCCCTCGATGCCTCGCCGTCCAGCTCGTTCAGTAACGATGTTGTCTTGTCGATGTCGATGTCCTCACGAATGCGTTTCACCACCATAGTATCGCTTAAGTATTCTTTTTATCTGTGATCGAATCGAGAGAAGATGTGGTATACGATGGCGAATTGGAAGGCAACCTAGAGGCGAATGAACTCTCTGAGTTTGTAACTTTCAGCGACTGAGCAATAATCGATTGAAAATTATAAGATTTTCGCGATGCGAAACATTTTCCGTTGCGCGCCCATTCAATATTGGATGCGAAAATATCCAATATCCAAAAATATCACAATTCCCAGGGGAACTGGTAGATTATTTTTCAGCAACGATAACATCTTTCCAGATTTTCCTTGATACTCGAAGCCCACCAGTGGTTAATGCTCACTCGATAACCACCTGTTCATTGCACTTGATTGACAAAATCACAAAACCAAATGTATTTGATCGCAGTGTTATATAGTTAGAAAACATTAAAATAAACTCTTTCGCTTGAATGTTTTTTTTTTCAATTCCCAGGGCTGCCGTTTTACGCATAGTTGTCCCATCTTCCAAAATCAGCAACTGAGAAAAACACCACCAAAGTTTTATCGCATATTTGCCTACCACAAAGCATTTCAATTTAGCAATACACCGGGTTTTTTTATGAGCACTATATTATTGTTCAATGAAATGTGATGAGATCCACTCACTGAATCAATCATGCTTGATTACGGGTTACGGATTACGATTTCATGATAAACGAAGTTAGCTGCACCATAACAACATGCTCCAATCGCTGTTGAATTATAACTGAGTGGATATCCGAGCGGCGCTCGCTTATATATCGATTGATGATTTCAATAGCCTGTTTCGAAAGCAATTTTAAGGCTATGAAACAAGTTTTGGGATGAAAAAGTAACAAATGAATAACGCGTAGACATTTTATTTTTCGAATAAAGTGTTTATCATACCATTTCGTTCGGTTGTTTAGGAGCTATTAACGCTCAAAATCTCGGTCTCCGGCGTAACGCTTTCGTTTCCAAAACTTTGATTTTACACCCCGGTATAGAAATTAAAGACGTAGTCCTACGTAAAAATTTAATTCATTATTAAAAATTATTATATCCCCCTTCGATATTTTTTTATATGTTTTCATGCATGTTGTATATAATTTGGGTGGCTTCCATCATTTGTATCAATTTCAATAAAATCGAAGAAGATCGAAATTTGCTGTTTTATTGGCTGATTTGGGGTTGAACTGCTCCGCAGTAACTTGAAATATGCCGTTTGTGCGTGAAAACCGTCTTATTAACTTAACTTATTATTACTTATTAATACGTATGAAGAGAATGCAGGATCTTAGAGACCCTTTCCTCGTACTTGTACTTGTCCGCAAAAGAGTTAACTAACTGTAATTCCATTCGTGATCTACATTGGATTTTCTTTTGTTTCCATTTTCGCACAAAAAAACGCGCACAAAAAGTCATAAGAGAGTTGTGTCCAAAACATGACCGCATAGTTGACGTAGGATTCCGTTAGGCTATCTGTTGATTTTGGATATTTTTGAAGAATTACATAGTTAAACTTTTTGATAATGATTTGGTGGCCCTGAAAAGGGCCGTTTTGTTTGGTTGTCGGGTAATGTTTGTTCACCATCGGTGTTTTCCGAGTGATCATGACAGAAGGATGGTAAACAGTCGTTGGATGGAGTGTATCAGATAAAATATACCGAAGTGGAACGAAATATGATGAAAAACGCACTGTTATCTTAGACGAGATGCCTCCTGTGTCATGTATAGATGAAATAAATAAAAAAAAATTATAGGAGGTTGTGTCCGAGATACGACCGCATTGTTGACGTAGAACTACGCTGTTATTTCATATAAGTCGCTTGTTTATACCTTCGGATATTACTCTATAATGCTGTGAAATTTTCGAAACAACTGCTTAGTAGAATAATCTTTGAAATGGTTTTTCATTGTAGAATCAGTTGACGATAATTGATTGATGATTCATTCTTGCCGTCGCAAAATAATACACTAGCTGATCGTATGTCGCAATTTATTTCATGTCAATGCATTGACAATTTACCTTCAACGCTATTCCGGTGGTTTTTTTCGCAATTGACATAGACTCGGGTACAGTCGATTAAAGGGTGTGTCACATCAAATTGCAACTCGGAAAAAACGCTGTAGAAATTTAATTTTTAGGAATTATATCTTCAGCTTTCGCTTATAATCAGATAAGAGTGTATAGATCACGTTGACCATGCTTCACTGTCAATTGTTCGTAAATTTGGAAAAATGTCGTCGAACGAAAAAGAGCGTCGTGAATTAATCCTGTGCACTCATTTCGAGAATCCGGAGTTGTCACATCGGGACATCGGTAAGATGCTGGGAATCGTCCAATCCACGCTCAGCAGAGTACTAAAACGATACTTCGAGAACCTAACCATCGACCGGAAGGTGAAGAACGGCAAAAATGGATGCTCCGTCAGTGAAAAAGATCACAAGCGCGTAGTTAAGCAGTTTAGACGTGATCCGAGAAGTTCGGTCCGGGATGTCGCCAATAAGCTGAATTTGTCAAGTTCATTCGTCCAGCGGACCAAGCAGCGGGAGGGCCTGCGTACATACAAGGTTCAGAAGGCTCCTAACCGCAACGAAAGGCAAAACATGGTGGGGAAGGCGCGAGCCCGGAAGCTGTACACCGAAATGCTGACGAAGCCGTATTGCCCGGTAATGGACGACGAAACCTACGTCAAAGTGGACTTTCGTCAGCTGCCGGGCCTGTTGTTCTTCTCCGCAGAGGACAAATTCAGCGTTCCGAAGGCGATTCGCAAGCAGAAACTATCCAAGTTTGCCAAAAAGTACATGGTGTGGTAAGCGATCTGCTCTTGCGGAAAGCGGAGCGCCCCCTTCGTGATGACCGGCACGGTAAACGGGCAGGTTTACCTTAAGGAGTGCCTACAGAAGCGCTTACTACCACTATTGAAGCAGCACGAGGGCCCGACCATCTTCTGGCCGGATCTCGCTTCGTGCCACTATTCAAAGGACGTGTTGGAGTGGTACGAAGCCAACGGGGTCACCTTCGTGCCAAAGGAAATTAACCCGCCCAACGCGCCGGAGCTTCGCCCAATAGAGAAATATTGGGCGATTATGAAGCAGGCCCTCCGGAAGAACCCAAAAGTTGTCAAATCGGAGGCGGACTTCAAGAGAAAATAGATTTCTGTTCAAAAAAGTTATAGGAGGTTGTGTCCAAGATACGACCGCATTGTTGACGCAGAACTACGCTGTTATTTTATATAAGTCGCTTGTTTATACCTTCGTATATTATTCTATAATGCTGTGAAATTTTCGAAACAACTGCTTAGTAAAATAATCTCTGAAATGTTTCTTTCATTGTAGAATCAGTTGACGATAATTGATTGATAATTCATTCTTGCCCTCGCAAAACAATACACTAGCTGATCGTATGTCGCAATTTATTTCATGTCAATGCATTGAAAATTTACCTCGATCGCTATTCCGGTAGCCTTTTTCGCAATTGACATAGACTCGGCTACAGTCGATTATATACATGTTATACCAGCACCATTATTCCACATCTCATAACTACATCAATATATCTTTGACACCGCATGGAAACAACAACAATGATAACACTTGCAAGTATCAAATATCATGCTACATGTTATTTAGTATTGCCTCGCATCTCTAGGCATCCTTCGTACAAACTAAGCGTAAACCAAGCGCCAAACAAGCGTTGACCATAGCATGTATACAGAGCCATACATTGATGACTTGAAACTACTAGGAATATAAACACTTCTCATTATTTTGCGCTATTCTCAAAAGAAACGCATGTGTTAATATTACTGGCCTCAAAAAAAAGTTCCATTACTTTCTCATGCTCGAAAGAAGCGCAGCTGTCACCCTTAGTGGAGGAATTTTTGCTACTGGCAAGGAAACCTAATGACATACAAAATTCCAGAACGACATTTACTTTCTCGGTGATTAAACAAGCGAAATAAACTCTTTTTGTTAATATCAACAACCTCGAAAACAGTAGCAATGCTCCATTATGATCAATATTAGCGCAAATGCAATCCTAGTTGAAGACAGTTTTGTGACTGGCACGCGAACCTAAATAACATATAACATTCCAGTAAGACATTCAACCTGCTTGGTATTCCCCAAATATTTTTTTGAAGCACAACCGTAACGCCTGCTTCGCCATAATGTCAGTTTAATGCATTGATGCACTCTCAAAGGCACCAAAGAAGCCCTTATGATGACGGAAAATAAACAATGTTAACTGCTTGGAAAAAGGCTGAATCATGCCACACAGTTTGTACTCTGCTGTAACAGCCATCGATGCGAATTCGCTGATGAGTTTGTCAAGAGCGACCGCTTTCACACCACCAGCGGGGGAGCTTCATTTTGGTTACTACCTGGGTAACGACGTTTACATTTTCGACCGACGCGCCGAAATCGCCTACTTCGCTGTTGATCGATGCGGTGTCACACTCGCGAAGGCTCGGTTCAGAGCGAGCGCTTTTCACTGCACCAACATCGCGTGCATCATTAGCTGACGCTTGTCTCGAAATTTCATTGCCGCTGGCAATGCGTTCGTTTTTTGCAGAGCTCGAGCCTGCCTTCCTTTTCTTCTTGCGAAGCGTCCAATTTATGACGCGGGAAGAAAAACACACGATACGAATAACGAACAGAAAATGCAAACGACGATATCCAAGTTGGATTACCACTGGTGGGGTTCAATCTTAGATCGAAGCGCAGCGAAAGCAAAGTGAACTGGATTGTTCAACAGTCCGATGCCGAATGAAAGTTTGCCTCAGCGAGATTCACTGTTTATACTCTAGGCAAGTATTCCCCTTCATTCTTCTTCTTTTCCTTTGTTCACGGAGACTTTAAATCCTACGATTTCCCCTCCGTTGGTCGTCGATAAGTTGCTCGTTATTGATATCTCTGTTCGGGAAAGCACACAAATGGACAGAACAAATGTATGGGAAAATGGAAACGCTTAAAGTTTTCATGAATTTTAACCATTTACATACCAAGGGATTCTAATGTATAGCATATTAAACAAATCTTACGGATTTTCCGATTCGTTTAGTATGTAAATCGCCAAAATCCGTTCACGGCAAAAACAGTTATTAACGTTAACTTTATTTCATAAAAACGTGACCTGTTTTCTGATTTGGCACCCTTCATGAAAGACGTAGTTCTACGTCAAAAAAGACGGGTGGGTAATGTCGGGGACATAACCGGAGTGACGTAGGACTATACAAAGGGGACAGCTTTTGTTAAATATATATTTTAAATATATTGTTTTATTTTCTTCTCCTACGTGAATACCTACCTATCTACCTGAAAAATGGATTAGTTTACTGTTTTAGTCTTTATGAATATGTTGATGGTTCTGAAAAGAACCTTTGGTGTTGTGTTTTTGTTATCACTCGATATTCCCATCTTGTTCGGTTAAACCTTCCTGTTTAGCTATTGCGTTTGCATCTCGCCACAGCTTTCACAGTTGGAAAATTTCTTCCCATCCAGCTTGTGACATGTTGTTCAGTAAATTACATTTAATGCGACGTGCCGGAGAAACACTCACTGAAACTAATTGTTGCCTTGATGAGCGCCGAACCGAAGCTGCTCTGTTCTTGATGCGGGTTTTCTGATTGTCGTGAGCAGCTTTGCAAGCCAACTCGAGCACTCCGACGGCCGAAACTCTATAATCGCTGTCCACGATGCCGATGCCGTACAACCACACGGGTTTACGGTTTGAAAGAAAATAAGATATTTTTCTGGGGTCCGCGTGTTTTATACTCTAGCGGTACACACTCACAGGATAGAGACAAATCGGCAGACTCAGCCAGAGGGGCGAGTCCAACGAGACGAACGAATGAGCGTTAAAAGGGAGCGATGACAAAAAATACATTCATTACGATTTGTTCGCTCGTTGGATTCACATGCAGGCTAAAAAGGGTCCTTTTCAGGATCACAAAATTATCTTCAATCTAAAGAGTTTATTGTTTTGTTATCACTCGATATCCCCATCTAGTTCGGCTAAACTTTTCTGTTTAGCGATTGCATTTGCCACTCGCCACAGCTTTCACAGTTGGAAAATTTCCTCCCATCCAGCTTGTGACATATTTTACAGTAAATTACATTCAATGACACGTCGCATTACCACCACTCAGTATCGGATTGGAGGTAATTTTAACCTGTAATTGAACATTTGCGATGACAGTGGTACAATGTCGACTTTCAATGTGGGGTCATAATTTGGACCCCGAACTCTATGTTTACAAAAATGTCCAACTAAATATGTCGCATTACTGGTCCGTCCAATTAGCTAAATATCGAGATAAGTGTAAATTACTGTACTTTCAATCTAGAAGCAATTTAAGAATTTGTGAAAATCAGATCTTCCGGTTAGACGTAGTCCTACGTCAAAAAACTACAACCTGACGTTGTACAGAACCTTATGGACGGGGTAAAGAGGAAGGTGCGAACATACGGACTTGGGTTCGAAGTATGAATAAAAAGAAAATGCCAAAAGTTGTTTAATAGTTTTTATTTTACTGTCTAAAATTTTCGAAAGGATCGGTCTACTGGGCGAATTTCTACAGCGTTTTTTCCGTGATGCAATTTGATGTGACACACCCTTTATATACATGTTACACCAGCACCATTATTCCACATCTCATAACTACATCAATATATCTTTGGCACCGAATGGAAGCAACAACAATGACAACACTTGCAAGTATCAAATATTATGCTACATGTTATTTAGTATTGCCTCAAAGCAATCGCACCTCTAGGCATCGTTCGTACAACGTAAACCAAGCGCCAAACAAGCGTTCGTCATAGCATGCATACAGAACCATACATTGGAGGCTTGAAGTTACTAGGAATACAAACACTTCTCATCATATTGCGCTATTCTCAAAAGAAACGCTTTTGTTAATATTATTGACCTCAAAAAAAGTTGTATTGACCTCAAAGAGAGTTGTACTCTCTCATGCTCGAGAGAAGCGCAGCTGTCACCCTTAGTGGAAGAATTTTTGTTACTGGTAAGCGAAACCTAATCACATACAATACACCAGAACGACATTTACTTTCTTGGTGACTAAACAAGCGAAATAAACTCTTTTTGTTAATATCAACAACCTCAAAAACAGTAGCAATGCTCCATTATGATCAATATTAGCGCAAATGCAATCCTAGTTGAAGGCAGTTTTGCGACTGGCATGCGAACCTAAATAACTTATAACATTCCAGTAAGACATTCAAGATGCTTGGTATTCCCCAAATATTTTTTGGAGCATAACCTTAACGCCTGCTTCGCCATAACGTCAGTTTAATGCATTGATGCATTCTCAAAGGCACCAAAGAAGCCGTTTACATTTCCGACCGACGCGCCGAAATCGCCTATTTTGCTGTTGTTCGATGCAGTGTCACACTCGCGAAGGTTCGGTTCAATGTGAGCGCTTTTCACTGTACCAACATCGCGTGCATCATTAGATGACGCTTGCCTCGAAATTTCAGTCCGATGCCGAATGAAAGTTTGCCTCAGCGAGATCCACTGTTTATACTCAAGGCAAATATTCCCCTTCATTCTTCTACTTTTCCTTTGTTCACGACGACTTCAAATCCTACGATTTCCCCTTCGTTGGTCGTCGATAAGTTGCTCGTTATTGACAGCTCTGTTCGGGAAAGCACACAAATGGACAGAACAAATGTATGGAAAAATGGAAACGCCTAAAGTTTTCATGAATTTTAACCATGTACAAACCAGGGGATTCTAATGTATAGCATATTAAACAAATCTTAGGGAATTTCCGATTCGTATAGTATGTAAATCGCTAAAATCCGTTCGCGGCAAAAATAATTATTAACGTTAACTTTATTTCATAAAAACGTGACCTCAGAAAACAGGTCACGTTTTTATGAAATAAAGTTGGCATCCTTAATGAAAGACGTAGTTCTACGTCAAAAAAACAATGTGATATAAGATAATTAAAAATACCGAACACAATTGAAATAGAAAATGTAATTTTCTTTGATAATTTTTACTTTCTGAGTGTTTATTCAACCCAATGCGAATTTCAGTTGGACTAACAATACCTAATACTATATGTATAGCATTAGGAAATCACTATTTCTAATATTTCTTCACTTTTACAATTTTTCTCGCCGTATAAACTTTCCTTGAGTTGAAATGAACACAAGAAAACAGACAGCTTAAACCAAACGACCCGTCCTCGAGCGGAAACACACCTTAGTTTTTATTTATGAAAATTGAAATAAATCAATTCATATATCAAGTATCCCATGTCGGGCACACGTACAGAGCACTGAAGACTGCAACATCCCAGTTACGATAACACTTGTAATACTAACCTCGAGCCAACCGCGAGTAATCGGTTACATATTACTAACATAATTGTAAGCAAACTTTGTCAAAATATTGAACTCCCGGCCCCGTTAGGCTGACGCCATATGAGCCTTAATAAAAATATATATAATTTGGACAAAAAAAATCAAGTTATTTTAAACACAACTGCTACCATATACAATTTCACACTTACACTTGTGCTGAATTTTTCACATTACACGATCGGTCATTGATATGAAATTTCACGAAGCAACCAACATTGAACTTCCAAATTTAAATTTTATTTGCTAGAATTAATCGTATCACTCTCCTTACTTGCAATATAAAAATGGCTCCAACTTGAATATTTGCAATGCCGATTTCCCTCGGGCAACTTCGTTTTGATGTCTCTGTTAGGGAATACATTTCGGTAGGAACAAAGTTCCCCCTACTTTCATGTATTTGCAATACCCAATCAGAAGTGAGTATTTACGTTAGGATAGGAGTCCAGTTTTGACGTAGGACTACGTCTAACCGGAAGATATAGGGGGTGAAATGGAAATCTAGGCACTGAACAAGTAGGAAAACATGCAAGATTTGGAACGCTTATAACTCGAGCATTTCTCAATAGATCGCAAAGGTTTTTCCATCAATTGATAGGAAATATATCTACGCATCTATCATAATGAATAACATTTCATTTTTCTTGAGATAAATAATTGAATAATTGTGAAATATCAAGCATTGTCAAAATGCACTATGTGCCCATTTTTGATTGGTCCATTTTGTGCTCCTCAAATCGTACCGACCAAAACGGGCAACTAGAGCAGCAGCGAAATAGAATGAAGCACGATTGGAAAGGAAAAAGAAAAAAATGAACGAAACATTGGTCGCAGTCTCACACATGCGTAATTCTCGAGCCAGCCAGTCAGCTTAAAAATCCCCGCTCCGCTGCCGTAACGATCATTCTTTGTGTGGACACCGACTGGACAACATCGTTGCTGGACGGGCTGGACGGCGAGGGATCGAGTGCCTTTCTCAAGGCAAGAGGGTGGAGGTGGTAGCGCTGGAGTAAAGTAGAGTAGAGTTTTCAAAGGGCCTTTCTCAAGGCTAGAGACGAATGAACTGCAAAAGTTTAAAGTCTCTATAACACAATACCTTGCTTCCTTCCGTACCGATCATTCTCATTCAAACCGTACACCACATCGGTTCGCATCACAACACATCAACAAACCAACCCAAGCAGCCATGTCTGGTCATGGTAAAGGAGGAAAAGTGAAGGGAAAGGCAAAATCCCGCTCGAACCGTGTTGATCTGGAGTTCCCCGCAAGGGTAGCTAAGCCGAGCGCGTTAGTACCAATGCACCAGTCCACCTAGCCGGCGTTATATAGTTTCGGCCGCCGAAGTGATCGAGTTAGCTGGCAAAGCTGCTCGCGACGATAAGAAAACCCGCATTCGGAACAGAACACATTCGGTTCGGTGGACATCAAGACAACAGGCAGTTGCAGCGAGTGGCGAGTGGCAAACGCAATCGCAAAACGGCATCACGTAGCAGAAGAAAAAAGTTTGTTCTTTATACAAACTGCTTTGGTGGCAAATCCAGAACAAGGCGGCATTGAGGGCGTTCGAAATGTTTTTTTTCAAAACCACGAGTACTAAGTTTTCTAAATTGGAACCATTCCATAAAACAAGGCGCTTTTCAGGGCTATTAAACCTTCCAAAAAAGAGTTTAGGAAATACAGTTCAATGCTTTCTAAAACAATATCCAGAATAATAATAAAACACAAATTGATTTTTTCATAATTTGTTTGCCAGGATATGATGAGTATGTGAATTTGGCAGTTGTTCTGAGCTTATTGATTTTCACCAATTATTAAATTGCTTCTAGATTGAAAGTACAGTAATTTACACTTATCTCGACATTTAGCTAATTGGACGGACCTGTAATGCGACATATTTAGTTGGACATTTTTGTAAACATAGAGTTCGGGGTCCAAATTATGACCCCACAATGAAAGTCGACACTGTACCACTGTCATCGCAAATGTTCAATTACAGGTTGAAATTACCTCCAATCCGATACTGAGTGGTGGTAATGCGACGTGCCATTGAATGTAATTTACTGTAAAATATGTCACAAGCTGGATGGGAAGAAATTTTCCAACTGTGAAAGCTGTGGCGAGTGGCAAATGCAATCGCTAAACAGAAAGGTTTAGCTGAACAAGATGGGGATATCGAGTGATAACAAAACAATAAACTCTTTAGATTGAAGATAATTTTGTGATCCTGAAAAGGACCTTTTTAGCCTGCATGTGAATCCAACGAGCGAACAAATCGTAATGAATGTATTTTTTTGCCATCGCTCCCTTTTAACGCTCATTCGTTCGTCTCGTTGGACTCGCCCCTCTGGCTGAGTCTGCCGATTTGTCTCTATCCTGTGAGTGTGTACCGCTAGAGTATAAAACACGCGGACCCCAAAAAAATATCTTATTTTCTTTCAAACCGTAAACCCGTGTGGTTGTACGGCATCGGCATCGTGGACGTAACAAAGGAGGACAAGTTAAGGGAAAGGCAAAGTCCCACTCGAACCGTGCAGGTGTGCCGTTCCCCGTAGGTGTATCCGCCAATTGCTCAGCAAGGGTAGCTAGGCCGAACGGATTGGTGCCGGAGCACCAGTATACCTAACAGCGATTATAGAGTTTCGGCCGTCGGAGTGCTCGAGTTGGCTTGCAAAGCTGCTCACGACAATCAGAAAACCCGCATCAAGAACAGAGCAGCTTCGGTTCGGCGTCCATCAAGGCAACAATTAGTTTCAGTGAGTGGCAAAGTGTTTCTCCGGCACGTCGCATTAAATGTAATTTACTGAACAATATGTCACAAGCAGGTTGGGAGCTGTGGCGAGTGGCAAACGCAATAGCTAAACAGGAAGGTTTAACCGAACAAGATGGGAATATCGAGTGAAAACAAAAACACAACACCAAAGGTTCTTTTCAGAACCATCAACATATTCATAAAGAGTAAACAGTAAACTAATCCATTTTTCAGGTAGATAGGTAGGTATTCACGCAGGAGAAGAAAATAAAACAATATATTTAAAATATATATTTAACAAAAGCTGTCCCCTTTGTATAGTCCTACGTCACTCCGGTTATGTCCCCGACATTACCCACCCGTCTTTTTTCAATTTTTCGATAGTTAGTTTCATAATATATATATTATTTTATTCAATATAAAAATTGTTATGGAGTGCCGAAATCGATTGAAACAAAAATTTCATCAATCGATCATGAAATTACTGAGTAATAAGCGTTTGAAATTGAACAATTTGCACGATTTTCAATTTGTACCCCAATATGTTCCCGAAAGACGTAATCCTACGTCAAAACAGGTTTCACTGTACAGTAATATAAATTCAATGCGACATTCTGTAATGTAATGTGACACCAGGCGACACGTTTAATTGGACATTTCACCTCTAATTGGACAATTTTGTAAACATCCAGTTCGGGACCCAAATTATGGCCCCAAATTGAAATTCGCCACCAGACGTCGATACTGTACCACTCTCATTATCAATGTCCAATTACACCAATAACAGGTCAAATTCAGGGGTTAGACATCAATTGAATAGGCTACCCAAAATCAAAATCATTAGGCGTCATTTGTTTACCAACATTTGCGTTTCATTTGCGAGAATTGAAATCGTTGAAATCACGGAGATAGTAAAAGTAAAGAAAAATGCGCTGCTTTATTTCTAACATATTTCGGTTTCACATAGAGGTGTTCACATTGAACATGGAGTTTAAAGTTAGCCACTATTCGACTATATAATCGGACTAGAGATGGGCGAGCGCTCACGAGCCGCTCATTTAAGCCGGTTCGTCAGGAAGAGCGTACGACCCACGGTTCATTAAAAATGAGCCGCGGCTCTCGAATGAACGGCTCTCAAATGAACGGCTCTTAAATGAGCCGTGGGTCTTTTGTGAACCGTGGGACTTTTGTGAGCCGTGGGACTTTTGTGAACCGTGGGTCTTTTGTGAACCGTGGTTCATTTAAGAGCCGTTCATTCGAGAACCACGGTTCAAAAAAGAACCGTGTTTCTTTTAAGAGCCGGCTTTTTGGTGATGAACCTTGGATCGTATGCTCGTTCTGACGAACCGTGGCCTGCGGCAGTGCGGAAGAAATATATGTTTCCCATGCTGCTTTTTAAGAGGTTTTATTTGGCTGCTTGTATGTTTGTAAATGTTGGCGGATTACATATTTTCTTGAAACCCCATCAATATGGGTATCAAATGAAAGGGCTTGACTAGTAGAACACAGTTATTTATGAAAAATGGAAATCCAAAATGGCCGCCATCACAAAATAGCGAAATATGTATTATTTTCGAAACCCCATCAATATGGGTATCAAATGAAAGGGCTTGATTAGTAGAACACAGTTATTTATTAAAAATGGAAATCCAAAATGGCCGCCATCACAAAATAGCGAAATATGTATTTTTTTCGAAACCCCATCAATATGGGTATCAAATAAAAGGGCTTGACTAGTAGAACACAGTTATTTATGAAAAATGGAAATCCAAAATGGCCGCCATCACAAAATAGCGAAATATGTATTTTTTTCGAAACCCCATCAATATGGGTATCTAATGAAAGGACTTGACTAGTAGGATACAGTTATTTATGAAAAATGGAAATCCAAGATGGCGGCAGTTACAAAATGGCAGACTACAAATTATGTGAAAACCCCATCAATATGGGTATCAAATGAAAGGACTTGACTAGTAGAACACAGTTATTTATGAAAAATGGAAATCCAAAATGGCCGTCATCACAAAATAGCGAAATTTGTATTTTTTTCGAAACCCCATCAATATGGGTATCAAATGAAAGGGCTTGACTAGTATATTTATGTAACATGGAAGTCCAAGACGGCATCGGATTATGGTTTCATCATATACTCCACGATTTTATTTGAGTCTCATTAATGTTCTATATAAGGGATTCTCAGACTATTTTGAGCAAGAGACCCCTTTATAGAATGAAGTGATATCATCGACCTCTATAGCTAAATTCTATAAAAATTTCATCTTTTTCTCGTTCATATAAAATACTTATAGGCATAAAATTCAGTAAAAATCAAGTGTAATTAATAATTATTAATACAAATTACAACATTAATATTTCTACTAAAATATTTGTCATTATTATAACAGGTTGGTTCATGTAACATTCTACCCTAAGGGGTCAATATCGATTTCTTCTAGATTAACCCTTTCACCTACAAAATCGAATTTTACTCGTGGTGTACTTGCATATCATAGGGCGCTAGTACGCTCAGAAAAGTAGTGAAATTATTCGATGTGGACCCATCGAATTGTTTGCATTTGGTCCATTATTTTGGAAATTAAATCATAGGCCAAGGGGTTCATGAAGGAAGAGGTTACTTGTCTAATAATTTCTAAGCTTTCAGTACATTATTTGTTTGTTTTTATGTTGAATCACAATGAAACCGTTTAACTTAAGTTTGTTCTACTTATTTTTCAATAATATGTTTGCTACAAGAGCTCATTTGTTACAACGTCTTTGTTAGCCAGCTAACGACCAGCTGTTCAAAAAATCTAACAGCAACATTAATAATGTTTCATGTCTTTGGGAAGCAATCATATTATAAAGTTTTTGCACCAAATGATAGCTTAATTTCTTAGCTACCAAATACCATCAATTTAATTTCGAATAACTTTATTGGGCAATAAATTCGATTTCAAGCAATGAAGTACGGAAGAAGTTTCAATTTCAATAAAAGAAACCTAATAAAATGCAAAAATACCACAGCACTTCGATGAAAAAAACATACATTGTGATGTAGGACAAAACCATTCGATTAAACCTCCTATTGAAAAAATTGGTGGAAAAATAAAAAGCAGGCTATGTGACATACAGTTACTCAAGATGATCTGCAAGGAATTTCACCCCTTCTCGATAGTTGAAGACGTGGAATTTAAAAAAATTGTTGAAATGTTGAATCCGTCATATCAACTTCCCAGCAGAAAAACGCTCACGACTAGCCTATTACCGGCTGTTTATAATGATGTCCTTTCTTCAGTTCAAAAACAATTACTCGATGCTTCAGTCTCAGCAGTTTGTCTTTGTGATCAGGGCTTGGAAATATTGAGCTTGTTAAGTAATATTGAAAATATATTTTTATCAGTGTAACGCGTTTATTTTGCTTGTCGATGCTGCTGCCATTCATCCGACGGCAAACAAATTTACAACTGTTCATTCATATTCATTCTGTGCTATCTGAGCTTTCCTTAAAGCTCGAGTCATGAGAATTCATTCATATTTATTCATTACCATTGAATTGTCAGGAATGTTGTGACTGTTCATTTTCAATATCCCGATATGTGTGTGATTTTCTCATTGAGTCAGTGCCTTGCTCATTCAGTTATTTTTGAAGTTGCTCCGAAAGGGCAACGCAAATCGATGGTGCAAGCGGAAATGCCAACAAAAGAGGAAGATCTGCATGCACACTCACAGCTAAGGATTGCATAGGCTTGGAGGGCGAGGAGGCATTATGCAGAATCGATCCGGGTAGCGAATGCAAACTTTGTCAGCCAAAGCTGGATGTTGGCAATTTCATCCGCTAATCCTATAGCACAGTTTGACTCGTTTGCCAAAGAAAGCTCGAAATATTCCCATTGCGGAATATTTTTTTTACATCGGAATTGGAGTCTATTGAAGCATTTCTGACAAATGGAATTGGAATTGCATATTTACTATGTAAAATGAACGCATTTTAATTGAGACGGAAACCTTGCATGCTTGAACAATTTTATTTCTTGTCACTATTGTGAGCATTCTGTACTTCGTTATCTTCCTCAACGAATTTCTCCGTCTCGTCAGTGTCCGAGAAAGATGCTGATAGTGAATGAACTGGTATATTAATATCAATGAATGACAAAACTAGGGATATTTCCTTTTGCTCACATTCCGTGAACGCAGAACAGAACGAAAGAGAGAATGAACAAAACTGGATGAATCAACTGTGAGGAGCTTGCTGTGGTTGTGAGGTTCGGCGTTGGTTCATTTTCGGTATCCCGAATGCAATGGTATAATGATCAAGTGTGGTCGGAAATTCAGCTGAAAAGATTGATGTGATACAGATATTTCCAAGCACTGCCTGTGATGGTTGGACCAGCATCAATAACACAAGCTTTTATGCGTTGACTGCTCATTTTATTGACGAAAATACGAAATTGAAAACTTTTTTATTAGAGTGCTCGAAATTTCCCGGCAGACATACAGCGGAAAACATTTCCATATGGATTACTGCTGTCTTGACACGGTTTTCTATAAACACGCAAATAACAGCACTAGTAACCGATGACGCAGCAAATATGAAGTTAGCTGCCACACTTCTTAAAATGCGTCATTTGAGATGTTTCGCCCATTCGCTCAATTTAGTTGTCCAAACAGCCATTTCAACATCGTCTTTCATTGATGTCGTCGATAAATGCAGAGCAATTGTGCAATATTTCAAGCAAAGTACCAATGCTCTGAACAAGCTCCATGAAATGCAGCAGACATTGAATGAGCCTAAACTAAAGTTGAAAAAAGACGTTTCAACTCGTTGGACTCGACATATGATATGTTGGATCGAATGTTGCTCAACAAACAAGCGGTTGTATCTACTTTGGCACTTATGGAGTCTCGCCTATCTTTGGAGTCTCAGGACTGGGTTGCCATAGAGCACGCAGTCAAAATTCTCAAAGTGTTCAACGATGTAACGATTGAAATATCCGGGGAGAAAACTGTGTCGTTATCGAAAACTGCTTTGCTCTCCCGACTGATGATTCGTCATGTTCAACATTATATGGAGCAAGAGAAATCAGTTCCCGTGATTATAAAAAAGCTGTGCAATGAATTGATTTCGGAGCTGGTAAAACGATTTGCAGATCTTGAGTCAGACGAATTGGTAGCCCAATCAATACTGCTAGATCCGCGCTTCAAGCAGCAAGGTTTTGGGGATAATATAAAGTACAACAATGCATACCAGTCGTTGATAAGGACGCTAAAAATGACATCCATAGAATACACGCCTGCGGAATCTTCAAGCTCCACATGATCCAGAAGCTGCTGCAATAGCTGAGTTAGATAAATATTTAGTGGAGCCACATTTGCTGAGAACAAGCGACCCTTTGCTTTGGTGGGAGGAAAGGAAATCTATCTATCCGCGGCTCTACGAAATTGCTTTGAAAATATTATGTATTCCGGCGACTTCAGTACCATGTGAGCGAATTTTTTCGAAAGCAGGACAAGTTTGTAGTGAAAGACGTAGTAGACTTACGTCAGGAAACATTGAAAAAATAATGTTCATAAATCAAAATGTTTAATGAAGATTTTTTAAATAGAAATATATATGAGAAAACCTTCTGTGAAATATTATTTTTTCTATTCTCTGCACTAATTATTGTTTCAAGCTTAATTTTTTACGTCCCATACCCGAATAAACTGCTTCTTGAAAAGAGCCGCCGAGCCGCTCAAATGAGCCGGCTCTTTTCATTGAGCGCACGGCTCTGAGCCGCTCACTGAAATGAACCGTTTTGCCCATCTCTAAATCGGACCGAGTTGTAAACAACAGTAATTGACAGAACCAAAATGTCAGTGAACCGCAACAATATTGGGTACACTGGCAATATGAGGGATTTGACGTTTTAGTCATACCCCTGGTCAAAAGCGCCTCCAATTCGCGTTGACGGCGGAATGGTGTCGACATCTGGATACGACATTAGTTTGTATGAGGCCAACTATTCTCTATCGGATTAGTCGGCCCTAAGGCAGTTTTAAATTGCTAAAATTTGTATGAAATTTTTTTCTTGGCGTTATTTACCTACTAGAAGTACGTTGTTCTGACCCTAATTTAAACTATCTTCTATCTTCTATATATATAAAAATGGAGTGATGTCTGTCTGTCTGTCTGATTCTTATAGACTCGGAAACTACTGAACCGATCGACATGAAAATTAGTATGTAGGGGTTTTTGGGGCCGGGGAAGGTTTTCGTAATATTTTGAGACCCCTCCCCCCTCTCTAAGGGGGGCTGCCATACAAATGAAACATAAATTTTCTGCATTACTCGGAAATTAACCAAGCAAACGAAACCAAAGTTGGCATGTGGAGGTTTTAGGATGCAATAAATGTTTCTATGGTGATAAGATACTCCTTCCCCCTCTCTTAGAGGGGGCTGCCATACAAATGAAACACAATTTTTTGCATTACTCGAGAATTAATCAAGTAAATGGGCGGGACAAAGTTGATGGGTTAGCTAGTTTTCTATAAATTTTTAGATATTCTCGCCAAAACTTACAATCATAACATAAAATTATCTTTAGACACAATTTTTGTATGATATTTGTTCACTACTTGCAAGCAAAAGTGGTTTTCATTTACATAGAGTACTAATTTGATTTGCGAAAAATAATTTTCATTCATAATTTATATTTTAAATGTGTGTTCATTTCTTCTGCAAACCCATATTGTCATGCCTACTCCCCCATTTCGTAATACGAAGCTCAATGCCGTCAACGCGGATGCGACACTGAGTTGTTCCTCGGCATGTCGCATTTAATGTAAATTACTGTATATTAAATGTCACTTTTTAGCGCGAAAGCTGAGTGCTGATTTGAAAAACAGTAAAAACATGTTGAAAAGTGTTGTATACGTTCACAGTGAGGCTATTCTTAGTCAAATGAGAAAATTGGACATAATCGAAAATCGTGTGAGCACTTCAACTAATTCGCTTAAAACATTGTAATAATTTCCCTTTTTTCCAGTCACAAATTGTACATGAATTGATCAAATCATACGGACTATTAAATTATTGTCAAGTTATTGCCCCACAAAAATGCTCGTATGAAGATCTACGGTCGTTTCATAGTGCAGACTATGTTGATTGTCTGAAACAATACACAACTTCACAGGAAATTTCTTATGAACAATTTGGGCTTGGCAAGCTAATGATACGATTCGATTCAATAATATATGTATAAACTTTTTTTTTTAATTTTCAGAGTATGATTGCTTGCCATTTGAAGAGATTTATGATTTTGTTACGACAGTGGCTGGAAGTACATTAGCAGCTGTAGATGCGATCATAAATGGTGCTTCTATTGCTATCAACTGGAATGGTGGATGGCACCATGCACAGAGGTAAAGTTCTATTCATACGTTTTATATTTCTGAGCTAGCATGTTACATTAGCTAAGTATTAGCAATTTTTGAACAATGTGAGAAATTTGTTCGGTGATTTATAGGTGAGCTGTGTAGCAATTTTTGAACAATGTGAGAAATTTGTTCGGTGATTTATAGGTGAGCTGTGTAAACGAGTAGTTGCAAATGAATCTAAATACTATTTGATACCTAATAGTATTTGAAATGAAATTGAAATGACTTTTACAGTTTTTTTTCTTAAACAAAGTTTATACATCATAAAAATTATCTTCCAAATATTTCTTTTTTTTTTAGAGACAAGGCTGCGGGATTCAGTTATGTGAACGACATAGTCATTGCTATCCATAGGCTGAGGACAAAATTTCAGAAAGTTCTTTATTTGGATCTTGATATACATCATGGTAAGACACGTGAACACGTGAACCGCATTTCTTTTAACCTAATGGTTGCCCTAAACTAGAACAATTATTGTAGGTAACCTTGTAAACCAAATAAAAAGAAAATAATATCTTCATACAAATTCGGTTTATACTTGGTTATACCGGTAAGTTTCTTCGGTTTTACAACAGATGGCGTAACTTGATTATTATTCCAGTGAATCAAATTTCCAGACATTTGTTGGAAAGCTACTATCATTGCACGATTTTTTCGCTAGGATAGCGATAACCAATACCGCTTAGGGTAAACTGACCAGACGTCCCGCGTTACGCGGGACAGTCCCGCATTTCAACAAAATGTCCCGCGTTAGATTCCGTCCCGCGAAACGTCCCGCATTTGGCAAAAGAAACGAAAATGTCCCGCGATATCAATATATTTCAATATCACAATTTGATCATGTTGATTTTCTTAAATGGATGAACCTCAAAAAAAATCTTTTATTTGGCAGACTGCTCAAGAGCGCTTCTAATGCATCATCGCACCGACATTAGGCTTTTTGTTTAGAGAGTGTCAACTGGAAGCGACAGCAACAAAATTGGAAAATTATTTTCTTAAAGTCCCCTATTTATCCGCAGGGACCAACGTGAGCCATACGAAAAGTTCATCTTTAGTCCCCTAGCTCGCTCAGGGCTTAACGTTTTAAATAAGCCGGAAGAACTAGTGTATACTCCACAGGAAGAGGCAGAGTTGTTTTATGAAGTATCGTAAATGAAGCACTGGCCGGTCTTACGGAAGTTGGCCGGAACCTGAACCATGGCCGATGAATAGATGTATATCGGCGTGTTATTTTACCTTTTCGTGGCTTTGGTGGTCGCCTGTTTCTCTATTTTGGCCATTCGCTCAAAAGTTTTCTATCGGGCGCAGCTGGGGAATGTTGAGAATGCTGGTGCTCTTCGCGACAATGTTTATCTCCAGCCGTTCCATCCTCCAGTGATCATTTGGCATAATGGGCTGATCCCAGGTTCGGCAAGCACTTCGTATTATATATCTCCCCGTTAACCATATGACTCGAAAGAAGAGCGGCTTGGACATTCCCTTCACGTCTGTCAGAGAAGGGCCTTCTTCGAGAACTTGATGTGAATGATATATTCGACGTCATCGCTTTCCTGGGAAACGTAAAGTACCCGGTCCCCTGCCATTCGTTGAATTCTAGCATTAAGTACGTCTCGTCTTTCATTATGAGTACGAAAAGAAGTTTTTCACTTCTTTCGCCAGCACCTCAAGCTACTCCTTCTGGGTGATTGCCTGCTGCTCAGATACGGCCGGTCTCGTCTGACGCTTCCGCATAAAAATGCCCATTTTGGCCAGATTCTTCTCCACCGTTTGGCCGGTTGCTTCGATCTCCCGGCTCAAGGAGCGGCAAAGAGATGATATTGTAAATACCAGATCGGCTATATCTGGTGGACACAAAGTGCCTCAGGATATCCAACTCCTTCACTGTAGGGTGGAGCTTGCAGTATGGAAAAATCATCATGTTGCTTGACAGTGCTGCTGCTGCGAATCAACAGCCTTCAATCATTTTTGTTGTAGACTTAATAAACGTAAGATTTAAAGAAAATTTGTTCCTATAAAATATCTTTCATCGCCATCCGAAATTAGTCCATTTTTTTGTGTCGATGAAAATTATTTGGAATTTTCGAGCATTCCATTCGGTAATTTGCAGAAAATTGTAGAATTTAAATCGTGCTTGCCAGGCGTAAATGCTCTGAGCGAGTGATTTTCGAGCGTAAACAAAATCTAAACCACCGAAAAATCACAACTGAGTGCCGGTACTCATAAAGAAATAATACTGATCAGTTTAGACTCGCTAAACTATGGTTCATGTTCACATAACGTATATACGTAACGTTTTGTTTTTTGTGTCCCGCGTAGACCTCTGACCATCTGGTCACTTTAGCTTAGGGTGACACTAATCCAAATCCACAATATCCAAATAAAAAATGACGTTGAATGACAAATGGCGCTATGTACGCTTCATCTAACTTTCACCCACACGGAAGTAACCTCAATTCGTCCAAAGTTAGGGACATCGACAAGGTACTGGAAACCTTATCGAATAAGAAAAATAAATTATTCAAATCCGTCAGATCACAATTGCTTGGATAGCAAAATATTAATCACGCTATTGTCATCAATCAAGAAAAGCTGGAGAACACGTGTATTAATTCAATGATTCGAATTAATATTTATGAATATGTAGCTACAAGATATGAAAGAAACAAGAGAGCTCGATGGATTTTTATTATCAAACAATGATTCAACGCAGCTAGGACAACGTCATTCTACGATGTCGTGAGCTGTGCCAACAATTCATGGTCGGCATGTATGCGAAGGTAGGGGGCAAACTACGGCGATTCCTACGACACAATCGACGGAAGCAGCATGAGGATGAATAAATTCGCCTGCGAGAACCTATCAAAAGCAATGCCGTCACAGCCTTTGCTATTGCTAGGCTAAAACGCAGTGCATTGTTATGGAAATCGATAGCGTAGTTGCATCGGAAATTCCAAATCCGCCTGTTAATCACCTACTCACCCGTATTCTGAAATACGACCGAGTCAGAATAACTCGAACGGATTGCATTTTCATCCTGTTATCCGTTCGACTCAAGTCCAATCATGTTGTGATAATGCGTGGAATTTGACATAGACGACATTGAGATTCGTGTTCCATTTCTGAGAAAATAGAAACGGGTTTTCGGGTGGAATAAACACGCTTTTAAAACGAAAAATATTGATGGAAATTAGCCATACCCTTTAAATATGTTTTGTATGCAACACAGTAACACCTTTTCTGCAAGTGGGTAAAAATCGTGTACAAAATTGTGTCTGATAATGTTTTCATATCATGGATAAAGTTTTAGCGGAAATGTGGTTAAAAAATATAGAAAAAAATGTTGAGTTAGGGTCAGGAGTATGCCAAGTGAATTTTCAAATAACATGGAGTAATAATCTTCATTCAAATGTTAACAACGTAAAATTTTTCATCAAGAAAAGGTTTCAACATTTCCATAGATCGATTAAATTTAGGTCGAACAGATTTCAGAATGCAAAAGTCGATTTCGTTCGAATCATGGAATCCGATCAGCTTTCCGACCAATCGGATCCCGGAATGTGAGATAGTGTTTGATATTGTTCCCACAAACATGGTTCACGGCACATGCGGTGATCTGATGCTTTTACTGCATTGCGTTGCGGATGCAAAACATGTTCACAAGGGTAGGTGGATATCTATATAAATAAAAATGTAAGGCCAAATGTGTTGCTAAGCGCGAAATCCGAAGAAGGAATCGTCCGATTTGAGCCATCTTACTTCAATATGAAGAAAAAAGCTGCGGAAAGTCATCGCATTTTGATAGAAGTTTATGGTGACCTGAGAGAGAGGAGCCAGCTCGCGTTTGTTGTGATCACCCTTATGTCAGCGCGAACCACTCACGGTGAACCAAGGGGAAGTACTGAAATATGTAGAAAATTTCAACATGACATTTTTTTGCAAGACGTTTTATGTGAAAATAATGTTGACGTCGGACTACATCTTTCATTTCTATACTGGGGTGTAAGTTGAAAGCTTCGAGAACGAGAGTGTTACATTGGAGAAACAGGATTTTGAGCAATAAACCCTCTTCGCCGGTTGAAAGAAATGGTATGATAACCACTTCATTCGAAAGATAAAATGTCTACGCGTTATATGTGTGTTACTTATTGATCCAAAAACTTGTTTCAATAGCTCAAAAATTGTTTTGAAAGCAAGCTATTGAAATCACAAAAATCTGTATATAAGTAGGTGCCAGCTCCACTCAATTGTAATTGTACAGCGGTTAGATCGTTTTGGAACAGTTACTGCTGCAAAAAAAAAAACAAACTTGCTGCTGTGAAGAAGGCGACCAGCAAGAAGAAAGTGCTGCTACTGCTGTATGGCTGCCCGAAAGCAAAAGTCAAACAAATCCTCAAAAATCGTTGCATGCAAGCCGAAAACGCCGAACTCATAGAAATCAACAGCAGCTTCGAAAAAACCTACCATCGTCACACATAACGCACAACACGAGAGAAAAGAAGATAGTGTTTCCAGCAAATCAAATCCAGTTCTTTTCAGAAAGATTTTATCAAATACTGCGGTCAAATACATTCTTTTTGTAATTTCTTCGATCAAGTACGATCAACGTAAGATTACATCTTTCGAGCACTTATTAGGAGTACAATGAATCTTGAGAAAGACAATTCATTCCTGCTCGACACTCGCACAAAAAATGTTCACTCATCAATGTCACATACGGGAAGTGGGTGTTGTGAGGGGGGGTAGAGTGAGCGCAACATTTATGCAGACTGATTGGAAGCGACAGATATGTTGTCTATGGGAAATGGTATACAAATTATATCACACATAAAGGGGAGAAAGAATCTTGACCCTTTTAGTTTTGTGGACAAGACTAATTGGTTCACCTTCACTAACGGTCAATTCGATTGGATCTTCAGTGATACTATTGCCTTGATTAAACCTGCATGTCAAATTTCAATATTGCATATGAAAGGTCCATCAGTGATGGGCAGGAATATCATGGCAAAGATGACGAGAGACTGGTAGTATAATTCTCATCTTCATCCGAATGCCTGTTAAAAATGCAGACACAGCATCCTTTTTAGTCAACCTAGTATTATTTCCATCGGACACAAACAAAATTCCCTCAAAATGCACCTGAGAGAAATCAATGTTGGCTATTTTCATTGGAAGATTAGCTCTTATTTTATGTATTCCACATACACACAGGTTTTTTTACGCGGGGGATACGTATCTCGTAAAAAACCGCGTTAATTGGAAAATCCGCGTAAAAAAATCGATTAAGAAAACCTGGGTGTACGCTGCATATTCAAATTGCATCGGAGATAGACAATCATCGCCCACATTGCAAAAATCGATTCGTCGAGCTTGCAGCAATAGATCAACCTGGAACCAGTGAAAGAATACAAGAATTCGCGAAAACTGAATGAACGATCGGAAAAAAGTCACAAATGGGCCCAAACACCCATAAATTCACACAAGATCTCCACCGACAAACAAATCATAAAAGTCAGTTTGCTTCTAACTTCGGATTTGTTTTAGAAATCATCGAAATAATTCTTTAGGACAACTATATCGAAATTATCAAAAGTAAAAAATGTTTGAATGGGCCGATGCTGCTAGAAGCCATGATGTGGGCTGACCTGGTATATCTTTTATTATTTCCTACATGATCAGTGTTCAAAGACGTCGGACGCCGTTTTTTCACGTGCTAACAACTGCTCCACCGGCATAATAGAAAGGTTTTTTTTGCATCGAATCGTTACTGTCGATGAAAAGTGGGTCCATTACGACGATTCTAAACGTCGGGCAACGTATGGATACCCCGGCCATGCATCATCATCGACGGCTGCGCGGAATATTCACGACTATATTTTTTATTATGGGGATTTTTTAGCGTTAAACGCTGAAATGGGAGGTCCTATCCCACCCGTCGTATTCTCCAGACATTGCTCCGTCCGACTACTACCTTTTTCGATCGATGCAACATGGCCAGGTTGACCAGCACTTCTCCAATGTTGGTGAAGTAAAAAATTGGATCGTTTCGTGGTTAGCCGACAAATCGGTCGATTATTTCCGCAAAGGGATCCGTGAATTGCCAGAAAGATGGGAAAAAGTTGTGAATAGCGATGGGCAATACTTTGTATATTAAGTTTGTAACTGTTTTTGCAGAATAAAGCATTATTTTTGAAAAAAACACGAAGAAACTTACCTGTACTCCTATTATATTTTTTTACATTTCTATTACTCATTTGCAAGTTGTGATTTTTGCTCTATGAATATTTTTGCGTCGTGTTTTCAATTATCAACTGATTATGTCTTGTGCTTATCGTTGAACTTTGACCGATCAACGATCAACTGTATGCTACGAGATTAGGTCAGCTCCTCTCGTAGCATACAGTCCTTTTAGCGGAAGTTTCCCTGAACATAAATGTGGTACCATCGCACGATAGATATACGAATTGCGTAATCTTTTGATTAGTCCATAAAACGACTAAACAAATTTAAAGCCATTATTTCCAATTTTCGTGAAAAAAAAACGTTTCCCAACTTATTTTTTCTCGACACCTCGCTTGATTGGCTCCAGGCGTGCCTGAACCAACTAATTTCGGATGAACACCGAAATGTACAACAATTTTCAATGTTCTGCTATAGGTCTCTCTCAATATCATGCTGTAGATATATGTAAAACAAGAAAATGAGAATCTCAATCAAGCTTATCGTTTTTTTCAGGTGATGGTGTTGAACACGCTTTCAACTTCAGTAAATACGTCATGACCATTTCGTTCCATCAGTATGAGCCAGGTTTTTATCCGGGGACAGGTGCTGTTTCCGATATTGGTTTTGGGAACGGTAGAGGCTACACAATAAACGCACCATATTCACGTTACATTTCGAGCGCTGCGTTCGTGGCTTATTTCAGACAAATAGTATCTGCGGCATTCGAGACATTCCAGCCTCAAGTGTGCGTTATGCAATGTGGAGCTGATGTTATTGTTGGAGATCGTTTAGGTGGATCGAATTTGCTTCCAGAGGATTGTATAGAGGCTATGAAGGAGATATTTACGTGGAATATTCCAATCACATTCCTGGGCGGAGGTAATTAATTAAATTATATAGACGCGATCGAATAATCTGCTCTTTGATAGTGACTGTACAAACTCGTCGATGCAGGAATAGGACTTGGTTTTTTTTGTCATTACGTTAATATTTATGGAGCGAATTAAACTGAGATTGATTTTTGTATATTATGGATATAGACGAGAGTGTACTGGTATTATTTTAATTTTTAAAAAATTGTATCAATATTATACATAATTTCCAGGCGGGTATAACAACATTAATACAGCTAAATATTGGACCCAACTGACAGCATCAATCCTTGGCGTGACCATTCCGAGAGATATTCCAGAAAATAATTTTTTTCTACTTTACGGTCCAGATTACGTTCTAGATATTTATCGCGCCAACACACAAGATGAAAATTTACAGCATGATTTATTAAAAAATGCATCAATTATAAAAGGTATAAATTTCATAATATGCACTCATTTTAATTTCACTATGATCCTATTACATATTTCAGAGAACTTGAATCGGTATGTTTTGAATGTGTTGATTACTCGATGAATGCAGTAAATGGACTATAACATATATATATTTTACTACTGAACATCGCATTACAGTTCGTTCTTATCCTGTTTCGTAGTACTTTCAGTCTCTGATGACGAATCCGAAAGTTGTTCGTACAAACATTTATGGTTTTTCCCCTTCAAAACACGATCCTCGCATAAATACTCAATAAGGGGCTTCTTCTCCTGCATGTGGAAATACCAATTTTCGATGGCACCTTCGTAGTTTTCAACCATTGTTTCACATTGGGTTTTCATCTGTGTAATTTCAGCTGATGGTTTATCCCACAGTTCGTACGGGATACCAAGATCAACCTTTACCCCTTTGTTCACCAATCCGTGAAGGGTTTGGAACGTTTGGGACATTCCCTTAGCAAATCTGGTGCTATCTTTCCTTTCTTTATGGATGTTATATTCCAGAATACGTTCGCACACATTTTCCATTGACTCAAGCAGGCGCAATTCACTTTTGCGATATTCCGTCCGTTTCTTTGGTTTGACATCGTCTAGAGAATATCTGGAAAATATTGAATGGACAAAAACATACTTTATAATTCTACTAACTGTAATCAATTCAAAACTCACCCCAACTCAATCACATCTCGGGATTTTCCCGTCTCCGCAAGACGAGCCTCTAATTCCGTTGCTAGAATCTTGCAAGCCTCGCATTTGCTGGCATATTTCACTCCTTCATTTTCTTCAGGACCACACCAAACAAACGAGACAAACAGAAGAACAAGGAACATAATTTGCATCCTTCCAAATCGTGATTGTTGCGCCTAAACTAATTAACTAAACACTCCAATGCATAGATACTATGACGAACTGGCCGGTAAGTGATGAAATATAAACAATCCTATATCCTATCCAAGGCGTTTAATAATAGCGAATTCGTTTTTAAAACTGAGTCAGTGCCGAACTGACTCTGTAATAAAAAAACGTTTTCAGTTTCACGAATGCGTTGGTTTGTTGGTGTACGTTATATAGTCTGATTTGTTTATATTTACGACGGCAAATGTACAGTGTCGACGTCTGGTGGTGATATTAGTGCTTGGGAGGTAAATTGTTCTCCATCAGATCAGAAGGGCCAAGTGCAGTGTAAACATATAAAAGTTTGAATGAAAATTTGTACTTCATATTGTTCGATTACCTAACACATGTAGTTCTGACACTCACTTAACCATTTGTCGATGCATTTCCTGTTTGTTCCACAAATAATTACTATTATAATATAAAATCATCATTAGACACAGTTTTCGTTCAATATGTTTCTGCGATATCGGAAAAATCCTCTTATTTAATCACATAAAATAAATATTCGATACGTTAAAGTAAATTTTCATTCATAATTTTGATTTTGAAATTTATTCCACCTGAATATCCATCATTATTTTCACCTCCCAATGAAAGCACACGTAGCTTAATGCCGTCTACTCGAATATACTCTTCAAAATCAGAATCCGAATTGGATTACGCTTCCAATAATACAAAAGCAAAAGCAGCAGGTTTTCCATTCTCATAGTCTTTATTTTTAGATTTTCCAAAATAATATTCGGAACTTGACAGTTCAGTATAGTTGTATTGGTGAACCCGAGTGCCAACCCGTGAAACATCTCAGTGCAAAACTAACAGTTTTCGGGGCGAACTCAAGCCCCGGGCAAGGGGATATGATCCGCGAGTCAAGATGTGCTACAAATTTAGCTGTCATTGCCAAACCTATCAAATTACTCGGCGAACTCAAGGCAAATCTATGGAACAAGGTGCGCCCATTCGCTAACTAAAAAAAGAATTTGAATTTGAAAAAAAAAATTTTACATAGAAATTACATAGAATACATATTGAATACAGAAAAGTAAATTTTCATTCATTATTTTTTGTTCTAGAAGTGTGTTAATTTCGTCCTTAATTTCGTTTTCCAAATGGCGCAAATCATTATGGTGCCTTCAACGCAAAGACAATAAATGAAACGCTTGCAGCGTAAAACGTAATGAATATAATGAATATAGCAATGAGTATTTCATAAAGTATCAGTATATTCCACAAATTGTGCTCAATCGTCTTAATTTACTTTTGTGTATTTTTAAATGGCTGCAGAAAACCACTTCACGTTTTGACCCACCTGGTAGTATGTTAAGTGCCTTGTTTTACACCAGCTTGAGAGTTTGGCAGTTCTCGCGAGTGACAGTGGTCGCAAATTGCATTTGCGACCCGGACATGTTTGACGCTGTCAAATCCTATGTGCTAGTATACGGATGCCCTCAGGCTGGGCGAACTAGTGCGACACTGAATGCGAAACTGAGTGAATAAAAAAACGTTTTGACAGCAGTTAGTGCGGCACTGGGGTTGAAACTGAACAAAAACGAATTCGCTATAAGGTGGAATGTTTTGTTCCATCACACTCAAGCCCCGGGCAAGGGGATATGATCCGCGAGTCAAGATGTGCTACAAATTTAGCTGTCATTGCCAAACCTATCAAATTACTCGGCGAACTCAAGGCAAATCTATGGAACAAGGTGCGCCCATTCGCTAACTAAAAAAAGAATTGTTTTTTGAAAAAAAAATTTATGTGAAATGTAATGATCATGATGATCACAAGGGTCTGAATGATAATATAAAACGTAGAACCCTAGGTTGATCACTTGAAATGTAGTATTATATTATAATGTAAACCAACTTAAGAAATTGAAAGAATTTAAGTGAAATAAAAGGGTTTGAATGAATTCTGCATTATTTCAATAATTTCAGTTGTATTTAGCTGCTGCGTAAACGTCATATTTAACTCGAAATAATCGTTAAATTCGTGAAAATTTAAAGAAGGTAGTTTTGAAATCTTATAAATAGTATGTAGATTTTTAAGTTATTCGATTACTTAAAACACGTAGTCCTGACGCTTACTTAGCCATTTGGTTGTATATTTCCAAATATTTTACAACACAATAATCACAAAAACTCACCATTATAATATAAAATCAGCATCAAACACAATTTCAGTTTCATATTATTTCACAATTTTCGAGGAAACGTATTACTCTATTACATAGAATACATATTGAATACAGAAAAGTAAATTTTCATTCATTATTTTTTGTTCTAGAAGTGTGTTAATTTCGTCCTTAATTTCGTTTTCCAAATGGCGCAAATCATTATGGTGCCTTCAACGCAAAGACAATAAATGAAACGCTTGCAGCGTAAAACGTAATGAATATAATGAATATAGCAATGAGTATTTCATAAAGTATCAGTATATTCCACAAATTGTGCTCAATCGTCTTAATTTACTTTTGTGTATTTTTTAAATGGCTGCAGAAAACCACTTCACGTTTTGACCCACCTGGTAGTATGTTAAGTGCCTTGTTTTACACCAGCTTGAGAGTTTGGCAGTTCTCGCGAGTGACAGCTAAGATAAGATCAGACAATAGGGGGTCTTTTACGGACCAAATTTCTGTCAGATACGGACCAAATTTCTGTCAGTCGTTCTGATTTCTGATTGGTCGATTTCGATAAATTTTGTAAACAAAGTCGATTTTTCCAGTGTTGCCAATAAAAATAAATTACGTTGGGTTTGTATTGAATTTAGAAAAAAAATGAATTTAATTGATATTACGATACTTAGTTTAGAGGAAATGTGAAGGAATTGTATACACGTTTTACCTAATTATTTTGTTACTATATTTTGATTGAATTGAAAAATTTATATATATATATATATATATATATATATATATATATATATATATATATACATCCATTTCATGTCAAACCGATATAGTGCTCCTCAGATTTCCATGAAAAGTGGTAGTTTCTTTCTTTATTGCAAAATATTAGACCCGTATTTTTTATTTTTTCGTTAGGGTGACCTTTTCTTATTTTAGGGTGGTCCGAAAAATCATTTTTTTCAACTTTTTCCTAAAAGTGCCTTTTTTAAAAATTCATAACTTTTGAATCACTGAATTATCTGATTTTATCCTTTTAAAGCATATTTTTGAGATTGTCTATTTGAAAATATGCAATAATCATTGAATTCGCACCAACCAAATGTTACGATTCATTAAAATAGAAATTTGAAAAATCCGATATTTTATAATATTTGGCAGCTCTGGTATCTTCATGTCATGGCTTCGTTTTTGGACGACGAAGAAGAGTAAGAAGCCAGTTGTCTGGTCTTGTCTTAGGTGACAGTGGTCGCAAATTGCATTTGCGACCCGGACATGTTTGACGCTGTCAAATCCTATGTGCTAGTATACGGATGCCCTCATGGGCACCTTACACGATCAAACTGATTGACAATAAGTGTCTTCTATATCGTGACAGCTAGGCTTTCGACATCCGATCTAACCTCAATCAATATTTTGCCACCTTACACGGTCAATATCGCCCTCAACCCGAGACAACGAAAATATCCGCGATGGCTAGTGGTGACATTCGAGTTTGGGATCCAAACTATTCTCCATCAGATTAGAAGGCTAAAAGGCAATTTTCAATTGGTAAAATTTGAATGAAAATATCTACTTGGTATTATTTAATTAGTTGAAGCGCGTAGTCCTAACTCCAACTTAACCTATTTTCTATGAATTTTCAGATATTCCTACTAAAATTTATTATTATTATATAACGTCAGTTTCAGATACAATTTTTGTATGGGATTTTCTCACCACCTGCAGAAAAAAAGTGATTTGCATTCACATAGAATACTAATTTGATTTGGAAAAGTTAATTTTCATTCATAATTTACACTTTAAAACTCGTTTTTCCTTCTCAAAAACACATCATAATACTCGCTTCACAAATACAGACTGATCCTTTCAGTTTCAGGGATGCCAAATTATTTTAGATTGTGAAAATATATGCAAATTATATTATCTGCAAGCAAATGTTTTTATTCGATAAATAAGACTATGACAGTAGAACTCCGATTATCTGTATCTGTATCTGTACCCCGATTATCTGTATCTGTATCTATTTCTGTATTGATAAAACATAGTTTCTATGTTTAAAAATCATCCCGACTATTCACGGATAATCGGGATTCTACTGTAACTTGAATTAACACGTGATGTTTTTTCACCTGTGATTTTCCCAGATCTTCTCATTCTCCAAATTTTATAGTGGAGTGTGAAGAAACACACAACTTAGACTAAAGTGGCTGCCCCGCTCGCTAGCGCAAAGAATGACCGAGTTCAATGTTAAAAACATTCCTAAGACGTTGTTAATTTTCATTCACTCTCTCACCATCACATTGTCAGTTACTTTGAGGTTTTGATTTGTATCGCGAAAAGTACTGTATTTTGCTATTTTAGGTACAGTAATTTACATTTAATGCGACATTTTTCTAATTGGACAGACCTGTATGCGACACGTTTAGTTAGTCATTTTTGTAAACATCGAGTTCAGGCCCAAATTATGGCCCCACATTGACATTCGCCGCCAGACGTCGACGCTGTACCACTCTCATCTTCAATGTCCAATTACAGGTCAAATCGCGTCCAGTGCGACACTGAGTGGTTCTCCGGCATGTCGCATTAAATGTAAATTACTATATCAGCTTTCCAAACCAAAAGCTTTCATTTATGATTCCTACAATTTCAGAAGTTTATAAATTTTAATTGCAATCGCAAAAAAGACTAACAAACATTAAATGTCCGCTTGCAAATCTGGCAACTCAGTCTGAAAGTCCGTGAGGTAAAACGTCAACATCATGCATCCATATGAAATGTCACGATATTGATGCTCGAAAATCAGAAAATCCGGATTTCTGCGTTGTCGGCCATGTTCAGCTGTCATTATGCTCTCAGATGTCATCATATTGTCAATAAATTTGACCGTGTAAGGTCCGCTTCAGGCTGATCACACTGAATCATTTCATGATAACAAACAAGACGAGTATGATAAGGTGGGAATATAAAAGATAGACAAGGTCCTTAGAACATTACAGACAAGGTACTTAGGGTGATCATACAATGTTTGGTCGAAGTCAAATATTTGGCTCTTTTCGACTGATAAAGTTTGATCAACGTGTACTGATGAAATATATTCGACACAAAACACGACAAGCAAATACAGTAATTTTTATTCAATACGACATGCCGAGGCACCGCTCAGTGTCGCATTGGAGACGATTTCGACTTGTAATTGGACATTCGCGAAAACAGTGGAACAGTGTCGCATCTGGAGGCGACTTTCAATGTGGGGTCATAACTTGGGCCCCGAACTCGATGTTTACAAAAATGTCCAATTTGAGGTGAAAATGTTCAATTAAACTTGTCCATTGCAGGTCTACCCTATTATGTCAATGACGAATTAAATGTAACTTACTGTATTCAGTTATTGGATGCCTGAAATATTTTTTCGGTCTGGAGTTCGGGTTGAGTAGCGTACTGGAGTGGACGTGTGTTTTTGCGCTCCGTGCTTTGACCTTTATGTGCTTGCGATTCCTGCCGTTTTAAAGTGTCATAACCAGTGAAACTGATGAACATTGTTCTAGTAGAATGAAAACCAGTGAAATTCGGTTGAATTACATGTTTTATAGTGAGATAAAAATAAAAAGTGACATCAGATCGAGAGAAGCCATTTTTCTTCGGCTCGTAATTATTTGTTAGTTAGAATTTTCTCTAACGTTGTGCTCCTGATTGTCGGCACTCTCGCAATGTGCTCTTGTTCGTCACGCTCTCGGTTTCGTGTCTCTCTCAGTTCTCGCGCTCTCAAATGCGTGTTGTGTTCTTATCGTCGCGTAATCGGTTTCGGGAAGACTGTTTACAAATATATGTTATGGGAAAATCTATGCTTAGCTTCATGTGATTGATTTGGAGTTGCTAACGAGTATGAAGATGTTCTTTGGTTTTTTTTGCACCGCCGTAGTGAACGTATCACATCGAAAGAAAGCGCTGACATCGCTGGACTGAGGATACGAGCTAAGTTTTATTTTTCATTCCTATCTCATACATATTATAAACATTACATTTAATTTATTGTGGGTTCCTGTGGGTGTGGGTAGAGATTTTATTTCATTTCATTTCATATAGCAGCTGTGTGTTAACGGTTCCAGATTTGAGTACAATCATAGGCAAAACAGGAGTTCCCGCTGCAATCAGTGACTCGAATATGTGGAGGTGACGGGCGGATGTGTGTGTGTGTGTGTGTGTAGCGTATTTCTGAGCGAGTGGCGAATTGATCCGGAGAGTGAGATTCATCATCCTCTCTAGCGAGTGCGTCCTAATGTTCGGTTTCGTTAACTGGGCTGCAGCAGTTGCAATGTAAGCTGCCATTTGAATTCATCTTGAAATGACTGACTCTGAACTCCAGGATGTACCTCACATTATGGAGTTGTCCGAATTCACTTTATGTTGCGTATCTAAAGTAGTTTGTGTAGATTGTGATTAGCTTGTATTGTTGCCAAAAAATATTATTCTCTGCATACAGAAGGACTTGGAAAATGGAGGAGAAGGATTTGGTCACTCAACCCTACTGTTCGCAAATGTTTGTATATGTGTTTGTATGTATTTGTATTTATTTTTTTCTCTTTTTTTCGAGTTTGTGCTGTACTATAAACTATGTTGTTTTTTTTTAAATTCTGGATTCCAAATAAGGTGGTTGCAGAATTATAATTTCAAATGTCTTTCCTCGTCGATTCTATGTTGAGCCTTTTTTTTCAAAGGGTCGAGGAACTCGGATTTTAAAATCAGATTCAGTGTTCATATACACACTCTCGTGTACTGTGATGGTGGATGCGACTGTGTGCGAGAGGTGGCCGTACGAGATGTTAAGGTCGTGGGATTGCAGCTGCATTGAATGATATTGGTGTGGATGTATTGCTTTCCCTCGCTTTGTTCGGACTTGCTGCTTCGAGCGGGCAGAGTGGTTTGTTTTTTTTTCGTCAGTTGTGCAGTCAAATTTTTGTGTGAGCTCGGATCCACTGTCAACATAGTCTTGAGTGCAGTTATGTTGAATCCGAGTACATATGGTTTGATTGTACGATAGCTAAGGTAAGGAGACGAGCTATTTTGTTCGCTTGGTCTGGCCGATTTAGGGTGGCGCGAGGGGACACTGACAGCCGCACCGGTGCAATTCTGTGTAGCTGTTTACTTCTCGCGATTGCATACGATTCGAGTGGCCCCATTTTCGCACAGAGGTTCATCAAATTTAACCAAAATATGGAACTAGTATGAACATAGTAGCTTTAGTGTATTAATTTATACTCTACAATAACTCACGAAAATTTTGAAATAACCATTCTACCAGTTTGGTCGCCCTGAAATGTTTTTTTTTATTGTAGAATCATTTGACGATAATTGTTTGATGATTCATGCTTGTGCTCGCAGAACAATACATGCTCGAGTTAAGCGCAGCTGTCATCCTGAGTGAATAAAGTTTTGCTACTGGCAAGCGAAACCAAATCACATACAAAATTCCAGAACTACATTTAATTTCTTGGCGACGAAATAAACTCTATTTGTTAATCACAACAACCTCGAAAAGAGTAGCACTGCTTCATTATGATCAAGATTAGCGCAAATGCAATCCTAGTTGAAACCAGTTTTGCGACTGGCACGCGAGCCCAAATAAATTATTAACTTAATGTAACTTATTGAATGACTTGATATTCCCCAATTAATTTTTTGTTGCACAACCTTAACACCTGCTTCGCCATAATGTCAGTTCAATTCATTGATGACAGAAAACAAACAATGTAAACTGCTTGGAAAAAGGCTGAATATTTGCCTCAGCAGTGAGACATTACTAATACCCTAGTGTAAATATTTCCCTCCCGCTATCTCTCCTCCTTGTTTATATTTATCATTACGACTGCATGATTTGCAACACCAAACAATTGTCAATCATAGCATAAAAAATTAGCCGATTGTTGCATCGTTACAGGGCCAATGCACAAGGGAGCAGATACAAATGGGGTTTCAGCGTAGCGAAGATGCACTATTTTTACGTACGGGTTATGAAGCACGCACGTACGTACACAAAAATCCATATATCGATGACTCGAAGCAACTAAATATACACACACTTATCTCCGTTTTGCGCTCTTCTCAGCAGAAACCCTTTCTGTTAATATTGCCAGTCTAGATTAGCTTAGCTGTCATGCTTTGTGCAGAGAGTTTTCCTACGGTCATGCGAAACCAAATCACTGACAAAATTCCAAAACATTTATTTTATTGTTCAGCTGACGATATCCTAGCTTGATGATTCCTCACACAATTGTGTAGCTCAGAACCTTAATACAATGGCGTCAGTTTGATGCAATGATTGCGTCCACAGCTCAATCCGAAACGAGGACATATTCATTGCTTTTAATACAGAACGATACTGAAAGTTTGCCTTCCTTCCTTGTTTGAGATTTTAAACATCTTCAGTTCCTTAGTCTCTAACCTCCAATAAGGCCATAGGAAAACTTTACTTTATCCATCATATTACTCCACCTCCCCCAATGCCTTGAGAAAGACATTCGATCCCTCGCCGTCCAGCTCGCCTAGCAACGATGTTGTTCAGTCGATTTCCTCACGAAGAATGAAAGTATTCCTCAACGAGATCCACTGCTTATACTCTAGGCCTTTGTTCTTCTTCTTTTCCTTTGTTCACGGAGACTTTACATCTTACGATTTCCCCTTCGTTGCTCGTCGATAAGTTGCTCGTTATTAACAGCTCTGTTCGGGAAAGCACTTGAATGGACTGAACAAATGTATGAGGAAATGGGAATGCTTCCAATTTTCATCAATTTAAACCATATAAAGACTATGGGATTGTAATGTATAGCATATCAAACAAATCTTAGGGAATTTCCGATTCGTTTGGTATCGCCAAATCCGTTCGCGGCAAAAATAGTTATTAACGTTAACTTTATTTCATAAAAACGTGACCTGTATTCTGATTTGGCACCCTTAATCTACGTCAAAAACAACTTCGCAGTTTTGTGTTTGAACACAAACATGATTTTTTCGTACCTATGTTTGAAAATGTGACATGTATGTATTCATAGTATATTTGGATATACGATGTTTAATCCTAATGTTTTACATGATGTACGAACATGGTGTACAGTTTCTCTTGCATTTCCACCCCAAGCACCGGCAGTGTGTAGAGTAGAAGAAGCCAATTGGACACCACACCACCACCACTCAAAACACGGTGTGTTGGTGTGCTGACATGGAAAAAGACGGGTGGGTAATGTCAGGGACATAACCGGAGTGACGTAGGACTATACAAAGGGGACAGCTTTTGTTAAATATATATTTTAAATATATTGTTTTATTTTCTTCTCCTACGTGAATACCTACCTATCTACCTGAAAAATGGGTTAGTTCACTGTTTACTCTTTATGAATATGTTGATGGTTTTGAAAAGAACCTTTGGTGTTGTGTTTTTGTTATCACTCGATATTCCCATCTTGTTCGGTTAAACCTTCCTGTTTAGCTATTGCGTTTGCCACTCGCCACAGCTTTCACAGTTGGAAAATTTCTTCCCATCCAGCTTGTAACATGTTGTTCAGTAAATTACAATTTAATGCGACGTGCCGGAGAAACACTTTGCCACTCACTGAAACTAATTGTTGCCTTGATGAGCGCCGAACCGAAGCTGCTCTGTTCTTCATGCGGGTTTTCTGATTGTCGTGAGCAGCTTTGCAAGCCAACTCGAGCACTCCGACGGCCGAAACTCTATAACCGCTATTAGGTATACTGGTGCTCCGGCACCAATCCGTTCGGCCTAGTTACCCTTACGGAGCAATCAGTGAATGCGACCAACAGGAAACTGGAGACCTACACGGTTCGAGTGAGACTTTGCCTTTCCCTTAACTTGTCCTCCTTTGTTACGTCCACGATGCCGATGCCGTACAACCACACGGGTTTACGGTTTGAAAGAAAATAAGATATTTTTTTGGGGTCCGCGTGTTTTATACTCTAGCGGTACACACTCACAGGATAGAGACAAATCGGCAGACTCAGCCAGAGGGGCGAGTTCAACGAGAGGAACGAATAAGCGTTAAAAGGGAGCGATGGCAAAAAAATACATTCATTACGATTTGTTCGCTCGTTGGATTCACATGCAGGCTAAAAAGGGTCCTTTTCAGGATCACAAAATTATCTTCAATCTAAAGAGTTTATTGTTTTGTTATCACTCGATATCCCCATCTTGTTCGGCTAAACCTTTCTGTTTAGCGATTGCAGTTGCCACAGCTTTCACAGTTGGAAAAATTCTTCCCATCCAGCTTGTGACATATTTTACAATAAATTACATTCAATGGCACGTCGCATTACCACCACTCAGTATCGGATTGGAGGTAATTTTAACCTGTAATTGAACATTTGCGATGACAGTGATACAGTGTCGACTTTCAATGTGGGGTCATAATTTGGACCCCGAACTCTATGTTTACAAAAATGTCCAACTAAATATGTCGCATTACAGGTCCGTCCAATTAGCTAAATGTCGAGATAAGTGTAAATTACTGTACTTTCAATCTAGAAGCAATTTAAGAATTGGTGAAAATCAATAAGCTCAGAACAAGTGCCAAATTCACATACTCATCATATCCTGGCAAACAAATTATGAAAAAATCAATTTGTGTTTTATTATTATTTTGGATATTGTTTTAGAAAGCATTGAACTGTATTTCCTAAACTCTTTTTTGGAAGGTTTAATGGCCCTGAAAAGCGCCTTGTTTTATGGAATGGTTCCAATTTAGAAAACTTAGTACTCGTGGTTTTGAAAAAAACCATTTCGAACGCCCTCGATGCCGCTCTTGATGTGTTCTGTTCTGAATGCGGTTTTTCTTATCGTCGCGAGCAGCTTTGCCAGCTAACTCGATCACTTCGGCGGCCGAAACTATATAACGCCGGCTAGGTGGACTGGTGCACTGGTACTAACGGGCTCGGCCTAGCTACCCTTGCGGGGAACTCCAGATCAACACGGTTCGAGCGGGATTTTGCCTTTCCCTTCACTTTTCCTCCTTTACCATGTCCAGACATGGCTGCTTGGGTTGGCTTGTTGATGTGTTGTGATGCGAACCGATGTGGTGTACGGTTTGAATGAGAATGATCGTTACGGCAGCGGAGCGGGGATTTTTAAGCTGACTGGCTGGCTCGAGAATTACGCATGTGTGAGACTGCGACCAGTGTTTCGTTCCAATCGTGCTTCATTCTATTTCGCTGCTGCTCTGGTTGCCCGTTTTGGTCGGTACGATTTGAGGAGCACAAAATGGACCAATCAAAAATGGGCACATAGTGCATTTTGACAATGCTTGATATTTCACAATTATTCAATTATTTATCTCAAGAAAAATGAAATGTTATTCGTTATGATAGATGCGTAGATATATTTCCTATCAATTGATGCAAAAACCTTTGCGATCTATTGAGAAATTCTCGAGTTATAAGCGTTCCAAATCTTGCATTTTTTCCTACTTGTTCAGTGCCTAGATTTCCATTTCACCCCCTATATCTTCCGGTTAGACGTAGTCCTACGTCAAAATGCTTCTTGATCATGACAATGGGTGCTTCATATAAAATTTTGGATAAATAAAATAAACCTCTTTATCTGTTCTGAAAAAAATAAACGTCAATTGATATCAAAGTTCTTCACAATTGATTATTCAGTGCACGCATCAATTTATATATTGAATTTATGTAACATCCGTAACATTCGCCACATCAAAATATCAAGAATAGGTGTAAACCTTCCTGGAAACATTCATCTAAAACTATTAAAAACATTCATTCATCTAAAACTATTAAACACTTCTCATCATTTTGCGCTATTCTCAAAAGAAACCCTTCTGTTAATATTACTGGCCTCAAAAAAGTTGAATTACTTTCTCATGCTCGAGAGAAGCGCAGCTGTCACCCTTAGTGGAAGAGGTTTTGCTACTGGCAAGCGAAACCTAATCACATACAAAATCCCAGAACGACATTTACTTTCTTGGTGACTGAACAAGCGAAATAAACTCTTTTTGTTAATAGCAACCTCGAAAACTGTAGCATTGCTTCATTATGATCAATATTAGCGCAAATGCAATCCTAGTTGAAGGCAGTTTTGTGACTGGGACGCGAACCCAAATAACTTATAACATTTAAGATGCTTGGTGTTGTGATAGATTTGATGGAGTTCTTCCAGCGAAAATCAACCAATCGTATTTTTGGTTTGATCAGCTTAAAGCTGTAAATTATATTTATTGTGACATAAAAATTCAGTATAAATTCATTTTAGAACTCACATTTCAGTCTCCTTTTAGTTCTCTTATCACAAACAGAATTTTAATTTAATTTTAATAGATTCGCTTATTTATCTCGCACTTCAATCCAATAGTTTTCTTTTGTTATATTTGTTTACGATTTTTCCCTATTCATTTGTTTACCTATTTAGTTCTTGGATCACCCGTCACAGGTAGCAGATCACGTTAGCTACCGTTACTGATTCTAAACGAGGGGCTTTTGCGGCGAACAGTCTCCCCCCCGTGTCGCCTTAACTTCCGGTTCAGCGTCACCCAATTTTTCCACGTCCAGCAAAGCCAGTCTCGTTACCGGCCTTTTCAAAATCCCTAAGGATGTCTTCACCTCTGCACTACGTGCTACTCCGTCTTTTCCCGGAACTGTGTGGATCACTCGTCCACGTAACCACCGGTTCCGGATATTCTCGTCCACCACAAGCACCAGGTCTCCCACTTCGATCTGTCTTACGTCCTGAAACCACTTCGTCCGTCTAATAATAGTCGGGAGGTATTCCACCAACCAACGGCGCCAAAAGTTGTCCATCGTGTGCTTAACCATGTTCCAACTATTTTGCAATGCCATTTTTTCATCTGTTGGTAGCTTCTCCGGTTCTCGTACACCATTGGAATTGAGAAGCAAAAAATGGTTGGGCGACAACGATTCATGGTCAGCCGTTTCCAGCGGGATGAACGTCAATGGTCGAGAATTGACCATGCTTTCTGCTTCTGCCATCACTGTAGCAAGCGACTCCTCGTCTAGCTTCCGCACAATCGGAACGCATCCAAGTGCTGATTTTACGGCCCGTACCATCCTCTCACAGCAGCCTCCCATATGAGGAGCAGCAGGAGGGTTGAAACGCCACTGAGTTTGAGCATTTGTGAATGTACTACCCAATTCAGAATGAATCCTGCTGATTTCGTCCCGTAGCTCCCGGCTCGCTCCTACAAAATTAGTGCCATTGTCGGAGAATATTTCCTGAGGGGAACCCCGTCGTGCAATGAATCTCCTAATTGCCTTCTTACACGAATCCGTGGTTAAACTGGCTACTACCTCTAGGTGGATTGCTCTGATAGTGAGGCACGTGAAAAGACACACCCATCGTTTAACTACGCTTCGTCCAACCTTCACCAAATACGGACCAAAGATGTCTACACCCACGTAAGTGAACGCCCGCACATACGGTTCTAATCGTACCGCAGGTAGCGGTCCCATTTTAGGGGCGATCGTCGTTGTCTTGTACACCCGGCACCACATACATCGCTTTCTAATAAGGCGTACTTCAACTCGCAGCCGTGAGACATGAAATTTCTGTCGCACCTCATTCACTATGGTCTCATCGTTTGCATGTCCGTACTTCCTGTGGTAAAAATCCAGCAGCAGCTCCGTAATTTTGTGGTTTCTAGGCAGAATGATAGGAAACTTCGAGTCGTAAGCCATAACTTGCGCGTCCGCAGCTCTACTGCCTACTCTCAACACCCCGTATTCGTCCGCGAATGGAGATTGCTTCAGTAAACTGCTAAATGCTCCAATTTGTTTCTGGCCTCCACCACTCCGTTCTAAATTCGCCTTTAAGATCACTGCTTCATCCGGAAACGCTTCAGATTGCGCGATCAACCACAAAGTTCTCTCAGCTTTGCGAATTTCCGCGCTAGTTACCCCAACAGTACCCGTTGATTCATTATTCTTTGAAGTTCGCAGGTTATCCACAATGTGATGAACATATGTCACCGAGCGCAACATTTTTTCAAACCGCGAAAATCTTTCAGGATCTATTAGCGGTTCCCTGACCAGATGACTGCATACATACGCCTCCCGTAAGAAACTCGGGTCCCTGGAACCAACGGCTTTCAATGTTACACGAAGGTCCCTTTCCCCATTTGGTGGCGCATCTGCCACATTGATCTTCGTTGAAATCCACTGCCATTCGTCGATGCTCGAAAGACTCAATATTTCATCGATTCTGAATGCTACAAACTGGCGATATCGACGTGTATCCGATTTAATCCAGGAACAAACCGTCGATGAGTCGCTCCAAAAACAGGTTTTCTTCACCTTTATCGAGTGATTCTCCTCGATCGTTTTCCGAGCTCCAAGTAACGCTGCCATCAACTCTAAACGAGGAATCGAAACTCCTCTAAGTGGTGCGACCTTCGTTTTGGACGCAACAAGAGCCACCCTGATCTGCCCCCGATCTGAGATGCGAAAGTACGCTACTGCTGCATAAGCCTGGGCGCTGGCGTCCACGAACACGTGCAACTCAAGACTATCGAAGCTTTCTGGATCATATCCAGGGAAATAGCACCGGGGAATACGCAATCCGGTCATGTTCCTCAGTGTTGCCAACCATTCCATCCAACGAGTTGCAATCTCCATTGGAATGTTTGAGTCCCAATCCGTGTCAGTTCGCCAAACTTCTTGGATAAGGATTTTCCCATGGATGACAAACGATGCCACCAATCCAAGGGGATCGTAGATGCTCATGACTAGCCGAAGCATTTCCCTTTTTGTTGGGATCACGGTACCTTCCAGTAGGGTTCTCATTTTTTCGCAAAACTGCAACGAAAACACGAAGACATCTTCTTCTTGTATCCACACCATCCCCAACACTCGTTCAAACCCAATGTCCTTCTCCGGTAGCATGGGCTTTGATGATTTTAGGTTCTCTTCCCCTAGCTTCTCTAGTACGCTCCGGTCATTCGACATCCAATTGCGGATATGGAATCCCGCTCGTTTGTGGACCTCGATTACCTCTTGCGTCACCTCAAAGGCTTCCTCAGCTGTGTCAAAGCTATCTACGTGATCGTCCACGTAATGCCGCTTTTTCACTGCTGCCGCTCCTCGTGGAAGTTCTGCTTCTTGTTCGGTCGCGTTCAAATTTTTCACGTACTGCGAATGTGATGGGGAACAGGCTGCTCCGAATATCGCAACATTGGACGCCATGGTCTTCAGTGGCTGCTCTGGAGAATATCTATACGGGAACAACAATGCACTGCGATCTTGTGCCCGAACCATTGTTCATAAGTAGCTATCAAAATTCTACGGAAGCTTGTGGGTATTCTAACGCCGAAAATCTCCTGCGTCTGCAACGTAGTCTGAGAGGTAGTGCGAAAGATTCAGTCAGCAGCTTCCTCCTCCACCCATCGACAGTGCCGCCATTTTGATTGCCAAGGTTCGAGCAACTCCTGCCCCGAAGCCAGACCGGTTAGAGACACTGGTTAGCTTTGGATTGGTAGTTCAAAATCTGTGCGGACACCTGAAAGCAGTTGGGTTACAAAATCATCTCGCTAATCCGATTCTACTCCAAGAGCTTGTGGATAAGCTGCCAGCAACGGTCAAATTTAGCTGGGCGCTTTACCAGGAACAAGTTCCAGTAGTTGATTTGAACGTATTCAGTGTCTACATGGCGAAAATATCATCGGCGGCGAGTGGCGTAACACAGCATACAACTATTACGTCGAAAATTAATAAAGATGAACGAATTCGACAAAAAGAGATAATCGTATCTCAACACACACGTGTCTATGGATCAATGGAAACCAAATCGCAAAAACGAAGAGGTGACCTCAGATAACGGTAGTAGAAGGCAAAAAGAAAGTGGTACCGGTACAGCTGGTAGCAAATTTTGTTTCGTTTGCAAAGTCGATAGTCACCAAGTCGAAAGCTGCGCATCATTCAAAGGGTTGAATTTGGATGGTAGGTGGAAAGCGGTGAAGGTGAACAAACTTTGTGCTCGCTGCCTTACATCACATGCACGGTGGCCGTGCAAAGGGGAAATCTGTGGAATCAACGACTGCCCTAAGCGACACCACCGTTTACTCCATTTTGATCCACCTACTGCGTCTAAGAACACTGATGCGGTGGTAGCAGTTCATCGTCAGTTGTCGTCATCAACACTCTTCCGCATCCTACCGGTTACATTATTCGGTAAAAATGGGCAATTTAACACCTACGCATTCCTCGACGATGGGTCGTCGGTAACTCTCGTAGAGCGGTCGATCGCAAACGCCCTAGGGGTCAGCGGGGAAATGGAAACATTACACATCGAATGGACTGGAGGCATTAATAAGACCATTGTTGGAGCAGAAGTTGTAACGATGGAGATATCCGAGGCTGGTGGAAGCAAACGGTACAAACTATCAGAAGTGTACACAGTCGACAATCTAGGCTTACCGCAACAGACAACGGACTACGCTGAGCTTGCTGCACGATATACGCATCTCGAGAAACTTCCAGTGAAGAGCTTTAAGTCAGCCATACCAGGTTTCCTGATCGGACAGAGCAACTGTCATCTACTTGCTACATTGAAATTGCGGGAAGGCAAATTGAACGAGCCGGTTGCAACAAAGACTACGCCGGTTGCAACAAAGAAGTTGTTTGTGCACATCACTTGTCTGTGAACTCCGTAAACTACCACAAACTGCCCATCCGATTCTGGTCTTTGTTGCAACCGGCTCGTTCAATTTGCCTTCCCGCAAAAAAAAATACCCCAAATAATTTTTGGTGCACAACCTTAACGCCTGCTTCGCCATAACGTCAGTTTAATGCATTAATGCATTCTCAAAGGCACCAAAGAAGTCTTTATGATGACGGAAAACAAACAATGTTGACTGCTTGGAAAAAGACTGAATTATGCCACACAGCTTGTACTTTGCTGTAACACCCATCGATGCGAATTCGCTGATCAGTTTGTCAAGAGCGACAGCCTTCAGCACCAGCGGGGGGAGCTTGATTTTGGTTGCTGTTTGGGTAACGACGTTTACATTTTCTGACTGACGCGCCGAAATCGCCTACTTCACTGTTGTTCGATGCGATGTCACACTCGCGAAGGCTCGTTTCAGTGGGAGCGCTTTTCACTGCACTAACATCGCGTGCACCAATAGATGATGCTTGCCTCGAAATTGTATTGCCCCTGGCAATGCGTTCGTTTTTTCAGGGCTCGAGTCTGCCTTCCTCTTCTTCTTGCTCATCACACAGCGTCCAATTTATGACGCGGAAAGAAAAACACACGATACGAATAACGCGAAAAACGAACAGAAAAACCAAACGACGATATCCAAGTTGGATTACCACTGGTGGGGTCCAATCTCAGATCGAAGCGCAGTGAAACTAAAGTGAACTGGATTGCTCAACAGTTCGATGCCGAATGAAAGTTTGTCTCAGCGGGATCCACTGTTTATACTCTAGGCAAGTATTCCTCTTCATTCTTCCTCTTCATTCTTCTACTTTTGATTTGTTTACGGAGACTTTAAATCATACGATATTCCCCTCCGTTGTTCGTCGATAAGTTGCTCGTCATTGACAGCTCTGTTCGGGAAAGCACACAAATGGACAGAACAAATGTATGGGAAAATGGAAACGCTTGAAGTTTTCATGAATTTTAACCATTTACAAACCAGGGGATTCTAATGTATAGCATATTGAACAAATCTTACGGAATTTCCGATTCGTATAGTATGTAAATCGCCAGAATCCGATCGCGACAAAAAAAGTTATTAACGTTAACTTTATTTCATAAAAACGTGACCTGTTTCCTGATTTGGCACCCTTAATGAAAGACGTAGTTCTACGTCAAAAATGTGTATGAACTCACAGTTCAACTCTGAGTTCATGCAATTTTTGTAATACGAACTGAATTTCCCGTTCGTTTCTGTGAAAAAGTATTCTGCAAAGAAATGTTTTAGGAGAAATTTTTTTTTTCTGTGCATGAAAAGACGCACGCGAAGAGCAATGAAGACAACGGGTGGTATGTTTTTCTCATGATGTCTTGAATTATAAACACCATGTTTGTCTATGACGTGAGGAAGGCGTGTGATTCAAACATGTCTGTGTTTGTGCATCATTTGGCGTGTTTGGAATAAACATTGAACACTAGCGAAAAGTATGTTCGTGTTTAAACACAAACATGGAATTGATTTAAGGTGAATGTGGAAGCTAGCCATTGTAGTAGTATAGGTAAACCCGCGTGTAAAAATGGGGTAATAATGTTTGTGAGAGAAGAGCAAAGCATACGTAAATAGATCAATTCACTTATCAGACTGTGTGGTGCTTCATTGGCACGAGTCTTTGGATAAATTTGAAAAAAAATAACAATTCAATACTAAAGTAAAATGTATGAACGATATGTTCCGATGAACAATTGCAAGTATAAAGATATATAGAAGGTGCTTTTGCATATGAAGTAAAATTCTGATTATACGCGAGCGTAACATGAGCTAATTTATAACACATGCGAATTGGGGCTCTTTTGGTTTTAACAAGTTCTTCCGCATAATAACTCGATGTTGATGATTACTTAATATTTTCCTTCGGTGATCGTATTGTTTTCACATATTCACGTTGGAGAGCCTTAACTCTTCTGTTCGTTGGCCGAGGCATTTTGATTGAATGTAGTTCTTTTCCGTTTACTGTTTTTGAAAGCATAAGCAGCCGTGGCAGTGTTCCGAGCTCTGCAATACAATTTTCTTACCCAATGTTAAAGTTGCTAAAACTTACATTATAGACCCATTAAACGTAAAAAGACGAGTGGGTAATGTCGGGGACATAACCGGAGTGACGTAGGACTATACAAAGGGGACAGCTTTTGCTAAATATATATTTTAAATATATTGTTTTATTTTCTTCTCCTACGTGAATACCTATTTACAAACCAGGGGATTCTAATGTATAGCATATTGAACAAATCTTACGGAATTTCCGATTCGTATAGTATGTAAATCGCCATAATCCGTTCGCGACAAAAAAAAGTTATTAACGTTAACTTTATTTCATAAAAACGTGACCTGTTTCCTGATTTGGCACCCTTAATGAAAGACGTAGTTCTACGTCAAAAATGTGTATGAACTCACAGTTCAACTCTGAGTTCATGCAATTTTTGTAATACGAACTGAATTTCTCGTTCGTTTCTGTGAAAAAGTATTCTGCAAAGAAATGTTTTAGGAGAAATTTTTTTTTCTGTGCATGAAAAGACGCACGCGAAGAGCAATGAAGACAACGGGTGGTATGTTTTTCTCATGATGTCTTGAATTATAAACACCATGTTTGTCTATGACGTGAGGACGGCGTGTGATTCAAACATGTCTGTGTTTGTGCATCATTTGGCGTGTTTGGAATAAACATTGAACACTAGCGAAAAGTATGTTCGTGTTTAAACACAAACATGGAATTGATTTAAGGTGAATGTGGAAGCTAGCCATTGTAGCTTCCACATTCACCTTAACATAGGTAAACCCGCGTGTAAAAATGGGGTAATAATGTTTGTGAGAGAAGAGCAAAGCATACGTAAATAGATCAATTCACTTATCAGACTGTGTGGTGCTTCATTGGCACGAGTCTTTGGATAAATTTGAAAAAAAAACAGGAAGTGGGTTATATCTATGGTATAACCGCAAGGGTGACGTAGGACTATCGTTGATTTAGAGATCATTTGTATGAAGTTGAATCTGAATTCATTCTGAATGAATGAATATTTGGAGAACTTCGAAAACGAGAGCGTTACGTTGGAGGCACAAGGTTTTATGCATCCAATATTGGACACGGAAATATCCTACTGATGGGGAAGAATAATCTTCATAAGCTATCCTGTTGATTGCGATTGATTGAAAAATCACAAAACCTAATGTATTTGGTCACAGTGTTACATGGATAGAAAACATTAAAATAAACTGTTTCATATGAATGTAATTTTAAATTCCCAGAGGAACTGGCGGATTATTATCAGTAACGATTAGATATTTCCACATTTTCCTCGATACTGGAAGCCCACCAGTGGTTAATGCTAACTCGATAACCATCTGTTAATAGCACTTGATTGAAACATATTTGGTCACAGTGTTACATGGATAGAAAACATTCAAATAAACTCTTTCACATGAATATATTTTTAAATTCCTAGAGGAACTGGCAGATTATTTTCCGGATCTTTCTCGATCCAAACGGAAAGAATTCCGTGCGTGTATGTGTGTGTGTGTGTGTAGCGGCTGCTTCGAGATCTTCCCGGGGAACCGTTTGTAGCATCACTCTCCTCCTGATGGATTCCCTTCTGGCCTAAGGTGCACAAACAGGCTCTTGGTGACACCATTCATCCGCGCTTTCATGATAAACGAAGAGCTTCACCACAACAGCGACATGTCGCTGTTCAATTATAAATGAGTGGATTTCCGAGCGGCGCTCGCTTATATACCGATTGGTGATTTCAATAGCCTATTTTGAAAGCAAATTTAAGACTATTGAAACATGTTTTTGGATCAGAAAGTAACAAGTATAGAACGCGTAGATATTTTATCTTTCGAATGAAGTGTTTATCATACTATTTCGTTCAGTTGTTTAGGAGCTATTAACACTCAAAATCTCGGTCTCCGGCGTAACGCTTTCGTTTTCGAAACTTTGATTTTACACCCCGGTATAGAAATGAAAGACGTAGTCCTACGTCAAAAATAACAATTCAATACTAAAGTAAAATGTATGAACGATATGTTCCGATGAACAATTGCAAGTATAAAGATATATAGAAGGTGCTTTTGCATATGAAGTAAAATTCTGATTATACGCGAGCGTAACATGAGCTAATTTATAACACATGCGAATTGGGGCTCTTTTGGTTTTAACAAGTTCTTCCGCATAATAACTCGATGTTGATGATTCCTTAATATTTTCCTTCGGTGATCGTATTGTTTTCACATATTCACGTTGGAGAGCCTTAACCCTTCTGTTCGTTGGCCGAGGCATTTTGATTGAATGTAGTTCTTTTCCGTTTACTGTTTTTGAAAGCATAAGCAGCCGTGGCAGTGTTCCGAGCTCTGCAATACAATTTTCTTACCCAATGTTAAAGTTGCTAAAACTTACATTATAGACCCATTAAACGTAAAAAGACGAGTGGGTAATGTCGGGGACATACCCGGAGTGACGTAGGACTATACAAAGGGGACAGCTTTTGCTAAATATATATTTTAAATATATTGTTTTATTTTCTTCTCCTACGTGAATACCTACCTATCTAACTGAAAAATGGATTAGTTTACTGTTTACTCTTTATTTTATGTTGAAGGTTCTGAAAAGAACATTTGATGTTGTGTTTTTGCGTTTTTTTACAAACATTCTCAATTTTTTCTCACTATCTTATAGTTGCTTCTTGATATTTTTCTGAAGGCTTTGTACTTATTCAATGTTCAACGCCGGGCATCTTTTGGCGTATGCACATATCGTACAATCAAAATGATGGCTATGATAGGGAATGCATAGTGGTCCTCAGCTCATTCACTATCATATATTTCACTATTGAGCACTTTACCGTACCTTAAACTGTGGTTTCGTAAACGAATGATTTGTAAGATTTGTAGTCTCCGCAAACAATGTAAATAAAAATGAAATGGAGACGAACTTTACGATCTGTCGAGAAATAGATGAGCTATAAGCGTTCTGAAAAACCAACAGTGAATACAGGGACGGATGACCTTCGTATTAAAGTCCTTTAAAATAAGAACAGAGCAACAGGAAATACATAGCTCATCATGTTGCTCCTTAGTTATGTTTCTATACAATGCAGATGTAACCTCAGTCAATTTTCAACATCAGTTATCAACCAAAGAAAGCAGTTCTTGCTACCGAGAAAATCGTGAATGCCATCCTGCATGAAGCCACTTTCAATTCGGGAACCATGCATGGGTTTGTGAGAACTGAATGATCAACTTAAAAGACCCCAACCACCAAGAAGTTCAAAAACAAGCATAATCAAAATAAATTAGTTCATATTATATATCATATTATGTCACTTCAGAATGCATTGGTATTGTGAATAACTTTTAATAACTCTTCTTTAAAAGGTTTAATGGCCCTGAAAAGCGCCGTGTTTTACGGTGGCTGGTTTTGCCACCAAAGCAGTCTGTATAAACAAACTTTTTCCTTTTTCTACCTGCTGCCGTTTTGCGATTGCGTTTGCCACTCGCTGAGACTAGTTGTTGCCACCGAACCGAATGTGCTCTGTAGGCGGGTTTTCTTATTGTCGTGAGCAGCATTGCAAGCCAACTCGAGCACTCCGCCGGCCGAAATTCTATAACCGCTATTAGGTATACTGGTGCTCCGGAACCAATCCGTTGATGCGATGTGATGTGAAACGATGCCATACAACCACACTGATTTACGGTTTGAAAGAGAATGATATATTTTTCAGCGGATCCGCGCGTTTTGTACTTTAGCGGTACACGCTCACAGGATAGAGACAAATCGGCAGACTCAGCCAAAGGGGCGAGTCCAACGAGACGAACGAATGAGCGTTATAAGGCAGCGATGGCAAAAAAATACATTCATTACGATTTGTTCGTTCGTTGGATTCACATGCAGGCTAAAAAGGGTCCTTTTCAAGATCACAAAATTATCTTTAATCTAAAGAGCTTATTGTTTTGTTATCACTCGATATCCCCATCTTGTTCGGCTAAACCTTTCTGTTTAGCGATTGCGTTTGCCACTCGCCACAGCTTTCAGTTGGAAAATTTCTTCCCATCCTGCTTGTGACATGTTGTACAGTAAATTACATATGACGCGACGTGCCGAAGCACCGCTCAGTGTCGCATTGGAGGCGATTTTAACCTGTAATTGAACATTTGCGATGACAGTGGTACAGTGTTGACTTTCAATGTGGGGTCATAATTTGGACCCCGAACTCTATGTTTACAAAAATGTCCAACTAAATATGTCGCATTACAGGTCCGTCAAATTAGCTATATGTCGAGCTAAATGTAAATTACTGTACTTTCAATCTGGAAGCAATTTAAGAATTCTTGGAAATTGAATAATCGAGAAAGTCCCCAACCATCAATAAGCTCAGAACAACTGCCAAATTCTCATACTCATCATATCTTGGCAAACAAATTATGAAAAAATCAATTTGTGTTTTATTATTATTTGGGATATTGTTTTAGAAAGCATTGAACTGTATTTCATCAATTCTTTTTTGGGAGGTGTTTCAGCGGATTACCCGGATTGTCCGACGCGAAGTCCGAAAAAGAAGGGATATTCTGTAGAATTTCATTCTCATTTCAACTACTCTCGCATGTGAAAATGCAAAAATGGCGTATCCTAACAATAACAAAACAAACAACCCCCGCTCCACAAACCGTAATCCCCTTCTTATTGAAGTGATTATGTTGCTTCACCTGTTATACATTGATTTAAGCGCCTTGTTCTTAACGGCACTAATGGCCTCTGGGCCTAAAAACGTGAATGCCACTTGATTACACGAACACTTTTTCCTTTCGCTGGTGCAATTGAACCGGATTGTTCAATTGCATACACGTGATTATGGGAACTGCCGCCCAAAACGAACTGTGATCCGTCTCGCTCTCCTTTTAACTAAGGACGGGCTGAGAAACCTGGGCACAAGTTTCACTAAGTTCGGAACTATAAAACAACCGGCGGACTTCGACCTCAATGGACTAGAGGAATTTATCGGATTGGAAAACGGAAGTTTGGATTTTATTTGCCGTATTCTTCGGAATTCTAACTTAGACTATCTATTTTATAGAACTCTCGGCCATATGCATTCTACATGGCTGAGTTTTAGATCGTTTTCATTTTGGTAACGTAACGTAGGTAACAGATAGCATTAGCTATTCAAGAAATTCATTTTAGACAAATTTCATTTCAAGAGAAATTCATTTTCATTTTAGAACAATATACTAATCATTCCGGCCACCTTAAAATAGTCACGTATTTTAATTACTATACGGACACTGCTGCGTACGAATCGATGAACTGACTGCGGTCCAAGATATTGGCTGATTGATGGGCTGCTCATTGCGAGTTCGGTTACCATCACAGGGACCGGCTGGATTGGTGGCTGGTGAGAAACAAACTAATTTAATAAACAATAAATCATTTTGTTACCTCATTCTCAACGTCGTTCACGTTTGATGGCATTGGAAGAAGTGAAAGTTTGACGACAGGACGGACAACGTTGTCTGCAGATGCCGTCTTCAAGGTGACGACTCTAACGATACCATCATGAGCGGGATGAATCTTCGTTATGCGACTCAACATCCACTGGGCTGGGGGAAGGTTGTCGTCCTTAATGATGACTAGTCGGCCCACTCGGATGTCAACGGGAGGTTTGATGCCTTTTCATGAACGGGCCTGCAGCTGCTGTAAATACTCGGTGCTCCAGCGCTTCCAAATTGCCTGGAGTCGTTTTTGCATCAGCTGCCAACGGTTTAGCTTGATGTCTGGTAATTGCTTGTAGTCGGCTTCTGGGATCGATTGCAGGTTCGAACCGACCAGGAAATGACCCGGTGTAAGAGCCTCTAGATCCGTTGGGTCATTGGACATCTCAGTTATGGGCCGTGAGTTGAGGCACATTTCGACCTGGGCGAGCAGGGTCAGCATTTCTTCGTGGGTGACGGTTGTATTACCCACTTCCTTCAGAAGATGACTCTTCGCCGATTTCACCGCCGCCTCCCACAGACCACCAAAGTGGAGTGCGTGCGGTGGAATGAATTTCCAACTGATTTCTGCATTAGCGCACCAGTCGAAAATGAGTTTTCGGCTGCTGTCATCCGTTTTAAGCATTTTAAAGAGATGATGCAGCTCGTTGGCGGCTCCTTTAAAGTTTGTAGCATTGTCTGAATGAAGTTCACAGACTTTGCCACGCCGTGCTATGAACCGCTTTAGAGCAGCCAGGAATGCTATTGTGGAGAGATCCCTGACGAGCTCCAGATGTACGACCCGTGTTGAGAAGCACACGAATAAAGCGATGTATGCTTTGACTGGTCCTGCTCTACGGTGTGGACCACGTAAGAGGATCGGGCCGCAATAGTCGACACCGGAGACTGAAAAAGGCCGCGACGGTGTCACTCTGGAGTTAGGTAAATCTGCTGTTGCTTACTGGATCAATACCGGTTTTCTACGGAAGCAGGTATGGCACTGGTGGTACACTTGACGCAATAAATCTCTGCCACGTAGAATCCAGAACTTCTGTCTGATGGTGGTCGTCATCAGCTGCGGTCCGGCGTGTATTAGAGTTCGGTGGTAGTGATCAGCAAGCAGGTGTGCCAATCGGTGTTTACTCGAGATGATGATTGGATGCTTCATTCCTTCGGGAGAGTCGGAGTCTTGAATACGACCACCAACCTTGATGAGGCCGTCCTTGGAGAGCATTGGATTGAAGAACTTCATAGGTGATGTTTTGTCAACCGGTCGTCCATTGCGTAGTGCTTTCAGCTCCGTCGGAAACGTTTCACGCTGGGATAGTTGACACAGAACATGTTCAGCGTCTTGAAGATCGGATGCAGTGGGCTGTGTGGTGTCTTCGAGGATGCCGCACAAGCCCCATCAGGATGTTTCTTGGCAGCTGTTGTTTGCAGTACACCCATTTTTTTTTTTTTTTTTTTAAAGAGGTGAGGAACGCTCTACCAGCCTTACCTGGGAAGGGTTAACCCAGACGTCGAGTGGGGATCGCACCCACAAAAACCAAGCCCTCTACTCGTTGCCTTATTCCCCCTGGGACCACATCTAGGCGACTACTTCAGGGGGCGGCTGTGCTCATGCACTTCTCGAGTTTTCAACGCTAACTAGCATTGTCCTTCCCTTTTTCTCAATATTTTTTCCTTTCTATTCGTTATTAATTCCACTGCGCTGATGTCCTCTTCGCAGGCATCCATTTACCCGTCGAGACGTGAACCGATTAGGAATTGCCCTCCAACTTGACGCGCAACCCGTCACAGCCACCCTCGCGGGGTTTCTCACCTGTCGAGACGTGAACCGATTAGGCAGCGCCCTCCAACTTGACACGCGCCCCGTCACAGGCACCCTCGCAGGATTTCTCTTCCCAACGGAGCGCCGATTAGGCAGTGCCCTCCAACCTGACGCGCACTCCGTCACAGCTACTCTCGTGGGGTATTCACCATTTTGATCGTGGCTTCATCCTTGATACTCGTTCCTTCGAATTGTTCGCGGTGTTCCTCCATCCAGGCCACGATCAGGCGTTGTCAGGCAGGCCTTTTGCTGTTCTCCGCGGCAGTATCCGTTTACCTGTCGAGACGTGCACCGATTAGGAAGCGCCCTCCAACTTGACGCGCGCCCCGTCACAGTCACCCTCGCAGGATTTCTCTTCCCAGCGGAGAGCCGATTAGGTGGTGCCCTCCAACACAACGCGCACCCCGTCACAGCTACTCTCGTGAGGTACCATCTCTTGCAACAGCCGTCGCCGTTGTTCACCTTTCACCGTCGGACGTTGTCAGCACTTTGGTCAGCCCTCCACCTTCGCATCAGCTCCGACATGATTTGTGTGATTGCACTGCTCACGGCATTCCAGATCATCTCGTCGCGACACATCTCCTCCACAATATTCCCCACATGAAGTGCAGGCAGCCCCTCGCGCCTTTCGGTGAACCTGGGACAGACAAAAACGACGTGCTCCGGTGTTTCCTCCATATCTCCACACTCCGGACAGAGGGGTGAAACTGCGTGCCCGAACCGGTGTAGATATTGCCTGAAACAGCCATGCCCAGACAGAAACTGCGTCAAGTAAAAGTTAACTTCACCGTGTTTCCTGTTCAACCAGGTCGAAAGTACCGGTATCAGCCTGTACGTCCATCTACCATTTTCTGCCGTATCCCATTCATACTGCCATTTGTCCAACGACTCCGCCCTCATCAATTTCCGGATACCTCTGCTTTCCCGTCGCTTGTAGCACTCGCTATCTTCCGCCAGAGTGATGCAGATGGGAATCATTCCGGCGATTACACACACAGCTTCTGTCGAAATGGTCCTATAAGCACTTACGACTCGCATGGCCATGAGTCGGAATGTGCTGTTCAGCTTCCTCCGATTTCGGTGGGTTTCCAGAGCCGCCAACCAGGCAGGGCCACCATACCTCAGTATCGACGAAGATACACTTGCCAAGAGACGCCTCTTGCTGCTGTTTGGGCCAAAGCTATTTGGCATGATCCTCGCCACCACGTTGATGGCCTTTGACGCCTTCCCACATGCATAGTCGACGTGCTGGTTGAAGTTCAGCCGGTCGTCGATCATGACTCCGAGGTACTTCACCGCCCGCTTCGAAACGATGGTATGTCCTCCGATCGATACCTCTGCCCGCAGCACTGTCTTACTATTGCTCACTGACAGCACCTCGGTTTTGTGATGTGCCATCTGGAGCTTTACGCTGTCCATCCAACTACCGATCATGTCTACAGCCTCAGTCGCCAACATTTCCACCTCCTGAAGCGTCTCGCCGATTACCGTTGTTACGATGTCGTCCGCGAAGCCCACGATCTCCACACCTCTGGGTAGCTTCAGCCTTAGAACACCGTCGTACATCGTGTTCCAAAGCGTGGGACCTAGGATGGAACCTTGTGGAACTCCCGCCGAGATATTCTTCACTATCTGTCCCCTGTCTGTGTTGTATACCAGGATCCGATTCTGGAAATAACTCCTCAGTATCCTGTACAGGTAGCCAAGGACCTTCAATCTGTGTAGCGCCTCGGCGATGGCCTCCAAGCTGGCACTATTGAAGGCGTTCTTCACGTCAATCAAAATCACCGCGCAGTAACGGTCGCCTCTTCGTTTTTGTTTAAGCGAGACCTGAGTTTTCTCGATAACTGTCCGAATAGCGTCCACTGTCGACTTTCCTTTCCGGAACCCGAACTGCATTTTCGACAATCCGTGGTCATCCTCCGTGCATTTCACCAGTCTGTTGAGAATAACCCTTTCCAAGAGCTTTCCCAAAGTATCCAACAAACAAATAGGCCTATACGACGCTGGATCTCCAGGTGGCTTTCCTGGTTTCGGGAACAGCACCAACTTTTGTATCTTCCATTCCGCAGGGAAGAGACCGTCATCCAGGCATTTCTGCAGCACCACCCTGAACATGTCGGGGAAAGCAAGGATCGCCGATTTCAGGGCCACATTGGGGATTCCGTCGGGGCCGGGTGCTTTTTTCAACTTTAGACCTTTTGCCACCGCGATGAGTTCTTCGTTGGTGACTTGTGCGTTCTCTGCTTCGTCCTCACCGTACAGTGTGGGTGGCCACGTCGGTGGGTCGTGCTGCGGAAAGAGTCCATTCACAATGACCTCGAGTTTTTCCGGACATAATTCCATGGGAGTCGTTGAACTACGGAATTTCGCCATCACGATTCGATAAGCTTCACCCCAAGGATTTGCGTCGACGTCTCGACACAGCTCCCTATAGCAGTTCGATTTGCTCCTACGTATCTCTCGTTTCAAGGCGGCTCTGGTCGCTCGGAAAGACGCGCGGTGCTCCTCTCTCTCTACATCGGTTCGTGCCTTCTGGACTCTTCTTCTGGCTCGTAGACAGTTAGCGCGGAGGATGCTGAGTGTCTCGTTCCACCAGTAGGCTGGACGTCGTTCATTCGTCGGGTTCAGTCTTCTCGGCATCGCTGTATCGCATGCCCTCACCAATGTTCCTGTCAGCCCGTCGGCGCTCAGATTAAGAGTTCTGCTGTCTATGCGTAGTGCTTCGACGAAAAGCTCCTTGTCAAAAACCTTTGTCCTCCACTTCCGCTCAAAGGTTCTTGTATTCCGTACCGCTGCGGGATTCCGTTGGCCGACACTATACAGGATTGCCTGGTGGTCGCTGTGTGTGTATCCCTCCGACACTCTCCACTTCGTGTTAGCCGCCAGTGATGGACTGCAGAAAGTTACATCGATGATGGATTCGCGGCCGTCCCTTCGAAAGGTGCTGCTAGTGCCTTCGTTCAGAAGTGTGACGTCTAGTTTTGCGAAGGCTTCTAGTAGGCTGTACCCCCTGGCGTTGGTGCATCTGCTTCCCCACTCCTCAGCCCAGGCGTTGAAGTCTCCTCCGATGATGACTGGTTTGCGGCCGCTGACCTTATCCGTGAGTACGTCCAACATCTCGTGAAACTGTTCCGCTGACCATCTTGGGGGTGCATAGCAACTACACATGAAGATTCCGTTGATTTTGACGATCACGAAACCTTCCTGTGAGCTTTCCACCACTTCTTGGATGGGGTACCTTCCCATCACTAGTATTGCAGCCATCCCTGCTTTATCCACCACCCATTTTCCATTATCGCAGTTGTTGACTGCCACAATAATTGCTGTGCTATGTCGCAATGATTCAGGTTGAGCTGGGTAACCTCCATTACTGCGAACCCGCAATCGCCTTTTTGTACGCCGGACATTTGAAGCTACCTGTGACGTGGTCCTTTCCGTCCTCCTCCTTGCACAACATGCACCTCGGTTGCTTTATGCAGTCTCTAACAACGTGACCTTCCGTCCCGCACTTCCTGCACAATTTCGATCTGTCAGGACCACCGCAGTTTTTCGCCTGGTGACCGAAGCCCATGCATTGAAAGCATCTCTCCATTTGCTTGGCCATACGAGGGGTAGCTTATTCGCAGCTTGTTTCGAGAGCCGTATCGAGGCCGTATCGAGGCCGTTTGTGTCCCACCGTATGCCTTTCTCAGCCGGATTGTCATTGGCACATCGCCAAGGTCACATTGTGACTGTAACGCAGTTCTCAATTCCTCAACAGTCGTGATCTCGTCCAGATACCGGCACTCGATGGTTGATTCCTGAGAGAGAGCTCTCACCTTCGCCTCCTCCCCTAGTGACTTCTCAATGAGTTGTTTGAAAGCAGAGCTCTTAACCGCTGGATCTTTTTTAAGCTCGAAGAGCATCTCGCCTTTTTGCGTGCGCCTAGTTTTCACGACGTTCTCGCCCAGTGTCTGCAACTCCGGATCGTCTCTCACTTTCCGAAGGATAGCTGCATACGATACTCTTGCTGACACTTCAACGATCAAAGCATCGCCCTTGATTCGCTCCACTCGAGGTCCGAGTTTCTTCTTTTCCTGCTCAACTTTTTTCTTCTTCTCCTTCTGTTTTTTGCGTTTTTCTGTCTGGTTATCGACAGTACGCCATTCACTGCTTTCACCTCCTTTCGCGTTACTCAGATCGTTCTTGGCCTTTTTCAGCTCTTCTTCTTCTCCTGGGGTGCCCCTCCTTCTCTTGTCCGATCGTGTGTTCAGAGGACTCTTCGGCGTCTCAAGTATCTCGACGGGTTTCTCATTCGCCTCGAGCAGAGCCTTTTCAGCACCCTCTGCTCTCATCTGCAGCTCCTTATGCTCGCGTTCAGCAACCATGACGACTGATCTGATGCTCGTCACCAGATGTTTTATTTTTAAGTGGACATTGTTTTTGTCCTTTACGAACTCGTAAAGTTCGTTGACCTTTTTCCTAACGTCCGTGATGCTGAGCCTCCCAAGTTGCCCTTCTTGGGATGCGCTTGAGGTCAGCGTAAACAACTGGCTCTGTACGGAGCCAAGATCTCCTTGGAATGCTTGGGCAGCAAACACTTCTTGTGGTTTTGTGTTGCTTGTACTCGTTGTGGCTACTCGAGTGACAGGTGACCTCAGCATTCGTCCGCTTCTCGCGAATACATTCTCCTCTCCATCGTTTGTTGGTGTGTTATTGCAACTATTCATATTTTTCTGGGTCCCAACTTCGGGCCGCTATCTCCGCTCGTTGTACATAGTCACTACCAGTGATCCCATGGTTATCTATGCAAGCAGTGAGGCCATGCAGGGGTTGACACGGTCCTTCATGGGGACCGTGTTCAGAGCCAGATCAGCGCAAGTCAGGAATGTGACATCTGACGCCTAGTACCTAGTGCCTGGGCCTAGACGAGCATCGAACGTACCCGAAGACTTGCCAAGTTATTACCGGGACGGGGGCAACCGCACTATTAGCCCAAACGCCATTTCAGGACGGTGTCACCCTTCCTTACTCAGGGAACAGGATAGTACGACTGTCAGCCTTTAGCGTCGTGTTGAAATCGTTTCCGTATCGTGTCCGTTTTCTATGCGTAACCAGTATGTTGTAATCAGGATCTTACTGGCGTCAATCCTGATGTGCTTGGCACTCCTTTCGTGGCTCCTGTACACGGTATTTCCCCCGTGCAATCTCCAATAGGCTTTACCGCGCCCTTACTCGCGTTGTCACCCGATTAGTCGCCTCATACGACAGGGACAGGGACCAAGACCCGAAGTGCTATTCTAGGCCGGCAACTCCACGGCGTACCCATGTACCGCAGGAAGTATGCCACGGCCATCCGTAGCTTAGTATGCGACGAGAAACTGTTGAACAACCAATCGCACAGTTGATCCGTGGGAGATACGGTTACAATCGAAAAAGGAAAACCAAGATCGTTAAAAGAAATAGTTTTAGCAATTATATTCACGTTAAAAATATCAAGACGTTCTAAAATGGCGAATTTACTTGAAATTATTAAAACCACATCCTCAATTGTGCCACAATTCGATGGAAACGTGGATAAAATTAAGGCATTTACAGAGGCCGTAAATTTAGTCAAGACAATAGAAACGGCAGAAAACAAAGCAACTATAATTCAAGTAATCTTAACAAAATTGGAGAGTAAGGCGAGAAACGTTTTTGCCGAAGTTCCAGAATCGATTAACGATATATTGAAAACATTGCAAGCAAAAATTTCTGCGTGCCCTCCGGAGCAAGTCATTGCTAAAATGGCAAATCTAAAGCAAATCGGCCCTATAGAACCGTTCTGCCTAGAGCTCGAAAAGCTGGTTTTCAGTCTGGAAACCGCTTATATAGCAATGGGTATTTCGCCTCAGATTGCCAGGTCAATGGCTACCAAAGAAGACATAAAGTACTTAGCCAGAGGTTTGAAATGCGAGAGAACTTCTTTTGTGGTGAGAGCTGGAACTTTCGGTTCATACTCCGATGCAATGACAAAAGCATTGGAGGAGAATTTAAATAATCCGAATACGTCCATATTTACGTACTCGCGGGTAATTCAAAGTCGAAACTTCAACAATAACTTTCGACAACCAAACACTAGATTCGGCTATAGGGGTCGAAATCAAAATAATAATCACCAACCATCCAATTTTCGTCAAAACTATGGGCAGAATAGGCCAAATTTCAATCAACCAACACCAAACCACCAATACACCCAACCAAACTATCAGAGAACCCAAAACTTCAGAGGCCAGCGTGGAAATAACAATTCCAACCGAACGACACGATTTGTACGGATTGCGGGAAACGCAGGGACGCCGGCGGACAACCTCCAGTCCGTCCCGGAGCAAGAACAGGAGGAAAGGACATTAAGGGAAAGGCCGTTTCAAAGCGAACAATAAATATATATAACATAAACATAACATGTTCTATGTTTGTTACAATAAAATTGAGCATGTGCGAAAAGCCATGCACCCTCATAATTGACACTGGAGCTCCCTCATTTTTTTTTTGGCAGACTTATCTCACTTCTTAACTAGGCGAACCTAGCCAGAATTTTCACCTGCCCCCGGGCTTCTGAATGCCAAAGGGGGACTAGGCTCTGCGGAATGCACGTATCTGCATGCTCGTGCTGTTTCAGTCCTGACCGAGAAATTGTCGGACAATCGCGCAGGTGCTAAGGATGACCGACTTTTGGATGCCGGCCAATTCCTTCTCCATGTTCAACACCTTTAGCGCTTCCAGAAGTGTCTTCGGGATAATTCCAGTTCCAGAGAGAACGACTGGAACAATTCTTGGGACCTCCCTTAGCCCCCACAGTTCCTTGAGCTCCACGACCAATGGTCGGTACTTGCAGATTTTGCGACCGTGGGTCTCCTCCAGATTCTGGTTCAGTGGAATAGCGACATCGATGATGGTGACTTTGCGGTCGCTCTTGTCGTAAACCATTATATCTGGGCGGTTGTGGTGGATCGAGAGGTCGGTCAGAACAGTGCGATCCCAGTACAGCTTGAAACGGTCATTTTCCAGGACAGGTGCAGGCAGGTACCGGTAGTTTGGTACGTTGTCTTCCAGTAGAGCACATTGGAGCGCCAGTTGTCGATGAACAATACGGGCCACGTTGTTGTGGCGCTCGGTGTAGGCTGCGTTGGCCAAAACGGGACAGCCTCCCATAATGTGCTCTATGTTTTCACCTGGTTGATGGCACATCCGGCAAATGCCATGAACGTCTTGATGCCAGACGTACCGCCTGCAGTTTCTCGTCGGCATTATCCTGTCCTGGATGGCTATCATGTCGGCTTCTACTATTGAAGAGAGTTCACCACGCGTTAGCCACAGATTAGATGCGGCCTTGTCGACGTGTGGCCGGTCCAGTTGATGGGGATGGGCACCATGCACTGCCTTCTGCTTCCAAGCTGCAATCTTCTCCTCCACTGTCTGCAGATTGCAGTTTAGTTGGTACTCCGCTTGCGCCAAGTGCAGAGCGCTGTATCCTCTGTCAGCGGCGCAGACAGCCCGGTATAGCGCGTTTTGGTTGGCGCGTTCTGCGAAGTACTCGCGCAGTTGTCGTACCTGGGCAACACACAGTGCAGAAATGTCGACGATTCCAAGTCCCCCTTCTTTGCGTGGTAGTGAAACTCTCTCCAGTGCCGATTGAGGATGGTGCATTCCGGCCTCTTTGAATGCTTTCCTCATCCTCCTCTCAAGATCCTCTAGGTCAGTTTTGCTCCATTTGACTACACCAAAACTGAAGGTCAGCAGGGGAACCGCGAATGTGTTGATCGCGCGTACCTTGTTCCCCGCGTTGAGGAAAGTCCTCAGGACACAGTTCACTCGACTCAAGAACTTGTCTCGCAGCTCCGTCTTGATGTCGGAGTGGCGAATCCCGGTGAGCTGTCGGAATCCAAGATATTTATAGGATTCGCCACGAACCATGTCTCTTATAAACTCGCCGTCATAGACCTCGTAGCCTCCGGATTCGGTAAGTTGTCCTTTCAGCAGGTGGACACAGCGACACTTGTCGAGGCCGAACTCCATACAGATGTCCCTGCTTATGTCTTCGACAACCCGGATAGCTACACCTAGACGCTGACGTGAATCAGCGTAGACCTTGAGATCGTCCATGTAAAAGGTATGGGTCACTTCTTCGTGGGCGCCGTCGCCATACCTTATTTTATAGCCATGACCGTTTCTATTGAGCGTCCTACTGAGGGGGTTCAGTGCCAGACAAAACCAAAGCGGGCTGAAAGAGTCGCCTTGGAATATCCCCCTCTTTATCTGCAGCGTTCTAGACTGCAACACATTTTCCCCATCACTAAGGTGCAGAGACGTGCTCCACTGCCTCATCGCATGCTGCAGGAACCTAACGACGACGGGATCAATTTTGTAGAGCTCCAATACCCGGACGAGAAACGAGTGAGGTATGGAGTCATAAGCCTTCCTGTAATCGATATAGGCCATGCTTAGGTTCCGCTGGTTATAAACCGCCTGGCCGACTATGGCTGCGTCGATGATGGCCTGGTCTTTGCAGCCATGCGTATTTTTTCTGCATCCTTTCTGCTCTTCTGCGATGATATGGTGTTGTTCGCAGTGGGCAGAAACTTTGGCGGTTATGATGCTGCTTAATATCTTGTACAGACTCGATAGGCACGTTATCGGCCTGTACTTTGATGGGTTCAATGTGTTGCTGTCTTTCGGGAGGAGGAATGTGACGCCACGAGTGGCGAATTCAGGGAGGTTGTGTGGGTCACGTAGCACCTTGTTGCAGCACTCAGCTATCTTTTGATGTGCGACGGTCAGCTTCTTGTATTGTTTGTGTTGTGTTGTTTTGGCAGACTTATCTCACTTCTTAACTAGGCGAACCTAGCCAGAATTTTCACCTGCCCCCGGGCTTCTGAATGCCAAAGGGGGACTAGGCTCTGCGGAATGCACGTATCTGCATGCTCGTGCTGTTTCAGTCCTGACCGAGAAATTGTCGGACAATCGCGCAGGTGCTAAGGATGACCGACTTTTGGATGCCGGCCAATTCCTTCTCCATATTCAACACCTTTAGCGCTTCCAGAAGTGTCTTCGGGACAATTCCAGTTCCAGAGAGAACGACTGGAACAATTCTTGGGACCTCCCTTAGCCCCCACAGTTCCTTGAGCTCCACGACCAATGGTCGGTACTTGCAGATTTTGCGACCGTGGGTCTCCTCCAGATTCTGGTTCAGTGGAATAGCGACATCGATGATGGTGACTTTGCGGTCGCTCTTGTCGTAAACCATTATATCTGGCCGGTTGTGGTGGATCGAGAGGTCGGTCAGAACAGTGCGATCCCAGTACAGCTTGAAACGGTCATTTTCCAGGACAGGTGCAGGCAGGTACCGGTAGTTTGGTACGTTGTCTTCCAGTAGAGCACATTGGAGCGCCAGTTGTCGATGAACAATACGGGCCACGTTGTTGTGGCGCTCGGTGTAGGCTGCGTTGGCCAAAACGGGACAGCCTCCCATAATGTGCTCTATGTTTTCACCTGGTTGATGACACATCCGGCAAATGTCATCAACGTCTTGATGCCAGACGTACCGCCTGCAGTTTCTCGTCGGCATTATCCTGTCCTGGATGGCTATCATGTCGGCTTCTACTACTGAAGAGAGTTCATCACGCGTTAGCCACAGATTAGATGCGGCCTTGTCGACGTGTGGCCGGTCCAGTTGATGGGGGTGGGCACCATGCACTGCCTTCTGCTTCCAAGCTGCAATCTTCTCCTCCACTGTCTGCAGATTGCAGTTGAGTTGGTACTCCGCTTGCGCCAAGTGCAGAGCGCTGTATCCTCTGTCGGCGGCGCAGACAGCCCGGTATAGCGCGTTTTGGTTGGCGCGTTCTGCGAAGTACTCGCGCAGTTGTCGTACCTGGGCAACACACAGTGCAGATATGTCGACTATTCCAAGTCCCCCTTCTTTGCGTGGCAGTGAAACTCTCTCCAGTGCCGATTGAGGATGGTGCATTCCGGCCTCTTTAAATGCTTTCCTCATCCTCCTCTCAAGGTCCTCTAGGTCAGTTTTGCTCCATTTGACTACACCAAAACTGAAGGTCAGCAGGGGAACCGCGAATGTGTTGATCGCGCGTACCTTGTTCCCCGCGTTGAGGAAAGTCCTCAGGACACAGTTCACTCGACTCAAGAACTTGTCTCGCAGCTCCGTCTTGATGTCGGAGTGGCGAATCCCGGTGAGCTGTCGGAATCCAAGATATTTATAGGATTCGCCACGAACCATGTCTCTTATGAACTCGCCGTCATAGACCTCGTAACCTCCGGATTCGGTAAGCTGCCCTTTCAGCAGATGGACACAGCGGCACTTGTCGAGGCCGAACTCCATGCAAATGTCCCTGCTTATGTCTTCGACAACCCGGATAGCTACACCTAGACGCTGACGTGAATCAGCGTAGACCTTGAGATCATCCATGTAGAAGGTATGGGTCACTTCTTCGTGGGCGCCGTCGCCATACCTTATTTTATAGCCATGACCGTTTCTATTGAGCGTCCTACTGAGGGGGTTCAATGCCAGACAAAACCAAAGCGGGCTGAAAGAGTCGCCTTGGAATATCCCCCTCTTTATCTGCAGCGTTCTAGACTGCAACACATTTTCCCCATCACTGAGGTGCATAGACGTACTCCACTGCCTCATCGCATGCTGCAGGAACCTAACGACGAAGGGATCAATTTTGTAGAGCTCCAATACCCGGACGAGAAACGAGTGAGGTATGGAGTCATAAGCCTTCCTGTAATCGATATAGGCCATGCTTAGGTTCCGCTGGTTATAAACCGCCTGGCCGACTATGGCTGCGTCGATGATGGCCTGGTCTTTGCAGCCATGCGTATTTTTCCTGCATCCTTTTTGCTCTTCTGCGATGATGTGATGCTGTTCGCAGTGAGCAGAAACTTTGGCGGTAATTATGCTGCTCAGTATTTTGTACAGACTCGATAGGCACGTTATCGGTCTGTACTTTGATGGGTTCAATGTGTTGCTGTCTTTCGGGAGGAGGAAGGTGACGCCACGGGTGGCGAATTCAGGAAGGTTGTGTGGGTCACGTAGCACCTTGTTGAAGCACTCAGCTATCTTTGGATGTGCGACGGTCAGCTTCTTGTGCCAGAAGTTCTGAACACCATCGGGGCCCGGTGCTGCCCAGTTCCTCAGGTACCGCGAGGCTTCGCGGACATCGTTCTCTCCGACGATGATAGCTGGCATCTCTCCAATTTCACCACAACTCTCCTCCTCCCGTCTTAACCACATTTGCCCGTCGCGATGTTCTACTGGGGTCTCCCAAATACCAGCCCAGAAGTTCGTCACATCGCTAATATCTGGCAAACCTTCGCGGTAGTCGGGCTTCTCGTCGCTAATGTGGTCGTAGAACGCTTTCTCGTTATCTCTGAACATCCGATTTTGTTCCTGGCGCTTTGCAGAGTCAGAGTAACGTTTCAGCCGTTTTGTAAGGACGCTCAATTGCTGTACCAGTGTGTCGAGTTTTTCCGTCAGCTGGTCAGCTCCCAGCTGGCGAAGTTCAGTAGGCCGCACGATCACAGCCACTTGGCGACATAATTTCACCGATCTGCTGCCTCTTTTGCACGCCATCAGTCTTCCAATTGCGGCGCGCTTGTTTAGGATCCGTTGCTCCAATCTCCTTCGCCATGGAGGCTCACGCCTTTCACGGAGATGTTGGAGCAGTCCGCCTCTTGGCCTAATACGGTATCCTAAACTTTTGGCGGTCGCCACAGCAGCGCAGTAAACTTTCAGTTGCAGCTCCTCCATGTTCTCAGCATCAACCAAGTGCAGCGGAAGAACGTGCTCGTTCATGAGCTTTACTGCACTTGTCAGCCTGCGGGAATGCTGCAACTTCGGGATCCTGGGGCGCGACAATGGGTCTGTGTCGCGGAACTGTGAGATCGCCTCGTCGTAGTGGAAGACCAGATCGCGTAGTAGTTGTTGATCTGGCTGTGGGTCTTCCGGCTCAGGGGGTTGTTGTACTGTGGCCTCCACTGGTGCTGATTCGCGTGCCCCACTCGCGAATGAATTGCTCAGCCGTACTGAACTTCGTCTCGACACATCGCTTGCTCTGTTGTTCCTGGAGCTTATTTCTCTCTGCACCTGCTGCTTGATCTCGTCGATTTGCGTTAGGGAGAGCATGTTGTTGCGTACTATCGCTCTACGCCTCGCGTTCATCGCGTTCTGATCAAGCCTCCCAACGAACTCTGGATACGCTTCCTCGAACATTGTTAGTATTCGAGGGCGACCACTCATGTCCGTCTCCAAAGCAGTGCAGATGTAATAGGCGCGGATCACGAATTCATTCATTTCGTGTGTCCACATGATCCGGCGCCTAGTGGTACCCACGAGTGTGGACGACTGCCGTCTGGCAGTCACAACACGCCTCGTAGGCGCAGCGTTTCTTGGGTGATGTCGATGGCTGCTGTTTCCGTGTGGCGGTAGCTCTTCGGGTTGAACCCGGCTGGTGGCCCGCTCTTGCACATCGCCCTCCAGCCGCTGGCCGCTCGCTCTTACGCCCGTTCCAGGACCAGCTCCAGTTCGGGGACCCTCCTCGGGTGATCGCATTCTAATTATTCTTCGTGATCGTAGCTCCATTTTATTGGGTGTATCTCCTTTGCCCGGGAGACAGCGGGTTGGCAAGGCCTCCATGACCCGGGAGGCCTTCCCCGGGAGAGATATAGCGCTCTGACTCGCTCGCACCCCCTCACTTAGCCACTTTCGACACCCGTTCTCGGAGCCAAGACCAGGTGTGTGTTTCCAGTTCACGCCCGATCTAAAAATGTCGTCATATGATCTTCGTGGAGGCGTGAGATAGGAACATTTGAGACCAACAGGCAGGCTCCTACCCTATGTTGATCCCCATTTGAGAGATATAGTTTTTTATAGAGGTGAGGAACGCTCTACCAGCCTTTTCAGGGAAGGGTTAACCCAGACGTCGAGTGGGGATCGCACCCACAAAAACCAAGCCCTCTACTCGTTGCCTTATTCCCCCTGGGACCACATCTAGGCGACTACTTCAGGGGGCGGCTGTGCTCATGCACTCTTCGAGTTTTCAACGCTGACTAGCGTTGTCCTTCCCTTTTTCTCAACATTTTTTCTCTCTATTCGCTTTTCATTCCACTGCGCTTATGTCCTCTTCGCAGGCATCCATTTACCCGTCGAGACGTGTACCGATTAGGAATTGCCCTCCAACTTGACGCGCAACCCGTCACAGTCACCCTCGCGGGATTTCTCACCTGTCGAGACGTGCACCGATTAGGAAGCGCCCTCCAACTTGACGCGCGCCCCGTCACAATCACCCTCGCAGGATTTCTCTTCCCAGCGGAGTGCCGATTAGGTAGTGCCCTCCTACATGACGCGCACTCCGTCACAGCTACTCTCGTGGGGTATACACCATTTTGATCACGGCTTCATCCTTCGCGGTGTTTCTCCATCCAGGCCACGATCAGGCGTTGCCAGGCAGGCATTTTTGCTGTTCTCCGCGGCAATATCCGGTTACCTGTCGAGACGTGCACCGATTAGGAAGCGCCCTCCAACTTGACGCGCGCCCCGTCACAGTCACCCTCGCAGGATTTCTCTCCCAGCGGAGCGCCGATTAGGTAGTGCCCTCCAACATGACGCGCACTCCGTCACAGCTACTCTCGTGGGGTATGCACCATTTTGATCATGGTTTCATCCTTGATGCTCGCTCCTTCGAAACGTTCGCAGTGTTTCTCCATCCAGGCCACGATCAGGCGTTGCCAGGCAGGCATTTTTGCTCTTCTCCGTGGCAGTATCCGGTTACCTGTCGAGACGTGCACCGATTAGGAAGCGCCCTCCAACTTGACGCGCGCCCCGTCACAGTCACCCTCGCAGGATTTCTCTTCCCAGCGGAGCGCCGATTAGGTAGTGCCCTCCAACATGACGCGCACTCCGTCACGGCGGCTCTCGGGGGGGGACTATCCGGTACTACAGCCGTCTCGATTATTCATCTCTTATGGTCAGGCGTTATCCGCATGCTGGTCGGTCCTCCACTTCCGCTGTAGCTCGGACATGATATGTACGATTGCACTGTTTACTGCGTTCCAGGTGCCCTCGTCACGACACATTTCCTCCACGATGTTCCCAGCATGAAGGGTAGGCAGCCCCTCACGCACTGTGGTGAATCTGGGACATTCGAATACGATGTGTTCCGGTGTTTCCTCCACATTTCCACACTCCGGACAAAGAGGCGATCTTGCGTGTCCGAACCGGTGCAGATACTGCCTGAAGCAGCCATGACCAGACAAAAACTGCGTTAGATGGAAATTTACCTCTCCGTGTTTCCTGTTCACCCAGCCCATTAGTGTCGGTATGAGCCTGTGCGTCCACCTGCCGTTTTGCGCGGCACTCCACTCTTGCTGCCACCTAGCCATCGACTCCGCCTTCATTAGCTTCCGGATTCCTCTGGTTCCCCTCCTCCTATAGACATCTCCCTCATAAAGGAACATATAATAGACAGAGACCAACTAGTAAACTATAGCAACAACTGCGTAATAAACGGCGTGACGGAGGGAAAAATCGAAACTCTTGCCAGTACAAATACCACTTTAACTTTGGATAATATGGAAATACCCCACCAATTTCAGGTGGTAACACAAAAATTTCCGATACATACTGATGGAATTTTAGGCCGCGATTTCCTAACTAAATATGAATGCAATTTGTGCCTTAAAACTTGGTTGTTATCCTTTACCTTCGACAATACTTATGTTGAAATACCCATACAAGATAACTGGGACGATCACTATATCATACCAGCCAGATGCCAAATCATCAAAAACATTCAAATACCTGCAGTTCAAGCTGATTCGGTAATCGTAGCACAAGAAATTAAACAAGGCGTTTTTTGCGCCAACTCGATAATAAACCCTGACTCCTCTTTCATCAAAATCATCAACACTAATACCCAAGAAGTATCCGTTCCTAAATCTTTCAAACCTACTATCATCCCTTTAGAGCACTACACAATAAACCATATCAAATCGACACAATTCGAAAATACAAAAATTAGACATGACAAACTGGCTAAAGAACTTAATCTAAGCCAGACCCCACAACAAGCGCAAGCGAAATTGACAAAATTATGCACGGAATATAATGATATTTTCGCACTAGAAGACGATATACTAACAACAAACAATTTTTGACGTAGGACTACGTCTTTCATTTCTATACCGGGGTGTAAAATCAAAGTTTCGAAAACGAAAGCGTTACGCCGGAGACCGAGATTTTGAGCGTTAATAGCTCCTAAACAACTGAACGAAATGGTATGATAAACACTTCATTCGAAAGATAAAATGTCTACGCGTTATATACTTGTTACTTTTTGATCTAAAAACTTGTTTCAATAGTCTTAAAATTGCTTTCAAAACAGGCAATTGAAATCATCAATCGGTATATAAGCGAGCGGCGCTCGGAAATCCACTCAGTTCTAATTGAACAGCGATTGGAGCATGTTGTCGCTGTTGCGGTGAAGCTCTTTATTTATCATGAAAGCGCGGATGAACGGTGTAACCAAGAGCCTGTTTGTGCACCCTAGGCCAGAAGGGAATCTATCAGGAGGAGAGTGATGCCACAAACGGTTCCCTGGGAAGACATCGCTACACACACATACACGCGCGGCTATTAACAGGTGGTTATCGAGTTGGCATTAACCACTGGTGGGCTTCCAGTATCGAGGAAAATGTGGAAATATCTAATCGTTACTGAAAATAATCTGCCAGTTCCTCTGGGAATTTTCAAAATATATTCATGTGAAAGAGTTTAATTGAATGTTTTCTATCCATGTTACACTGTGACCAAATATGTTTCAATCAAGTGCTATTAACAGGTGGTTATCGAGTTGGCATTAACCACTGGTGGGCTTCCAGTATCGAGGAAAATGTGGAAATATCTAATCGTTACTGAAAATAATCTGCCAGTTCCTTTGGGAATTTTCAAAATATATTCATGTGAAAGAGTTTAATTGAATGTTTTCTATCCATGTTACACTGTGACCAAATATGTTTCAATCAAGTGATATTAACAGGTGATTATCGAGTTGGCATTAACCACTGGTGGGCTTCCAGTATCGAGGAAAATGTGGAAATATCTAATCGTTACTGAAAATAATCTGCCAGTTCCTTTGGGAATTTTCAAAATATATTTATGTGAAAGAGTTTAATTGAATGTTTTCTATCCATGTAACACTGTGACCAAATACATTTGGTTTTGTGGTTTTTCAATCAATCGCAATTAACAGGATAGCTTCAGAAGATTATTCTTCCCCATCAGTAGGATATTTCCGTATCCAATATTGTATGCGCCCGCAATCGATTATTACTTAGTCGCCGAAAGTTCCGAGCTCAGAGAGTTCATTCCCCTCTAGTTTGCCTTCCAAATTGCCATCGTAAACCACACCTTCTCTATATTCAATCACACACAAAAAGCATACTTAAGCGATATTCTGGTGGTGAGACATATTCATTTTTCGTGAGGACATCGACAAGACAACATCGTTGCCTAACGTACTGGAGGAGGTGGACGGCGAAGGATCGACACATACACGCGCAGAACTCTTTCCGTTAGGATGCCATTCAGCATCGAGAAAGTTCCGGAAAGATCTAATCATTGCTGGAAAATAATCTGCCAGTTCCTTTGGGAATTTTCAAAATATATTCATGTGAAAGAGTTTAATTGAATGTTTTCTATCCATGTAACACTGTGACCAAATATGTTTCAATCAAGTGCTATTAACAGGTGGTTATCGAGTTGGCATTAACCACTGGTGGGCTTCCTGTATCGAGGAAAATGTGGAAATATCTAATCATTGCTGGAAAATAATCTGCCAGTTCCTTTGGGAATTTTCAAAATATATTCATGTGAAAGAGTTTAATTGAATGTTTTCTATCCATGTAACACTGTGACCAAATACATTTGGTTTTGTGGTTTTTCAATCAATCGCTATTAACAGGATAGCTTCAGAAGATTATTCTTCCCCATCAGTAGGATATTTCCGTATCCAATATTGTATGCGCCCGCAATCGATTATTGCTCAGTCGCCGAAAGTTCCGAGCTCAGAGAGTTCATTCCCCTCTAGTTTGCCTTCCAAATTGCCATCGTAAACCACACCTTCTCTCGATTCAATCACACACAAAAAGCATACTTAAGCGATATTCTGGTGGTGAGACACATTCATTTTTCGTGAGGACATCGACAAGACAACATCGTTGCCTAACGTGCTGGAGGAGGTGGACGGCGAAGGATCGACACATACACGCGCAGAACTCTTTCCGTTAGGATGCCATTCAGCATCCAGAAAGTTCCGGAAAGATCTAATCATTGCTGGAAAATAATCTGCCAGTTCCTCTGGGAATTTAAAAATACATTCATGTGAAAGAGTTTATTTGAATGTTTTCTATCCATGTAACACTGTGACCAAATATTTTTCAATCAAGCCTACTGGTGGGTTTCCAGTATCGAGGAAAATGTGGAAATATCTAATCGTTACTGAAAATAATCTGCCAGTTCCTCTGGGAATTTAAAAATACATTCATGTGAAAGAGTTTATTTGAATGTTTTCTATCCATGTAACACTGTGACCAAATACATTTGGTTTTGTGATTTTCCAATCAATCGCAATTAACAGGATAGCTTCTGAAGATTATTCTTCCCCATCAGTAGGATATTTCCGTATCCAATATTGTATGCGCCCGCAATCGATTATTGCTCAGTCGTCGAAAGTTCCGAGCTCAGAGAGTTCATTCCCCTCTAGTTTGCCTTCCAAATTGCCATCGTAAACCACGCCTTCTCTCGATTCAATCACGCACAAAAAGCATACTTAAGCGATATTCTGATGGTGAGACGCATTCATTTTTCGTGAGCACATCGACAAGACAACATTGTTGCTGAGAGTGCTGGACAGCGAAGGATCGAGATTTCCCCTGAAACGCAAGCAGTTTGTTTGAAACTGTGAGGGAGCACAGAGAAGCCGATCCTTCAGGAGAAGAGAAGGTGACCATCGAAGCAGCCGCTACACACACAAATACACGCACGGAATTCTTTTCATTTGGATGAATGGCATCGAGAATGATCCGGAAAATAATCGACCAGTTCCTCTGGGAAATGAAAAATACATTCATGTGAAAGAGTTTATTTGAATGTTTTCTATCCATGTAACACTGTGACCAAATATTTTTCAATCAAGCCTACTGGTGGGTTTCCAGTATCGAGGAAAATGTGGAAATATCTAATCGTTACTGAAAATAATCTGCCAGTTCCTCTGGGAATTTAAAAATACATTCATGTGAAAGAGTTTATTTGAATGTTTTCTATCCATGTAACACTGTGACCAAATACATTTGGTTTTGTGATTTTCCAATCAATCGCAATTAACAGGATAGCTTCTGAAGATTATTCTTCCCCATCAGTAGGATATTTCCGTATCCAATATTGTATGCGCCCGCAATCGATTATTGCTCAGTCGTCGAAAGTTCCGAGCTCAGAGAGTTCATTCCCCTCTAGTTTGCCTTCCAAATTGCCATCGTAAACCACGCCTTCTCTCGATTCAATCACGCACAAAAAGCATACTTAAGCGATATTCTGATGGTGAGACGCATTCATTTTTCGTGAGCACATCGACAAGACAACATTGTTGCTGAGAGTGCTGGACAGCGAAGGATCGAGATTTCCCCTGAAACGCAAGCAGTTTGTTTGAAACTGTGAGGGAGCACAGAGAAGCCGATCCTTCAGGAGAAGAGAAGGTGACCATCGAAGCAGCCGCTACACACACAAATACACGCACGGAATTCTTTTCATTTGGATGAATGGCATCGAGAATGATCCGGAAAATAATCGACCAGTTCCTCTGGGAAATAAAAAATACATTCATGTGAAAGAGTTTATTTGAATGTTTTCTATCCATGTAACACTGTGACCAAATATGTTTCAATCAAGTGCTATTAACAGATCGTTATCGAGTTAGCATTAACCACTGGTGGGCTTCCAGTATCGAGGAAAATGTGGAAATATCTAATCGTTACTGAAAATAATCCGCCAGTTCCTCTGGGAATTTAAAATTACATTCATGTGAAAGAGTTTATTTTAATGTTTTCTATCCATGTAACACTGTGACCAAATATGTTTCAATCAAGTGCTATTAACAGGTGGTTATCGTATTAGCATTAACCACGGTGGGCTTCCAGTATCGAGAAAAATGTGGAAATATCTAATCGTTGCTGGAAAATAATCTGCCAGTTCCCCTTGGAATTGAAAATTACATTCGAGCGAAAGAGTTTATTTTATTGTTTTCTATCCATAAAATATCCATATAATACATTTGGGTTTGTGATTTGTCACTCAAGTACAGTTAGCAGGAAAGCTTCTGAAGATTATTCTTCAGAACAAGGTTTTTCGTATCCTATATTGGATGCATAAATCCTTGTGCCTCCAACGTAACGCTCTCGTTTTCGAAGTCCCCCAAATATTCATTTATTCATTCATTCAGAATGGATTTAGATTCTACTTCAAACAAATGATCTCTAAATCAACGATAGTCCTACGTCACCCTTGCGGTTATACCATAGATATAACCCACTTCCTGTTTTACAAACAAAAAATTCACCTGCAAGACAACACACCCGTTTATATTAAAAATTACCGCACACCAGAGTCACAAATTTCTGAAATTAGCAATCAGATTAACAAACTACTAGACAATAGAATAATTCAACACTCAGTATCGCCCTACAACTCCCCAATCCTTTTAGTACCCAAAAAGTCCAACAACCAAGATAAAAAGTGGCGTCTAGTAATCGACTTCCGGCAATTAAACAAAAAGATCACTCCCGATAAATTTCCTCTGCCCAGAATAGACGAAATATTAGATCACCTGGGTAGAGCTAAATATTTTTCAACACTAGACTTAATGTCTGGTTTTCACCAAATTGAATTAGACAAGCATTCAAAACAGCTAACAGCATTTTCAACATCAAATGGCCATTATGAGTTCAACAGACTGCCATTTGGACTAAATATCTCACCTAATAGTTTTCGAAGGATGATGACTATAGCACTAAGTGGTTTACCACCAGAGTGCGCCTTTTTGTACATCGATGACATCATCGTCGTTGGTTGCTCAGTGAATCATCATTTAAGTAACCTAGAAAAAGTATTCAAACAGTTGCGAAATTACAATCTGAAATTAAATCCACAAAAATGCTCATTTTTCAGACCCGATGTTACGTATCTCGGGCACAATATATCAGCATCTGGAATACAACCAGATAAATCAAAATATTCAGCAGTAGTGAATTTCCCCACACCCACCAGTGCAGACGAAGTAAGACGTTTTGTTGCATTCTGTAATTATTACAGAAGATTTATCCAAAATTTCGCAGATATTGCCCATCCGCTAAACAAACAATTACGGAAAAACACAACATTCGAATGGACCACCGAGTGCCAAAATGCGTTCGAACAATTAAAAAATGCCCTTATAAGTCCAAAAATTTTACAATTCCCTGATTTTACTCGGGAATTTACTCTAATAACAGACGCATCAAAAACTGCATGTGGTGCAGTCCTAGCGCAAACCCATGACGGAGTAGAATTACCAATCGCGTATGCCAGTAAAGCTTTCACTAAAGGAGAAGCTAACAAATCGACAATAGAACAGGAATTGACAGCAATTCACTGGGCCATTACTTTTTTCAGGCCATACTTATACGGCAGAAAATTCACTGTGGAAACAGATCACAGACCATTGGTTTATCTGTTTTCAATGAAAAATCCGTCATCAAAACTCACAAGAATGAGACTTGACCTAGAAGAGTTCAATTTTGAGGTACAATACGTACAGGGAAAACTGAATGTTGCAGCAGATGCACTATCAAGAGTTAATATAAATTCAGAAACGCTGAAATCAATTAACATTTTAGCGGTACAGACAAGAGGAATGACCAGAAAGTTGAACGAGAATAAAAATGAAACTGAAAAACGAACCACTGTTGTCGGAAGCAACGAGCCTGATCAACTCAAAGCATACGAAGCAGTCGAATTAAACGAATGGTATAACTTACCAAAACTCCAATTCGGACGCGTATTGGAGAAAAACGGAACAAACGCTAGCGAGAACATAGATAACCAAGTGAGTCATGAATTTAAGTGCGCACTAACAAAGAAATCAGGTACAAAAGAATTAATGTCGACAAGAATTAAAATTGCAAGCAATAATGAAGAAAACCTAGGGAATGTACTGAAACAAGTAGAAAATATGGCCAAGAAATTGAGAATTAGTGCGATAGCTCTAGCGTTATCAAGCATTATATTTCAAATATGCAATGTACAGCTTTTCAAGAAAAGCTGTAATGACGTGCTAAAAGACTTGCAAATAATATTGTACACACCCAAGCGTGTGATACAGAATCCAGATGAAATTAAAGAAATCCTGATAAATAATCATGACACTCCAACCGGAGGACACATTGGAACCAACAGACTATATAAGAAACTAAGTAGACTCTACACCAGGAAACATATGAAAAACGACATTAGAAATTATGTCAAAAACTGCATACAATGCATACAATACGATACACACTAACGAAAATTTTACGGAAATCAAAACACCTCAAAAGGCATTTGACTGCGTATCTATTGACACAATTGGTCCCTTTAATAGATCAAATTCAGGAAATAGATATGCACTCACAATACAATGCAATTTATCGAAATACGTAATCATCAAACCCATAGTTGATAAACAAGCAACAACTATAGCGCGAGCATTTGTCGAGAACTTTATTCTCATTTACGGAATTCCAAAAATAGTGCAAACTGATCAAGGAACCGAATATAAGAATGAATTATTCGAAAAACTGTCTACGTTACTGAAGTTGCATCATAATTTCTCCACACCCTATCACCCTCAAACCATAGGAAGTTTGGAACGCAATCATCGTTGTCTCAACGAGTATGTAAGGCAATTTGTCAACCAAGCACATAGTGATTGGGATGAATGGTTACCTTACTATGCTTTTTGTTACAATACAACACCTCACACGGACTTTGCTTATACTCCATACGAATTAATTTTTGGTACAAATGCTAACTTGCCCCAAAATTTGAAATCAGCTACATACATCGAACCAATATATAATATAGACCAATACCACAAAGAATTACAATATAAATTAAATCTTGCATCCAACACAGCTAAGGAAATAATAAACAGAGTTAGAAGTAAAAGAAACGAAGCACAGAACAAGATATCAAACCCCATAGAGGTCAATATTAATGATTTAGTTATGCTTACGAACGAAAACAGAAAAAAGTTGGATAAAATATACGATGGACCGTTTATAGTCAAAAACATAGACCATCCTAATGTAACAATTCAGGATGAGAAATTATTGAAAACACACACTGTACATAAAAATAGACTAATAATGTGCAAGCACCACCTCACCTAAGGAGGAAGGGGTCATACATTTAATGTGAAAACATAAGCAATGTAAAAATATACTTTATTACACGTAATACATGAACAAGAACATTGTAACTAAAATCACACTTGAAATTATAATTTTTTAATCTACTTTTATGGTTCAGCCAAAATAATAAATAAAATAAATACACAAAATAATTAAAAAGAAAAAAAGTTTCTGTTATTATATTTCACCTATTATACATTAAAATGCAGTACTCAATAAATAGGAAATTTTAATGTCACAAAGCTAAAAACTTATAATTGCAAGGTCAGACGAACTCCCTAGTTAAATACGTACGATTAATTCCATGTCATTACATCAATCTCCAAAAGGGGGAAGGTGTAATATGACTACTAGACCACCCGCGCGATAATAAACAATATTCTAAATTGTTCAATGCCCCTAAGGCAATAAATCCCCCACGAAGACGCCGAGCAACGCAAGCATAAGTATTATTCGACTACAAGCCTCTTTACTGGGCCAAGGGTCTGTTTATTATTTATGGTTGCGTAACTCGATGCGAACCAAGCGTGATTGTACATTTGCTTTCTTTCCGCTTTGCCGCTAGCCTCGGCAAGGCCACGAATAGTAAACAAATGTGCAAGAACCCCGCTGGGTGCCGGTCTTCCTTGTTATTAATTCTGGCATACGGAAGAGATGTTCCGCACATGGTTTTCTTTAGAGTGCGTCTGACCACGCCTAGAAATTATTATATGTAAAATAGCTAGGTACATAGAAAATAAGACAATTGAATAAAACCAAACGTGCGGCACTTGGGCCGCACAGTCGAGAAAGCTACACCAAACGTAGCAGTTAATTATCTCGATCCGAAAGACTAAAAAGTGACTTGCTTACATGAGTCTTCGACGACAGCCTTGGAGGATGCCACGGAATCGACGAGTTGGCTTGGCCAAAGTTTCATGGTCTGCTTGAGCCAAGCAGGCCCGGTCCACCATCGCTCTTGGTGAAGAAGTTCGGCTGGAGTGAGGCCACGGGATATATCATCGGCCGGATTGTCCTTTCCTGGCACGTGGTACCAATTTAAATTTTGGACACTCGGTTGCCCACAAAAGTTTTCCATCTGTTGGGTGATGCTTTCAGCCATTGAAGCACGGTCATGGAGTCTACCCAGAAGAAAACAGGAAAGATAGATTTAAGCGAGGCAATTACCTTCAGGAACAGGTCTGTAGAGAGAACTGCAGCACAGAGTTCCAAGCAGGCAATGAAATGGCGGATCTTCAATGGCGTGACCCGTGATTTTGCTGCAAGCAGGTGGACGACAACGTTCTGGCTATGATCTTCGGAACGCATGTACACGCATGTACCGTATGCCTTTTCGAAGGCGTCTGAGAAGAAGTGCAATTCGAAGCTGGTAGCACCGGCCACCGAAACGATGTAAGGGGGGTCCTGTGCGAGCCTTTTAAAATCGCCGACTTTTGCGCCAGAGGACCAATGTCCTCTGTCGGGATTCGGATTGATTGTTGCCCGGACCAGCGCGTACCGTAGGCCTCGCTACAGTATCCTCCTTCAAATTGCGGCTTGCCACACTTCCCAATTTGCTGACGAGAATTTCGAAAAGTTTCTCTGTCGTTTTGAGGAACCCATTCTTTCTTTCTAACCGAAACTAAATAAGAAAATGTTACTAATTTTAAAATAAACCGCTAATGTTTTAATAAAAAATTAACCAAATCTTTTTCCAGAAATTTTCCGAATCTTTGTTTCTTATTTTCGTCAAAACACCTAACTCCTTTTCCCAAAAATTCCAAATTGCTTGTGACGTCACTCTTTACGTGTTTTCCTAACTCTATGATTCTCCTACTAACACAATATTTTGTCCCTACTAATCGGTGTCGTTTTACGCGTAACTGTGGTGGGGATCCGTTATATAGCGTTCTGTTTCAGGGTACTCACTCTATTTGATGTTTTAATACCGGGATGAGCTCACCCGTGCAGCAACGGTGGGGTTTTCAAATGGTGGAGCAGCGTGATGATTTATTCCGCTCCGACACCAAAACTCTCACCGACGTGAGTTCCGGTAAATCTCGCTGGCGTTGGTGGACTTTCCCGTCCTGAGCTTACCGTGTTGGAGTAGGGTTGCGTGTAGCGTGCGACTCACACGGGGCCGAGCTTCCCTTCCGTTGACCAACGCGCTCCAGAATGGTCTATAGTGGTACGCAACCACGAGACGATAGACCACTCCAGGGGATTTACCGTAGCACCAAGATCTCACAGCGATGGCTGATCGCCGGAACGCAAGCGCAGTCCCGACTAGGACTCGGGCACGTAAATGTAACCTGTACGCGGAGCCACCAAGGCTGTATAAATTGCCTTCCATTATTATAAAATCATCAAACCAATGTTGTTTTAATAAAATTTTACCTCCGTTTTACTGGGTGCAAAGCACACTGCTGCACTAACTTTTAATTATACTAATTGATTGTACTCAATTGTACAATTGTCCTAAATAAAATTTCACAATGAACAAAAGCGTCTTAATAGTAAACAATAAACTCACTTCTACTTGATTTGAATAATCGCGCAACTCACAATTTATTGATATTTTTATCAAAATCACTCCGAAAATATCTGGAAATAATCAAAACTTAATATTCGAAACGTTTTGAAACTATTTTTACTGTTACTTCACAAAAAAAAACTACTCAAAATAATGTCACTCGTTTTCACCAAAATTGAACTTCTTCGCTCGGCGGCTCAGAATGGAAAGGTCGATTCCTCTGTTCTTTCCGATTGCGAAACCTTTCGAATCTTCTAGTAATTTTTTTTTAATGTTTCTGTCTCTACTTCCGGATCTTTAGGCATTCTCTAATCTAGAATTTTCGTCGAGGACTACTAAATTCTTGATCGATTATTCTGAGCGTCTGATTCTATATTCGTGGTATGATATTTATAATTTTTTTTTTTTTTATTAATTCGTTTATTTTTACAGGCTCAGTTACTTAAGTTTAAAGGAGCCGAATTCTTAAATATATTTTTAAAACTATATATATATATATAAACAATTTTCTTACATCTATGGTTAGTAAGGTGGAAAACCGATTACTCGCGGTGTACTCGAGTTTAGAAGGGTGACATATTTTTAGGAGAAGGATGGGATATAAGGAAATTGTAACAATGTTGATGAGCACTCAATTCTTAAATCTATTCGTATATCTATAGTTTATTTACATTTCAACTTATTCTACTATTTATAGCAAGGGGACGAATTACCCGCAAAGGAAGGAAAGGAGGGTATATGGATGTAGGGACAATCACACACGAAGATCTATAGCTTTAAGGAAAACATATATATGGGACATGTAATCAAGGTCTAACCGAGCCAACACATCTCTCACCGGCACATTGGGCTGTCTTCCTCGGGCCCGAAGGGAGTTTTCTAAATTCGATCTGGCGACCAGATACACCTCGCGCGACCAAACAACGTGCTCAATGTCGTGATAACCTTGGCCACAAACGCAGAGATTGCTGCTGGCAAGATTGAAACGGAAGAGTAGTGCATCTAACGAACAGTGATTGGACATGAGTCGGGAGAAGGTGCGAATAAAGTCCCGACTCAAATCCAGACTTTTGAACCACGGTTTGAGGCTTACCTTTGGGATAATCGAGTGAAACCACCGGCCCAATTCATCTTCATTCCACTTGAGTTGCCAGTTAGCGATGGTATTTTTGCGAACTAAAGAATAAAATTCATTGAAGGCGATTTGACGCTGATATATATCGCCTTCAATTGCACCTACCTTTGCCAATGAGTCAGCCCTCTCATTACCCGGAATTGAGCAATGTGAAGGGACCCAGACAAAGGTAATGACATAACAGCGTCTGGATAAAGCACTCAAAATTTCTCGTATTCTCTCAAGGAAGTACGGCGAGTGCTTTTCCGGCCTCACTGAACGGATAGCTTCGACAGAGCTAAGACTATCCGTTACAATGTAATAGTGTTCAACAGGTCGTGAGGCGACGCTGTCCAGCGCCCAGTATATCGCTGCCAATTCAGCAATATATACCGAGCAAGGATTCTGAAGACTGTGTGAGGTGCTAAAAAATACGTTGAACACTCCAAATCCTGTGGACTCATTCATAGAGGACCCATCAGTAAAGTACATATTATCACAATTGACACGCCCATACTTTGCATTGAAGATTGTAGGAACGAACCCCAATCTAAGATAATCTGGATTTTCATGGATTTTCTCCTTCATGAACAGATCGAAATGTACAGAGGAATTGATGTAGTCAGGAAAACAAACACGGTTGGGAATATACGAAGAAGGAACAACCTGCATAGAGGTGAATTCATGATATGAACTCATGAATCTAGAATGAAAATTTAGCTCGATCAATTGCTCAAAATTTCCGATCACCAATGGATTCATAACCTTACACCGGATGAGGAACCGAAGAGATAATAAATTGAAGCGATCTTTTAGTGGGAGTACGCCTGCCAAAACCTCGAGACTCGTGGTATGCGTTGAGGGCATACATCCCAACGCAATACGGAGACAAAGATACTGAATTCGCTCGAGTTTAATGAGGTGTGTTTTGGCAGCTGATTGAAAACAGAAACTGCCATACTCCATCACTGAGAGAATAGTTGTTCGATACAACATAATAAGATCTTCGGGATGGGCTCCCCACCAGGTGCCGGTAATTGTACGGAGAAAGTTTATTCTTTGTTGACATTTTTTACTCAGATACCTAATATGGGCCCCCCAAGTACATTTGGAGTCGAACCAGACCCCAAGATACTTGAATGACATAGCATGAGTGATCGGTTTACCCAAAAGTTGAAGCTTTGGTTTTGCTGGTCTATGCTTCCTAGAAAAAACCACCATCTCTGTTTTCTCCGTGGAGAATTCGATCCCTAGCCCAATGGCCCAGGTTGAAAAATTGTTCAAAGTATCTTGTAAGGGACCTTGCAGGTCGGATTCGTTTGATCCTACGACAGACACCACTCCATCATCTGCAAGTTGTCTTAGGCTGCAATTTTGTGTAAGGCAATTGTCGATGTCGCTTACATAGAAGTTGTACAAAAGGGGGCTTAAACATGAGCCCTGGGGGAGGCCCATGTAAGAGACCCGACTTACTGCCGAATCTCCGTGAGAAAAGTTCAAATGTTTCTCACAAAGCAAGTTATATAACATATTATTCAATAGAGGCGGCAGACCCCGAGAGTGTAATTTGTCTGACAAAACCTCTATTGAAACAGAATCAAAGGCCCCCTTTATGTCCAAGAATACTGAAGCCATTTGTTTTTTTTCGGCGTAAGCCATTTGAATTTCTGAAGAAAGCAACGCAAGACAATCATTCGTCCCCTTGCCCCTGCGGAACCCATATTGTGTATCTGAGAGTAGGCCATTCGTTTCAACCCATCGATCAAGGCGAAACAAGATCATTTTCTCCAACAATTTCCGTATACAAGACAGCATTGCTATTGGGCGGTACGAATTGAAGTCGGACGCGGGTTTTCCGGGTTTTTGAATAGCTATAACTCGTACTTGTCTCCAATCATCTGGAACAATATTATGCTCCAGAAACCGATTGAATAAGTTCAACAAGCGATGTTTCGCCACATCAGGGAGATTTTTCAGCAAGTTGAACTTAATTCTATCCGATCCCGGAGCAGAATTGTTACATGAAAGGAGAGCAAGAGAGAATTCTACCATCGAAAACTCGGAATCAAGATCGCACCTATCTTGTGGTATATCTCGAACAATTTTTTGCACAGGAGCGGAATCAGGACAAACCTTCCGTGCAAAATTAAAAATCCATCGATGTGAATATTCTTCGCTTTCATTCGTTGAAGAGCGATTTCTTATGTTTCGAGCCACTTTCCATAATTTTTTCATTGACGTTTCTCGTGACAAACCTCCCACGAAATTTCGCCAATAAGCACGTTTTTTCCCTTTGATCAAGTTTTTAAATTGATTTTCAAGGTCCAAATACGTCTGAAAATTTTCAGGGGTTCCACGTTTCCGAAAAGCTTTAAATGCATTCGATTTTTCTACATAAAGCTTGGAACATATGCTATCCCACCATGGATTGGGAGGCCTTCGACGAATAGTGGAACCTGGGATGGGTTTCGTTTGAGCGCGAACCGCGCTGTCATAGATCAAACGAGAAAGGAAGTTATACTCCTCCAATGGAGGTAAACCATCTCTGGAATTGATGACTAGAGCAATCGCGTCCGAATATTTTTTCCAGTCAATGTGTCTTGTGAGGTCATATGCCATGTTTATAGATTCTGAAGAATTCGACCCAATGGTGATGGAAATTTTGATTGGCAAGTGATCACTACCGTTGGGGTCCTGGATTACATTCCACTTGCAATCTAACGATAGTGAATTCGAGCAAAGCGAGAGGTCAAGAGCACTTGGGTTAGCAGGAGGTTTAGGTACACGTGTTGTTTCCCCAGTGTTCAAAACGGTCATATTGAAGTTGTTACAAAGGTCATATATCAACAATGAACGATTGTCGTCGTACTGTTCCCCCCAGGCAGTTCCGTGAGAGTTGAAGTCTCCCAAAATCAATCGTGGCTCTGGAAGAAGTGAGCACATGTCATCAAGTTGTTTGCGGCTAACCGCAGCTCTCGGAGGCCAATACAAGCTGACAATACAGAGGTCTTTACCTCTGATGTTTGCATGACAAGCAACAGCTTCGATCCCTCCAATAGGTGGAAGGTCAATTCGAAAAAATGAGTGGCACTTATTGATCCCCAATAGTACCCCTCCGTATCTGTCATCGCGGTCCAAGCGTATAATATTAAAATCGTGGAAAGAGATATCATCTCGCGAAGAAAGCCAAGTTTCGGACAGAGCAAAAACATCACAATTGAAGTTATGAATTAAAAATTTGAATGTATCCAATTTAGGGATAAGACTACGACAATTCCACTGAAAAACAGTGATATCTCCGACCTCTCTATCTAAATTAGACATCAAGAGAGATAATCATTGCAAGGAGGGGCCATGTTTGCATCAATTGCTGTAAAATTGTCTTTAATACTGGAAGCATTGAGATGACAAGGGTTCTGATGGAGTCGGAAACATTAAAACACTTGAAGATTTGATCCAAAAGGTCAGACAACTTTATAAATCCCGATTGGGAAGTTGAGCTGGACGGAAAAACAGGGACAGTTGGGGTTTTTGATGTCCCCTCGAGTGCTGGGTCGTTCGAAGGTGAACTATTCCCACGGAAGCCAGGAGGAACCTGATTTTGCTTGTCCGCTGCACTCGGTTTTTTAGGCAAGCTAACTGGGGGTATCACCGGGGGGACTTGTTCTTGAACTTTGGGAGTGGTCACATTTTTGCGCCGGGGATTCCCTTTGAAAATAAACGGTGTGCCCCCGCTAGCTGTGTCCGCTTCCATTTCATCAACAGGCAACGTGGAAAAGCTATTGTGTGTTGAGATTGGTTGTTGTTGTTGTTGGGCCAGTGGAGAAGCGCCCTTTAAAATTTCCGCAAAAGTGCGTTTCGAGCGTTCCTTTAAAGAGCGCTTCTGTTTCTCCCAGCGACTCTTGTAAGTTTCACAAGCTGAGAGCGCGTGTGGGGATCCTCCGCAATATGGACACTTATGCTCAGTCGCACTGCAGGATTTCCCCTCATGTTGCTCTCCGCAAGTGGCACAGCGCTCCTTGTTGGCACAATAATCTGAAGTGTGACCAACTGACTTGCATTTGTTGCAAGTCATGGGCTTTGGCACGAAGAGTCGCACAGGTAGTCTCAATTTGTCCACCATAACGTAGTCAGGGAGGGCGGCACCAGCAAAGGTGACTCGAAACGAGTCTGACGGCGTAAATTTAGTTTGGTCCCCATCATGGGAGAGTTTCCCGAGTTGGCGACAGTCCAAGATCTTTACTTCCATTGAGGGAAGCTTCTTGAACTTGCCTTTTCCTTCTTTTTTTATTTGTTCGCTCGTCAGACCCGTTTCAGTTATCACCCCCTCAATTTCTACGTTATGGGAGGGTATAAATGTTCTATATTCGAGAGTGAAGTGTTGGTCAGCAACAATCTCGTTTGCGTGTTTCCGTTCATTCACGACAACCCGCAATTTGTTCGGTCTAACCCTGCGAATTTCAGATACAGAAGTGTATCTGGCCAGATCTTTCATGATCTGAATCACGTTAAGGCTTTTTCCTTTTGGTTTTGGCCGGAGGAAAACAACCCACGGGCCAGTTCCAGGTGCATCTTCTGGATAAACTCTGACACGTGGAGCGGAAACAACAGAGGGAGAAGACGAGGACGAGGATTGGGTTGGATCTGAAACATCAGAAGGGTGAAGCGAAATCGATGATGGGAGAGGGGGAGTGGAAGTAACAGTCGGTTCAGAAGGGAGGCTTGCTATTTTCTTAGAGGGGGGCTTGGAAGAATGAGCAGATTCGTCCCCAGAAGAATTATCTTCTTTTTGAGGGACTCGTTTATGTTTTTTCCCAGATCTTAAATGGGATTCATTATCGGAGATCTCCATCTCTGGAGATCCTCCACTATCCTCCATCTTACAAAAATTTCTGTCTTATTTCTAATATATTATTGATTTTAACAATAATCTCGAAAAAAAAAATTACAAAACAAAAATAAATTATGATAATAATATTAAACAATGAACAAATGAGTTGAATAATAATATTAATATTAAATATGTGTACCTTAAAATAAAAGTTGTTCCGATACTGCGCTCTACTGCCCTAACCAGGGAGAGACAGAGGCTACGCGCTATGGATCAACACAATAGCGCAAGAATAGCTCACACGGTCACGTGATGATAATTCCCGTTAACGACAGCCACACGATGGCGATCCCGTTATGCCGATGTTCAACAGCCGCCAAGGGCTGCAAGCTGCAAGAGCGCTGCTTCCTTTGTTCCACTTCACAAAAGGTCAATTCGAAAGCGGACAGCAATGACCTTCACTCGTACACTATACCAATCGCACAATAGTAAAAGTGGCAACGCACAATAACGACACTGAACTTTACTCGTCAAGAGTTGGATAGCGAATGCCTATATTTATAATTAGGCGTAACTCAATTTAAAATTTTCATGAAACGACCTACTCGTTTCATTACTCCCTACTTTCCCCAAAAAAATATATGAAATATATTTTTTTTATTTACTTTTTACTAACAAGGTAACAAAACTTCCAAATTTACCAAATTATGAATAAATAATTAAAAATAATCAACCAAAAGTAATATGTACAAAATGTCAGATACATTATCAATTTATTTACAACTTGCAAAACAGCACCTTATTTAAAATATCTGTTGTTTATGGAAATTGTATATGTGAAATTTCATAGTATCCTCGAGTGTGTTCAAAAATATAAAATCGACCAAATTACCGAATAAAACCTCCAATTAATCAATTGGAACAACTTTACCCCAATTCACATTTCCGAAAATAATCTCGGAAAAATACTATGTCTTTCTTTCGCGGAAAAAGACAAATTTACTCTATGCCCTAACTCCAATATATGTATTGGAAAACATAGACCAATTGTCAGAGCATATACTGCCAGTGCACTGAGACCCAATTTTTCTCAATTGTACGCAGCCAAAATGCCTACGCGCATCTCAAATCACACTCCCTAGGAACATATGGAAAATGAACCAAATTTATACCAACCTCGGAATTATACTCTCTCACACAATACTCTCGGATACTATTGTTGGGCTATTGTAGTTGTGTTTTGAAATCGATGGAGTGCAGCTACTTAGTTATAGTAGCTTAAAAAAAATTCGAATTGTAGTGTTTTTCCAGTACAAAGTGATGCTGTAATGCGAAAACGTAAGTACTAATTTTAGTTTTAATCTATAAATTAATTTTCATTCTAATATTCGTCTCCTATCCTGAATTTTATTGTTCAATTATATTCTTTCGTTTGTTCTATATATTCCATAGTTTCAGGTCTCTGACCTCCGGTCAATGACTTTATGTTTTCTATTATGATGATTGTTTTCATCCCAAATGTATTATTTATCTTCCTATATATTTCTAATAATTGTACTCTCTCCCTTAGCATGTCATTTAGCTGGGTTCCACCGATGGCGTAAAACAAAACAACCTACGGAATCTAATCAGTATCACTTTGGTAAGTATTTTTTTCAATCTGATTTTACTAACTATTGTTTTTTTTAGGTTTTTCAACTATAATCCATTTTTTTCGACGAGGAAGATGCCTTTTAACCTGGATTATTATAAACAAGTGATTAGCATGGTGAGTTCCAATATAACCGTCTGAGCGTGTTTTTCCATCATTTTTTTCTCCTGATTTAGTTTATGTACATAGCTCTCTAATTGTCCTCATTTTCCATCTTCATGATTTTTTTTTTAATTAAGCTGCTATGCTTAATGTTGGTGTTTTTATACATAGCTTTTTGTTTTTCATCATTAACGTCTTTGCGTGTTTTCCTATTAAGTTACCACCCTTAATTTAGTTTGTATACATAGCTTGAAATTATCATTCTTAAATTTTTTTAAGTTGTGAAACGTGGTATAATCCAATCGTTTTTCCATTCAAATCTGCCAATAAATAGCAAAAATCTCCCACTTTCTTTTTAACTATTGCTTCAACAAATTTTGGTGCGAGTTTCGCATTTATACCCTTCGCTTTATCCGAAAGAATATGGTTTTTTCGCAAAACTTTTTGTCCTTCTTCAAATGTAAACAGTTTACCCGATCTTAAATTATAATATTTCGAGTACTTGTCGTAGGCAATTTTGAGGTTTTTCCGAACTTGTTCGTATATTCTAATCATTTTGTCGCTGTGTTCTTTTCCATTTGGAACTGGTTCGCTATTTGTGTCTCTCAGCCTTTGATATTCCGTTCCTGAACTTATTTGGTTTCTTCCAAAATTAATAAAATATGGAGTAAAACCACTTGATGTGTGTGAAGCATTATTTATTGCATTCGCGATTTTGTATATATCCGTGTCCCATTGATCTTGGCTTTCCTTTATCAGGGCTCGAATTGCCGATGTGATTACACGGTTCGTTCGCTCCGTGTTATTCACCTGCGGAAAGAAAACTGGAGTAAGCCAATGTGTTACCCCATATTTTTGTAGCAATTGTTCAAATTCCTTGGAAGTGAATTGAACTCCATTGTCGGATAGGACTACTTCAGGCACCCCGAATAATAAAAATACCATGTTTTCCATGAAGAAAGCTAATTGTTTCGCCTTTGCTTCCTTCAACGGTTGAATTATTACAAATTTTGTGAAAATATCAGTTATCACCAACAAACAAGTGTTGCCAGTTTTTTTCGCTCCGAATACCGTTTTGTCATTCTTTCGAACATTCCTTCTATTTCTGAGCAAAATGCTACAAAAGACTCATCTTTTCGCTGTCTCCTATCTTTAATTTGCTGAAGAATTTTTCTATCTCTATTTGGATCTCCAAAGCGGATTATCAATTGTTTAGAAAACTTATGCCATGTTTTATATTTTCTTTTATAGGTAAAATACCATCGACGTGCTTCACCAGAAAATAAAACATATGCCTGGTCAAGGAAACAATCGTCTGGAATCCTTTCGGCAGCCATTAATTGCTTCAACTGGAAGACGAAGTCTGAGACCTCCATCCCATGAGAATCTCCACTAAACTGGATTCCCCATCTATCTAGGCGAAAATGACGAAATTTGTGCTCGCTTCTTCGAGACTTTTTCTCCTTATCGGAAAGGCTATCCAGAGAAGACATTGAGGATGAGTTTGATGAGAGCAAACTGCTCAAAGAATCTAACGAAGAGCCCTCTGAATCCGATGATGAACTCTGAGGTAATTTCTTCTGTTTATGTTTCTTTTCCTGTTTAATTCCTTTTTTATCCTCTTCTTCTGATTTTCCATTATCCCTCTTTTTCTCCTTTGCCTCTACACTCGATTTCTCCTCTTCCTTCTTTCTCTTCGTATGACGTTTTTCTTCTTTATTTTCTACCTTTTCTTGCTCATATTTTTTCGATTTTTTTTCTGGTCCTTGCTGTGATTTTCTGAAAATTCAGCGACTGTTCTAATGGGAGCAATTTTACTTTTTTTCATACTTTCTTTAATCCCTTTCGCGAAACTACTCTCAAACTGCAAACTTTGGTCTAACAATGTTACGTTTCCTTCTTGCTTTATTCCATTTCCCGACGATTCTAACTCTTCACTTTCCTCTGTATCACTCAAATTCAATAATTTTCTAGCCACCGTTTTATACGTTTCTATCAATTTTGAAATTCGCAATAATGTTTCAAATTTCTGCTCTTCCTGTGCCAAATCTATCGTATTTGTTTATTCTTTCTCTCCAATGACGAAGTTGTGAGATCCATTTTACTCGCACATTCTCTTTAATACCTGTTTCGATTTCGTTCAATCTTCTATTAACCATAGATAATTCCTCACCCATATTGGTTTCTACATCCCATGTATATTTCCCCTTTCCCTCTTTCTGGAATATTTTTTTCAATCGTTCTCTTTTCTGCTTTTCTGATTCCTCGAAATTCTGTTTTCGGATTTCTAACTCATATTCCAATTCATTCTCGCTTAAATCATATGGATTAATTATCCAATTGCTACTTTCTGCCATTCTGCTAATTCTATTTTCTTTTCTTTCTTTTCAGGAAACCAATATTGAACAGAATGTAGTCTACAAATCAATAGAAATAATAATAAAAGAAAAATATATGTCCCACCAAAATTTAAAATTCAAAATAAAAATAATATATAAAAATTTTAAAAAAATATCCTCCACCAAAATTTCCCCAGTTCCACCTAATAATAACCTTAACTAATAGAATCAGGCTTCAATTTACCGAATTCAAAAACTACGATAACTAAAATTCCCGATACTTGAAAATGAAAAGAAAAAAAATCTAACTAGAATATAAACCTACGCTTAACTCAATTGGGTCGTGAATTAAAAGTTGGGCGCCAATGTAAGGGGGGGGGTCCTGTGCGAGCCTTTTAAAATCGCCGACTTTTGCGCCAGAGGACCAATGTCCTCTGTCGGGATTCGGATTGATTGTTGCCCGGACTAGCGCGTACCGTAGGCCTCGCTACAGTATCCTCCTTCAAATTGCGGCTTGCCACACTTCCCAATTTGCTGACGAGAATTTCGAAAAGTTTCTCTGTCGTTTTGAGGAACCCAATCTTTCTTTCTAACCGAAACTAAATAAGAAAATGTTACTAATTTTAAAATAAACCGCTAATGTTTTAATAAAAAATTAACCAAATCTTTTTCCAGAAATTTTCCGAATCTTTGTTGCTTATTTTCGTCAAAACACCTAACTCCTTTTCCCAAAAATTCCAAATTGCTTGTGACGTCACTCTTTACGTGTTTTCCTAACTCTATGATTCTCCTACTAACACAATATTTTGTCCCTACTAATTGGTGTCGTTTTACGCGTAACTGTGGTGGGGGTCCGTTATATAGCGTTCTGTTTCAGGGCACTCACTCTATTTGATGTTTTAATACCGGGATGAGCTCACCCGTGCAGCAACGGTGGGGTTTTCAAATGGTGGAGCAGCGTGATGATTTATTCCGCTCCGACACCAAAACTCTCACCGACGTGAGTTCCGGTAAATCTCGCTGGCGTTGGTGGACTTTCCCGTCCTGAGCTTACCGTGTTGGAGTAGGGTCGCGTGTAGCGTGCGACTCACACGAAGCCGAGCTTCCCTTCCGTTGACCAACGCGCTCCAGAATGGTCTATAGTGGTACGCAACCACGAGGCGATAGACCACTTCAGGGGATTTACCGTAGCACCAAGATCTCACAGCGATGGCTGATCGCCGGAACGCAAGCGCAGTCCCGACTAGGACTCGGGCACGTAAATGTAACCTGTACACGGAGCCACCAAGGCTGTATAAATTGCCTTCCATTATTATAAAATCATCAAACCAATGTTGTTTTAATAAAATTTTACCTCCGTTTTACTGGGTGCAAAGCACACTGCTGCACTAACTTTTAATTATACTAATTGATTGTACTCAATTGTACAATTGTCCTAAATAAAATTTCACAATGAACAAAAGCGTCTTTATAGTAAACAATAAACTCACTTCTGCTTGATTTGAATAATCGCGCAACTCACGATTTATTGATATTTTTATTATCCAAATCACTCCGAAAATATCTGGAAATAATCAAAACTTAATATTCGAAACGTTTTGAAACTATTTTTACTGTTACTTCACAAAAAAAACTACTCAAAATAATGTCACTCGTTTTCACCAAAATTGAACTTCTTCGCTCGGCGGCTCAGAATGGAAAGGTCGATTCCTCTGTTCTTTCCGATTGCGAAACCTTTCGAATCTTCTAGTAAATTTTTTTTATATTTCTGTCTCTACTTCCGGATCTTTAGGCATTCTCTAATCTAGAATTTTCGTCGAGGACTACTAAATTCTTGATCGATTATTCTGAGCGTCTGATTCTATTCGTGGTATGAACAGAGGCGAATGCCACATTAGGCAAAGTCTCTTTAAAAATAAATAAAAAAAAAAAAATTCGTGGTATGATATCTAACATTAGGCGTAACTCAATTTAAAATTTTCATGAAACGACCTACTCGTTTCAACGAATCGGGGGATGCGAACATCGCTCACCAAGTTCAATTGGTAATGAAATGTTTTCCATTCATCTTGGACCCTTGTCGGAAGTGGATCGTCCCAAGCGTAGGAATTCCCATCGTTGTTCTTCAATGCCCACAAGCGCTGCATAAACTGCTTGGCTGTTGAAATTACCGGACCGGCAAGGCCCAATGGATCGTAGATCTTGGCAATGTACGACAGTACATTTCGTCGGGTGAGTTCGACTGCAGGAGGTGTAAGTTGGATCCGAAACCGCAAAGTATCGGAATGCGGTTCCCATATAAGTCCGAGTGTAGACATCGACTGCTCGTCGGCGAATTCGTAAACCGGCTGAATTGCCAATTCATCCGATGGTATTTCGGCTAGGACTGCCGAACTATTGGAGGCCAATTTCCTCAACGGAAACCCGGCGGATTGCAACATAGCACTGAGCTGTCGACGGAGTTCTACGGCTTCTTCGGGTGTAGATGCACCGCTGATGAGGTCGTCCACGTAAAAGTCTTCGAGGACGGCCTTTTTGGCCATCGTAAAGTTCTCGCCTTCATCGGTAGCGAGCTGTACGAGAGTACGTGTGGAGGAAACGGCGCAGAAGAGGTACCGTAGGTAACGGTCTGGAGCTCGTACGTGGAGATTGGATCCGTTAGCTTGTGTCGAAAAAGTATTCTGAGGAGTGGTTCATCGTTGCGACAAACTACAATCTGACGAAACATTTTTTCAATGTTCGCCACAAGACCGATTGGTTTTGTCCGGAACCGCAATTTAAATGACTGAAGATCCTCTTGAACGATTGGCCCGACAAGCAGAATATCATTGAGGGAACTACCAGACGACGTACGGCAGGACGCATCAAATACGACCCGTTGTTGCTTAGCAACGAGAAAAACAAGTTTGTGAATTTTAAACGCGTGTATTTCTGATGGCACGGTTAAAATCTCCTGTAATTAATTACAATTATTCGTTATTAGACATTAATAAAATGCATGGTAGATTTGCTTACATTTCGTGGTTTCTCGAATGTTCTACCCGAATCGTATATTTGTAATTATGCTCTAAATTCTACTAAACCTGTTTGAATTTAATTCATGATCAATTGAATATTTATTTAGATTATTTTCAGTTATTTTACCTTTCTTTTATCGAATTCCATTAATTATTTTTTTATCATTTCAGATTCGCGATCCTGAGGCTGGATGTTCAGAACCTGGTTAAACGAACTCAACTTCCTAGAACAAACGTGATTCAATCATCTTGTTTAGCTTCAAACAATATAATTCGTACCTGATCGATCAATTCACAAAGTCTTTTTTGTTCTAATTCTGATTTTTGAAATTTAAATTAAATCTGTGAAAACTAACTAATTTCGAACCTACTCTTTCGATCGATGTTTCTAGACTGATTTCAAATAGATTTTTTTTTCTCTTCCTCAGCGTTGATATTTCCCTGCCTACTGTAACTTCACTCCGTTAGTGATAGTTTTTTGATCATAGGTTTCCCATTAACGTGTCACCGTAGTAGGTGCGGCGTCGCGTAAGGGGCGTACGCAACAGTCCCCCCCAATGATTGGACTCTAGTCCGACTCACTAACATCTGCACCTACGTCCAATACTGCCAGTTTGACTGCAGGTCTTTCATATAGCCCGTTTGCTGTTTGAACCATCGCAGAACGAACTTGTCCATCCTTCGAAGTCCTTACTGACACCACGCGTCCTTTGGGCCAGCAGTTTCTTGGTAGGCTTGGATCAGCTACTACTGCTAAGTCGCCAATCGCAATCGGTTTCACCGGGTAAAACCATTTGGCACGACGGGTGATAGTCGGTAAATACTCTGCTACTCATCGTTGTCAAAATCGATTTACAAGTGCGTCTGATGCTTTCCATGATCGTTGAAGTGCCAATGGACATTCGTTGAATGGTACGAGCGGTTTCGATCCGTCCGGTGAACCCACCAAAAAATGGTTGGGTGTGAGTGCTGGCGAGGAGAAATCGTCCACGGGAACATGCGTCAATGGTCGACTATTAACGACGTTTTCGACCTGAATCAAATAACTTCGTAGCACTTCTTCTGTAGGAACGCGCTGCGGCTTAATGCTGGCCAAAACTTTTTTTACCGACTGAATGAGCCGCTCCCAACTACCGCCCATGTGTGGCGACGCAGGAGGGTTGAAGAGCCACGATGTTGTTAAAGTGGTAAATTCGCTCATTAGCTTGTCTCGATCCAACTCTGCTACCGCGGCCTTTAATTCCTTATCTGCTCCCACAAAATTCGTTCCCCGGTCGCTCCTGATTTCAATTGGAGTACCGCGACGTGCGAAGCAGTTCCTCAGCACCATGATACACGAGCTAGTATCTAAAGAAGCGGCCAGTTCTAGGTGAATCGCACGCGTTGTCAAACAAGTCACAATAACACCCCAACGCTTCTCGTGATGCCGACCGACGAGGACGAGGAATGGTCCAAAAAAATCTACTCCTACATACGAGAACGGGCGCACAAAAGCTGCAACTCGTGCCTTAGGGAGAGGTCCCATAGCTGGTTGTTGTTGTTGTTGTATTGAATTATAGAGACTTTGAGCTGTATGACAGTCATTCGTCTCTTTATACCCCTTTACACACCGGAGCAACCACTCAAAGTTACACAATACTTGTAGGTAATCATTTCAGGTGGGCGCAGGCGCCTCTTTTAGATTACCCTGGTACATGATACCAGGGTGTAAGCGTTCAAGTTTTGATTGCAGTATCAAATGTACTGAATCAGGTTAGCCTCTTTAAGGAAATCCAGAGTATCTCTTTCTTTCCGTGTGTCGTTCTGCAAAACGACATCTAGGCCACCAGTTAAGCCGTACCTCCTACGAAGGTCCGCAGTTCGCATGCATTCCGTTAGAATATGCCCCACCGTCAGGCGGGTGCCGCAACAGGTAGGGGACTCTTCTTTCTTTGCTAGGAAGTTATGAGTCAACCACGTATGCCCGATGCGAAGACGCGAGAGAATTCGCTGTTCATACGTGTTGGCTCGGTCCCTCCATTTGCCGGTTGATGCTTTAATTCTACGAAACTGCAGGTCCCTTTCACGATTCCATTCAGCCTCCCAAGTGAGGAGAATGGAATTGTTCGCCCTTCTAATGAGGTCCGTACCAGGTATACCCATACTGGTAATGGAGCCTCTCCGCCCTTCGTTAGCAAGCCGATCGGCTTCCTCGTTCCCCGGGATTCCGGTGTGACCCGGAATCCAACATAGGATCGCACTACTTCCTATCAGCTGCTCTTCAATTTCTTGAATGATGGGGTGTTTGATAGTACCACCCTCTACAGCTTTGAGGACGCTCGCCGAATCCGAACAAACAACGACGCTATCAGCATTTGTGACGCTCTCTAATGCCAACTTAATGGCAAGAGCTTCACACGAGAAGATGCTAAACTCATTGGGGACTCTCATGCTAGTCTTAGCATTACAGTCAGGTATCCCAATGGCTGATGCGTCATCAGTGACGGACCCGTCAGTATAGACAATGCGTTTGTTAGCAAAGTCAGTACGTAGGGCCTCGTTCACCACCGCTTGCACCTTCTGGGGGTTATCCCCAGCCCTAACGAACCGTTTTACCCTCCAGCTGATGGAGGGAGAGACGGCATCCCAGGCTCTAGGAGAGCATCGACTTAACCGCAGGGGGCGAGGCAGTATCTCCCCAGTTAGGGTTTGATATTTTTGCCTGGCCCTAACCCCGTATGGGGTATCAAGTGATAGGTTGGCTGGGCACTCCTCCCACCTGACTAGTGCATGGATCATCCTCTGCACACACACCATCTCGAAAGGTGGTTCCCCTATCTCAGCAAGTAGACTCTTAATAGGACTACTATAAAACGCACCCGTGATTATGCGAATTCCGCTGTTATAGGCTGATTCCAACATTTTAAAATATTTATCCGCTTTACTAGCGAGGATGATACCGTACACTAGTCGTGGGATTATCCAGCTTTTGAAAATATTCAAAAGGGAGTCCCGTGGGCTGCCTTTCAGCCTTCCTTTAATCGCTTTTAGAACGTTCAGGTGATCCGCGATCTTTTTCTTGACCAGTTTTGCATTTAGCTTGAAATTCAAGTTTCTATCAATCGTGACTCCGAGGAGTGTAGAGTTGAATCCCTCTGGGATAGCTTTCCCATTCATAAAGATAGGAGCCCTTTGTGCACCCCTGGCCCGTCGTCTTATTGACAAAATACTTGATTTCTCGCTAGAAATCGTGAACCCAACTTCGTCTGCCCACATCGATACACTCTTGACTGCGCTCTGCAATCGATTCCTGGATCTTTGCACTAAGCCTGATGATATTAGAAGTATGTCATCCGCATAGAGGATAACCTTCACTCCATCAGGGATGAAATCGAAAATCGAATTCATTGCCACCAGGAAAAGAGTGACCGATAGGATTGCACCTTGAGGAACTCCGTTTTCGGCAATTTTCTCACTGGAGAAGCGATCCCCAACTGCTACTTTGAAGGTTCTGTCGGTTAGTAAGCTAGCAAGGTATGCCATCATTCTTCCCGCAAAACCCCAGTTCGCAAGCGTTGCCAGAATATGGCGCCGCCACACCTGGTCGTAAGCCTTAGTAATGTCTAAGAGGGCACAGATGCTAACATGTGAGGGCTTGAAATGCTTATGGAGGCATACTTCAAGTTCTACTAGGTAGCTTTCGACTCCCCTACCAGAGCGGAATCCAAACTGCCGTTCGTCCAAGAGCTTCTCTCTTTCCAGCGCCTCAGTCAGTCTTCTGTTAACCATCTTTTCCATTACTTTCTCCACGCAGCTGAGTAGCGTTATGGGTCTATAGCCACTGACACTAGATGTTTTCTCTTTGGACTTGGGTAAAGGTATTACGATCCCAGTCTTCCACACACTAGGGATGGTGCCACCAATCCATATGTCGTTATACACTTGCAGCAGCAAGCATTTCGCCGCGATTGGGAGGTGCTTTAACATGAGGTAGCCTATATCGTCTTCACCGCATGCCTGCCCTTTTACTCTACTGAGTGCCCAATCAAGTTCGGATAGGCTATAAACTTCGTTATACTTGTCCGAGTTGTGTGTTGGGAAAACGAGAGGAAGCCTTTCACATTCCTCCTTCAGCTCTTTGAATTGCGTAGAATAAACATTCGAAGCAAAGTAATCGGCAAGAATTTCACTAGTACAAGCGGGGTCATCGGTAGTGGTATTACCATTTACCAGCTTGATGGACTCTTGAATCGTCCTCCCACTAAGTGAATTGATTCTCTGCCATAACTTTTTAGCTGGCAGTTCAGAATTTATTTCACTAATGAACTTTACCCAGCTATCCTTCTTAGATTTCCATACACACTTTCTAGCAACTCGCTGAGCTGTAAGGAAGGAAGTCAAAGCTTCCCTCTTTCTGGGATCGTCGTCACTCAACATCCTAAGTGCTCTAAGAGTTTTCCGTCTGAGGCGTATTGCCTCCTTAACTTCCCCGTTCCACCAAGAAAGAGGGTCCTTTCTACCGGGCAGCCCGCTAGTGCGAGGAATGTGCTTTGCAGCAGCATTCAACATAAGCTCAGTCAACTGGTCAAGATCAAGATGCGCGGAATCACGCACTGAGCGATCTATATCGTCCCGATACCCCATCCAGTCAGCTCCATCAAACTTCCACCTTTTACGGTATCTGATCGATGGTTTGTTCCTATCAAGGGTGATAATAATAGGAAAATGGTCACTGCTGAAAGTGTCATCAGAAGTGGACCATTGAAGCTTACTGGTTAATGTGGGGGAGACCATAGTCAGGTCAATCGTAGTGGTTTGCCCTGACATATGGTCTATTCTGGTGTGAGCCCCATCATTTAAGAAGGTAAGGCCAAGATTATTGGCCAGCTCAATCACCGCCAAACCTCTACGGTTTGATTTGCTTGATCCCCAGAAAGGATCGTGCGCGTTCAAATCCCCTCCTAATAGAAGGGGAGCGTTAAAGTTTAAAAGAATTTGCTCGATCTCTTGCACCACCGCCCTGTGATTGTGAAATCTAGGGGGTATGTACAAGTTAAAGGCGATGACATGTACGGGGTACATGATTTCAACACCTAAGATCGGCAGGCTCGATGTTATTGAGCATTCTTTAAACGTGATATCCTTTAAACGTGATACCAATGGCAATGCCATCTCTACCGGGGGTAGGATGCCCCTCCTTATAGATCCAACTATATTCTACGATGCTCTTCCAAGAGAAGATAGCATTCGGAACAAGTGTCTCTTGAAGAAGGATTATTGCCGGGGAGAACTTTCGGCTAAGAAGCTGTAAGTCTCCCACATTTTGTCGTAACCCTCTTATGTTCCATTGAATAATTAAATTCTCCGGAATATTGAAAGTGAAAAATAAAAACACAGGGTCGAGTTAGCTAATGTCAATAATATTGGAATCAATACTAAGCGACGAGTTAGCGCTCGAAGGGGGACGCTCCGTTTTTCCACTCTTTTTGAGTGGCGGAGATAACCCCTCTGGGCTGCAGGGCTTACCAGACACGGTGTCCTTCTGCCTCTGCTTACGCTTACGCTTACGCCGACCACTCTCTCCACGAGGTGCATTTCCTCGGGAGAGAGTGCTGATATCGCTAACCCAGTATCAGGCGTGGAGTCGGAAGCCGTACTGGCACCCGAAGCCGCGCACTGAGCATCCCCTCTAGGGGGGGTAACCCTTGTAGGTAACGGTACAGCAGCAGCACCAGAGCTAGGCTTAGGTGCCACGCTGGCCCTACCCTCCCCAGAGGAGGATGAGGTGCTGGGTTTGGACTTGCCGGTGCTAGGCAAGGAGCCAGACCCAGACTTAGAGACGGCGCTGGAACCCCCAACCTTAGCGGCGGGTGCCGCAGTCGATGTGGGTTTCCCAGCTGCCGATCTCGTGGTAGCCCCCTTCTTTGCAGAAGGTACCTTGGGAGGAGTGGGCTTACGAGGATTTGAGGTGAGACCTGCACCGGGCCTCTTATTCAAACTAGTAGCTCCCCGTTTGGGAGTGCTACTACCCTCAGATAGTTTGCTGGTTAGCTCGTTTACGATCTTCTCCAGCTCTGAGATCCTCTTTTTCAATTCCCCGATAAGAGCCTTATCGGGGGACAAACACGTTGGTGCGCTATTGGTGCTGGCACTCTTAGGAGTGGCATTTGGCGCAGAGTCAGCTATCTTCGAGGACTTTAAGACAGCCGCATACGACGTTGCCGCCGTTTTGGCCGTCTCGAGTTTCCTTGCTTCTGCAAAGGAAACGTTAGCATTCATCTTTGTCCTGATGATATTTTGTTCTTTTAGAAAAACAGGGCAACTTCTGCTGTTTAAGCAGTGGCCGTTGCTCCTGCAATTCCTGCAGAACAGTTCATTGCCGCACTTATCTATGTCTGGGTGCTCTTGCGAGCATCTCAAGCACACCGCCACTGATTTCCCGCACTTAACGGAAATATGACCAAATTGGTAACACTTAAAACACTGTGTTGGTTTGGGAATGTATTTTCTGGTCTTAATGACCAGAAAACCCAACCGAACACTTTCCGGCAGAATGGACGTATTAAACGTCAGTATAAGTAGAGGAGTGTTCACGACAACTCCCTCTACTTTCTTTGTTACGCGCTTAACTTTTATGACCTGTTGAAGTTTTAACTCCTTCTCCAAGTCACCTTCCGTCATGTCTGTCGCATCGCGACAGAAAACCACCCCCCTGGACATATTAAGGGTGGGGTGGAACGAACATTTCACCTCTGTATTATCGATGAGTTTTCCAATTTTCACCAGCTTTTCAGCTTGGCTCCTGTTGGAAACCTCAACGATATATTTTCGACCTCTATCACTGGTCCTAGCTCCAACGATATACTCGCTGAAGTGGGTCAGTGGTTTACTGATAATGAAGGGATTCCGAGGAAGCCCTTCCCCATTTTTGGCCTCTAGGACCAGGAAGGTGGTACCGCTCACCACACTACACGCCGCGCTACTGCTATCTACCCTCTGGGGATAGATAGTCTTCTTCTTATTCGTTTTGGATTTAATTTTTGTAAAACTCATACAAGACCCATACAAGAGTCGCTAGGGAAACACCGGTCCGCTGTGCCAGAGCCCTGCAGTAACACAGTAGGGGCAAAAATTACTGTGGGGGGTGCCCTGGTACCCCACAGGTACCGTTAACGACTTCGTATTTGTATCGCCCCCTCCGCCATTCATCCATTGGCACGGTTACTGCACACCGTGGAATTAGGGGCCCGAATAGTCCATTTGGCGTTACCCAGGCTGCACCACGAGGAGGCGGACTATGCTACAGCCCTCCCATAGCTGGTGGTACGGGCTTAGCACCGCGAATCTTACACAACTGGCAGTTACGACGCACTTGATCACAGACTATGCGCACTCTTGGGATGTAGAAGTATTTGCGCACCAGGTTTACGCAAGTTTCGTGACATTGATGGTGATAACGATGATGTATGTCAGAAACGATAAGATGAGTTACTGAGTGAGACCGAGGGAACACAATAGGATTTTTCTCGCTGTCATCAACGAAGTCGCAATCTTCCAATCGACTGTAAATACGCATTATACCAAGATCGTCGATGAACGGGCTCAGTTTGTACAAGCGGTTCTTCTTATGGAGTTGCTTGCCTGCCAATAATACTGCTAATTCTTCCCCGTAGACTTCTTCTTGTGCTCGCTTGACTTGGAATGCATCTGCTGTAGCAAGTTCTTTCCGTATTAGCGGTCCGAGGATTACAGGTTGTCTGTTGTACTTCCGTCTGAGGTTGGCGATAAAACGTTGAACGTAAGCTGTTACGTGCTTTTCAAACTTTTCATAATGGCGACGCTTGCATTATGAAAAGTTTTCTGGTACCAAGATTGCACAAATTCTTCCTTCGGAGTGATGTAACACATTTGCTCGGATTTCTGTGCAGGTTTCTTCACTGATCGGTAGTGTTTCTGGCCAAGCGTCTTTTGGCTTCCATAAAAACGATGGACCGGAGAACCAACGGCTGGTTGGTTTGAGGTCTGGTTTGAGCTTCCATTTCGTGCCATCGTCAGCGACATTGTGTTTCGTACTCAACCATCTCCACTCGGTGATATTCGTCTTTTCCAGTATCTCACCGACACGAAAGGCCACGAACTGGGAATAGCGCCGGTGGTCCGATTGCAACCAACACATGACATCTCGCGCAAACAAACTTGATGGGTGCCACTCTAGTCTTGCTACCAACGAGCGCGCATTCTACGTGGTCGTTAACTTCAAAACGAAAGTATGACACAGCAGCGTAACCAACTTCGCTAGCGTCCACGAACGTATGCAATTCGACAGTTACTTGATTGATATTAGTTTCGAAGCGAAAATAACAACGTGGGATCGAAACTGATTCCAATTCCGGCAATATTCGTATTCAGAGCCGCCATTTCTCAAACTGATTCTCCCCTATCACTTCGTCCCAGCCCGTTTTCGCTCTCCAGATCTCCTGTAGCAGTATTTTCAAGTACATTAAATAATGCGCAATGAGGCCTAAGGGGTCATAAATTGCCATCAACGTACGGAGAACGTCTCGTTTGGTAGGGTGTTTTTGACCAACTAGAAGCTCCCTGTTCCTACTTGTGCAGAGTTTATAACAGAAGAAATCAGACGTTCCACCACATTCCGAGAACCTTCTCCATGGTTATTTCGTTGTTCATCTCCATAGACTTCTCTGACTGCGGATTCTCACCTAGTGCTTCCAGCACCGTCGGTGAATTCGATACCCAATTCCTCATATGAAATCCACCTTGCTGATGAACGTATCGTACTTCATTTGCCGGTTGAAAGGCTTCTTCCTCAGTGTCTACGCTTGTTAACATATCGTCAACGTAGTGTCTGTGGTGGATAGCATCGGCAGCGGCCGGATACAAACTCGCAAACCGGGCTGCGTTCTGATTGAGGACAAAGAGCGCCGTGCTAGGAGAACATGTAGCTCCGAACGTTACCACCTGCATCACATAGTCGCATGGTTCGGTCGTATTTTGATTGGCACACCACAAGATACGTTGGCTATCCTCGTCTTCTGAGTTCATTCGCATCTGATGAAACATTTCCGCTACGTCGCCTCCCAAACCTATCAGCCATTCTCGGAATTTGTATAACACAGGAGGTAGACTGTTTAGTTGATCTGGACCCTTCATCAACACGGAATTCAGGGAGGTACCTCCAAAAGAAGCAGCAGCGTCTAAAACAATCCGAATTTTCCCTGGCTTATTGGGATTGAAAACCGGAAAGATTGGTAGATACCAGGTACGATCTCCTGTCCTCTGGCTTTCTTTGGAGTTCAGCTTGCGAATGTATCCCTTGCGTTCATAATCAGCCATCTTTGACCTTACTGCCTCTGATAACTCTGGATCGCGTTCCATCCTCTTGACTAAACAGCGATGGCGTCTCAATGCCATGGAACGGTTATTTGGCAATCGTATACCGTCAAATTTCCAAAGTAAACTCACAATGTAACGCCCATCCTGAAAAATGGTAGATTCTCGCAGTTTCACTAGAGCTCGTTCGTTTTCCCTAGAAAACAACTGAGTTTGACGCGCACTGATACCTAAACTGTCGAGTGCAAAGTAGCTTTTGACAGCCTCGTGAAGCATTTCGTCCGACTCGCGCGAATGGAAGCAGACGTGAAAGCAGTGCGGGTTTTCTTCTGTTACTGTGCCGCCTTCCGGGCAAACTCCATAGACTGTCCAACCAAGACGCGTCTTAATTGCTACGGGCTCCTTTAGCTTTCCTTCTCGTGATTCCAGTGGATGCAACATCCTGGCATTACTCATCCCGATCAACAGCTTTGGCCGAACATTGTTGTACGGTTCTATTGGAAGACCTTTAAGTTGATCGTACTTCTCAGTTAAATTTCGTGCAGGTAAAGATTGCGGAGGAAGCTTCAGATTTTTCACAGTGTAAATATCCGAGAGGTTGTGTTTGATATTATGGTTGTTTGTGCCGGAAATGCTTACTGACACAATCATGGCATCTTTTTCGTATCGGCAGGTATCTGCTGTCCAGCGCAAACAGAGCGGACTCTTCTCACCTCGCAAGTTCAACTCTTCCGCTAAACTTTCTTCCATCAATGTCAAGGAAGAACCACTGTCCAAAAACGCAAAAGTGCGTAACATAGTACCATTATGGTACAAAATCACTGGTATGTACTGGAACAACACAGATTTATTTCCTCCTCGATGTGTGTTGCACGATTCGGTTTCTTGCTGGTGACCGCGGTTGCTTGAACTGACTGGTTTATCTTTGACCTCATTGTGCAGAAGTTGGCCGTTGGCCGACAGCCGTTCTTTCCGCACGGTTTTGCAGACTTACACGGACCACGATGATTACCTAGGCAACTGCGGCATAGCTTATGTTCCCGCAGCGTATCCCAACGAACGGAAAGTCTAAACGAAAGGAACTTTTTGCATCTTTCAATTGAATCACAATTTCCATTACAAACAAGACAACTCGCCCCACTGACATCATGTTGTTCGTGCTTCCGCTCAGTTTCGGTGTGAGCGTTTAGGAATCCATCCTCCTTCCGACCACGGCGAGACTTGCTGTCCAAAGAACTAGGTAACTGCGGCAATGTCACTGTGCTCGCCGCTTCCGCTAGTTTATATAACCAATCGCTAAAACTCGGCCATCGTCACGGAACGAAGAGACTGCCTATGAGTAGCCCAATTCAGGCGAATCATCGGAGGAAGTCGCTCTGTTAAATTGTGCAACAGAGTGAGGTTGCACAGGTGTTCTTCTAATGCACATGCTTTGATAGTGGCCACCATATTGCGTACTGCCAACGCGAAGTCAATTAAAGAACTAAGGCGATCCGCTTTCGGAGCAGGTATATTGACGATTCATTAAAGAGTGCACTATTATTTCCGGGCGTCCGAATAGCATCTTGAGTGTAGAAAGAACTTGTTCCAAATTGCTAGGGTGCAATAGCTGGCATCTCACCGCTTCCAACGCTTTTCCCTTCAGACACTTCTGCAGACGAACCATGTTTTCTTCCGGTGAAAATCCACATAAACGCGTGGTATTCTCAAACGAAGCGAAGAATAGAGGCCATTCCTCCGGCTCACCCGTGAATGTTGGTAATTCCTTCGTGATTGCATGACGAGCAGCGATCTGGCTTTTATTCATCAGGTTTCATCCCTCCACGGCGGAATGAAACTCTTGAGGCTTATAGAGACGATTCTCTCGAGCAGCAGTATGTGGAAGACCAATGTAAGGAGAAAACGCGGAAACGTTTGGTTGTTCGTTGATTCGTTGTGGATCAATAGTCGAGAAATCCGGACGGTTGTTGGGAAAGGATAGAATATCAACATTCAGGTTTTCTTGTAAATACAGAATGAATGTTGGCGCAACGCATTCTTGTTGTAACACAGGTGATGCAATTGGTCGAATAAGACGACGATAATCATTTACCAGCAACGGATGAAGACCAGGAGAATCTCTACTGACATTTGATGCTGGAGGCATGCTGTTGTAGTTTTCTTGTTCGAAGGAGTTGTTTTCCGATGAATTAAGCAAAAGCTGGAACCTACGGAGCAAAAACTTGCGTTCGATGGCTTCTTCTTCTTCTAACAGTTTGATCTGGAGTTCAGCAGGAAGTTTGTTCAGAATGTCGGAATTACCAGAGTGTTGTACGGGAACTGGCGGCATAACACTTTGCACTATCGTGCTCGTGGAGTGCGAGGATGTGGGATCGGTGGCATTGAATTTGGTGAATGATTATGGGATGGTGCAATCGGTATTTGCGAGGTTTGCGAGCGCGGTGAAGGTACAGGCGAGATGAGTAATTGTGATGCAGACAGACGCGGGGCTGGTTGTGGTGGTAATGGTGGCTGCGGATGAGGTGATGGCCCATCCGTGTGAGCTCTCGAATGAGGTGATCGTGGAGCAGGTACTTTAGCAGTACTGCATTCCCGGCAGCTCCAATCGTGATTGGCCACTTCTTCAGTTACTCCTACGCAGTCAAAATGAAACCACTGGTCGCAATCGTCGCAACAAACCATCTCGTTGTTATCTGGTAGTCTGCAAAGCGGGCAAGACTGATCTATGCTGTCATCCATCACCGGCCTGAGCTCCAAATTTTGATTTCTTCTTGACGTCATGATGCGGGAAATGAAATTTTAAAATGTTGCTTAGCAACGAGCTGCATCCCAATAGGAAGTATCCCGTGTCGGGCACAGGTACAGATCATTGAAGACAGCAACATCACAATTACGAAAACACTTGTAATACTAACCTCGAGCCAACCGCGAGTAATCGGTTACATATTACTAACATAGTTATAAGGCAAACATTGTCGAAATATTGAACTCGAGGCCCCGTCAGGTTGACGCCATATGAGCCTTAATAAAAATATATATTTTGGATAAAAAAAAAAACGAGAAAAACAAGTTTGTGAATTTTAAACGCGTGTATTTCTGATGGCACGGTTAAAATTTCCTGTAATTAATTACAATTATTCGTTATTAGACATTAATAAAATGCATGGTAGATTTGCTTACATTTCGTGGTTTCTCGAATGTTCTACCCGAATCGTAAATTTGTAATTATGCTCTAAATTCTACTAAACCTGTTTGAATTTAATTCATGATCAATTGAATATTTCTTTAGATTATTTTCAGTTATTTTACCTTTCATTTATCGAATTCCATTAATTATTTTTTTATCATTTCAGATTCGCGATCCTGAGGCTGGATGTTCAGAACCTGGTTAAACGAACTCAACTTCCTAGAACAAACGTGATTCAATCATCTTGTTTAGCTTCAAACAATATAATTCGTACCTGATCGATCAATTCACAAAGTCTTTTTTGTTCTAATTCTGATTTTTGAAATTTAAATTAAATCTGTGAAAATTAACTAATTTCGAACCTACTCTTTCGATCGATGTTTCTAGACTGATTTCAAATAGATTTTTTTTCTCTTCCTCACCGTTGATATTTCCCTGCCTACTGTAACTTCACTCCGTTAGTGATAGTTTTTTGATCATAGGTTTCCCATTAACGTGTCACCGTAGTAGGTGCGGCGTCGCGTAAGGGGCGTACGCAACAACCCGTACTTTCGTGGTTGTACTGCTGGCTTTGAATACGGGGTGGTGTGGCAAATAGTAGTGGTAAATGGAGTCGTCCACCGGATCCTCGAGCCGTCGCATATGGCCTGCCCGTGAATATTCCTCCAAGAACTCATGGTATGCTTTCTTTACGGATGCATCACGTTCAAGTTTTCTCTCCAAGCATAGTAGACGCCTTTCGGCAATTGCACGGGATTCACCGAGTTGAATGTAAGGGTCCTGTGATTTGGGAAGAGACACTATATATCTCCCGTCGGAATTTCTAGTCGTAGTGGCCTGATATAGCTCCTCGCAGGCGGTCTCCTTAGCAGAATAGATTCGGTCGGGCTGCAAGGATTCGAGCTCCCAGAACCGTTCCAAAAGAGATTCCAGATTTCGAGTGGTGGCGATGTGGCAGATTGGAGTAGTTTGGTGGAGTTGTGCCGTAGCATCGACCGATTACAGCCCACCCGAAGACAGTCTCAAATAGTACTGGACATCCTTTCCCGAGGATTATTCTACCACTCATCACGTATTCGTGGAATTGTTCGATTCCGAGTAACAGGTCGATAGGACTCGACACGTTGAATGCAGGGTCAGCTAATGGGAAGTTTGACGGGATTTTCCACATGGATATGTCGACATTTGACGTAGGAAGTTCAGCGGTTGGATTCGGTAAAACCAGGAACTCTAACTTGCTGGAAAACTCGTTGTTCTTGGAATGGATGGTGGAGATGACAGACTGGGTAACCGTCACTGTTGTCTCACCGATGCCAGCGATGGGAACACGTACTCGATCTGACTGTAGACACAAACGACGAGCCAGCTTCTTTGAGATGAAGTTCGACTGCGAACCAGAGTCGATTAATGCTCGAGCAGAATGTTGTCTTCCAAATCGATCCTCGATCCACAGCAAAACAGTGGACAGGAAAACAGTTGATGGGGAACTGCTATGAGCAGGAACGCTTACTTCGGGAATCAAAATATCCGATCCGTGGAAATTCGCTTGTTGTGTCGGGTACTGGGGTGTTGACTGTGCTGCAGAGTCGCTCGAGGATTTGTGCAACAGCGTGTGGTGGCGTTCGTGACAATGACGACAGGTGTACTTGGAGTCGCGTCTCCGTGCGCTATGCGACGATTTGAAGCAGTTCCAGCAAAGTCGCTTCTGGGAAATTAGTTCGCGGCGCTGCTCAACGGTCATTCTTTGAAAGGCTGAACACTGAAACAATAGATGCTTCTCCGGTTCTCCATCCTGGACTTGGACGCGAACTTGCGGTAGCGGAGTTGGCAACCGCCTTCGTAGTGGGGAGCTTCTTGCTGAAGGAATGGGGACCGGCCACCTTGGCTGGTGCTGCTTGAGAACGATGTTGGATCTCTGTTGACACTGTTTGCAGAATCCGAATTCGCAGGTAGAGAAACTCGATACATGCTTCGTACCCAACATTATCCGACTTTGCTGCATACTCCTCCCAGGCTCTGAGGGTAGCAGGGTCCATTTTATAGGACAACATACAAATCAGCGGAGTGTCCCACGTTTCCACCAACTCACCAAGCTTCGCCAGTTCCTTCACATGGCGTTGAAAATCGTCTACAAGATGATGGAGATCCTGTGCAAATTCTTTCCGGATTGGAGCGAGATCGTGTAGTGTACGATACAACTGTTTTGTTAAAAACCGCTTGTTATCATAGCGCTTTAGGAGGGCTTCCCAGGTGATGACATAATTGGCTGCCGCTATATCCACCGTCTCGTAAGGCGTACGTGTCTCACCCTCTAAAGACTGGAGCAGGAACTGTAGCTTCGCTACCAGTGGAATGTCCTTGACGTCATGTACCATCGATTTGAAGGTGTCACGAAATCCCAGCCACCGTGAATAGTCGCCGTCAAACTTCGGCAGATCTATTTTTGGCAACCGTAGGAGGAAGCTAGTAGGTTGAGCTGGAGCTGCATCATGTACATTGATGGTTGAGTTCAGGTCCAGCAATCGCCTGTTCATCAACCATCCCTTGGTTGCACAGTATCTACTCTGGAACTGGTGGCGTTCCTGGAGATGCTTCACTAACGGGGCGTCTCCATTGTCCATCCTTTCAATTTCGGATTGAACCTTCAAGCAGTCCTGGAAAGCCTGGCCGAGTATCTCCAGCCACACTGGTACTTGAGGGAAATCTTGTTCTTCTTCATAATTATCCATGAAGGCTTCCACCGTCTCGGGTGTTGAGGTAAGGACCGCCGAACGGTTAATTTATCCTTCAATTTCTTGTCCTTCACTTTCATGGTGGCCATCTCCCGACGATGTCGTTATTCGAACGACCACAACAACGAAAATCGATTCACAAACGCGACGGAACGTGGGTGGGACGGTACGTAAAACGTAACGTAAGTCATAAACCCTTCACCGACGCGGACGTTTCTTTCACCAAGGAATATCGAGCAACACTGCACAGTCACCGAATTGCTAAAAACGGTGCACTACTTGCCCGAGCGAAGGATATAAAGCGTCCTTACAATTGCGATCGATCGATCGAACAACGGATCGATCCAACAATGCTAGCGTAGTTTGGCTTGGGTTAAATCGCGAGAAACAATAGATATTGTTCACCTTCACAAAGGGTCAAAGTCACTACTTAGTCTTCGAAACTGAACAATTGCAATCTTCTTTGCTAATTGTCTCGAACAAGCGGATGCACTAACAATGCCTATTGGTTTCACACATCGCGTGCAAAATGGCAGATTCCACACCGAACCTTTGTTCTTGACAAACGTGGCCACAATCACTTTTTGGTCCCCGGAATGTCCTTCACATCCGGTTCGAAGGACCAATGTTTCAGCGGATTACCCACTAACGGCACTAATGGCCTCTGGGCCTAAAAACGTGAATGCCACTTGATTACATGAACACATTTTCCTTTCGCTGGTGCAATTGAACCGGATTGTTCAATTGCATACACGTGATTATGGGAACTGCCGCCCAAAACGAACTGTGATCCGTCTCGCTCTCCTTTTAACTAAGGACGGGCTGAGAAACCTGGGCACAAGTTTCACTCAAGTTCGGAACTATAAAATAACCGGCGGACTTCGACCTCAATGGACTAGAGGAATTTATCGGATTGGAAAACGGAAGTTGGATTTTATTTACCGTCTGTATTCTTCGGAATTCTGACTTAGACTATCTATACTATAGAACTCTCGGCCATATGCATTCTGCATGGCTGAGTTTTAGATCGTTTTCATTTTGGTAACGTAACGTAGGTAACAGATAGCATTAGCTATTCAAGAAATTCATTTTAGACAAATTTCATTTCAAGAGAAATTCATTTTCATTTTAGAACAATATACTAATCAGGAGGTTTAATGGCCCTAAAAAGCGCCGTGTTTTATGAAATGGTTCCAATTTAGAAAATTTAGTACTCGTGGTTTTGAAAAAAACCATTTCGGACGCCCTCGATGCCGCCTTGTTCTGGATTTGCCACCAAAGCAGTTTGTATAAAGAACAAACTTTTTTCTTATGCTACCTGCTGCCGTTTTGCGATTGCGTTTGCCACTCGCCACTCGCTGCAACTGCCTGTTGTTGTCTTGATGTCCACCGAACCGAATGTGTTCTGTTTTGAATGCGAGTTTTCTTATCGTCGCGAGCAGCTTTGTCAGCCAACTCGATCACTTCGGCGGCCGAAACTATATAGGGATTTTTAAGCTGACTGGCTGGCTCGAGAATTACGCATGTGTGAGACTGCGACCAATGTTTCGTTCATTTTTTTCTTTTTTCGTTCCAATCGTTCTTCATTGTATTTCGCTGCTGCTCTGATTGCCCGTTTTGGACGGTACGATTTGAGGAGCACAAAATGGACCAATCAAAAATAAGCACATAATGCATTTGGACAATGCTTGATATTTCACAATTATTCAATTATTTATCTTAAGAAAAACGAAATGTTATTCGTTATGTTAGATGCGTAGATATATTTCCTATCAATTGATGCAAAAACCTTTGCGATCTATTGAGAAATGTTCGAGTTATAAGCAGTCCAAATCTTGCATTTTTTCCTACTTGTTCAGTGCCTAGATTTTCATTTCTTCCGGTTAGACGTAGTCCTACGCCAAAAAAAATCACATTCGAGCAAGAAAATGCCGCTATTCATACCATCAAGGAAACTAAGAAATGGATTAAGGACCAAAAACTTGACTTATTGGACTGACTGGCTCGCTCTTCAGATTTGAATGCTGTTGAAAATCTTTGGGGAATCCTACTACGCAGTATCTAAGCTGAAGGGAAGCAGTGGGAAGAGCTTCTCAGTGAAAGTAGACGCGACGCAGAGACCATGAACATTTTCAAACGCCTAGAAGGAGGTACTTTGGATAAGTTATCTACAGCATATTGCATTATTTCCTCAGAACTCTGCAATGTTGGCGGTGTTCTTCTACGGGGAGATCGTATTATTATCCCAGCTGGATTGCGTCAACGCATTCTTGAAATGATGGAGTCGTTTCTTCGATCTGTAGTTTGGTGGCCCAAACTTGACACAGATGTCGAGACTTCGTGCGAGGCTGTCGTAGATGTATCCTGGTTGCAGCTCCAAATGCTTCGCAAAATGCTACCGTTCTGATCGTGGGAAGATATTGCAATCGATTTTCTTGGTTCATTACCTGATGGTCAAAATTTGTTAGGTATCGTAGACTGGAAGTCTGTGAGATGGATTATATAGATTCAGCGGAGACAATTAACCGTTTACGAGAGATATTTAGCCGATACGGGGTTCCGTCAACTATTAAGGACACTGGTCCACAGTCTACGAGCGAGGGGTTTCGGAAATTTTTGCAAGGAGTACGGAATCCAGCTAGCCAATACGATACCACGGTCCGCGGATGAACGGCCAAGTAGAACGTCATAACCGTTCTATTTTGAAGCGGTTGAGAATTGCGCAGGAGCTTGGAAAGGACTGGTGGAATATGTTGCGTGAATTCTTTCTTTTTTATATCATGCAAACACTGCACTATGGTCCAGGAGGTGCATTTAAGTGGAAATTAGCATCTAGAGCTCGACAGTGATTCTCTAGACAAAAACTGTCTTCGACAAAGTTGTTACATATAATAGAGCGCTCATTTTTATGTTATCAAAAATAGGGTGACCAAAATTGTCGATGAAATGAAAAATCTAACTTTCTTATCTTTATAGATAGATGTAAACATAGTTCGGCAATATTGTAGCCCTGGTTATTTTAAGTAACTTTGTGGAACAATATTTCTTTCTATCTCTTCAAATAACCGATATAGCGCTTTTTCTCTAGGTTGAGTTAGGGTTACCATGAAAAAAAAGGTTTTTTTGCTCTAACTTTTATATGTAAAATTCTACATCAAAACTGTCTTCGAATGACTTTTAGAGCTTTCCAATCCACGCATTTTACGGTGCATAACTTGTATGTATCTTAATTCCACTCAAAGTTATTGATGTTTTTTCCCCGAAAACACGACCTTTTCATTTGCTTGTCGTTCTTTTTGGGGCAAACATAAAAAAAAAAATATTGATGGCATTTTAAAGAGCACATTTGACTCTACATAAGGTGAAACTTTCAAAAGAGTGTTATTTTTTGTATTTGAGTAAATTAAATTTGAAATTATGAGTTTTTGCATACAAATGAACAAGTTGCAATTTTTAGACGTAGACTTTAAAGCAGCATCACTTCGGTTCAGTCTTATAGCCACTCAACATTGAGGTTCAGAGAAGACACATTGTTGATTTTTTTTTTCGGTGGACGAAATATAGAAGACGTTATACATTTATTACGAGAAAAATGCCAAGATATCTGTGTTTTGAGTGCCAGAAAGTGCCTGAAATTTGAGAAGTTAAAGTTCTCAACACGGTGGTCGAAATGTGCTCGTACACGCTCTCGATTTGAACGGCAAAATGCCACGTGGCTCGAAGAAGTCTTGGTTTTCTCAAAAAATACCTTTTCTAATACTGCTAGAAGGCAAGAAAGGAAATGTTTCTCTGAGCTGAGCCAAAGGATGAAGCGTAACCGTGTTCGATAGATTACAGAAAAATTTTCTGCTGAAGAACTGGGCTTCGCAACAGCTTCCAGTATCAGGGTTGGTTGGTCCCGTCATTCGGCTATGATTGTAGAAAATTTGGTGAAAACGCCTAATAAGAAAAATAGACGTTCTAAAAGAAGCTTCGCATAGAACAGCTCTCACCTCAGAAGAAGCAATTGGATTTATTTGCCGGAATGATTTCAGCAAATCACAATACTTGAACGTGCGAATGACGACAAAACGACAGGGGCTAGATGTATACCCTGAATATAATTCGATTGTGAAAGCTAAAAAGCTGTGTTATCCGTCAAGTTGGTATGATTTGGACATAGTTAAACATAATACAATTCTTTTCAATTTCTTCAGGCATATGTATAAAAACGTCACATGCTAGCGTTGCTTTACAGAGTTTGATCGACCATACTATTCAACGTATTCTCGAGTATTTGAGATACGATACCAAAACAAGTATCGAAAAACTGAGTCTAATTGTTAAGTGGGGTTGTGATGGAAGCTCAAATCACAGCAGGTTTGTTTCGGTTATATATGTAATTGTATATGTCTCTTAATCAATTCAGTTGTAATTTAGTACAGTCAATATTCTAAAGTAGATCTTTTTTATTGAATAGCTCTTTATTAGACCCGTGTATTGTTTTGGCCCTTAGAGTACCTTTTCCTTAATTAGAGTGAATAAAATCGTCATTTTTTATTTTCAAAAAAATATATATCTTTTGAGCAGTATGACTGATTGAAAATTTTTCTTCGTCGAATTGAAGGTAATTGATAGGGCTGCAACAAGTAACAAATCCTACCTAAAATAACTCAAACTATGCGAAAATTATGAACAAAATATGTTTTTGCTATTTTTTTGAGTTTAGTTTAGTTTCGTTTTTTATTGCTAATAAAATTTAATATAGAATATCAGAACACTTTTTTTATATTCTTTATTTTCAATGCATATAATTTTAAAAATAAAAAAACTCACATGATAACACTTTTGCTGTTAGGTATCATCAAGTTTTCCTGGATGAAGATGATGATGGTTACCTTCGGGAGTATCAAGACTCGCATATATTTGCTGTATCAATAGTTCCTTTGCGATTGACAAAAGCATCAAATGGTTTCGAAACAATCGTTTGGAACAATGATTACCCTTCGTCGGTTTCGCTGTGCCGACCGAAAACGTTAATTTTCGCTAGGAGACTGATGAACTCACAAAGGAAGTAGTTTCAAAAATTAATGCGGAAATTGAAGAACTGCTTCCAACTGAAATTGGCAAAGTGTCTATTACAACGAAAATGTGCTTCACAATGGTTGACAACAAAGTTGTCAATGCCTTGACAAAGACACATTCGACAAAATGTTATTTTTGCAGGAGATCCGGTAAAAAACTCAACTTGCCGCTAACTGTAGCAGATACAGACGATCCAGAAAAATACCAGTATGGAATTTCACCGCTTCACGCAATTATTCGAACTATGGAAATGTTTATTAAGATTTCTTCCCGTTTGACCATGGAGGAGCCAGCTTGGAAAGTGTCCAAAACAAATCAAATTGTCAAAGAACGAGAAGAAACCGTTTGCAAAGAATTGAAGGAGCAGTTGGGATTATATATAAATGAACCACGCCCAGGAGGAGGAAACTCGAATTGCGGCAACGTTGCTCGTTGATTTTTCGAGAATAGAGAAGCGGTTGCGGAAATTACGGGGTTGGATAAGAAGTTATTGGAGAAATTTTATGTAATTTTGACATTAATCAATTGTAAGGCGCAAATCGATGTGAATGCTTATCAAGCGTATGTAGAGGAAACTCGTATACTCTACAATAATTTATACGGATGGTACGCCCTCTCTCCGACAGTACACAAACATGCGCTACTTCCAATCGGTATGTTTTCCGAAGAAGCTGCTGAATCCCGTAATAAAAGCATCCGCCAGTTTAGAGAGCGACACGCCAGGAAGTTCAACAGAGAAGTAAACATGGAGGACGTCTTCAAGAGGCTCCTCTTGACGTCGGATCCAGTATTATCTCTTAGTAATAGGCAAACACCAGAGTATTCCGATCTTCTGATTCCAGAAAATGCTAAGCATTTGATTTTGTAGTTTTTTATTTGTATGATTTTTAATCATTACTATGAATTTAATTTCCATTATAACAACTAAAATAGGTTAATATGTATATACGGAAGATTATAAAGATAAATTTGAATAAAACAATAGGAACAACAAAAGTTTGGTAAAATAATGTCATCAATCAACTCATCGCCAGTAAAATATGTCAATACATTACTAAAAAATAACACGTCGAGCCCCGAGTTGTTCTTTATACGGTTTCCATTCAGGAAGCATTTGACAATTTGTCGGTACCCGCTTTTCTTTTTATACAATAAATATATTTTATTGTATAAAAAGAAAATAGTCAGAAATTTTTCTCGTAGTAATTGTATAACGTCTTCTATATTTCGTCCATTAAAATAGGAAATCAACGAAGACATTCTTTGAACCTCAATGTTGAGTGGCTATAAGACTGAACCGAAGTGATGCTGCTTTAAAGTCTACGCTTACTATATGCATTTAAAAATTGCAACTTATTTATTTGTATGCAAAAACTCATAATTTCAAATTTAATTTACTCAAATACAAAAAATAACACTCTTTTGAAAGTTTCACTATATGTAGAGTCAAATGTGCTCTTTAAAATGCCATCAATAATTTTTTTTTATGTTTGCCCCCAAAAGAACGACAAGCAAATGAAAAGGTCGTGTTTTCGGGGAAAAAACATCAATAACTTTGAGTAGAATTAAGATACATACAAGTTATGCACCGTAAAATGCGTGGATTGGAAAGCTCTAAAAGTCATTCGAAGACAGTTTTGATGTAGAATTTTACATATAAAAGTTAGAGCAAAAAAACCTTTTTTTTCATGGTAACCCTAACTCAACCTAGAGAGAAAGCGCTATATCGGTTATTTGAAGAGATAGAAAGAAATATTGTTCCTCAAAGTTACTTAAAATAACCAGGGCTACAATATTGTCGAACTATGTTTACATCTATCTATAAAGATAAGAAAGTTAGATTTTTCATTTCATCGACAATTTTGGTCACCCTATTTTTGATAACATAAAAATGAGCGCTCTATTATATGTAACAACTTTGTCGAAGACAGTTTTTGTCTAGAGAATCACTGTCGAGCTCTAGATGCTAATTTCCACTTAAATGCACCTCCTGGACCATAGTGCACTGGTGAGGAAATGTCAAAATTGATGTTTGGACGACGAATTAGAAATACCAGTTTACATTGACGATGAGGTCGTGCGAGATTTCGATGGTCTTCAGAAAGAGAAGGGGAAGAGGTATGTGGATAGAAAGCGTAGGGTTGAATACAGTAACATTCGAGAAAAAGATCTCGTGTTCTTAAAACGAATGAAGAAGGATCACAAGCTCGAAGCGTAATTTTCTCCAGAAGAGTTTGAAGTAATGAAGAAAACTGGATCTGACATCGTCGTCCTTTCCAAACTGTCAGGAAAAGAGTTTCGCCGCAACATCACACATTTAAAGGAAATTCCTCCAGAACGCAATCATCCACAGTTAGAGTCGACAACGGAAACTGATCATACTATCCAGGGTGAACCGGTACGCGTCTTGGATGATGTTTAACAACGGGATGGAGATACCCGTAGCAAACGTGACCGTCATCAACCGTCTAGTTTCAGAGACTACGTTTCTCATTAGCTTTATGGAACTCAAGGTGGGGTTGTAGGGTTTGGGTGCACTGCACGAACAATATGATGAATTTATCAACACGCGGCATGGGGACAAATTAGAGAAGGAAGAGAATAGTGGGAGAATGACTATAACCAAGACGGGTCTATGGTACTAGGTGAGGCCGTTTCGTTGCTAAGTTGGGTAGTGGAGCGGTATATGAACACAGTACGGAAGAAAGCAGAAGGGGAATTATTTCCTCGAAGCGTAAAAGAGACAGACTGATCACGAGCGAGCTTGGGCACTAGCGTATTGTGTTTTGTTTACAAACAAAACACAGTAGACTTCCAAGATGGCTGAAGAGTGGTTTTAGCTAGTTGGCCCACCTTAGGATATACTTATACGCGCTTTGACTATAACGTTGAAAGCGAATACACGGGAATAAACTGTTGTCTGTGAATTATAAAAATTACGTGTTGTTTCATTTGCCGTTTAGGAAGAAATTTGAACTCTACATACAGCTGTGCTATCATCTTAAACTGTACGCATGGAGTTCTTGTAGGGTCATCTGTTGAATAAAGCTAGGATATATTGTGACATCACATTTGTAACAATTAAATGGTGTATCAAGTGTTGAATCGTTTATTTTGGAGTGTGCTTTTCGGGTTTTTATGGAAATGAAAAATATTGATGAAAAGCCGGACTTGTTAAGTTATTATATTAATCATGTATGTAGTTGTTATAAATTATTACAATAGGGTAATGACATCATTTATTCTATTATAATCATCGTCTCGTACATTCGTCACACACTCTTCCAAGTATTGAATATTTTTGAGTACTACCACAGTTCATGTTTTGTTGCCCCTCAAAACTTGCTATCCAAATTCGCGGCAATATTTCTACGTTATATGTATGTATTTTCTTATTCGCTGTGAGAAGATAACAGCTACACATAACGAAGCAGATGTGATATTCCACTCTGATATTCGTTTCCAATGTTCTCGTTGTTCAATTTACAAGACAAGTTTTATCTTGTGATCTTTAGTGCCGATGTGGTTGGAATCAAAACAAACTTATTTTTGAAAAACTCCTAATGGAACATGATTAAAGTGTTGAGCATTTGTTTGGGGTTACGCTTACGTATTGTTTTATTTTAAAGAGTTTCATCAAGTCGAAATATTTAGGCTCGCATATTATACATGTAAAAATTAAAATAATATATACAGTTCTAAGATTATTTTGTTTTTAAAATCCTATGTTCGAGACATTGCACTTTTAAATTTTGTATTGACAATTTCAAAAGAAAACTGGATTTGAACTAAAAAAGTTATGTATTGTACACTCGTTATTAGTATCGGAAATTGGAACTGGCCAATGAACTTTATGCTTCATGTTGAGCGCCACATGACTGCAATACAAAAAAAAAAACTATACTATTTACAGCATTTCAAATTTGAAAATGTTCACATGAAATTAAGTTGCAGGCTAATTGAACAATCATTATTTCTGTGGCGCTACGTGAGAGGAAAATAATTCATCTACTCCTAGTTCTAATGTCAAAACGTCGCCACATTGGGACTGTTGCTCCTGCATTTTATAGATATCGCCGATCCGTTGCTACTGTTGGCTTCAGATCGCTGACGATCGATTGCGGCCAGATTGATGTTTTCCTGCGATAATGAATGCTGGGATGAGTTCGTCAACAGTAGTGTATTCCCATTAGTATCACAAGGTTGAGGTGAAGACATGTTTCCACTTGCGCTTGTTGAGCTGTGGTGCATTGGATTTTGTAGACCAGCAAGAGAACGAACCTGCAGTAGAAGTCCACTGTTCAGCAAACGAGCTTGATGCTCCTGGGCTTTAGCGCGAAGGCATGCTATTGAGTTATTCCTGTGGGAAAAGTTGCAACAAAAGTTAAAATAGTACACACTTTGATAGCATTTCGTATGTGAGTGAATAATACTAAAGATCAGTCAAGAAAAATACGATCTAGCTACAAGATTTCCGAAACATTCGCTATCCAACTCTTGACGAGTAAAGTTCAGTGTCGGTATTGTGCGTTGCCACTTTTGCTATTGTGCTATTGGTACGAGTGAATCGTGTACGAGTGAAGGTCATTGCTGTCCGCTTTCGACCTGACCTTTTGTGAAGTAGAACGAAGGAACAAAGGAAGCAGCGCTCTTGCAGCGAGCCGGATTGCGGCTGTTGAACTGATTCGATTATTGTTAAAATCAATAATAATTTAGAAATAAGACAGAAATTTTTGTAAAATGGAGAATAGTGGAGGATCTCCAGAGATGGAGATCTCCGATAATGAATCTCATATAAGATCTGGGAAAAAACATAAACGAGTCCCTCATAAGGAAGATAATTCTTCTGGGGACGAATCCGCTCATCCTACCAAGCCCCCCTCTAAGAAAATTGCAAGCCTCCCTTCTCAACCCACTGTTACTTCCACTCCCCCTCTCCCATCATCGATTTCGCTTCCCCCTTCTGATGCTTCCGATCCAACCCAATCCTCGTCCTCGTCCTCATCCTCATCCTCGTCCTCGTCCTCGTCCTCGTCTTCCCCCTCTGTTGTCTCCGCTCCACGTGTCAGAGTTTATCCAGAAGATGCACCTGGAACTGGCCCTTGGGTTGTTTTCCTCCGGCCAAAACCGAAAGGAAAAAACCTTAACGTGATTCAGATCATGAAAGATCTGGCCAGATACACTTTTGTATCTGAAATTCGCAGGGTTAGACCGAACAAATTGCGAGTTGTCGTGAATGAACGGAAACACGCAAACGAGATTGTTGCTGATCAACATTTCACTCTCGAATATCGAACATTTATACCCTCCCATAACGTAGAAATTGAGGGGGTGATAACTGAAACGGGTCTGACGAGCGAACAAATAAAAGCAGAAGGAAAAGGCAAGTTCAAGAAGCTCCCCTCAATGGAAGTGAAAATCTTGGACTGTCGCCAACTCGGGAAACTTTCCCATGATGGGGACCAAACTAAATTTACGCCGTCCGACTCGTTTCGAGTCACCTTTGCTGGTGCCGCCCTCCCTGACTACGTTATGGTGGACAAATTGAGGCTACCACTGCGACTCTTCGTGCCAATGCCCATGACTTGAAACAAATGCAAGTCAGTTGGTCATACAGCAGATTATTGCGCCAACAAGGAGCGCTGTGCCACTTGCGGAGAGAAAATCCTGCAATGCGACTGAGCAAAAGTGTCCATATTGCGGGGGATCCCCACACGTGCTCTCAGCTTGTGAAAATTACAAGAGTCGCTGGGAGAAACAGAAGCGCTCTTTGAAGGAACGCTCGAAACGCACTTTTGCGGATATTTTAAAGGGCGCTTCTCCACTGGCCCAACAACAACAACCAATCAACACACAAAATGTCTTCGCCACGTTGCCCGTTGACGAAATAGAAGCGGACACAGCTAACGGGGGCACACCGTTCATTTTCCAAGGGAATCCCCGGCGCAAAAATGTGACCACTCCCAAAGTTCAAGGACAAGCCCCTCCGGTGATACCCCCTGTTAGCATGCCTAAAAAATCGAGTGCAGCGGACAAGCAAAATCAGGTTCCTCCTGGTTTCCGTGGGAATAATTCACCTTCGAATGGCCCAGCACTCGAGGGGACATCAAAAACCCCAACTGTCCCTGTTATTCCGTCCAGTTCAACTTCCCAATCGGGATTTATAAAGTTGTCTGACCTTTTGGACCAAATCTTCAAGTGTTTTAATGTTTCTGACTCCATCAGAACCCTTGTCATCTCAATGCTTCCAGTATTAAAGACAATTTTGCAACAATTGATGCAAACATGGCCCCTCCTTGCAATGATTATCTCTCTTGATGTCTAATTCAAATAGAGAGGTCGGAGATATCACTGTTTTACAGTGGAATTGTCGTAGTCTTATCCCTAAATTAGATACATTCAAAATTTTAATTCATAACTACAATTGTGATGTTTTTGCTCTGTCCGAAACTTGGCTTTCTTCGCGAGATGATATCACTTTCCACGATTTTAATATTATACGCTTGGACCGTGATGATAGATACGGAGGGGTGCTATTGGGGATCAATAAGTGCCACTCATTTTTTAGAATTGACCTTCCACCTATTGGAGGGATCGAAGCTGTTGCTTGTCATGCAAACATCAGAGGCAAAGCCCTCTGTATTGTCAGCTTGTATTGGCCTCCGAGAGCTGCGGTTAGCCGCAAACAACTTGATGACATGTGCTCACTCCTTCCTGAGCCACGATTGATCTTGGGAGACTTCAACTCTCACGGAACTGCCTGGGGGGAACAGTACGACGACAATCGTTCATTGTTGATATATGACCTTTGTAACAGCTTCAATATGACCGTTTTGAACACTGGGGAAACAACACGTGTACCTAAACCTCCTGCTAACCCAAGTGCTCTTGACCTCTCGCTTTGCTCGAATTCACTATCGTTAGATTGCAAGTGGAATGTAATCCAGAACCCCAACGGTAGTGATCACTTGCCAATCAAAATTTCCATCACCATTGGGTCGAATTCTTCTGAATCTATAAACATGGCATATGACCTCACAAGACACATTGACTGGAAAAAATATGCGGACGCGATTGCTCTAGCCATCAATTCCAGAGATGGTTTACCTCCATTGGAGGAGTATAACTTCCTTTCTCGTTTGATCTATGACAGCGCGGTTCGCGCTCAAACGAAACCCATCCCAGGTTCCACCATTTCCCGAAGGCCTCCCAATCTATGGTGGGATAGCCAATATTCCAAGCTTTATGTAGAAAAATCGAATGCATTTAAAGCTTTTCGGAAACGTGGAACCCCTGAAAATTTTCAAACGTATTTAGCTCTTGAAGATCAATTTAAAAACTTAATCAAAGGGAAAAAACGTGCTTATTGGCGAAATTTCGTGGGAGGTTTGTCACGAGAAACGTCAATGAAAAAATTATGGAAAGTGGCTCGAAACATGAGAAATCGCTCTTCAACGAATGAAAGCGAAGAATATTCACATCGATGGATTTTTAATTTTGCACGGAAGGTTTGTCCTGATTCCGCTCCTGTGCAAAAAATTGTTCGAGATATACCACAAGGTAGGTGCGATCTTGATTCCGAGTTTTCGGTGGTAGAATTCTCTCTTGCTCTGCTCTCATGTAACAATTCTGCTCCGGGATCGGATAGAATTAAGTTCAACTTGCTGAAAAACCTCCCTGATGTGGCGAAACATCGCTTGTTGAATTTATTCAATCGGTTTCTGGAGAATAATATTGTTCCAGATGATTGGAGACAAGTACGAGTTATAGCTATTCAAAAACCCGGAAAACCCGCGTCCGACTTCAATTCGTACCGCCCAATAGCAATGCTGTCTTGTATACGGAAATTGTTGGAGAAAATTATCTTGTTTCGCCTTGATCGATGGGTTGAAACGAATGGCCTACTCTCAGATACACAATATGGGTTCCGCAGGGGCAAGGGGACGAATGATTGTCTTGCATTGCTTTCTTCAGAAATTCAAATGGCTTACGCCGAAAAAAAACAAATGGCTTCAGTATTCTTGGACATAAAGGGGGCCTTCGATTCTGTTTCAATAGAGGTTTTGTCGGACAAATTACACTCTCGGGGTCTGCCGCCTCTATTGAATAATATGTTATATAACTTGCTTTGTGAGAAACATTTGAACTTTTCTCACGGAAATTCGGCAGTAAGTCGGGTCTCTTACATGGGCCTCCCCCAGGGCTCATGTTTAAGCCCCCTTTTGTACAACTTCTATGTAAGCGACATCGACAATTGCCTTACACAAAATTGCAGCCTAAGACAACTTGCAGATGATGGAGTGGTGTCTGTCGTAGGACCAAACGAATCCGACCTGCAAGGACCCTTACAAGATACTTTGAACAATTTTTCAACCTGGGCCATTGGGCTAGGGATCGAATTCTCCACGGAGAAAACAGAGATGGTGGTTTTTTCTAGGAAGCATAGACCAGCAAAACCAAAGCTTCAACTTTTGGGTAAACCGATCACTCATGCTATGTCATTCAAGTATCTTGGGGTCTGGTTCGACTCCAAATGTACTCGGGGGGCCCATATTAGGTATCTGAGTAAAAAATGCCAACAAAGAATAAACTTTCTCCGTACAATTACCGGCACCTGGTGGGGAGCCCACCCAGAAGATCTTATAATGTTGTATCGAACAACTATTCTCTCAGTGATGGAGTATGGCAGTTTCTGTTTTCAATCAGCTGCCAAAACACACCTCATTAAACTCGAGCGAATTCAGTATCTTTGTCTCCGTATCGCGTTGGGATGTATGCCCTCAACGCATACCATGAGTCTCGAGGTTTTGGCAGGCCTACTCCCACTAAAAGATCGCTTCAATTTATTATCTCTTCGGTTCTTCATCCGGTGTAAGGTCATGAACCCATTGGTGATCGGAAATTTTGAGCAGCTGATCGAGCTAAATTTTCACTCCGGATTCATGAGTTCATATCATGAATTCATCTCCATGCAGGTTGATCCTTCTTCGTATATTCCCAACCGTGTTTGTTTCCCTGACTACATCAATTCCTCTGTGCATTTTGATCTGTCCATGAAGCAAGATATCCATGGATATTCAGATTACCAACGATCGAGGATCGCTCCAACGATCTTCGATGAAAAGTATGGGGGTATCAATTGCGATAATATGTACTTTACTGATGGGTCCACTATAAACGAGTCCACAGGATTTGGAGTGTTCAACGAATTTTTTAGCACCTCACACAGTCTTCAGAATCCTTGCTCAGTGTATATTGCTGAATTGGCAGCAATTCATTGGGCGCTGGACAGCGTCGCCTCACGACCTGTTGAACACTATTATATTGTAACGGATAGTCTTAGCTCTGTCGAAGCTATCCGTTCAGTGAGGCCGGAAAAGCACTCGCCGTACTTCCTTGAGAGAATACGAGAAATTTTGAGTGCTTTAACCAGACGCTGTTATGTCATTACCTTTATCTGGGTCCCTTCACATTGCTCCATTCCGGGTAATGAGAGGGCTGACTCATTAGCAAAGGTAGGTGCAATTGAAGGCGATATTTATCAGCGTCAAATCGCCTTCAATGAATTTTATTCTTTAGTCCGCAAAAATACCATCGCTAACTGGCAACGCAAGTGGAATGAAGATGAATTGGGCCGGTGGTTTCACTCGATTATCCCTAAGGTTAACCTCAAACCGTGGTTCAAAAGTCTGGACTTGAGTCGGGACTTTATTCGCACCTTCTCCCGACTCATGTCCAATCACTGTTCGTTAGATGCACTACTCTTCCGTTTCAATCTTGCCAGCAGCAATCTCTGCGTTTGTGGCCAAGGTTATCACGACATCGAGCACATTGTTTGGTCGTGCGAGGTGTATCTGGTCGCCAGATCGAATTTAAAAAACTCCCTTCGGGCCCGAGGAAGACAGCCCAATGTGCCGGTGAGAGATGTGTTGGCTCGGTTAGACCTTGATTACATGTCCCATATATATGTTTTCCTTAAAGCTATAGATCTTCGTGTGTGATTGCCCCTACATCCTTATACCCTCCTTTCCTTCCTTTGCGGGTAATTCGTCCCCTTGCTATAAATAGTAGAATAAGTTGAAATGTAAATACACTATAGATATACGAATAGATTTATAAATTGAGTGTTCATCAACATTGTTACAATTTCCTTATATCCCATCCTTCTCCTAAAAATATGTCACCCTTCTAAACTCGAGTACACCGCGAGTAATCGGTTTTCCACCTAACTAACCATAGATGTAAGAAAATGGTTTATATATATAGTTTTAAAATTATATTTAAGAATTCGGCTCCTTTAAACTTAAGTAACTGAGCCTGTAAAAATAAACGAAATAAAAAAAAAAAAAAGATTTCCGAAACGAATTGTCAAGTCAATGAAAAATATTATTTTTGCACCATCATTGTCACTGATATGACCCGGGGGATTCTGGTGGATCCAGAGCGTACCATGAGAAAAATTAATGAGCAACATAGTATCATAAGCTCTCTCCCTGTTCAAGTATGGAGAAGTTCATTCGCCCATTTCTCCACACCTAGTTATAAATCACTCTTGTATCTGCTTGGAAAAATCATGGCGAAAAGAATGCAGCAAGTAATCGTGAGATTGCACGATGAATCATTTTACACTCCCCGATCATCTTCATTCGGGACTGATAGTGAACATAACGAAACAAAGAGTGGAAAACAACATTCAATGAATGAATAATCCTTTGGAAGGATCGCACGAAACAAAATAAGGAGTGAGTCAAAATAGACTGAATCTGCGTATATGTATGATTTTATTTTCCCTTGTACTCTTTTCCTTGTCAGCATTCAATTGCACATGAATCCACCTTCCCGCTCACCAATAACTTGTGCTAATATGATCTTTAGCGTTGACTTAGATCGTTTCATACTAGAAACAAAAAAAAAATGTCATTGCAATAGTGCACAGGAAACAACTCGATTTCAACTATCTACTTATATTTTACCTGCCGCGATCGAGGCTCAATGTTTGCTATTTGAGTGAAAAACGAATGATTTTACAGACACTTGCTGGCTCAAGCAAAAGTTTCCAATTTGATTCTATCACCATCTAACGTCATTTCGAGAGGCAAATTAGGGAATGCAAAATTCTCTGAGAATAGATGAGCGTAATCGAGGCAGTATTTTTCCGTTCAAATCGAGAATGAACATTGCGAAGATGATAGGTGAATGTTCTCTGTCTCAAATAAAGTGAGGCATTAACGGAGAATAGAAGGGTGAGTTTTATCTGTGGATGAGTGTTTTTGAACGAATTTCGATGCGATTTTGCCCATACCTGTCCCTGTTGAGAGATGTGGCTGAGGAGTACAAAATGTGTACATAGCGATGCATCTTGTCAGTGCTATTATTGAGCGTTGTGTCCAAGAAACGACCGCATAATTGACACAGTACAAATTCTCAGAATCTTTCTGTGCCCGAAATAACCGAGGTCCCTTATTCTGCTCGTTTTTGTTTTATGTTCACCCTGTACTGTGAGATGTGAACGCTAGCGAATATTTAACTTGAAGATTATCGCTGCAACTGTGTGCATCTGTTAGACGCGTGTTTGATGTTTGTTGAATGGCGATGCACGGAAGATGCCTCTTTAAATACGTGCATTGATATAAAGAAACAAATTGCGACATATGACCAATTAGTGTATTGTTTTCGCAAAAAGCAAGAAAGAATCGTTGCTTCTAGAAATAATTCTACCAAACCACACAAGACATTAAACCTTTTCAGGGTCCCCGGAACTTTTAACTAAAGTGTTATTTATGAACCTTTAGCGTAATCGCAAATAATATCCGAAATGATAAACCAACTAATTTAAAAAAAAAATTGTAAGGGGTTGTATCTAGGACACGACCGCATATTTTCGACGTCGAACTACGCAATTACATTATGCAATCCACTTGTTTTCCACTTCGAATATTATTTTAGAATGCATCGATTTTTTTTAATAGATTATGTTCTTCGTTACAAATAAATTTGATGAACGTCCTTTACGTTGGATATGATGCTGAAATGACGATTTTCCCAGGGTTCTCAGTTTAAAAGTACGTTTTAGTGAAATATGTTCCGGTCTGCACATTCATTCATTCTGAGGTCAATGTAAATTCATCGAGGATAAAGAATCGAGGCGGCCCAAGCTGCCAAGATGACGCGATCCGTCCACCGGAAGCGACAGTGCCTCAACGGTGATCCACTGATTCCCCGGTTAGTTTGAAACATAGGATACCGACACGGGCCAGACGACAATGAACTTTTCGTCTGGCCCGTGTCGGTCCCAGCAAAACGATACTGGGCTTTTCTAAATATCATTTTGTAACTTTGTTGTTACCGTTCCCATTAAAAGACGGACATTTCAGTGTCAGTTCCCAGGGACCGACGTGGGGCTTAACGTGTTAAAATTGAAAGCTTTTCAATTTTTCCATACATTTGTTCTGTGCTCACATATCCGTGCCGTCAATAACGAGCAACAAATGTATCATTCTTCTTTCTTTGTTTTTAAGAGGCTTTAAACTTTGCAGTTCATTCGCCTCTAAAAAATGTATCAGCGATGTACAATTTTTATATACCACTGCGAATCAAAAATAAATGCAGCGTTCGATCTACGGACAATGTGGAGAAAGGAAGTATTGCAATTCATGCTCTGTCCCCTTTCAACATATTGGGTACATATAAATCAGCTTGTTGCGATTTCATATCACAGTCTCGCATCAATTTGCCAACAGCCAATAGTTTTTTCTAGTGCAGATATCATACGCAACGATTTTGCTCGATAAAAAAGAAAAATGGAAGATATCGCACACTGTTCAGTTCCTGAAGAGAAGCGAAATATTGCGTCGCAAGCCCCACTCCCGTGTGATTCTCCTGCCAACCAGTCTGTATAAACATAGATGTCCCGCGGCGAAGCAATCAGTTTTGAGGGTATGCGCAACCTTGACAGCCGTGTCGCGAATCGTGGACCTCAGGATCCTCCACCTTCTAATACGCCTTGATGCTAAATGCGAATTAGGGGGTTAAGGCCACTATTGTAGAAAAAAACTCAATCAAATCAACCGAAGCGATCAGTCTTTTTAACCGCATAGAAATTAACATTAAAAAATAGGATAATCAAATACAACATTAGTAACAGGAGCGATAGCAAAGCATTAACATCAAAAGCAACGACATCGGCAGTAGAAGCAGTAACAAGTTTCAATTTTACTGTCACAGGCTGAACAAAAACCTAAAGTGTGTGTTTATGTTTCGCTCTTGTCGCAACGAGGCTTGATCGACCATTTTATTCGCAGAAGGAGTTAATTTATTAGTTCTTTTCAGAACTTTTTTTTCCCCAAAGAGCTTCCGCTGCGAATCTGCATGTTCAAGCGTCCAAAGGGACGTTTCTCATGAATAGTCAGTGCTATACATACATTGACATAAGGAAACAGTCAGCTTGTGTATTATTCTCGCGAGGGCAATAATCTTATCTTCGGAGTAAATCATCTTCAACTGCTTCTACGAAACCGTGTAACCCATCGGCCCTTTTTCAGGGTCACCAAAACTTTCTTCTAAAGAGTTATTTATATATTTTGGAGGTATTATAAAATAAAACCTGAAGTGATAAAAAAACGAAAAAATATGGGTGGGTTATTTCTATGATATAACCGCAAGGTTGAGAAGTTCAAACACCTGATTTCCCGAACCATGGACCCCATTGACCTCGCTGGATTCTTTTTGATTATTTTTCCCACTTGGTTACCCTGCTTCGTTCAGCGGTATTGGAACGGCAATTGTAAATGCGGGTAAATGCGTATGATAGTTTTTCACTTTTCCAACCCGTCTTTATATAATACACTGTTTTTTCCGAGACTTTTACAACCGAACTGTCTCCTTTACGCTTGGCTCCGGCGCGCAATAAACCGATGACCGGTTACTCTCTTGTTTCGACATCTTTACGTTTACTCAACACTGTTTGCTTACATCTGACATCTAACAGAATAAGCTCTGCAGTGCTATCAGATATATCTGAATCTTGTTCTACAAGCACGAGAAATTGCTGTTTGAAATTTACTGCAAAAATTCGCGAAAATATCTGTAATGATGACATTCCCACGCTCTTCGGTTTTGTAGTCCATTTTGGGGGAAAACATTCGGTCTGCACAAATGCCAGCGAGTATAAAATTATACGCAGATTGCATGTACTGGAAGGTTTGTATTATAAGGTTTGCACCTTAGTTTAGAAGTGGGTCTAACGGTGCAATATTTCGCTTTTATTAAAATTGTATTCCGCTGTTACTCTGGTTGCTCCTTTTGGTTGGTAAAATTTGAAGAGCACAAATCAGACCAATTAAAACGTGGAATTTAAAGCGTTTAGTTAATGCTTAACATTTCACAATTGTTTAATTGTTTATCTCAAGGAAAATAAAATTTATTTATTGTGATGGATGCGTAGAAATATTTTCTATCCATTGATGCAAACATCTTTGCTATCTATTGAAAAATGGTAGAGTTCTAAGCGTACAAAAATCTTGCTTTAATTCTTACATGTTCAGTGTTTAGATTTTCATTTTACCCCACGTACATTCCTGTTAGACGTAGTCCTACGTCAAAATTCGTGTCTTGGGCATAATCCTTTATATTTATTATTTTCTATTTTTTCGAAATTTTAAGGTTAGGAGTAAATTTTAAGTGACTGATCTTTTGTGTCGTTTATGGCATGCAAGTAATGGAATGAAAGTTATGGTTGAAAGTTAGTATAATAAATATAAATCACCGTATATACGAAACAGGATCTCGGTAGTCAACCCACCTAAACGCTTCGGGGTCGTTATCGTGGTGGTAACTACTTCCGGATGGACTGGTGCTCGCCAGTTTGAACTCCTTACTGTCGACGGGACTATGATGGTGCGCTGTGTGATGATGGTGGTGATGATGTGAAGGGCCCAGTGAACCTGGTTGGGGTTGCCCGGTAGATAACGTGACTAGGGGAGAGGTTCTATGTCTCGGTGGTGGTGTTATCGATGTCGTTGAAGAACTGTTAATGGGTGAATGAGCTGACGCGGGAGAAAGATGAGACAACGCACTGGTTGAAGGATTTGCACTATGATGTGTGTTGTGAACACTATTAACGCTAGAGCTTGGACATAAATTGCTGCTATTGTTGGTGCAACCGTTGTTAGTGCTCCCAGGTGGATTTATTCCAGGTGATTTTATGGGTGATGTGCCACGGTTGTTCAAACTTGAACTCGCGCTGATATCACTGGCCTCCGTTCGAGTTTCCTCTCGATCACTGTTGTCCTCAGAGTTCTTTAGTGTTTCTGCTGCCTCTAGAGATTTCTTGTGCATGCCTGAAGATGAAGAAGAATGTTTGTAATTGGCAGTCCTAACAGAATCTCTGGGGCTAAGAGATGCACAATTATTCAATTAAACTGTGTATCTCTCGTTCAATGATTTCTTTTAGTAGAGTGCAAGATTAATGAAATTAATTTAGGACGAGTCGATAGGCGTCAATATATATCTCTCATTCCCAAATAAACTTGACTAATCTGGCAACGGGATGAACATAGGAATAGAAAGATATTTACTTTTCATCTCCATACCTAGAAGCCATGGTGCAACGGATTCGTTCTCCTTGGCGGACTTAAGGATGGTATCCGGTAGTGGGAGCGAGTGCCTGACCATAGCACCGTACAGTCCGTACTCGGCCATTATGGTGCTACGGCCCCAGCACTTTTCAGTCTTACGCCACTTGGCTCGCCGATTTTGAAACCACACCTGCAAAAGGAAAGGAATGAAAGGATGAGACATGTATTTCCAGAATGGGAAGCAAAGAGGGAATAGTATTAGGGATATTAATTAATATGACTATTTATCTAAATGCTGTCACATGAATAAGCGCTTAGACGGCACGAAATTAATAATAATGCACGCTACAGTAGACGTGCGGTTATTGGAATTTGAAATCCTCACTCAAATTTATAGACAGATGCCTCCCTCGTACTTTTCTAGGGGAATTCGCTACCGGAGACTGCTTTCACGACAGATATAATATGCTTTCAATGGTCACTAATCGTATTAAACTTGAGCTGTGCTGCAGTGTTCGTTCACACCACCCCCTTCACAAATTAATTCTGATGACGAATGTGCGCTTGATTAGTTTGGTCTTATTAGGTACAGCGAGTGATTTCTATATAGGCATGTTTTGATAATTATACCTATATAAGGAAAGTCGATATTTATAAATATATTTGGAGACAATAGTCTAGAAGAAGCATATTATGTATTGTCTGTCTGGGAATACGCCGTTTAATAAGGTGAGTAATACATGAGTAATATATTCTCTAATTCTTCCCCTTGAGATCTAAGGAATTAATAGTCGAACTTCTATTGAATAATTGCTTTAAAATAACAATAAGCAGTTGACCCGAAATCCAAACCTGATTTTTCAATCAATAGTTCGAATACGAATACAATCATTCTTTTTCTCGAAGCACATAAAAAAACGGATGGATTTGGTTTATTCTCTGGTTTTGCCATTTGTTCACATAGCAAATTGGCAAAGCGGCGATCTTCATTTGGCTGGAAATTCATTTTCAATCAAACAGCAGTGTGCTTGTGTTGGCACCAGACAAGTTGGCAGGCACATACAGCTAACCGACATCATCGAGCGGAGAAAGTATCAGGAAAAAATCTCCGCTCACAAAAAAAAAATGGGGAGAACGGAGAATTCGATTAATCTATCAGTGGGTGGTTGGCGAATGGCGACAGTTTTCATTCGTTTTTCAATTTATATTCGCCAACTAGATGGCGCTTCACAGTGTGTATCCCTAGAGGATTGTCCTTTTTTGGGCCATTCAAGCGACGCAAACACAATTATAAATCGTGTTTGTTTCATTTTACCTTGTCTGCTCTATAACCGAAGAGAAGCTTTGTTCGAAGCTGAATTGAGACTCGTAATGTCACGTTCTGGCGAAAGACGTGTTTGTTCCCAATGTCTACCACGTTCTTCCTTGCCAATTTACCAATCATATTTAGGATTGAATTTCGAACAAAATGTCACAACCAGGAATTTCAATTTTCACGCTTGATGTGACAAATCCCAGTACTACGATAACAACAGCACCATGTATACACGATAATGGCTGATAAAAGAGAGACAGCATTCAATTATATTTTCTCTGTTGTGATTATTGGCTATAACCAAGAGTCCCGGTGGACCTCATTGAAACCAACCGTTTCATGGGTTGAATCGCTGAAAGGAGTGGAAATAATTTTCTCATTTATAAAAACATAAAATAAATTTGTGAAATTATTTCAATACCTCAGAGAATTTCCTTTGTCAGGCGAAAGCTATCAACTCGACTCAAATTGAGTTCAAACCTGCTACCACCGAAGGGAACAGGCGGCCACGGAACTACTTGCTATTCATTGTTATCTCGTTGTATCTCTAAATCCCCGAGCGAGACTTGATCATATGTTATTCATTTTCGTTAGCCGTTTTTCCCACATTCGCAACCCAATTTTCGGTTGTGTAATTTCACCCCTCGTCCAGACTGATAAGTCACGCCGATACTAGAAATGAAGTGTTCTGCTGTGGGAGGCTATCGTTAAATAATGTAAGCGAATCGTTGCTATTGAGTAATCATCAGTGCGTTTAATGAACAGAGAAAAAGATTTTTTTGTTGTGAACGGTTTGATTCGTGGGACAGAAAAAAAAATTGGTAAGGTTATCCACCTGTTTTTCTAGTTTATATTTCCTAATTTTCCTTGAATCACGAATGAATTTTATCTACAAAATTCTACATTTCTTACATGTCTTATTAAACAGGTATTTTTCGATATAAAGTAACTTTTGTTTCACTCGATACGATATATCGAAACATATTTTTCAAGCATTTAGAAATTAAAAAAATGAGCATAGTTATTTTGTCCAATGAGATGAAAAAATCTAACTTTTTTATTTCTATCTTCTTGAATGGCGCTGACGTTCCCTGTGGAACTTTTGCCGTCCCAGCGTATGCATTAACTAGCGTCATTTATTAATACTTAGTTGAGATTTCTCAAGTCAAATAAACACGCCTTGAATGTATTCCGAGGGACAAGCTCTAGAATACGTTTGACCACAGTGCAAGTCGAAGGAAATTTCTTTGACGAAAAATCCCCCGGCCAGAGCCGGAATCGAGCCCGAACACCCGGCATGATAATGGGAGACGCTAACCACTCGGCCACGAGTGCACTTCTTATCTCTATAGATAGAGGTAAACATAGTTGGACAATGTTGTAGCCCCATTTATTTGAAGCAGCTTTGTGCAGCAAAGTTTTTTTTTCTATCTCTTAAAATAAACGATATAGCGCTATTTTGTAAGTTGTGTTAGGGTAACCAAGAAAAAAAATGTCAATAACCCAACTCTACTCAAAGTTATTGATATTTCTTCCCCAAAAAAAACCCTCTTCATTTGGTTGTCGTTCCTCCTGGGGAAAACATAAAACATGTTTATTGGCGGCATAAACTAAATTTGAAATCATGAGTTTTTGGGTAGAAAACAAAAAAAAAACATCAATAACTATGATTAAGATTTTGACAAGTTCTACATCGCAAAATGTTCGTCTTGATAAGCTCTAAAAGTCGTTCGAAGACAACTTTGATGTAGAGCTTGAAATATAACAGTTAGAGCAAAAAAACTTTGTTCTACAAAGTTGACTGAAATAACTGGGGTTACAACACTATCGAACTATGTTTATCTCTATCTATACAGATAAGACAACATTGAAATGAGCGCTCCGTCCTATGTAATAACTTTCCCGGAGACAGTTTTTGTCTAGAGTAGGGATTCTCAAACTATTTTGGGTAATAGACCACTTTTCCAGAATTAAATGATACCTCAGATCTCTATAGCCAAACTTAAAAAATATTCTACCTATAGTTTTTTTCTTATTCATACGAAATTCTTACCAATTTAAAAATTTGGTTGATTGAGTGAGTAAACTTGACGTCATTTTCTCATCCAAATTCAACAAAATAAATAGATGTAAAATTCAATAAATATTAAGTCTAATTGCAAATATTGTAATAAAAATATTACTACTAATATTTGAGTACAGTGTTGCCACACGTACAAATTTATCTGGAAAGGTACAAATATTTTTTTTGGTACAGATTACCGATTTTTGTGCAAAAACACAGATAGGAACAGATTTTCTGGAGTGATAAATTAATAACATGCGGAGTCGATAAAACTGGTGGGGCAGAAATTTGTTTTCAATTAGCTTCTGCTATGATAAATTCCAGAAACATTCCCAATCTAACAAGCATCGGAGAAGTATTGGAAGCGTTTTCAGGTTCTTATGATGGAGAAAATGATTGCTCCCTAAAGAAATCTCCGTTGGGCAAAATTTAGTTGCCTGAAAAGATATGACAGTTCGCTCGCATATTCTTACTATGCCTCACTCCTCAGCAACTATCGGGGGATTTCTTTTCTGATTATAACAACAACAAAACTATACATTTCAATCGACAAAGCAACGATAAGAAGATCATAATGTTGAATTCTAATCATTTGGTCAAACAGTCAAACAAATTAGTAATTTGAGGCTTGAGTATTATTTTTTCAAAAGATTTTTCTATGCAACACATATTTTGAATGGTACAGATTGTGATACAGATTTTCGGAAGAAATAGTACAGATGAAAATGATTTCAGTATAACAGCTTTTAGAGTTTAGACAGTCAATGTCTGTGAATGCTTTCGTCATTCGAAGGATAAAGCCTAGTTGTCTCGATGCCCTGTTCACAATTGATGCAATGCGATCCTTGTATGTATGTTTTTGTATCCAAAAGCACATCAACGTCGTTAGCGCACTTCACGCTAGGTAGAACAACATTTGAAAGCCGGTAATCGAAGAAGATGGGATTCCTCTTTTCTCTCAAACGAAACGACTGAGTCTTCGGACGCTTTTGGGACTTATCTAGACAAACATTTTGCGATGCAGAACTTGTCAGTATCATAATCATACTTTTATACCGAAAAATTTTCAAATTTCAAATTTTTTCCTCTAAAATGGCACCAACGTTCCTAGAGGAACCTCGCCGTCTCAACGATCTGTTACTTGTGTCATTAGAGCTCAGAACCACAAAAGTGATGTGTTATCTAGTAAAAATGTAAATTACAACATTTATAACAAGCCATCGTTCATAACATCCTTACCACAATGCAAAAATATGATTTCAGCGTAGAAAGAAAACTTGAGACAGGGAAATTTGAAGAAAAATTCTGAAATTCTAAAGAAATCAAGCGAATTTCAAATCAAATGATTGATGTTTTTTTTGTTTGTGATGCGCCATTTGGTTGTAAATCTAACGTAAATTCGTCACTGTCACACGAACCAATAAAAAGATATATTTTTCTAAATTTTACTATTTAATAAAAATCGTCAGCTAGCTATAAGCTATTTTTTTTTATCTTCAAACGGTTGCACATTTCGTCAAAACAATTAGTTTTTGACTTGCCCGAGGTTCATATCATAGCGGTATCTTTTCTGATTCAGAATTTGTTTGTTTTGTTTTGTTTAAGATAATCAGGATGGCTGGAATCGTGTAAGCCTTGGCACAACTTTTTTTTTAGACCCTTCACCAGCATGGGGTTGCCCGAAAAGTAATTACCGATTTTTTTCTTTTCAAATAAGGTACATTTTTTTGTACATAGAATGAACGCACAAAAATGAAATGTACATCATTTTAAAGCCTCAACTCTAGTTTTGGAATATTTTACGAACAAATACGAACGACATTTTTCTTATAAAAATATCGGAAGGAAATAAAACATTGATTTTTTTCTGTTTTTTCAAAGATTTTGTGGATTAATTTTTGTCAATTAATTTAATAACAAATCTAATTATTATTATTAACCAGCTTTCATTTGGTCCCAATAGTATTCCTGTAGGGTAATATACAGAGATATTGTTGTTTGATTGAATTGAAATTGAATTGATTTCTCCTTCTTCTTTGATGATTAATTGTTCAATGAATAGTGAGCACATCGCAAATCGAGAGGCAGTTTTGAACTGTTCCATATTTTTTGCGAAAATATTTTTCGGAACATTACTACCGATAAACAAGAATTTTGATTTTTTGAAAAGAAAAATAATGTGTTTTTAGTGGCAGCAGAACTTTTTAAACATTTGTTTGATGGGGGCCAATTTGCTAAACATTCAGCGGTTTTAACAAATCAATGAAACACCGAGGTGTTAATCACTTTATGAGCAAACATAATTAAAAAACAAACAACAGAATCCGAATATTGCGCCCTTCTCTGCCGGGCCGATGCAAACAAGTTGTTGGATGCTACATTTAACCTTAATGATTACTATCTAAATTCATAACACCCAAAAAACGCGTGTCTGTCTACAAACCGTTTTCCGTGATCCCTTCGTGCGAGGCCCGCCAGAGTGGCTTTTACCCCTCATGTAATCATTTAGCATTATCAGTTCGCAAAATCTAAACAATGTGTAACAACTGGTAAAGAAGACTCTCGTAGGGATATTTCATCATTTTCGTTACGGACCGTCTGACAAATAATTCAGAACCTTTAGGGTGACAACGCAAAGGGACACGAAATCGAAACTGTTTATGTCCCTTCTTCTAGGAGAGGAGGGTTTTCTACTTACACTTGTGGTACACTTACCAGCTGAATGGATGGGGGAGGCATGTTCAAGTGATTGAGATACAAGAGAGATACGGGGAAGTGGTACTCTCTAGTGGGCAGTAAAGTGTTGCTGATCGATTTAGGTAAATAATCATCGATTGCACTCGTTTGGGTGTTATCAAAACATCCGATATAAATAGATTGCAAGCGTTTTTTGTTTGTTGCTGTTAGCTGAATATAAATAATCAATCACACCGCGATTCAACATGGTGTTAATATTGCGTGTGAACGCCCAATAGTTTCAAATATTTTCGTCAAACAATACTATTTAAAGAAATAAAGCATGTAATGTAGAAGCCCCGAAGTCGATGGAACATAACACCACGATCTGGAGTGGAAAGCATTCACGAGACGTCAATGTCCACTTTCGAGAGTTACTTGGAAGTACACAAAAATTAACTCTCACTTATGATACTTGAGTATTTAACTCGAAAACGAGATGCCTTAGTTTGTCTGTTTTTCTTCTGTCAATGGCGACGGGTCGGATTGTTGCCACCTTTTGTTTTATTCTATCTTTTTGTATTCAATTTCCCCCGCCGATGGATTGTAAGACTGCTAGCTTGCCGTTATGTCTTCAGAACTTCACCTCCCGAGTTCCAAGTTCATCGAAAGCGCGATGAAAACGTCAATCACACTCAAATTCTCTGATGCTTTGTCCGCTTTCATCGTTTCTCGCGAGGTCGTTCCCAACATTGACTTTTGGCTTTGCACAGTTAGCCGGCAGCCACAGCGTGTAATTTGTCTTGGGAAGAATTTGTATGCCGTAACGCTGGGGAGTAGTGTAGGTAGTAAGTGTACGACTGATCTGATCATTTGCATCTGGAAGCATCTGTAGAGCGGCTTGGGTGGTATTCCCACCGCCAAAACTGTGATATATTTTTAGTTTAACCCACACTAATTAACGGGGTATTCATGAATGCATGAAATAGGAATTACCATATGGTATGAAAACGAATGACTAGTTGATTTCTTCTAATTAAATTTATCTTTATTCTACATGGTTGGAAAGGTTTGGTTTTGATTAACAATTTTTAATTTTTTTGGTTCTATTTTTTTCTCTAATTTTCTCCGATTTTTTCTCCGGTACGCTTGCTACCATTTTCGTTCTATAAGGTGGATTCATAAGAACTTTCCAACTATGTTCTCGGAGCTCAAATTTTCGATGAGTTTGATGGAGCACTCATCTTCTTCTATTGGTAGATGCTTGTCGCAATTGTCGCAACTTAATCCTGATAATTTTTTTTTTAATTTCGCTCAAAAATAATTCACGACGTAAATGGGCCAATCGAATTCAGAAGAATAGCCCGTATATTACATCGATCTTTCGATCAGAAAGTTAATTTTTACGGATCACGCTTTGAAACGTTGTCCTGTAAGAACATCCAGTTTGGTAAAATTTTCCATTGGGCGTGAGGAAGCGTTTCTTGTGGTAATTTATTATTTGTAAATCCGAAATCCTGTAATGTGAACGCCGCCATGCTTGAATGTTCTATTAGTATTCTGAATGTAGAACTTGTGTTCTACATTCGCTATGCGACGGACCAATCTTGTTCTTCCATCGGGTCCGATTCAAACTAAACTTCGATCCACTCAAAGAACGGTTCGACGCTTTTTTCAGAACCAATTGTTGATTTTTTCATACATTTGGCATTTCTCGATAACTTTCAGTCCACATCTACAAATAATTGCTTGGAAAACACTTTTGACTTAGGACTACATCTTTGATTTTCATATTGGGGTTCACCCTATGAAGAATGTAATGAAACATTAAGGGATTTCAAATGCATATTACGCAATATCGTTATTGCTATATATTTTATATTATATACCATTACATAGAAAATTTTATTCAGAAATTTACTTGATTGTAACACAAACAGTGAAGATAGTAAAACAAGTAAACAATTTAGCGAATAAAGTAGGTATGTGTTTTTTAGATTTTACTCGCTCAATGCGCAGTGGGTGAAGAACAACACACAACATGTTTGCATATAGCCTCCATGGTAGAGATGGGCAAATCGTTCACGAACGGAACAAATAATCAAAGAAAAGGAGATGACTTGGAAGATGGCGACACTCTATTATCCCCATAGTTTCGACGGGAGTCTAACTAAAAGGGTTTAACGTTGATAGAAATTGTATCAGTAAGGTTGTTGTCTGATCATATCGTGTTCAATTCCAGTCTCTATCATGCAGGAAATGCCACTTCCCCAAAACCACATGTCCATTCCGTTTTCCCTTTCCTATAAATAAGCAACACCTATCAGTTCACTACAGAATCCACAAAAAATTTACAAGACGGCACTTACGGTTATAAGATATCTAATCTGCATCACCTGGCGATATAATTATCACTAGTTACCACAGACAATGTTTCAGACAAGTATAATATTGCCGAGGCAAGCTAAATTAAATAAACGAATGAAAAAGGCGACCGATCGATTAATATTTCTGTAGTGACGGTTTTATCAATAAAATTTGTATGTAGGGTAAAACGGAGGAATTTGGACCACCCTTTATCTCGAAAAGTACGACTCAACTTGGATTTTTTATAATGTCATCTCCTTTTATTGTTGAACCGTATAAACCTAACGCCAATGCTAGGTTGGGTCGTATACGTACCGTCATCCGGAGGCAAATTCATCACCGGTGTGAAATTGATCAAAGATACTAATGAAAAAAAAAACTTTTGAAAACTTTTGAAATAGAATCTAAAACTTTCTTCATGATACGTTCAATAATCATTTGTAGATTCTTTTCGTCAGTGGTTTTCATCGAATCACTTATCAATTTGCATAAAAATTTATCTTTTCGTGGATAACATTTGCGTTTCCATTTTCAAACATGGTAAAGAAACATCTTTTCAACACATAAAAAAAAGGATGCTAAACATATTAATTCACACATAGTTAGAATTACTGTTAAAATAAGTGATAAAAATCAATTTTTCAAAAAAGCACCGTGAAAGACAACTTATTTTTCTTAACCAGACAACCAATGTAGCCCAGTTTTCTTGGAAACGGTTGAACCGAATTGGACGCTACTAGTTTCGATGGGAAACCCATCTTGTTTCATTTAAGAATAACACACATTTTATCGGAATCGATCCACGAGTTCTGGTGGATATGGCGGGAACAAATGAAATGGAGTATCAAATTTTGTGATGATTTTTAGCCTATATGGCCTGATTGACGTAATCCGGATATGTTCTGAAGTTGACCATTTTATGACCAGAACCAAGTTTCATCATGCAAAATATCGACTTTATGGTTTGTCAATACTAGCTCAAACTAGTATGCAGCTCAAACTTTAGATCGAGATATGAGAATGACACGACAACACCGTTTGGTGGATTAAATCAGATTTTTGGTATCCTTAAACCCTTGAATTATCATTCATTACCATAGGTAAAGATATTAGCGAATTTATATACATTTTCGTGCTATAGATTGATCAACTTCACCTCAAAGGTAAATTTTGATTTTCCGCTAAAAATTGTCCAAACTATCGTTTATGGAATTATTTCAACAAAACATTTTATAGCATTTTGTGACCTTGGCACCAGTACTAGATCTAAAAATAATCGGGTATAGATTAAACAAAACATTTCTGAAATATTTAATTTTTTTTGAAACTCGTGATCAATTTGCCTCCGGTTTACGGTACTTAGAATGGTTTGGCACTCGAAAGCTGTTTGATTTGTTTTCTTATTCGAACAATTCATCTCAGCTAGAGGAAAAGTCTAAATGTTGGTACCTATCGCGAAGAAATCTTTTTTGCCGGCCAAATGATGATTGATTCGTACATTATTATGTTCGCATACTATTTATTTATTTATTTATTTATTATTTATTTATTATCTTGTAAATTCAAAGATACGTGTGTTCGACAACCTCAATTGATTATCCTATGAAGTCAAATACTATAGACAACCTGATGGCGTCACCCTCCAGTCTGTGCAGACTTTCATTCAATTATCAAGCGATTGCATTCTTATGCAAATATATTTTCAATTAATCATGGAATTTTCTCTCGTCTTATGCTATGTTCTACGTCCAGCCGGGTTCATTTAGTGGGCATGTTAGGCTTCATTCTAGTAGTTTTTCGTAATTTAATTATTATTCAAATAAACTAAAGCACATTTCCTCTGCTCGATGAATGACGACATAATTCGTAAACCATCTCGCGCATTTATCTCCTATTCTTTTACATGTCTTTACAGGGTAGTTCAGGTTGTCAAATCTATTACTCGTTTTCCGGAACACAAAGAATCTGTGAGATTGGAACTATTTGTTTGTGGAGATAATTAAATGTGTTAGTGTCTAACAAAAGACTGAAAGGCACTACCGTTTTTTGAAAAAGATTGACATACTAATGCTAAGTATGATCACACGAAAAAAAGTGTCACATTGAATCGTTGTTTTGTATTGTATCGATCGAATCGTGTACAAATTCCCTGTTTACTACTTCATCACTTTATTTGCGATGAAATATCACATCGCAACACAACGTTCACAATGTTTTCGATTCACAACGAACGCGTGCTAACTCAATTACCCCATTAGAAAGCCGTGACTTTCAACGCGCGAGGCATGATTTAATTAAAATGCTTTAAAATGTTATTCCTTTGAGAATTCGTTCCCGGAGAGGGTAGGGAAAATCTTTGCTTCTCTGCTCTTACTCTATTATGCCCACATTCCCTCGGTATTCTCCCGAAAACCAGTTCGCTGCTTGCACAAATTGCAGTGACTATAATTAAATTTAAAATATTTTCACAAATTCATTCTCGCTTATGCTAATCCCGACACGAGTGCCACGTTTCGGAGATGCAATGAATCGTTTGAAGAAAACGATCATCCCTCCATGAGAAGGACAGTCACTCAACAAACCACCACTGTGTTTTATTATAAGTTGTAATAAAACCAAACATTATATATAATAAAGTTCATCGATAATTTATCACCCTGGCATAGGACTACCAGATTAAAACCACCCCTATTTCGTTGATAGTTCTATGCTATCCGTAAGCAGGAAATCCACGCGAAGTCGAACCATGAAAGTCAAGTGGGAAGTGGTGCATTATGATGCGTGAAACATGGTTGTGTCCCATCGCTGTTCTCGTTCCCCTGTGTATAGAGTACTTGTTTGGTGGTGGTGCCTAATTGATATTTATGTTTATTATATTCCCATCATCAGCGATCCATCGAATCATTTTTTAATCACTAACTGAATTATCGCTTGGAATAATGCCAATGTGTCTCGAATGAACGCTCCACCACCATAAGTTCCTTTAATGAACAAAACACTTTTTCTTCGCACTACTATGAATGGAATTATAAAACCGGGTTTAAAACAAACAACATTTTCATAAAAGCCATGTGGTAGATACGGATTTCCAAATGAACTGTTTATTACAAAAAAAAAAAGTTAGTCGTAGAGAAAGTCAGGACTTGTTCGGGTTGCATTTATGCAGTAGTCGAATCAATTTTTTTAAAATTTATTTCTTATCGACTTCAACTTTAAAAAATAGTACAGACTATGTTAATTCTACGGGCTTTATTATGCCGCTTAAAGTACTTTTCATTACATTGAAGTCAAATTTGTCAATCACTAATATAGGCGTACTGATTTTGATGAGCAGGATCCCTCAAAAGGACTCGATTCCGAATTATCCACACTGTAATATCGGAGTGTACACCCAAAATAATTTTTTAAGCTCATGTTATGTCATCTCGATTTACTACATTAAATGAGCCTAAACATAACAGAAAATGTCATGACTCTCAAATACTGATAAGCATTTGTATAATATACACTGCGTTTCACAACTATAGAATCACTAAATTTTTCTGAGTTTCCAAATATATATAAGAAGTCGGTTGAATTGAAGTATATGATGTAGATTACAATAACTATCTTCATTTAAAAGACTGGCCATTTGAACTTTATTGCGAAACATCCAAAAAACAAAAATTCCAGTGTTTCATAACTATAGAACCAGATGGAAAAACTCTCACTACTTTACAAGTTAACGTCAATTTCACATGGATTACAATTAGTTTCTAATTCATAGGTCATCTTTAGTTCTCAGTCAGTTCAAATAAAACATTCGGGATGGTTTTGGCCAAGCTGCACCATGTTGTAGTGTGTATCTCGTTCTACGCAGCGGTTACTACTCGTTTAAGCTCTCACTCACACTCTTTAAGTATCACTCTAAGCTGCATCTACTATTCGTACGATCACTTCTCATATGTTTTTGATAGGTTTTTGATTTGGTAAACAAGTTGACCAGTCCAGAATCTGATGTCCCTGTTCAATAAGCCATGCCTTGACTTTCCGGATGTTATGAATTAATGCCAAATTAGCCAATTATCACGCTGTTTTTAATGCAAAAACAGCAGTAAATGATTCTGAAGTACTTCATTGCACTTCTGACTGCACATTGGTGTTGATGAAAAGCTATTTGAACCAGGTCGTTTAGAAAATATTTTTCTCAAACCAACAAACTGCCGCCTGCAAAGTTACGAGTTGCAAAATTACATGACACGTTCCGTAAGTCACACCATTTTTTATATAGGAATCCGGCTGGAACTAGACGACGAAGAACGCAACGAGCAAGGTGGTTTGATCAAGTGGAGCATGACATGGTAAGCACGGGGTGCCCGCAGAATTGGAGAGAGATAGCCACGAACCGAGTTAGTTGGAGGAAAATAGTGAATCAGGCATGTTATAAGGACTTTAAGCCAAAATAAATAAATTAATAGAAAAAAACGAAACCAGAGAGGCGTTTTTTTAGTCATTTTTCAAAGTTTACCGATGGTCATAAAAATAATTTTTCTTTTTTTTGTTTTTTTCAAGAATGACTTTGTTCAAAAATTAATTACTTTTGAACTACTGGACCGATTCAGATGATCGATATATCAAATTTTAGCCAAGTAGATAGCCTTTTTTTTTGAAAAAATGACACATTTGCTAACCAATTGAATTATAGTCGTATGCATCCAGTCTAGTCGCATAGAAATATTGAACGAAGACTGAAAACATGTTAACTTTGAAAAATTATAACATAAAAACGAAAAATAACCGATTTTCTCTGATTTTTGGATAGGTCATGTAAAAAAAACATGTAAACAAGAAAAAATATAAAACAATATAGCATCCTTGGCCCCGAAACCATGTAAACCTTACAAAACTAATACAATAAATAATTACGAAATCAAAATCCGCAATATCAAAAACAATATAGCATCCTTGGTCCCGAAACCGTGTAAACTTTAAAAAACTAATACAATAAATAATTACGAAATCAAAATCCTTCGCAAGTCTAATATTCTTCAAAAAAGACTATTTAATTGGCTTTCATTTTATGTGTCGATTATCTGAATCGGCCCAGTAGATCAAAAGTTATGATTTTTTGTGTTGGAAAAAAGAGGAAAACATTGATTTTTCGAACCATCGGTTAACTTTGAAAAATCATAACTCAAAAACTAAAAAAAACAACGCCTCTCTGGTTTTGACATATGTTATGTGAAAAATCAGCTCAGCTTTCCAGAAAAAAAATAAAAAAAATATACCGTCTTTGGTCTCAAGACTATGAAAACAACGCGAGCAGAATTTAAATTTTCTGTTAATTAAGACCAGGTGATTGGCTTTAATTTGATATGTCGATTATCTGAATCGGTCTAGTAGTTCAAAAGCTATGAATTTTTGAAATAAGTCATTTTTTGAAAAAAGAAGTAGAGTTGAGTAGAGTAGAGTTGAAAAAAGTCCCTAAAATGGAAAAGGTCACCCTAATAAAAAAAAACAAAAAAAAGGGGCCAAAGTTTTGCGATAAAGAACAAAACTACCAATTTAACGAAAATCTGAGAACCACTATATCGATTTAGCATTGAATGGCTGTATAATAATATTTGTTTTTTGACATTACTTTTTTTTCTCTGTGGTTATTTTTGTTGCTTTTATTTCTTTCACGATTTTTCCGAGAATCGCTCATATTTACTCAGACAATTCAAAGTTCTAGACAAATCAAAGATTGTCTCAAACAATTATATTTATTGTTTAATTCAATTAATTTTTAGAAGTGTCGAAAATTTAGTCTACGAAACAACCAACCTTCTATTCTTTCAGATGCCTCGCAGCCCCAAGGAAATCGAATTGTGAGAGTGGATCCCAGGATAACCTCACCCTTGCAAAAGAGACTATCGTTGGTGGAGTTTCTGTCAAATGTGCTTCCAAGACTTTGGAATCCCCAGGTTTACATTACATGATCACGTTTTGTGAAAGGTGGTAACCTCGAAACTAGGACCTAGATTTCATCGAACTCGTAATTTAATTGTGGTGCGCATGATAGATTTGCCTAATATCAAATTTCGATTTCGATTCAAACCATATTCGATAGTGACATCTAGAAGTAGAATACCTCCTATTTGGCGGTTGCCTCATTCAAACTGGTTCAGCTGGTGTCAAGTATATTTATTGAAAAATTGCCGTTTGAAAGCACCGACATACGAGGGCAATCCTATGAGTACTTAGCCCACAATAAAAAAAGGGAAAAGTGGCGATTTATTTCTCAACATAGTCTCCTTTTAGCTCGTTACACTTGATGCGATGCTCCAACTTCTTTAATCCATCTGAAAAATACGTCGAGGTCTGCAGAGTAGGCCTCCGTGGCGTTGATACCTCCTCATTCGACTTTTAAAACAAAAAAAATGTCGCACGGGGTCAAATCTGGAGAATACGGTAGATGGGACTGCAGTTCGTAGTGCAATTCGACCAATTTGCCCGTGGCGACGGCGGAATTTCCATTTTTTTTCCATTTTTCTAAAATCCGCGGACACGCCCGCTTCCACACACGGTCAAAACAAAACTACAAGTCCGATTCGGCTGAAATTTTGACAGTAAACGTTTACGAGAATGTGCTACACGATATGTAATCCTTCTTGCGATACTGACACCATCGGGCGATGAGGCTAAGTACTTATCAGACCGCCCATGTATCATTCTTCTCTTCTCTTGGATGGCACTAACGTTCCAGTGGAATTTTTTGCCTTCTCAACGTAACATTACTTGCGTCGTTTTCATTAGTAGTACTTGGTTGAGATTTCTATGCCGAATAACACGCCTTGAATGTACTCTGGAGGGGCAAGCTCTAGAATACGCATGACCACAGTCAGTGCAAGCCAGAAGAATTTTTTGACGAAAAATCCCCCGGCCAGAACGGGAATTGAACCCGAACTTCCGGTATGATAGTGTGGGACGTTAACCACTCGGCCACGGGAGCACACATGTATCATATTTCAAATAATTTAGACAAGTATTCTGTGTGGGAAATATAACAATGTGTGCCCTCAGATCTCACAAAACAATACTTTCCCTTATGGGGCTGCGCTTACCCCCATTTCCCCTACATATTGAAAATAAACAGTGATATTCTATTTTTCATCTTATATTTGTTTGTTTGTTTATTGTCCAGTAGCTTAAGATGTGAATCTATTTAAAAATACCTCCGGTTTTTAGATTGGTACAGACATAATTATAATGTATCCTATTCTCTACTATTCTATTCTGAATAAATTCAGCCACTCTTAAAATTGCTTCCGATGGGGAACGCTTCAAAGCGGACAGTAATGAGTTCCAGTTTACCACACCTCAAACGAACAATGAATTTGCATAGCATGCCGTGTTGTTGGATGGTATCACTAGGTTCTGCAAACGTCGCCCACGAGTTTGGATCAGTTTCCGATGAAGTATGCCAGGAGTCTGTGTCTTTAGTAGATTCCACAAGAAGGCGCATGATCGGTGCGCGTAAAAGTTTTGTAGAGGACACCCAATGAGGTTCTGTTGCAGATGACTCACGTGATCAAAGCGGCTCAGTCCATATACGTATCTCACACAGCAACTTAGTGCAACAGGTAGCCGATCGAAAGAGGTTGCGCTGGGACGGACATGTAGGACATTTCGTTCGGTTGTTCCAAGTTTATATGTTCTCAAAGAATGTTTGTGCACTTTTTCTAAGTATAATCGGTAGCAGGGAGTGATGAATTTGCGAAACAATCCAATCCAAGCGAACATTTTGTTGAAATATAAAAAAACGCTCGAAACAATTTACGCCTGTTATGTGAATTTATACGTGCAACGATCCCTCATTCGCGACAAAATACACGGTTCCGATTCACACGAAATTATCGGCTAATTCTTGCATAAGTCATCGTTCGTTTGAGTCTTTTGATCTTTGAATAAACTTCTTCTGTTCTGTTATTTTTACAAATTAAAGAAAACTTCTGCATCATTCCCGTGGTTTCACTCTCTCTCTTGTACACCTTCTCGAAAAAAAAAGCTTGGGCAATTGTAGCGAGCGGCCGAAAGCAAAATGGAAATAAGCTGCTTACATGTGGAGTGTTTCACAGTAACAGTATGTATAATCGAACATGCGGTATCATCAGCACACATGTTATCTGTTCGGAGTAGCGCTGTGTATCTATCATCGGGAACTAAAAAAGATACAAGCAAATGAACATTCATTGCGGTATCATGTGAAATGTTTTGTTACTGAAATGTTACACGGCTGAACCGAATACAATATACACGAATATTTGTTTACTTCTATTGCCTTTTTCAGTAGCAATCTTGATTATGTAAAATATACATTAATTTGTGTAAATAATAATAATCTGGAGTTCACTAGTGAACTAGTGAATTCATCATATTCGATTTTCCAATTTTGATAAAAATAGATTAAAATTACGTTTCCAACCAAAAATCTTCAGATCGGTAGACAGAATAAAAAAAGGATACATTTCAGGAACTGATATTTGTTCTTTACGTTTAAGGCCTATAATTTTATATATGCCTTTCATATTTTGAATCAAATATGTAACTTTTCATAATAAAAGTGGAAAAGCTTTGTCTCCCTCTGGATATGGCTATTACACTAAAGTGACCAGATGATCAAAGGTCTAACGCGGGACACAAAAAACGAAACGTTATGTATATACGTTACGTGAAAATAAACCATAGTTTAGCGAGTCTCATTTATTCGTGAAACACTTAACATGTGTCCTTGAAATTAAACCTGTATTATTTCTTTCTAAGTATCGTCATTCAGTTGTGATTTTTCGGTGGTTTAGATTTTGTTTACGCCTGAAAATCACTGGCTCAGTTAGAGCATTAAAGCCTGGCAAGCACGATTCAAATTCAACAATTTTTTTCAAATTACTGAATGCTCGAAAATTTCAATCCATTTTTCATCCAATTTAGTGTTAACGTATGTATTAAAAAAATGGACTATTTTCGGATGGCGATGAAAAAAAAATTACAAAAAATAATTTAATGAAACGAATTTTCCTTAAATATTACGTTTATTAAGCCTACAACAAAAATTATTCAAGGCTGTTAATAAACAGCAGCAGCACTGTCAAGCAACTTCATGATTTTTTTATACTATCAGCTTCACCCCACAGCAAAGGAGTTGGGCATCCTGAGACACTTTGTGTCCGCCAGGAAATCGAAACAACCGGCCAAACGGTAGAGGAGAATCTGGCCAAAATGGACATTTTTATGCGGAATGTCCATTTTGGCTATATTCTCCTCCACCGTTTGCCCGGTACTTCAGGTGCTGATGAAAAACTTCTTTCCGGCGAAAGAAGTGAAAAACTTCTTTTCGTGCTCATAATGGAAGACGAGACGTGATTGGTGCTAGAATTCAACGAATGGCCGGGGACCGGGTACTTAACGTTCCCCAAACTTCTAGGCGAATGGCCAAAATGGAGAGATAGCTGACTACTTAAGCCACGGAAAGGTAAAAGAACATGTTGACATACATCTTTTCATTGGCCATGATTGAGTTTCCGACCAACATTTGCTCCATTTGCGATACTGCATCAAACAACCCTGCCTCTTCCTGTCCAGCATGCACTAGTTCTTCCGGCTTATTTAACACGTTAAGCCCTGACCGAGCTAGAGGACAAAAGATGAACTTTTCGTTTGACTCACGTTGGTCCCTGCGGATCAATAGGGGACTTTTCAAAAAAATATTATAAATCTTTATAAAAATCTTAAAAATAAATTTTTGTAAAAATCAAATCTTTATAAAAATCAATTTTCCGATTTTGTTGCTGTCGTTCCCTGTTGACACTCTCTAAACAAAAAGTCCACTGTCGGTGCGATGAAAGCAGCTCAACATATTAATCGTTGAATGCATTGGAAGCGCTCTTGAACAGTCTGACAAATAAAAGTTTAATTTTGAGGTTCATCCATTTAAGAAAATCAACATGATCAAATTGTAATACTGAAATAAAAAATGAAATATCGCGGGACATTTTCGTTCCTTTTGCCAAATGCGGGACGTTTCGCGGGACGTAATCCTACGCGGGACATTTTGTTGAAATGCAGGACTGTCCTGGTAAGTGGTAAGTTTATATTACACTCATGTATGTTTATTAATATCATATCCCAATTTAATAACCGTTCAATTTTCTCGAACTCTAGTTTATAAAATAGGTTAGTCGTTGTGGTCCCGTGGTCTGGTTTCGACGGCGTATGTACTAAATTGTTTCAATGTACATTGCTACATGCGTATTTGTGATTTCATCCTTCAAAATGCGAACAAGACGTGTAATCGGCATGGTAATCTTTTCTAAATACAAATAGATGAAATACAAGTACGCAGAGATAGCGAAATTCTTTTGTGGAACGTGGTGTTATTGAAGCTAGCTGTTGTTGTTTAGCTTCTTGACCGCCCTGATCCGGAGACACAAGTCCTCCAAAAAGTGCTCGTGTATCGAATCTCATCACTATAATTACTATGAGATAATTGGAAAACGTGTACAACAGTAGCATCGATGGTACAGCCCACACAGCAGAAATTTATAATCATACTTCGATCGATTCTTTCCAACATCTGTACATCTGTATGTGAGATATGAATAATCATCAGTACACAAAACACAATAGAAATGCTTTGACTATAGACGCTGGATTTCGAATGTTCGATGCTAGGTTTGTTTGCCGCCACGTGTCATTCACGCCCACTCATCGTCTGCAACATATTTCCACTGATGGCAGATGAAAGAAATGCCAAATTTCACACGAAACAATTTCAATGTGCACACTTGTTTTCGCACTGTTTTGGTCATTATTACTAAACGTTATACATTCAAATTCATTGCTTATATTCCCATCATCGTTGGACTAAGTTTGAAATATTGGATGTGACTTGCCCGATAATTTCCTAATCAAAATTTGTACGAGACGTGCCATTGTGTCAGTATGATACACCCGACCTAGTGTTATTTCATTAGTTGGAAAATTGGAGAAGAAAAGTCCTCTTAATAACACCACAAAATAATTGGCCAGTGGTGAGACACGTGTCATGGCAAATAATGTGCGCGCTACCGGTAAACTACCCACTGTGAAACAGTGCTCGTTTGGGTTTCGCTTTGCTTCTACCGAAAAGGGTGCTTCAGATGATTTAATGATAAACTAGCAACAATGAGCGAGAATGGTGAAATGTGGATTGTATTGAGCTGAGTAAAGTGTGAATTTTCTTTCCAGTCACAAGGGAACACCAGTTCAAGGAACGGAATTTGTTTGGTGGTCCGTAGTTTCATTATAACAGTATGCAATAATGTTGGAAAGTTACGGTACGTGGTTTACACGAAGTTAATGAGAGAGCACAGGTAAACTAAACATATCTGATTCTTAAAACAGATGCATATTTACATCTATCAAAACCCAACAGTGGGGGTGTCAAATTAAGGTTAAGAAGCACTATGATTTACATGCAAAATGAATGAAATTTAATAAATTTCTTTCTTGCACAAATTAATCTACTTTTCTATTATAATTCAAGCGAACAAGACCAACCGTTCATCACTCGGAATTCCACTCTTTCCGCTCCTTGAATACGTCCATCATTTTGTTGGAGCTCAATCCGATAAAAATGTGGTAACGAAGGTGCTCTTTTGTCTGCATTGTAAACATGCTGGCTCCTTTCTGTAGTTCGTTGTTGAAGTCGAGTGTATCCCTCTCGTCAGTTGATTAACGTTTTCGAAATCCGTCAGTGTTTATTTTCCAAGTGCATTTCGATTATTTTTTTTTCTGCTCGTGGATCGAGAAAAGAAAAGAACATCACAGGACGCAAAATGCACCACTCATCGTCACTTCTTCTTTCACGGGCCAAAGCTGCGCAACTTGACTTGTGTGTGCTAACAACGTGATGATCGGTTGATATCCTACTTCTGCGAACCCAACACTCCCGCGCAATTCATCCCTTTAAGCAATATAGAGGCCAAGTCAGAGGTGCGTTTCGAACCCACGCAAGCTGCATTGTTATTTTAATAAAGTAAAACCAGCCAAGTAAAACCGACGGAGGCCAAACGATAATCCAAAATATGCAAAATCATCAAATGGCGGGATATATATAATTATAATTGAATGAGTTACTAGTCATCGGTTTTGTTTATTGTGCGCTGCGTATGATAAAGCGAGAGGTAAAGGTGTTATAACGCAAACAAGTTAGTTAACACGATTCCACGAGGGTACAAACCGTAATTGTCTAAGTTTTCTCCAAATTGGCTGATCACACCGAATCGGAATTCTCTGTCGGTTATTCTTATACGTGCAAATTATTTGTTCTTTATTGATATCTCGTAAAATGGAGTATTGGCCATAATGTAATTGTGATTTCCTGAAGCGTTTGACGAAATTACTTCAGAAAGGTCTTTACACCTCTTAATTGTATGTAATAATAAATTACATAAAATTTGTTTTCTCTCATAACTTCATGATCGAATTGAGTTTGTGTTCCATTTTCCATTATCTGTTAAGGCGAAGATTTGACACAGGCTTGTAGCGGATTGCTTGATGAAGAACAAACGCTGTTTACCTTTATTTACTCATTCGGTCAACAAATGTCAATATGCTAGAATTACCGTTTCAGCTACTACTACTGATCAGTTAACATAACAATAATCGATTTTCACAAGCTTCTTTTGAGAAGATTTTTAAACCATTCTTTGTCATAGAGAGAATTAGGTGGTAATTACTTTGTGCCAGATCCGGACGATATGGTGGACGCATGAGAACCTTCAAACAAAACTCTCAGAACTTCTGGCGAGGCACTATCGAAGTGTGTGGTTTGGCGTTGTTCTGAAAAAAAACCGTACCTCATCTATTGCTCAAAGCTCACCGCTTCTAGACGTTCCATTAGACGGTCCGAATTAGAAGTTTGATCGCAGGGGAGCTGCTCATAGTACTGCCAATTCCATCAAACATATGGATGAATCTTTCTGATCTGCAATTATGAATTGGCCATCGTTCATGACCCAACTTCGAAACATTCCCATCTTCCCATAAACTTGTTCAGGTCATTTGTGTGCTTACCTTCCCGTACCGTCGATAAGGAGAAACACCGACGACGACGTGAAATGAAAGACAACGCATGTGTTTGTGCTTCATTCCTACCGCTGCGTTTTTTTTCTACCGGTTCATCAAGTAGTAAAAGATCAGTTCTTGTCGGAATTAGTTTTCAAAGGATATTCTGCTGTGGAATTTTGAGTTGAAGCGTCTAGAGGTACGTAAACCTCAGTGTGTTAATTAGAAATGGTGTTGGTGGTTCAACAAACATATAATCGCATGTGACGCTCTCAACGGGGAAAAAAACCGCTGCGATAGCTGTTATCGTTATGACACAATGAAATAGAAAAACACTTGCGATGTGTGCTTATTATGCTCATGCTCGTCGCATTATTCTCGTAAGGGAAAAAATGAATCATGAATCCATCATGAACATTCTACTGAAGTGTCATTTCGATTATTTGGTAGCATTCTAAAATAATATAAGAAGTGATAAGCGAATTGATTAAAATAATTTCGGAGTCCTATGTCAGCATAGCGGTTTTGTTCCAGAAATAATCTCCCACATCCAGAAGGATCATAGTGAAACTGCTGTTCTACGTTCTGAGCACTACCAGGACTGGTAAACTCGCTCAGATGAGCTGTTTCCGGATTTTGTAGCTTCTTTTGGAGACTGACAATGCCCATTGTTCATCCTACCGCACTTTAGGTAGTTCCCTAGAATCAGTTCGAGCCAGAAAAATTATTGTATGTTATTCAATAATTGCAATAATTTCAGAACCGTTTCGACCGTATATTTTATTTAATAATAAAATTATGTAAACTGAACAGGGCTGGATTGCCTGCAAGACAAGTCCCGGACAGATACTTCATACAAAAAGCGGTGGCTAACTCATACGATGGTTTCGTGATTACAAATTCGGCGTTTAAATCATGATCGTATTGAGTTCCATCCGAAACTGCTAACTGAGTGGGGTACAGGTTGGTTGCAGTATTAATCATTGATAGACAACCCATGAAAGAAGTGGTTTCGAATAGACACTTCATACTCCATACGCGGTAGCTAACCTTTGCGACGGTTCCGTGATCACGAATATGACGACGCAATCGTTGCAGACCCGTATCGAGTTCCTCCCGATCAGTGCTCGGCAAAGTCATATTCAACGGAAGATAGTCAGCGGACTATGATGAAAGTCGCCTTCGTATTCAATTGGAAGTGAGCTATCGCACTCTACGACTCGACTATTACATTTCATTCAAGTGGCTTACTCCAAAATGAATTCGTTCTTCTCTCTTATGAATGCATGTATTGATGTTTGAGTTCAACGTGGTTTCACATATACTACAGGTGAGCTAGATTTTTTTTTATCTGTATTATAGTGATTTTCAACTCATTTGGCTGGTTCGTCACTTGTATTTCCATTTTTGGAAGAATGTCGGGAGTGAGAATTGAACTCGTGACCTTCAGCGTGAGAGGCATGGATGTTACCACTACCCCAGATCGCCTCCTCTAGGTGAGCTAAATTTTTTGTATCGTACACGTTTTTCTGTATGTTTTTTCACAAAATTCAGCTCGGAGACAAACTGAACTAAAATTTTGTTTGAAATTCCTCCCAAACCGCACGCTATTTACTAACACTAACGCGTCACCGTCAATTATGGGGTGACTACTTTTCTGCATAAGAAATCAAGTTTTGGTTTCACTTTATATGGACGTAAAAATAAGATTGTGTACGTGGGTAACAAAACTCATGTCAAGGGTAGTAGAAGTGTGAATTGAAATCAGGTTGAATGACGAGGCAGATTTGTATTCATTAGTCACGTCAATTGGAATAAGTATTGAATAGAATAGTTCATCAGTCTTCCTCGTTTTCAACGCTAGTCAATTCACATTATGATGACGGCGAATGTCGAAGTAGTCTTAGTTGAAATGAAACTACATAGATCAGTGTCGATCTTCATTTTGCATCTTCGGAGATTTCGGGTCCTGCTCCCGATAATGCTAACTTGGTGGCGTACAGGGCAGGGTTGGCTGCAGTAGAAATCTGGGAAAAACGTCTCATGCAAGAAGTGGTAATGAATTTACACAACGGTTTCGTGATAACAAAATCATCGGAATCTTTTTGGGCAGTGTATACGCACCGCCAAGATGATCAATAGAATAGCTTTACCAGATGATGAATGCGTAGACTGTAGAGTGGGGCAGCAGCGTGCTGCTGGCGGAAAATATGAATTGGAGAGTTTGCGAGAGATATACCTAAAGTGATCAGAGGTAGATAAACTTAAAGTGGCTCTAGGAACTCTACGACCCTGAGACCATCAAGACGCTACGAGCTGGAATACAAAACGAAAGTTTTCGTCAGGAATCTCTCCGTCGAAGCACTTCGTGGACACAGCAGGCACTTGAACATGATCGCAGACATTATGACAACATTTTTGGCTGCCATTCCGAGAAAGTTGAAGCCGAAAAACACTCACCAGCCTTCGTGCTTACTGTTCTAACGCCAGATAGTGCGTCCACAGAGTTAGACCTGCTAGAGGTAGAGGGAAAAGTGTGGTGATCTACCGCGCGCCAAGAGCTACTTTGCAGCGAAAAGTAAACATAAACATATCAAACAGCTATAATGAGCCCTGGGGATACGCATGCCGTACCATGATCAGACGACATTTGAAGAATCGAGGGATTCTCTCCGATTCACGACTCAAAGATATGGCCAACTATATCATATGGTGAAGAAGTTGCCGAAAGTGTCAAGAAATTAGTAGCAATGGCGGAGAGCGTGCAGATTAAGAAAGCGTCAGGTCCCGTTGGTACCTCGAACATAACATTGAATACCATCCAAGTGTTCCCGTATATGTTTGGAATAGTGCTGCAGTAATTCCTGGGCGAAGTCCAGTTTACTGGCAAACAGAAGATCCAGAGGTTGGTATTTTGTCAAGCCTGAAAAGCCTGAAAATCAACCCATGCACCTTTGCGGGGCTCATGCACTTTACCAGTCTCCAACGCTGGATAGCGTTGGTTATACTCCTTTTTTCTCTATTATCCTCCCCGAAACAGTCATACTCGCGGAATTTCTATTCCCGACGGAGGACAGAATGGACATTGTTCTCCAGTATGACGCGCACTCAGTCACAGCTGTTCGCGCAGGGTTTCACATTCCAGAGACAGGTGTTGTCAGGACACTAGTCGGCCCTTCACTTCCGCTGTAGTTCAGACATAAAACTGAACTGTTCACGGCATTTCAGATGCCCTCGTCGTGATATATAAAATATTCACAGTATGAAGAGCAGGCAGCCCCATGGGATGATTCTGGGATAAAAAAAACCGTGCTCCAATGATCGTCGGTGCCGCTCTGTTCGTCACTGTCTCTAAGGTCTTCGCTGCCTTACCGCCCATTTACTCGCGCCCTCTCCAGATTAATTTCCTTCTACGACAAGGACAGGGATCAAGACTTGAAGTGCTCTGCTGGACCGGCACCTCCACGGTCGTATGCTGATGTATCTGGGTGTCAAACTTGACGTCTAGCTAAACTGTAACAGCCATGTCGATTATGCATGCGAACATGCGGCGAAGATCATCAATGCGGGAGCCAGGGTTATGTCGAACAACACTGAACGGAGTGGTTATCAAAGGCCTAGAAGACACCGTGTTATTTAGACGTTGACGTAGTGTATCGTGGTCGATAATGTATGTATGGGTATGGTAGCCTATGCTAGATTGTGTCTCTGAAAACCCATCACAATCGTAAAAAGTTAAATACAAAACTCCAACACACAGTTGTAAGTGCGTATAGAACTGTATTCTAAGAAGCCGTGTTTGTTACCGCAGGCTGAACCCGAGGTCTTCGAAGATGAAAAATGAAGATCGACTCTCCACTCAGTCGCCTCTTCATTCAATAGCGTGGGAATTCGAGTTCATTTTTGTGAAAAAACATGCAGAACAACGCGTATGGAGTATGGAGTGTATTCTAAAAGTTGTTTTCTGAACACAACAATACACGCTAATTTACATGTGTGAGTAATTTTCGTGTACGATACAAGAAAAACCTGGCTCACCTGTAGTATATGTCAAATCACGTTGAACTCAAACATCGATACATGCATACGTGATACATGATAGAGAGAAACGAAAATTTTGAGAGGAGTCACTTCAATATGCAATGAAATCCGTTTGACGGGGAAGAATGAAATGAGATAGTCGAGTTGTAGAGTGAGATAGCAACTACACGCCCGAATGACTTGTGAGTCATGTTGACGGAGCTGGAGGAAGCCAAAACTCGTTGTCAATTGAATACGAATGCGATTTTCTGCATAGTTCCCTGACCTGTCACAACAATAGATAAAACTAATGGTCGCAGTGGTACAATGCTCCTACAGAGATAGTCCCCTGACTATCCTCAGTTGAATACGCCTTTGCCGAGCCCTGATAGCAGATATGATGCCCATCCACGTCATCTTTGCAGAAGAGCAAGTAGAATACAGTGCCAAACGATAGATGGATGCACAAAGCAATAGCTTAGATTGCTTCGACATGAATGAGCAGAAAGCGTGGCGATGTAGAAGTTTTCCGACCCAGTTTCATTCTGGTCATGGTTGTTCCAGGCAATATCTTCACCGATTCGATCACGCAACATCGTCTCTCTACCCGGGTAGCAGAAATGTGGTGGAAAATGAAGAAAACAATTTTGTCTACAAATTGTAGAGCAGCCTAAAATGCTCTCAGATTAGAAGGTACATCGAACTACAATCGGAAGTCGTGTCTTCTACGGATTCCACTTGGATCTATCATCAGAAGATGATAGAGAATCTTATTGAAAGAAAAAAATCTTCTACGCAAATGGTCAAATTTTAATTATGACAGAGTTATCGAACTTTTCTTGAGACTAATTTTCTGTTGTTGAAAGTTTAGCAAATTTTGCATAGAATGCTGTTGTAAAACTATTGAATTGTGCAGTTAATTACTTTTTAGAAGTGAAAAAAACTTGAAAGTAAATGCTTTTAGGGATGCTTCGTGCTTCGTCAAATATGATCCTCTATTCACATATTCTGGGTATTCAAATGTGACGGTTTTTCATGTGTACATTGACGGGCGATGAAGTGGGCATATATTTCACACTGTCTCTCTCAAATGCCCGGCATTCCTTTCAAAGTGCACTGTTTTCGTAATATCATTCAGTTTACATAAACGGCTCTCAACAATCTCATTATGAACGAAACTTTTCCAGCGTAAAATTTTGACAAAGAATAATATGCGCCAAAATTCAACTCGTTTCCAACTTGAATTTAATACTAACTTCCTTCCAACAGATCTTCCCAAACCGGCAGTCATTATTTCCATAATGGAATCCTTTTCTACACCATTAACTGCATTGTTTATTATGTTGTGATAAAGATTTTGATTTAATTTATTAAATTTATGTGAAGCGATAAAGAGCAATAATCGTAATTTAATTCAATTTATTTTGTGCACACCAAAACAAATACCTCACAGGCCTAATGCTTGATGGATGCTGTGCTGAGGTCCCCTTTGCTAGCTTGTCGCATCATGCCAGAGGATTCTCCAAAAGTTCGTTACAAGTCGCCACCCATTATGTTACCCCATCTTAGAGCTAGGTTATGCAACTTTTTGGAATCTATCTCCTCCGCCGAGCGAATCACATCAACAATGTGAGAGCGAACGGCCAAACAGAGGGCGGGCTACTAGCGTAATTTATTATCACAATCATAATTTGATAATTTTTATAATGAAATAATCTCTCTTCTGTCGTTCTAGCATCAAAACGAGTCGAGTCTGTTCGTTGGTCGTCGCCACATTGCAAGTGGTTGTGTTGGCGTTTGTCAAGTGTTGTCTACAGTAATTTTTTCCCAGTTTTACATTCTGTGCACTGTACGCCAGTTTTCTATTTTCCGACGAAGTTTGCTGTTTCCTTTTTACCCTTAGTTTAATTTTCAATCGAATTTTGTGATACGGGCAGCGGAAAAACGATAGTTCCGTCTCTGTGTCTGTTTGCAATGTAATGTTCCGTTCCACTAATCGGAGCAATATCCGATAGGGAAGTGTGCTGAACGTAGTTGATTTCCATTGCCAAGTAATATAGGCCATTTACAGATATCCGAGTGATCCGGAAATTATGGTATTAAACTACGTGGCATGGACGACCGCAATCTAAGTGAACATTATTTGCGATAGCTTTTCGCCTAGAGGCTTGTGAGGTATCGTGAATGTACAATTGTACAGGTTTCCCCACACCAAGTCTGTTTGGTAGTTCGTATGCCAATCGAAAGTGCAGTAGCGAGAAATATAGCAATCAGAAAAACGGAAATATTTTATTTCTGTTCATTAGGTGGAATAAGAGACTCCGTATCTTTCCTATGAAAAATAGTAGGTGGAAAAATGAATGCATTGAAAATGGAATTAAAGTAGATGTCTGTGGTTATTGAGAAATGAAATGCTTGCTAGACAAAAATAATCATTAGATTTATTATTTTCAAACTCCGTAGAATTGTTTAAATAATTTTTATCATATAGAGTCTGTAATGTTGAGAGTGTATCTAATTTTCTAGACCATTTCAAAATTAATAAATACTAGGAATATAACATAAATATTAACTTTTTATACCAAATGACACCAACATAATATTGAGTTTTTTTTCGAGCACATTAGTGCTATTAGTATATAATAACATGCGAATAAAAAGACAATATTTGATTCAAATTATACCAATGAACATGAGGACTATGTCGTATGAGCATAGGAAACTATAATATTGTTGTGTTCTATGCCGGTTTACTGGTTTATAAACTCATGGGATGGCTGATAGAGTATATTTATATTTTATCCTCTAGTATCCATGAGCTCTACACTTGCATCCTTGCCCTCCCAAAATGGATGGTTGAAAGATGAATTAGTTTGCGGTAAGTTGCTGAGTTCAGCTAATGAGGTGCTGCTTCGCCTAGTAGCTGATGGGGCGCCGAGCATGACTAATTGGATTTTAAACACCGAAAATGATGCTACATCAGCACGTGTCATTTTTACCATAGGAATAATACGTCCCTTTATCAGTAATTTGATACCGTTTGGAAACAATATCTTAATATCGCCACAGAGTTCCTCTTTTTTCCCCGTGCAGAAATTCTTCTCTTTCTATTCTGCCTTTTCGATTGGGGTGTCAATAATTCTGTAATCCGATATTCGCAGCCATGGCTTGTGGCCAAAAGTTCTCACGGAGTGAATTGTTGTTGAAGTATAAGTAATTAAAACCCCAACCAATATTATTCCTTCAGCTTACAATTTATATGTTCGCAAAATATTCAATTTCCGATGTCATTATTTCAGTTTTGAAGTGACCATGTGAAAATGATGAGTTTTGATTAGCTGTTGGATTTATCATGCAACTGCGTTCGGCTTCAACAGGTGATTAACCAATATGTGCTATGGGATTTTTGAAATAAATGTAGTCCGTATTTATGTCACGTATTAACCAAATAGTTTTCGTTGTTAACTTTTTTGCTGCAAACTGGTTTTGATGATTTGCATACTAATCGAATCGAAAATTCTCTAAGATTTGTTTAGTTTGCCATACACAATAATCCAATAGCCTGTAAATACACTTCACTTCGATATAATGTACGCATTTTCAATGTGTAGAAAATCTTTTCGGAATAGGTACTGAGATTTTCATGCCAATATCACAGGTTTCAACAAAGGTCACTTAGTGGCCTAGGTATAGGTTCCCGAATTTCAACTAGTGCATTGAATATTCCATAAAAACAACCTATCTATGTATAGTGCATTGTGAATAAGGTGACTATAGTATCATGTCTGACATTCATATGAAATTTGAATTTTTGCAATATGGCTTGAACACTTGTGCTGAAGAATAAAGTCGCAAGCGGTTATTTTATCTATTCACCCTTAAGTGCGCTACACATACAACGTCCCGTCACCAAATATTCTCCCATGGATATCGTATGGAAACATTCACATACACCATCACCGGCAACTTTGACGTCGGCAAAATAAGTCCAAGAGAATAGTTGACGGGACGGTGACGGTGACGCTGTATGTGTAGCGCGCTTTAAGGTTTGATTCGGTTAGAATTCGGCATCACTCTTAATTTTAATCAGCGGTCGTAGTAGGCGTATATCAAATATTTTGACATCAAATTGTTTGGAAAACCTGTATCTTTCGATGGTGAAAATTTCAGTTGATCCGTTTTGTTGTGGGTTGTACAGGATGGATACCGAGAGAAGAGATTTGAAATGTCCAAAATGTCACTAACAAGGAGAAATCATATAATAATAATATGCTAAATAACTATAAGTCTTTACCACACTTTATTCGTTTCGAATTTACTAGAACATGGTTTATCCTTAAAAAACTTTAAAAAAAATAAAAAAAAACTTTTTGGGCAAAACTGGTCAGATACTAAAATCGTGGAATCGCTGAAAGAGGTTAAATCGGTGTGGTGTATGATAAGCTGAAACGTTTCCGTGAATGTGCAACTATTGTTCCGATGGATCAGAGGTTGAAGGTATTGAGATAATTACAAATTCGCACGCAAACCCGGAACTTTAGGACTACGACATCGCCACAAACACAACTCTAACCAACGTACTATATACAGAATTCATATGTGAGAAGGTTATCGTAACTTATGTGCCTGCTGACGCAAAATCTGGTAGCCGAAAGACGCACTCGAAAATTGTGCAACAAGGTTTTGACGAAGTATGATGAATGCATGCTGATCCATGACGAAACGTACATGAAGATGGATTTTGGACAGTTCCCAGGCCTTGACTCCGGTGAAGTTTTGGCCAGATTTGACAAGTTGCCACTACATTCTAGAGGTGCTTCAGAGGTGCTTCGATCTTCCTAATTGCCCCCAATTCCGCCTAATCGGAAAATATTGACCAATTGTGAAGCTGATTGAAGAAGGGTACCAAAGTAACTCGGGATGCTGCAGATATGAAAAGAATGGAATAAAAATAAATGGAATAAAATGGCCGCTGAGGTGGAGCAACAGAGAATCCAAACTTTGATGGAGGTATCCGATGAAAAGTATGAAAATTCAACAAAACTGTAACGGAATGTTTTTATTTTCATTTTTTCCAAAATGACTTATGAAAGTAAAACTTGTTTTTTTATTAACATTGTTTCTTGCAATAGCGATTCATTCATCAACATTTTATCATTGTTTTTGCATATGACAAAAGTAGCAACAGAGCAATTCCACGCCAAATCAGATGGCCACTGACCAGATCCTCTCCGATTTTGTTGAAGCCTGGTGGTGGAAACTACCTAAAATCGCAATTTTCAATCTGATGGAAACTTACATTTTAAATGCACTAAATCACTAAACCCCTCACTGCCCTAAAATCTAACTCAAAAATTGAATTTTATATCTAAAAACACCCCTCTTCGATATTTTTGTGTATATTTTTATTAGAAAACACTTAACAAAATTTTGACGTATAATGGTGCCGTGTCGAACTCACCAAAATTGAGATATAAATTTTTGACAATTAATGAAATTTCAATACTTTGTGAATTCGAAATGGAAAAAATGGATTCTAGAGGCGATTCTATATGAAAAACGATATATAACGTTTTATGCTAGGACTTACCGTCACTTTGTCGAAAGCATTGCATGCATTTGTTATTTTCTTGTTTGGAAGGTTTCGTGATCAAAGTTGATGTTATTTTGCTTCGAAATACCCAAAAACCCATAATTTTTTCTAAGTGTCCGAGATAGTAGGCAAAAGCTGGTGAAAGCTATCCTCAAATTGCTGATATCGTCCGACTACGGACTACGGATCTTTCATACCAGCAACGCGATCAGGATGTACATCAGAGGCAACAGGACTATTTTAACAAAAAATTATCAAAATTTCAAAATAAATAGAAAGTGAGTTTTTCATCCATGTGACACCTCAAACAGTGCGAAATCGTCTTCATAAACAAGATTTTAAGGATCGAGTGATACTCAAGAAACCATGGTTATCAGAGAGAAAACATTAAAAAATGGCTCAACTGCCAAAATGATCACATTAATTGGACAATTATTGACAGGAAAAAGGTAATTCCGTTAGATGAGACAGAACTCGAATTGACGGGATAATGATAAACATGGTTTGTCTGGAGATGTTGAAGCGAAACCTTCAAGCATGTTCGCAAAAACTAAAGCTTGGTCGTCGTACACATTTTAGCAAGATGGAGATCCGAAGCATATCTTAAAGTTGGTATCAAATTGATCCAGTCCAATCTCCTAACCTTGAGCTTGAGCTTGGGTAGACTGTACAATTCGTAGTTGCTCTCCGTGATTGTCCTGAACCAGTGAAATTTTACAAGTAACACACTGAATGACACTTGAGAGTAGTAAATTATTCTCATTTTGCAAGTTTCGGTGATTCGAACTTTAAATAGTCAATAACGACGCCGGCCAATAAACGCTCGCTGAACATCCAATGATTCCTATACGGACACTGGAGAGAAATCAAATATTGCTGTTCAAGCTCCCTCCGTTTGCAAGTATTACAAAGGCGTGTAAATGGACGCCAATGTTCTAAATGGCTCTTTACATGGATAAAAACGATGGACATTCAAAATTTTAACATCTATAATAGTTAGTAATAAAAATGGCTGAGAGAGAGACAGGGACTCGAGCGAATAGACCATTCTCTGCCAGGAAACGATCTCACAACAATGTAACCATCGTTATAATTTTCTCAGTTCACTTGTTTTGTTTACACCTTACAGTGAACTGAGCTTTGAATAAAAATCAACCAGGGTACCAAAAAGGTAACACAAAATGAACCGGAGTATATTTTTATTTTTTATTTTTTATTTCACCATCTTCGACAACGTCGTACAGACTGAAACCTTAAGATCTAAATTATTCTAAGTTTCTTATTCTAGTACTAAACACATTCTTGGACAGAGTAAAATCAAACACATCACTAACATTGTTAAAAGAACGTAAACACAAATTGAAACTATTGTTGAAACCATAATTCGTTCTATGGAATGGTATAAGAAATAACGATGAATTACGAAAACGACGGGGAGGAATATTCCACGGAACTTGACGTAACAGTTCGGGACAGTCCACATTGCCGGTTATTAAATTATAAATAAATATTCTTTGTAGTTTGGTACGCCTGGCTGATAGTGTTTCCAAGTCAATCAGTTTACAACGATCAGCATAACTCGGAAGATTTATCGGATCATTCCAAGGGAGCTGTCGCAAAGCAAACCGCATGAAACTTCTCTGGATTCGCTCCAACGCAACGATTTGTGTAACGAGGAATGGGGACCAAACCGGTGCAGCATATTCCATGATGCTCCGAACTAGCGCGCAGTATAACTTTTTGAGGCAATACACGTCAGAAAATCCAGAAGCATGGCGACGAATGAAACCGAGCACAGTGTATGCTTTAGCGGTTGTGATTACTATGTGCTCATTGAACTTCAGTTTAGAGTCGATCATTACTCCTAGATCACAGATCGAGTTTTGTGGAGCCGATCTGGCGTGGAGGTAACATCCATACTTCTCACGCTCAAGATCACGAGTTCAATTCTCACTCCCGACATTCTTCCAAAATGGAAGGTAAAAGTGACGAACCAGCCAGAAGCGTTGAAAGTCACTATAATACAGAAAAAAAAGAAAAAATAAAAAAAAAGATCGAGTTTGCGCGTTCTATGGGCTCCAGCCCCATGTGGTATTGGTGGCGAATGACATTATTGCAGCGACTGTAGGATATGGCTTTACACTTTTTACTATTCACACGCATACCGTTATCATTGCACCAGATTAGCAAACAATTAATATCATCTTGAAGTTTGATGCAGTCAATGGATGATGCAATCTCACTGTAAATTTTGAGATCATCGGCGAACAAAAGCTTGGATGTGGAAAGTAGCTCACATAGGTCGTTAACATAAATAATAAACAGAAACGGGCCGAGAACACTTCCTTGTGGCACACCAGATGGAATGGTGAATATTCTAGAGCGCACGGAATTAACAATAACGAAAGCTTTACGATCCGATAAGTACGAGTATATCCATTTGGTAATCCATGAGGGAAAACCAATGTGATTCATTTTCTGAATGATGAGATTGTGCGGTACTGTATCGAATGCTTTCGCGAAGTCAACATAAACTGAATCCATTTGTCGCTTTGATTCAAAAGAACGTGATATTGCAGACACATAGCACATAAGGTTTGTTGTTGTTGAACGCCGTTTCATGAATCCGTGCTGGCTGTCAGTGATGATCGGTGCACTCACTCTATACAATACTGCGTGAACCAGCTTCTCAAACACTTTACCGAGACAGCAGAGAATGGACACACCACGATAATTGGAAACACAATTGGAATTTCCGGATTTGAAGATCGGAACTATACATGCCATTTTCCACGCGAGTGGGAATACTCCGTCTTCTATGGAGCGATTGAAAATTGCAGCTACAGGTATCGCAAGCGAAGCGGCACAGTTTTTCCAAAACACAGGAGGTAGATCATCTGTTCCAGGTCCTTTAGTAGAGTCGAGGTCTTCGAGAGCTTTCCTAATATCATCCAGATTAAACGGTATACATGGCAGATTAATGTTGAATGTCTTGATGTGGTCATAGCAATTCTGTCGTTGAACAGGCGATGCTTTGCTGAATACGCTTTCGAAGAATGTTGCAAAAATATTCGAATGTGGAGGCAATTCGAGTGTGAAGTGATTTCACCAAACTTCAGCGTGGCAGGGATACTGTGTGTATCTTTCCTCTGCTTGACGAAATTCCAGAACCGAGAAGGATCCTTTTTGACTGTGGCCTGAATTTTGTTCAAATAGTTGTCGTGACTTGCAAGAAGAACAGTTTTGTACTCTGACTCAAAATCGCGAAGTCTGGCTCTATCAGTTTGATTTTTTGTCTGGAAATATCGGTTGCGCATTTTACGGAGATTGTTTCGAAGTTTGCGAAGCTCGGGTGTCCACCAAGGTTTGTTGAAGATGGAACCAGATACTTGTCTTTTTTGCGGTACAATACGACTGATAACATCGAAAAGAAATTCGTAAAAAACAGATAGCATCTGGTCTACTGTATTCGTGTTCATTAGATTCTCCCATTCAATATCCGCAAGGACAGAATTCAATAGTCCAAAATCACAAGTCGAATAGTCATATTTCACACTTTTTTCTTGATCGTCAAGGGGGGGGGGGTGCGGTTAAAATGAAAATCTAAACACAGAACATGCAGGAAAAAATTGAAGATTCCGAATACTTATTACTCGAACATTTCTTAATAGATCGGAAAGATGTTTGCATCAATTTATAGAGAATATCTCTACGCATCTATTACATTTAATAAAATGCTATTTCTCATTACATAAACAATTGAATGTTAAGTGTTATATAAACGCTCTAACTATCTAACTATCACAGTTTGAGGCAACAGAGTCCGAAACAAAAAAAACGTTCTATAACTCTGTTATTGTTGAAATTCGAACATGTGCGTAGGGGGATTTTTTCATCAAATATGATCGTCTATCACCTCCTGAGAGAATCTGGATAAATTTATTTTTTTCATGTGAGAAAGGTGTTTTCTGACTTAAAGGTGATGAATCAAAAATCAAACTCCCTTTTTATTTTCAAAAAACGAAAATACATGCAAAAAACAAATAAAGAAAAAAATTGTTTTGACTCGATTATATACAGCTAAAAGAAATCTAAAACTGTATATAATCGAGTCAGCGCTATACTACATATGGACATTGTTCCCCAAGTTAGTCAAATTTGGCCTAAATGTCATTTCGTAAATGGATTTAACGACTATTCTTTCTTGCAACGCTTTGACTCGGTTATTCAAAACTGCATTGGAATTCATATCATCTGCCCACTGAATTTCTACCCATTCCGTTTGATGATTAGGCAAAATGCTGATAACCATTTGCTGCTATAACGTCGATTGATTCAACAATATGCGTTGGACGTGCATGTCAAAATCGAAACTGGTGCAACTGAATGCATGAATTGATCTTACATGACTTTTTTTAAACTCTTTACTTACAAAGCAATATGTTGAATTCAGTTGAATTCGAAAATTGTTTCATCTTATCAATAACTTATTCAATGCAAACAAATAATTACTGCACCAAGGGTTGTCCCCTGTCAACCTTGCGGTTATATCATAGATATAACCCACTCATTTTTGTTGCATGATAATGCTCTATCACACACTACAAAATGAAGTTCACATGTGGCTTACCCACTAGGCTTGACTCCTTCTGACTACCATCTATTGGCATCGATGGAGCACGCACTTGCTCAGCAGCGCCTCAATTCTTACGGTTTACTTTTAGAGAAGAGCGATTTTTTTTAACGTGCAGTCCACAAATTACCAGAGAAATGGTAAAAATGTGTAGCTATCGATGGGAAATATTTTCAATGAAATAATGTTTCTAGTTTGAATGCAATAACCGTGTGTTGTCTTAAAAATCGTGTTTCATACTTGTACAACTGATGTACTAAAATTGTAACCTATATACTATTTAGATTTTATATCAACATTTTTTGATGGAAATGAATTTAATTTTGTTTTATGAAATCTTGTTCTCAAGTTCAGTGTATGTATTTAAAAAGATAATCATGAATTCGTTTTATAAATGTTGTACGGGAGGCTTGCTATAATAACTCTAACAAACAACGAATCAATAAAGGGTGTGTCACATCAAATTGCATCACGGAAAAAACGCTGTAGAAATTTAATTTTTAGGAATTATATCTTCAGCTTTCGCTTATAATCAGATAAGAGTGTATATATCACCATATATCACCATTGGCCATGCTTCACTGTCAATTTTTCGTAAATTTGGAAAAATGTCGTCGAACGAAAAAGAGCGTCGTTGTCACATCGGGACATCGGTAAGATGCTGGGAATCGTCCAATCCACGGTCAGCAGAGTACTAAAACGATACTTCGAGAACCTAACCATCGACCGGAAGGTGAAGAACGGCAAAAATGGATGCTCCGTCAGTGAAAAAGATCACAAGCGCGTAGTTAAGCAGTTTAGACGTGATCCGAGAAGTTCGGTCCGGGATGTCGCCAATAAGCTGAATCTGTCAAGTTCATTCGTTCAGCGGACCAAGCAGCGGGAGGGCCTGCGTACATACAAGGTTCAGAAGGCTCCTAACCGCGACGAAAGGCAAAACATGGTGGGGAAGACGCGAGCCCGGAAGCTGTACACCGAAATGCTGACGAAGCCGCATTGCCTGGTAATGGACGAGGAAACCTACGTCAAAGCGGACTTTCGTCAGCTGCCGGGCCTGTTGTTCTTCTCCGCAGAGGGCAAATTCAGCGTTCCGGAGGAGATTCGCAAGCAGAAACTATCCAAGTTTGCCAAAAAGTGCATGGTGTGGCAAGCGATCTGCTCTTGCGGAAAGCGGAGCGCCCCCTTCGTGATGACCGGCACGGTAAACGGGCAGGTTTACCTTAAGGAGTGCCTACAGAAGCGCTTACTACCACTATTGAAGCAGCACGAGGGCCCGACCATCTTCTGGCCGGATCTCGCTTCGTGCCACTATTCAAAGGACGTGTTGGAGTGGTACGAAGCCAACGGGGTCACCTTCGTACCAAAGGAAATGAACCCGCCCAACGCGCCGGAGCTTCGCCCAATAGAGAAATATTGGGCGATTATGAAGCAGGCCCTCCGGAAGAACCCAAAAGTTGTCAAATCGGAGGCGAACTTCAAGAGAAAATGGATTTCTGTTAAAAAAAACTACAACCTGACGTTGTACAGAACCTTATGGACGGGGTAAAGAGGAAGGTGCGAGCATACAGGCTTGGGCTCGAAGTATGAATAAAAAGAAAATGCCAAAAGTTGTTTAATAGTTTTTATTTTACTGTCTAAAATTTTCAAAAGGATCGGTCTACTGGGCGAATTTCTACAGCGTTTTTTCCGTGATGCAATTTGATGTGATACACCCTTTAGTAGCTGTAAGGTTCAGTCAACCCGGCTATTAGAAGGGTAAAAACAAATTGAATAAATAATTGCTTTTTTAATACATACCATGCAATTTTATAGTGGCAATTGATCAGATTTTGAAAATATGACCAATCACAAAAAATAATTTAGTAAGTTTGTGTAGAGGATTCACAAAATACTCAGCTTGTTAGATTAATAAATATTCCATCAGCAATATTGTTACTGAAAAAAAATCAGAACAGCTAATTTGCAGACATTCTAGTGCTCTCGTCTCCGGTTAGTAGTATCATACATTTCTAGTGGCAAACGAGAGAAAAAGTAGCAAGTATGAGAGCGAGAGTGTATGTATCAAATTCTCGTGTGTCTGGATTAGCCATCAATACTTCACAAGTGCTAGAACGAGTTAATGAGATAGAAACGCCGCACTGTTATCTATCACCACCAAAAGTAATGCTAGTCCCGACAACATTTTTTAAGTATGCCGTTGTTGCTTTGTTGGTAATTGTGTGATTACGTCGGGAGTAAGTGTTGGTGTGAAAAAATGTTGCTCAGATGGTTTCTATGGTATCGTGTAATGGAGCACGTGAAGGAGAGGAGAAACTGCTACAACCTGCTTCATAATGCGCTCCCGAAGGGTTGGAACTGGTGGAAAATGCAAGAAGGGTGGCGCATGCGGACTTGTGGGTAATTATTCAGTGTGCCTTTCATCCCAGATTTTTTTTTATCGGATTCTGGCGTCATGCTTATTAGCACATTTTTTCGTATTCACGTATTCAAATTAGAGTAAATTTATGAATCTAGAAATGGTTGCAATTCGTTATAAAATATGTAGACTACCGTTCACTTACAAATTTGGTGCTGTAGCACATGTAGCCCAATGATGCTTTCTGTTTTTTTGTAAGCCTCTGCACTAATTCATGACAATTCATAAATATAATTGTTTAACAATTGAGTTCAATTAAATGACTGTGTGGTACGTGAAGTGAAGATAGCAGCATTTAACAAAATAAAATTAATTCAATTCCGCTCTTTTCGAGTAAGCGAGAGCCAACGGTTATTCTCATAGCGTGAATGAATTACGAGACATAGCAGCAGCAGTGAGTGGATCAAGTTCATGCCAAGGGAACGGGAAAGTGAAACGAAAAAATGAAAGAAGTTTGATTGTTAATTAAGACAAAAGGGATATCGCGCGCAGCCATATTGGAAATATTTTGCCAACATAAACACCTTCGTTTTATTCTCGAGCGCATACTTCGCTCAATTTTTTTTTCCTTCTTAAAGAGGAAGGATCGAATTACAATCCATACACGGTGTGATTCTTCTCGCGCATAACCGACGGCATCGTAGAATCGGATGATTTACGATTACGACATTCCATACTGACGACAATTGTTCTACCGAACAAAGCATCAATTATTTATTTTTTTTTCAGGACGTAAAGCCTCGCATGTTTAGAGTTTTTACTGAAAACCCTTGAATTCATTTTCGAAGATATGTCGGTGACAAGCTCGTTGCCGAAACACACAGAATACTCAAAAATAACTTCGTTTCAAATACCTGTATTCTATCCTCTGGAAGATCCGTTTTCAGCGAAAGCATTTCTCGGGCGTACACGTCCGGATAATGGGCTTCTTTGAACGCCTTTTCTAGCTCATCTAGCTGGTAACTTGTGAATATAGTCCGGCTGAAAAGTAAAGCGGATAAGCAAAACCAAAACGTGGTGTGTTTATGATTTGCCGACGGCAGATGAGATAGCTCGCGAGATGGGAGATTCACCTACCTATGTCTTCGTTTCTTTTTCTTCTTCTTTCCGTATCCATTGATGTTCTCCATCGAAAAATCTTTACTAGAGTCCACACCACCTGTCGAGTAAGATGTAATGTTTCATATTAATTATTTTTTGCAGTAGTTTATAGTTTGATATTTTATTCTTGTTTCTTCTGAGTTAACGTATTTGTCGTGGTTTGAAATTTGAAAAAAAAAAATATATAGTTTTCTTGCACCCCCCCCCTTCCGTCTAATCAGGATATATTGGGTAATTATCGAACAACCAAACTCTGAAGTGACAGGGTGACTCAGTTTGCAGCGAAATGACTTGGAATGTGTTTCAAATTTCTTTCAAATGTTTATGAAAGATTTTTCATGAAACGATTAACCTAGAAACCTAGAATAACGATTTCATATATAATTTGATATTAAATTTTTGTTTTTGTTTGGACGAACACGGCAGGATCAAATCGGTTCATCATCTCACCTGATTAAATAACGTTAGGGGGTATCTAAGTGTTAGCAGAAGAAATCTAGCCAGTGGGCTAGTTGTATTTGCTATCGAAGGACGAAAAAAAAATAAAAACGCAAAGTGGTCGATCGCTTGCAAACAGATAATCGAATAGGTTAGCAGCGAATGGCGAAACTACCCTTTTGTGGGTTATACGAGGGAGGTGATAGATAACGACCACTCTGAGTCAGAAGCTCAAGGATCATTTGAGCAGTACTATTTTATTCATTATATGTACAACTGAACGCAATCTTCAATTTCGTTAGGGTTTGCTGTGCGGTACGAGATTGTACATACAGAAAAAGGCAAAAGGTTGATGATACTTTGCTAATGCTATTTGTGTGCGGAGGGGTTGAATAACAGGATTTGTCGAGAAATTTGTTTGGTAAAAAGAGCATGTCGGAAGAATTTCTTCCAAGAATATTTTACTAAGGAATTAAAGGGAAAATTCAGGTGCTCGTATTAATAATATATACACTGTTTTCGGAATTATCAATAAGGATTAATACTGATAGTTGTGTACGGAATTAAGTTATTTAATTTAAATTATCTCATATGATATTATCTTGAGATAAATAGAACGAATCGCCAAATTTCGTCCAATTTGAGCTGTCGTCATTTTGTTGTGTTCCGCCCATGCGACGTAAATAATAGGAAAACGTTGAAGAAAAACAGGTAAATTAAAAATAATTGAAATTCCCATATGTTTGCAGTTTGTTTTCATCATAGTAGGCGTTGTTAGTCCAATCGGAATTCGTGTAACAGCAGCTTGTTATTACTTTGGTGTTAGCGGAAATAGAATTGCATTTTCAGATGAAATGACGCACTTCAAAAATAAAAATAATGAATAATAAATCCAATATGTATGAATTACATGTTTTCTTTTTGCAATTGATGAAATAATCTTAAACCAGAATTATCTTTCATACAGGTTTTACAATATAATGATGACTTTTGAATTGTAATGTAATAAAACAGAACAGAAAAATGGTTCAATATAGGTGTTTCAAGTAATTTTTTTTTATCCAAAATATATATTTTATTAAGGCTCATATGGCGTCAGCCTAACGGGGCCGGGAGTTCAATATTTTGACAATGTTTGCTTAGACTATGTTAGTAATATGTAACCGATTACTCGCGGTTGACTCGAGGTTAGTATTACAAGTGTTCTCATAATTGGTATGTCGCAGTCTTCGATGCTCTGTACGTGTGACCGACACGGGATACTTCCTATTGGGATGCAGCTGACCATTAATCAGCAACGCCCCCCTAGTCTGTACCCCATATCTAGCGTGGTGCGTCTTTCTCGACTCGAGGAATCCAGGATAGAATGGTCACTAGCCGGCGCAATCATCAGCTCGTGTAGAGTTGTCATAAGCGGTACAACCTTTGGCTCTTGTTGAATGATCAGTTGACTGCACAACCTTTGGCCCGTGTATCTGTAAAGAGTGTGTGTATGTATTGCCGCGACTAAGTAAAAGTTTATAGATCGGATAGGAGGGATATGAAACAGGGACACAACGAAGGAAACATCATTAAACGTTGACATTGGCGTTTCTGAGGAACAGGTATAGATGAAGCAGAAGATCAAGATCACGGCTACCTAAGATATCCCGGACGGGGATATCCGATTGTCTGCCTTGTGCTCTCAGTGCTCTAGAGAGCTGAGAGCGAGCAGCATGGAACCGGATACACGACCAGACAACATGCTCGATGTCGTGGTAGCCATCGCCACAATCACAAAGATTGTTTGCTGCGAGCCCAATGCGATAGAGATGCGCGTTTAGGTTGTAGTGATTGGACATAAGCCGAGATATCACGCGAATGAAATCACGACCTACATTCAATCCCTTGAACCATGCACTCGTCGAGACCTTAGGGATAATCGTGTGTAACCAACGACCGAACTCATCACCACTCCACATGCATTGCCAACTTACAGGCGTATACTGACGAGGAATGTGGAAAAATTCATTATAAGCAATTTGCCTTTCAAAAAGTGTGCCTTCTAAAGCGCCCACCTTAACTAGTGAGTCCGCTTTCTCATTCCCCGGAATCGCGCAATGAGAGGGAACCCATGCTAAGGTAATCTTGAATAATTTTTCGACCAAAACACTCAATAGTTGTCTTATTCTTGTTAGGAAATAAGATGAGCATTTATCAACTTTCATTGAGCGGATTGCCTCTATTGAGCTGAGACTGTCTGAAAAAATAAAATAGTGGTCGATGGGCAATGTTTCAATGATCCCTAATGCGTAATATATCGCACCCAGTTCAGCGACATACACGGAACAAGGATCTTTGAGTTTGAAAGAGGCACTGGAATTTTCATTGAAGATGCCGAAGCCAGTGGACCCGTTTATGAATGCCGTCAGTAAAGAACATTTTATCAGATCCAACTTTCCCATATTCTGCCGAAAATATCGGCGGAATAGAATCGGAGCGTAGGTGATCTGGGATTCCATGGATTTTTTGTCGCATGGACAGATAAAAAATGACAGAGGAATTGCAGAAGTATGAGAAGCAAACTTGGTTGGAGATGCCTCGTGAAGGGTGCACGTCGTGGGTAAGGTACTCATGGTATAAAGACATAAAACTTGACTGAGGAGTCAGTTGGAGTAGATTTTCGAAGTTATCAATCACCAATGGATTCATGATCTTGCAACGGATGAGAAATCTGTAGGATAATTCTGTGAACCGAAGAGTAAGCGGGGGTACTCCTGCCAAAACTTCGAGACTCATCGTATGTGTCGAATGCAAACACCCCATGGCTATACGCAAGCAACGATTTTGTATTCTCTCCAGCTTGAGAATATGAATCCTGGCAGCTGATCGGAAGCAAAAACTGCCATATTCTAACACTGATAATATCGTTGATTTGTACAACTGAATGAGGTCTCCTGGATGGGCACCCCACCATGTTCCGGTAATTGTTTGGAGAAAATTGATTCTTTGCTGGCATTTCTGTTTCAAATACGCAATGTGTCTCCCCCAGGTACACTTAGAATCAAAATATACACCAGTATTTGAAAAACATAGAGTGTTGGATCGTTTTGCCGGATAGGTGAAGCTGGAATTGGGCGGGTTCGTGCTTCCTAGAAAAAACGACCATTTCAGTTTTCTCCGTAGAGAATTCGATACCCAGCTTGAGGGCCCACGTGAACAGATTGTTCAGGGTATCTTGCAACGACTTTTGCAGAACGACGGGATTAGTACCTGTGATGGAAATAACTCCATCGTCTGCAAGTTGTCTCAGCGTGCAGTCTCTAGTTAGACAATCATCTATATCATTGACGTAAAAACTGTACAAGAGGGGGCTTAGGCAGGAGCCTTGTGGTAGGCCCATAAAACTGTAACGAGAAGATTTCGAGCTGCCATGAGAGAAAATCATGTGCTTTTCTGACAGTAAATTGTACAGGAAATTGTTAAGAATTGGTGAAAGTCCACGATTATCAAGCTTCTCTGAGAGAATTTCCATGGAAACTGAATCAAATGCCCCTTTGATATCGAGAAAAACGGAAGCCATTTGTTCTTTGCGAGCAAATGCGATTTGGATTTCAGAAGATAGCAGCGCGAGACAATCATTTGTCCCTCTACCTCAGCGGAAGCCAAACTGCGTATTTGACAGCAAATTGTTCGTTTCGACCCACTTGTCCAAACGAAGTAGAATAATTTTCTCTAACAATTTACGAATACAGGATAACATTGCAATCGGCCTATACGAGTTGTGATCGCAAGCCGGCTTGTTGGGTTTCCGTATGGCTATCACTCTCACTTGTCTCCAGTCATGCGGGACAATATTCAGCTCCAGAAACTTGTTGAACAAGTTTCAAGTAATGTCAAGTGATGGTTTTCATTCGATCTTTCACGATTTCAAACTGCCTTCATGCTAATATTATAGAGTAAATTTTGTTTTATGGGACGGTTGATGTCGACACTGTGCCTTCGTCATCACGAATTGGTTGATGGTATTTATTTCATTTATAGGTACATTAGACATTAGACTGCAAAGTTTATTCGTCTCTAGCTTTGAAATAGACTGGGATTGAACCAGCGATCGTTCGCTGCGTAAGCGAACGCGTAGCCATTTGGCTACGGAGACCCCTAATTGAGACGATAATAATTTGAATTCATTGATATTGCACATGCAGTATTCGGAAGACTTTCCCCTATTATGCTCGGCGAGTGGCGTGAGATGACGTCACACAATTCCCGAAGGCGGATGGGGTGAATATAGTTGTTATTAGATGAAAATTGAAGTCGTTTCTTTCGGCTGCAGTATAAAATACGGGTTAAAAATAAGATTACTTTCAAAATTAAGCGGATGATTATGTTATCTCACTTCACTTGCAGTGCAGAATAAGGGGAACTATGCCATACATCAGAGGATCAAACATTGGTTCACGCAGTCATAACGTACAGAACATGTGTCGCAAATTCGTGCAGGACGAATGCACCAGGCACCTGCCGCTACCGAAAGAATGACAGCAGCGCAAAATTTCATAAATATACAGATTCAAAGGCAATTTCACTGTCAAGGTTCAAGGCCAACGAATGAAGATCTTTAATCTCATTGAAGAATTGCCATAGGATTCATGAATTTCTAGGTTATCGTTTGATGATTAGGCAGGATGTTGATAACCATTTGTTGCGACACCGCCGATTGTTCTAGCAATATAAGTTCTAAATGAATGTCCAAATCGATAATAAATGCCTGAACTCAATTGAATTTAACCAAACCACTGAATTCAACCAAACAAATTTGTGGTCCAAAAAATACGTACATTTGAGAGATGCAATAAGTCCTGAGGGAAAACGACCAAAATTGGGAAACCAGATTTGATATCTAACTTTTGAGTAAAAATGATAGAAACAGCTGAAAATGTTTGATACAATCGCATTGCCTTCGCGAGAACAATAAACACACTGATCATGTGTTGCATTTCTCTCTTATAACCTCAACGAGAACCTGTAAAATCAATAACCTTAATTGGAACCCATCATATGCCATTTGGTTATGGAGAACCGAAGTACCAAATATTTCGTTCGTTTTTTCCTCGTATCTCCGATGTCAGTGTGAGCACTTCAAAGCGAATTATTTGAGCACGATCAATCCACACAGCAGCAGAACAACAACTGACGATATGTCGCATCAAGACAGAGAGAGAGAGAGCTTCAATCTAATTGAAAGAAAGAATCTATTTCAATATGAATTTTCAGAATAAAATTAATAACAACACATTAAAAATTACTAACTTTGAAGTTTTTCACTTCCAAAATGTCATTTAAATCCACTAATTTAAATGTTTCACTACTATATCCTATACTAAGTTTTCTCATCTTTCTAATGGAAGCAACAGAATCGTCTTCTGTAGCGTACCTTTTAATGAAGCACCAGTTTGAGCCAACAGAGTCCGAAACAAACAAAAATTGGATAACTCTGCCATTGTTGAAACTCGAACATATGCGTAGAAGGCTTTTTTTTTTCATAAAATATGATCTTCTATCACCTCCCGAATTAACTTGGATTTTTTTTTTAAATGAGAAAGGTATTCTCTGACTATAAGCGGATGAGTCAAAAATGAAATTCTTCTTTTGTATTCAAAAAACGAAAAATATATGCATACAAAACGATTAAAAAAATCTTTTTTTACTCGATTATATACAAGATTCGATTATATACAGTGAAAATAAATCCGAAACTGTATATAATCGAGTCCGCCCTGTATCAGCAAAGCAGCGGTTGGGATATTTTTTCTGAAACTAAAATCGTTCGGATCAATGTTGGCTTTTGCCCTGGCAAAGACTGGAAGTGCAAAAGAGGTATGAGAACGCTCACCAAGACCGTACATAAAGTTGAGAACTTGAAAGTAAATGTCCGCGAGATCCAGGAATTCTTTCAGCTATCAGTTTCCGGTCGAACTGATCGTCGCCGTGTCGTAACACAGGGGTTGAAAAGCAAAGTTGCCCGGAAGCGCCCATTTATCGACAGGGCAAACAAAGTCAAACGGTTCAAGTTTGTTAAGGAACATGTGGATAAGTTCCTAAAGCTCTGAAAAACGGTTCTTTGGACGGACGAATAAGAATTCGAACTGTTAAACGGAAAGCGGCTGGTTCATGTGTGGTGAAGATCGGGTGAGGAGCTTCAGAAGCACCACAATCATTGCACGAGATGGTTTTCGTCGCGTAGAGGGAGAAGTCTCGTAATCGACGGGATAATGACTGCAGATTTATATATCAACATCCTGCAGGAAAATCTGGAGGTTTCGCTGATGCAGAAATAAGTTCGTATTTCAGCAGGATAACAATTCGAAGCATACTGACAAGAAAACCAAGTTTTGGGTCTTCTGAATTTTCAGTCCTGTCGGATCAAACCGTTGGAATGTCCTCTTCAAGCTCCGGGCATAAACTCCGTTGAGAATTTATAGACGATTCTCGATGCCAGGGTTGACAAAAATTATAAGAGGTTGTGTTCAAGACACGACCGCATTGTTGACGTAGAACTACGCTGTAGTTTAATTCAAGTCGTTTGTTTATAACGACGGATATTATTTTATAATGCTACGAAAACTTTGAAATAACCATTCTACCAGTTTGGTCGCCCTGAAATGTTTTTTTTTTCTATTGTAGAATTATTTGACGATAAATGTTTGATGATTCATTCTTGTGCTCGCAGAACAATACATGCTCGAGATAAGCGCAGCTGTTATCCTTAGTGGAGAAAGTTTTGCTACTGGCAAGCGAAACCAACTCACATACAACATTCCAGAACGACATTTACTTTCTTGGTGACTAAATAAACGAAATAAACTCTATCTGTTAATCTCAACAACCTCGAAAAGAGTAGCACTGCTTCATTATGATCAAGATTAGCGCAAATGCAATCCTCGTTGAAAGCAGTTTTGAGACTGGCACGCGAGCCCAAATAAATTAATAACTTATTGAATAACTTGGTATTCCCCAAATATTTGTTTGGCACACAACCTTAATACCTGGTTCACCATATCGTCAGTTCAATGCATTGATGCAATGTCAAAGGCACCAACGAAGCTTTTATGATGACAGAAAACAAACAATGTTAAATGCTTGGAAAAAGGTTGAATATTTGCCTCAGCAGAGATTCATTACCAATACCCTAGCGTAAATATTTCCCTCCCGCTATCTCCCCTCCTTGTTTATATTTAGCATTACGACTGCATAATTTGCAACACCAAACAATCGTCAATCATAGCATAAAAAAATTAGGCGATTGTTGCATCGTTACAGGGCCAATGCGCACGAGAGCAGATACAAATGGGCTTTCAGCGTAGCGAAGATGCACACAAATATTCATATATCGATGGCTTGAAGAAACTAAATATATACTTATCTCCTTTTTGCGCTCAGAAGCCCTTTCTGTTAATATTGCCAGTCTAGATTAGCCTCGCTGTCATCCTTTGTGTAGAGAGTTTTCCTACCGTCATGCGAAACCAAATCACTGACAAAATTCCAGAACATTTATTTTCTTGGAGAGCTGACATAGCCTAGCTTGATGATTCCCCACCCAATTGTGTAGCTCAGAACCTGAATGCGATGGCGCCAGTTTGATGCAATGATTGCAATGCCAGAGACATCAGCGAGTGAGTAATTTGGTCGCGTCCACAGCTCAATCCGAAACGAAGACATGTGATGACGCAAAACAAGGAAGAACAAGCGATGTTCATTGTTTCGTATCTAAAACGATACTGAAAGTTTACCTTCCTACCTTGCTTGAGACTGTAAACTTCTTCAGTTCATTCGTCTCTAACCTTCAAAAAGGCCCTTGGAAACCTTACTTTATCAATCATATGACTCCTCCATCCCCATTGCCTTGAGAAAGGTATTTGATCCCTCGCCGTCCAGCTCGCCTAGAAAATATGTTGTTCAGTCGATTTCCTCACGAATAATGAAAGTTTGCCTCAGCGAGATCCACTGTTTATACTCTAGGCAAATATTCCCCTTCGTTCTTCTTCTTTTCTTTTGTTCACGGAGACTCACGATCTCACGATTTCCCCTTCGTTGCTCGTCGATAAGTTGCTCGTTATTGACAGCTCTATTCGGGAAAGCACACAAATGGACAGAACAAAAGTATGAGGAAATTGGAATGCTTCCAATTTTCATCAATTTAAACCATAGACCGACTATGGGATTGTAATGTATAGCATATCAAACAAATCTTAGGGAATTTACGATTCGTTTGGTATGTAAATCACCAAAATCCCTTCGCGGCAAAAATAGTTATTAACATTAACTTTATTTCATAAAAACGTGACCTGTTTTCTGATTTGGTACCCTTAATGAAAGACGTTGTTCTACGTCAAAAAATAACTATTTGAAGCCCTGAAGCAGGCCTGGGAGGAGCTGCACCTAGCACCTAGCCTACCGAGACCTGGCGGAACGCCTGTAGCAGGTTCTGAAGCCCAAAAGAGTACACATTAATTATGAAAAAGCTTTTCATTTACTTGAATTTTTATTTTCTGGACCCAACATGAAGTGAGCACTTTTATGTCGTTGTTTTCTCTCAATATCAATTGTTTTTTTCGCAAGACTTCAAGCAAGATTTTTTTTTTCAAAATACATATTTTATTAACCCTCCTGTACTCGCGTGCAAAATCATAACACGTATACTCGCGCACGGTGTCACAGACCGAAAATCGAACTTCTCTGTAATGTAGCCATTGTGTATTTTTCTGGATTTATTGGCATTTATTTGAAGAAGAGGGTATTATTGAATGAAAAAATTCCATAAAATATGTTTTCTCCGTCTTTATTATGTTTTAATAGTCATCTAATTCAACCTCCTCAGAATAGAGTAATTTTTGATACTCTAACACATATAACAAATTTCGAATTTTTCACTGTAATTAATCAAAAGTTAGCAACTGAATATAATTCATGGAAGTATAAAAAGCTATATAATAACATAAAAACGTATCAATCGATTGTGGTTTCATTGGAGTAAGAATCAGAACATAGCATAACTGAATGCTCGAAACAAACATATTTTTTAAATTTTATGCAGTTGTTGCGTGTTTTTCGGGTCTTTTATCGAAGAGAAGAATGTCTTCTAGTTAATTACCAGATGATAAAGGTTCTGGAATATAAAGTTAGCATATTTCTAATATTCTTTGTCTCTGTTTTCTTGGCAAACTAAGAATTAATGCCTTTTTTAGATGGGGCGTAAAAGACGATATAAAAGGATTTCTAGGAACTTGCTTTCCTTTTTCTTGTTTTCTTGTCGATGTTGTCCATTATTAAAAAAAATATCCCCGAAACTGTAACTGTTAAAAATTATCATAAGCTACCGATTAGTTTATAGTTTACTGTTTACAATTCTTCAACAAGTGAAATTCTTTCACAAGTGTGTATATGTATGACCATTATATTTAGCGAATAGCTATACGAAAGCCAAACATTTATATTTTGCGTATGAATTTATATTTTACGTATGAATCTAACGACGAATAGTTAATATATGGATCCGTTCAATCCAGTTACAAAAGGGACTGAAATCAGATAAGAATAGTCCGGTAATGATCTTATGCATTATATTCAATAAATATTCCACGCCACTAACAGTAATTTATACATTTCATTCAACAATATTCTAGAATATGAAAAAAGGCACTTGTCCAAAAAAGTTACTCCTATACTCGCGTCGGTGTGTCAGACCGAAAGTGTTAAAATGTGGCACACGTTCCCTTTGTACCAACACATGCGATACGCTAAACGATGACGAACGACGAATAACGAAGCTAGAGAGAATCGTAAAGTCGTAGTGTTGATATTTTCTGAGAAATTAACGAATTATTGATTTCCGTCTGACAGACTAATGCGCGAGTATAGGAGTGTTAAGGCACATATGGCGTTAGCTTGACAGGGCCGGGAGTTCAATATTTCGACAATTTTTGTCTTTTGACTATGTTAGTAATATGTAACCGATTACTCGCGGTTGGCTCGAGGTTAGTATTACAAATGTTCTCATGATTGGGATGTTGCAGTCTCCAGTGCTCTGTATGTGTGGCCGACACGTGATACTTCCTATTGGGGTGCAACTGACCATTAATCAGCGACGCCCCCCACGTATGATTTCTATGTATTCTATTCTACGATTTCTACGTTTCTAAAATAATATTTTGTATTTTATTCCCAATCAAATAAAAATAACTGAAAGCAACATAAACGCTAATAGTCGTCTCGATCGTATTAAGGGCACCCCGAATAGGTTGACATAGCAAAAATCTACAAAACCCACCTTTGATGTAATCGTTCACTTCCTTGATGGAAAGGGTTGACTATTATGACACTTTGATTATAAGCTGAAGCGTGTCAATTTACTCGGCTCTCATATAACTATAAATTTGTCATATTAATGTTATCCGAAATTGATTTTTCTTCAGCTGCACATCTCCCCGTCGGGAAGTGAAAGCGAAGATACGAGAAAGAATAAAACATTTCTATGCTATGTAGCGTCTGCCTGTTGGATCAACAGAGTTGCGCCTTTTGTCGTTCTGTCAACTCGGAATACCATCGGGACACAACGGGAAGTGTTGCTTCCTCGGGTGTTGTGCCAATGTTACGGTAGTCAACTCACCCTATGCTAATACTACTTGTGCGTTGTTGCATCGTAAGTTCACACTTTTTACCTTCTATCCGCAGATTTTCGCATTGAGGCGAATGGGAAACTCTACCCAATACATGTGTCAAATGCATACCTTTGTGCAATAGATTCGTACCAATTCATACAATAAAAAATGAATAAAAATAATCCATTCAAAGGGTTACTCTCTATTTTGTAAACTGTTGTCATTTGCAAGAAACGGGGATGATAATTCAAAATATGCAGACAGTTATATTATTGATTGATTTTGGTGGAATTTACTGGAACTCTAGGCATGCACTGTTCCTCATATAGTTGATTTTCGATATATTTGTTTGCATATAAAAATAAAGTTGCAAATATTTGATGCTCCGTACTCTAGTTACTCTAATCAACGAAACTATTTTTGCAGTTCAATAAATAAACTGTAATTATGAATGACTCATGGCTGTTTGAATTATTGAATTGTTTGAATTATTAATTATGAGTGACTCATGGCCTGGTCGAGCGATACTTTGCTTTCCACGATGAAGCCATATATAAAGTACATAAAGTTTTAGTTAAGGATGGTCAATCCTATACAAGAATTACATTGTTCCAATTACTCTGGAAACTCATTGATTACAAACATAGTGAATGGAAGTTCGGGACACAGAGTTGTAAATCTCACTGCTTTTAAATCAGCATCTTTTTTTTTCGTGCACTTTAACATCGTAGCGCTGCAGAAAGCCAGAAAAGATTTAAATCCACAGCCTTCTTTGTATTCTTCTTCTTCTTTTTGGCTTTAAGAGGGACTTCTTTGTGTTGTTAAATTTGCTGAAACGGGCTAACCCCTTCCCGTATTATTTAATACGTCACACATCAAGTTATTTAACTAGCCTGCTGAGCGTTCTAGCGCCCTATGTTATTCAAGTACCCACGAGTAAGACTCGATGTTGTACGGAAAAGGGTTAACTAGATGTTTATTATTATATAAATACATTAATTAGATAGGCTTCTGACATAAATTATTTATTATTCAATGGCTAAACAGATTTTGCCATTTACTGGTGTTAATATTTATTATTAAATAAATTTATTTTGAATATGTACAGTAAGGAGCTAATCAAGTGCTTTGATATTAAAATTTAATAATATTCAAAAAATGAAGTTAATCGATTGGCAAGTGAATTGGTGAGGCAAAATATTTGTAGAACAAATCTTTTGCCGAAAAAAAATTGTTTGAACAAAAATGATACGGGGTGCGACATCCAGGACTCGACCGTTGTCGTTGGATTACGAAAATATTTCATGATACATCGAAAATTTAGCTCTAGTAGAAAGTTTTGGTGTCTTTCAAATGGACATGGTTTTGTAGAAGAGGCTAAAGAAGGTTTAATCACAATTTATTGTTATCCTCGCGAAAACAATGCTCAAACTGGCCGTATGTCGATTTCTCTCCGTTTATGTCAATGTGCATTATACTCAAGATGCTTCTCCTACTTCTAGAAGATCAAAACCAACATTATCGACACACACTGCGAGCACAGGCGAATATTTCTTTGGCCCACCACCACCATTATCTACCTGCGACAACGCATAAAATCAACATACTCACGTGTGATTCAAACAAAATTAAAACAAAAAAAAAATCGCGCCTTCTGGTATCCGGAAACAAAAATTGATACGAAAAAATATAAATTAAAAAGCGATGTAATATCTTTCAACTGCAGTATGTTATCGATCCTCTCGTACTTCGAATCGGGCTAATCTGCTGTGTGAGTCCGTTGGCTGCTCGCTGGCTGAAGCGAGAATAGGGTAAAAAAAAAAGAAAAAGAAAAATCATGCATTTAAGGGTTAAGCTATTGGAATGAACATCACATCTTAACCCGAACTTAAGTCCGATAGGAAATTTTTGATCCATTTGGATCAAAATGTAGACAAGGGAGATGACGCCATCCGTCACAAACTGTTTGAAAATTTTAATATCAACTCCCAACATATCAGAAACCTCTTTGAAAGTATGCCTCGACGTCTGTAATCCGCGATTGAAGCTAAAGATGGCTCAACTAAATGCTAATGTAAAGAAGAATCAGTTTTAATGGTGAATTACAGTAATGCACACTTTATTTTGTACACAAAATTTCTCCAATGAAAGGTTTGTTGCAAAAAAAATTTTTTTTGTTAGCAAAAAATATATTACTCAAGTTTCAACTTACTCTTGTGTTTGATGATATTTATATATTTTTTTAAAATTTTTGTTTATTTACTATGATTCTACATCCCATTGAGAGATTAGATCTGATTCACAACTTTTCGCCAATAAACCCGATCCATGGCTGCAGTTCTCCAACTCTCGGCTGCACCGATTCTTGCCAAGTTGTTCCTACCGGATTCCCAACATGCCCTGCCCATCGCACTCGTCCAGCCTTCTTCCTTCTTCATACTCCGTTTTCCTGTACACCACCGTATATTGTTCGGAGTACTTGGCGTTCAAAATTAACAAGCGCTTGTCCTCTTCAATCATCGTCCATGCTTCGTGCCCATAGAGAACAACAGGTCGAATTAGGGATTTGTACATGTTATGCTTTGTACGGGGTCGGAGTTTGTTGGACCTCAAGGATATGCGGATAGTAGGCACGACTTCCATTGACTATGCGTCTTCGAATTACACGGTTGTTGATGTTGTCAGTTGTTATCAGCGAGCCAACAAGCGGGTATACAAGTCGGCTACCATCGCATGTGTTCTTCCGATTATGTTCACGTAGTCGGCGAAGCATATACACTGACTAGACTTGTTGAAAATCGTGCCCCGCATGTTGAAGTCCGCTCTCCGCATAACACCTTCCAGCGCCACGTTAAAGAGCTGACAGGAGAGTCCATCGACTTGTCGAAGTCCCCTGTGAGTCTCAAATGATTCCGACAGCTCACTTGAGATCCACACACTGCCCCGCACATCGTTCATCTTGGCCTGAATCAGTCTTGTCAGCTCTCGGGGGATAGTCGTGTTTGTCCATGATCCACCTTGATCGTCGGCCAATTGTATCATATGCGGCCTTGAAGTCAACGAAGATGTGGTACGTAGGGACCTGATACTCGCGGCCTTTTTGTAGGGTCTGCCGCAGTGTAAAAATCTGATCCGTCGTCGAGCAACCGGGCATGAGTCCGGCCTGATAATTTTCCACAAATTACTTACTATTGGCGATAGATGGCGGAAGAGGATCTGAGACAGAATCTTGTAGGCTCCATTCAGGCATCATCCTTACTAGCTTTGTGGTTCTTTAGCTGATTAATGGTCTCCTTAACTTCACCCATCGTCGGGGGTGGTACGTCGTCGTTGTTCACTGCACCGGTGTAGTCTTCCTCAACGCTGTCTTAGTCTCCTATCTGCTCGCTGTTCAGGTGTCCATCGTAGTGCTGCCTCCACCTTTCGATCACCTCGCGTTTGTTCGTCAAGATGCCTCCTTCCTTGTTCCTGCACATTCCGGGCCGCGGCACAAAGCCTTTGTGCGAGGCGTTTAGTTTCTTGAAGAACTTCCGCGATTTTCGAGAACGATAAAACAGCTTCATCTCCGCTTACTCTTTCTCTTCCAAGCGGCGCTTTTTTCCCCGAAAGTTATGTGCCTTATGCTGCCTTCGCTTCAGTATGTATCATTCCACGTTTTGTCGAATCGCTCGTTGCTGCATGGCTGCACGTGTTGCATTCTTCTCGTTCAGGAGCGCTCGGCACTCATTGTCAAACCATTCGTTCCGTTGTCCTCGTTGTTCATACCCGATGACGGTCTCTGCTGTGCTGCTTATACATACTTTTGCTAAATCTAGACTGTTCACTACTAGGGTAAATGATCTTGTTTTGTCCGATTTGGGGTATTTTTACGCAACTAGTAAATGCAAATCGATTTTTCTTCATGAAAATCACACATAATCGATACGAGTTTGGGTTTGTTGAAAATCCCCAAGTCTCTATTTGCTAATACTACCATAAGCTGTTGAAATTATTCAAATTTTTATGTTTTTTAACGTTTTTCCTCGAAGAGGAAATGGTATGATCATGGTTTGACCACCTCTGATCATGGCTTCTCCAAAAAATGATCATGGTTTGTCCGGTTTTAGAAATCACCATTTTTGAATGGAAACATTCGAATTCTCAAGTAGATGTTGCATTTATCATTGCTTGAGTTTACTGTCATCATATTGATCCCTTCCTTATTTAGGCTTTCTTCAGAAAATTGCCTTTTCTTGGGTATTTTAAAAGTGTTACCCTCAACACACTCAATACAGAGAAACTTTATTTCTGCTATGCGCGAAGGACACAATAAACAAACTGCAGCGCGCCAAACGGTTGCCATAGAAATCATGTGGACAAAACAACATTATTGAATTGCACAACTCATGATCAGAATTGAGTTCATCAAAACGCGTTAATTTAATGGTTTAGCTATGTAAATCTGATACAAATGGTGTGCAAGCATGATGTTTACAATATTTATGAGTGTTGACACAAATAGAAGGTGTATTTTATAATCCTTTAAAACATGTGATTCCGTAAAAATATACCATAAAACTACTGTAAATCATGAAAAAGACAATTTTCTTTATATGTTTTGAAACATTCGATTACCTGATTTGACAAAGGTGTACTAAATTAGAGCATTCAAAAAAGTGGACAAACCTAAATCATTTACCTTAGTAGTTAAATTTTTCGAGCTTCCCTACGAATTGCGTTCGTTTAAGCCGTATCGTTGTTCAAGCCGATTTAGAGGCTTAGTTTTGTTATTATTACAATCTGAAAAGTTTGCTAGACGGTTACCGACACCTAACAAGAATGTTAAAAATATGGCTTTAAAATTGCGTAAATGCGAGCGAAATTCAATTCTTTTGAGGCACATGTGTCTTTTTTACAACAGGGAGCCATCTTGCTTTAGGAGCACGGTATTTGTTCTTCTTTTCTTGTAAATTCTCTTCAAAGAGAGACCCAAAAACAATTTCATCATTCGAACTAGGGATCGTCTATATTTGTTAGAATTATTGTTACAATTAAATTATCTAGAGGAAGTTGTAGAAGACGGGGAAGTTGATTCGATATGCTGAGGTTGAGAGAATCTTAAGAGAGTCCGCTGTTTTATTCGAAGCTCGTCGGAATATTTTTATGGCATTTTAATGAAGATGAAAATGCGAAAAATATTTTTTCTTATGTCCAATCACTTCCGCGATAGAGCTAATATTTTAGTTTCGGATTCTTCCACCTGGAATCTGCTTTACCTGTCAAGTAATTCCAAGCTAGAGTGTATTAACTTTGAAATGGTTAGTGATTAATCATTTCATTAGCTCAATTGGCAGGCATAACGCTATTATTTTGTCCAAACCTATATGTTTATATATACTTTCAAATACACGTGAGTAAATAATTGTTCATGATTATCCATTCCATTCCATTGTCAGAGTTTTTTTTCAGATCCGATCATGACGACGGCAGGAACATTTGAGTAGTAGTGAAACAAAAAGCTCCTACTTGTACTTCCGCTACTTATCATCAATAATGACTAATTTCGCAAGATTCTGCGCAAAGCATTTATCATCATTTCGTCACACCGCTGCTCTGGGGTTCCGATAAGTTTACACATGTAGTGATGAGAAGAGCATGAAAAGCTTTTCTATTTTTTTTCTAAAATCATGTTATACTTGTACTGCCGGTTCGTCGTTCTTTCACACCAATACACAAGAGAGCAACGCCGAAGCTGCTCAAAACTGCTGTTGAATCAATTTGATGGAGGGTAGAATCCGTATGTAAACTGTGGTATGTTAGGGATGTTGTTTAGTTACCCTTCCGTTTTCAGGAACGCGTGGGTCCGCGACGAATGCGGTAATTTCTCGAAACCATGTATGTAAAACATTCTCCTAATTTCATTTTATTAGTTCTTTTATGGAAATTAATTACGCAATAATGAATATGTGCGTTCAGCAATTGAAATTTTAATCTCAGTGGACTTCTGTCCGAGCTGTTTTCCGCCAGGCGTGCGAATGTTGAATACATGAAATGTTTCTCGATGATTAATGATTTAAGCTTGAGAAAGATGTCTTTGGACATTGTTACGAACGAATATCTTGTTGGACTTTCTAGAGTTTTCCCGTGATTTTCACAATTAAAACGAAAGGAATGGATTATTCAGCGTGAAACAAGACTCTGACCAGCATGAGAAATTTTTAGATCGAGCCGCGCGTCTTCCAAAACATTAACTTCTCCTATGAAAATATTGAACATTTCATGTATGTGCGAAAACTCATTAGACGCGTTGAAATTGAAACTCAATCCTACGTTACAGTGTACAGTGTGCTTCGTGTGGTATCTATTTTATGTCCATAGAAGTAATACGTTCCTGGAGAAAACATACATTTCCCGACTTTATATGTATATGCGTTTACGAATAACTAGCCAGACTGGGAAAACACTATAGCACACCCTGGTATACGGACAGCCATCCGGAAGGGTTACGGCCGCCGACGCAAAGAGAATGTGTGTGAAAAATTGAGGCATTCATGGTATTTCACAAATTAACCATCAACACACATGAGGACGCCGCTTCGTTTAATTAAGGCAGATAATCGATAAATCACTAGACTAGCGTTGAATTGGATTTAATTAAAACAATTATTGTTGTAAAATAACGTTTAAATTAAATATTTATCTGCTCTGGAGGCAACGCCGGTATGGAATTGTGTGTGAGGACAATTCAAATCTGCATCAGTTTTCGACGATGTCATGTTTAACTAACAGTCGGTATGAGTTTGAACACGTTGTTCCACATCGAGAAACGAACAAAGAACGCCGCTGAGGGTATATTTTCAAACAGAATAAATAAAGTATTAGTTCCTCTCATATAATTTGCCACAGCTGAAGCGGTAGAAATATGTACTTTAATTTCTGATTTGTAATTCTATTCTTTCAATTCCAACAAACTAATTGAGTTGCAGGACCCTAAACGTATGGTTGTCGTCAATTATTCACAGTTTTCCCACATCGACGAGCGGTTACAACAATTCCTTCTTCAAGTAATTTGATACTATATTTTGTTACAATCTGATGAAGATCATAACACACATCAGTGACGAAGTGTCAACAAGGGGTAAATCCATAACAGACAGTCTGTCCGCTGTCAGAGTGTTGATGGGACAATTAACATGGCACTGTGTATTACTGGCGCCTGCATTCACATTCAACACCAATTGAGTAAACATTATAACCGCCGTCGTTATTCAGTTTATGGTTTATTCTCGTTCTACATATTGCACGGGATTCGCTGCCTCGGTGTCTCGACTGAAAAGCAACATCTTCGGACGCAAATAATGATGAACTTTGTTTCTATTTTGAAGGTAATTTCATTATGCCTCTTTTAATGGAACACGAAAAATTGTGACAGTCAATTTTCGCAAGCGAATTTTCACCCAGAAAAATCATTCATTATAAAAATAAATAGGTCACTAGATTCCAGGTCCGGTATAATGTAGGGTATAACAATAATCCAACAATCAATATTTAATGTCAATGGGAGTAGATTATGTAGATTATCAAAATTATGAATGAAAATTAATTATCCGTATCAAGTTAGTATTGAATTTAAATGAAAAACTTTTTTGCAGTTGATAAAAAAATCTCATGCGAAAATTGTGTCTGAAGATAAGTTTATATCATAATGGTAAATGCTTCAAGTTATTGAACAAATTAGTATTCAATTTATAGCAATATAAAATTGCCTCCGATCCTGCCAATTACATTTTTCAAATACGAATGAATTATTTTAACGTTTGTTTTATGTCAAGGCATGGTTGCCTCATTTGCAAAAGAAAATTGGATTCGAGATTAATGGATTGCAGTAATGCAAAAGTCGATCTCGGCCGAATCTAGGAATCCGATCGAGTTAAGATCGATTGAGATTACGGAATATGGGTAAATAAATGGGGTAAAAGTTGACCCTGTCACGAACGTAAATTATTCAAATTCAACACATTCGCCTTCGTATTCAATTAGAAATGAGTTTTGGCTTCTTCCTGCAGATTCTTCGTCAACATGACTCAACAGTCATTTGCTATCTCACTCTACGACTCCACTATCTCATTTCATTCATCCCCGTCACATGGACGTTCCTCTCTCCCATGTATCACGTATGCATGTATCGATGTTTGAGTTCAACGTGGTTTGACAATTAGAAGTTTACTACAAGTGGGCTAGATTTTTTTTCATCCCCGTAACATGGACGTTCCTCTCTCCCATGTATCACGTATGCATGTATCGATGTTTGAGTTCAACGTGGTTTGACAATTAGAAGTTTACTACAAGTGGGCTAGATTTTTTTTCATCCCCGTAACATGGACGTTCCTCTCTCCCATGTATCACGTATGCATGTATCGATGTTTGAGTTCAACGTGGTTTGACAATTAGAAGTTTACTACAAGTGGGCTAGATTATTTTTTGTATCGTACACGAAAATTACTCACTCATATAAAATAGCGAGCAGTGAGGTATTCAGAAACTCTGACTCTGACTAATGTGAATTATGAGTGAGTGAGTGAATTTTGTTTAGAATTCCTCCCAAATTGCACGCTATTTACTAAAACTAACGCGAGGTACTTTATAGCATACATGATAACTGTCTAAGTTCGTTGGTTTGAGTTCAGGGTGGGTAGACAATAAACCGTTCATTAATGGTGTTTTGCATCTGAAACCAAGTTTTCGTTTCACTTTTAATGGAGATAAAAATAAGATTGTGTACGTGGGTAACAAGATTTATGTCAGGGGGAGTAGACGTGCGGATTGAAGTCAGGTTGAATGAAGGGCAGATTTGTATTTATTAGCCACGTCAATTAGAATAACTATTGACTAGAATAGTTCATCAGTCATCCTCGCTCTCAACGATCATCCATTCATTTTTTAGTCAATTCAAATCATGTTAACGGAGAATGCTGAAGTAGTCCTAGTTGAAGTGAAGCTACTGAGAGGAGGGTCGATTATCTTTTTTCATCTTCGGGCCCTAGTCTCAATGCTAGCTATCCTTGACACCGAAGGTCATATAGGTACTTCGCTTCTTTAATATTTTTCTTTTATTTTTTGGCTTTTTCACTATATCGATACTAACTCTTCATTGTTCGAACTTTTACCCGAACTCGGCCAATCATTCCTTGCATCTGCACTCAACATAAGCTAAGGAGTATTGACCTGTTTCCACTAGGGTAAGTTGGGGTGATTTGGACCACTCCTTTATCTCAAGAAGTACGACTCAACTTGGATTTTTTATAATGTCATCCCTTTTATTACTAACCTCGAGCCAACCGCGAGTAATCGGTTACATATTACTAACATAGTTATAAAGCAAACATTGTCGAAATATTGAACTCCCGGCCCCGTCAGGTTGACGCCATATGAGCCTTAATAAAAATATATATTTTGGATAAAAAAAAATCCCTTTTATTGTTGAGCCGTATGTACCCAACGTAAAAAAATTGGTAAAATTAAACATGTGGAGGGAAACATGAACATGAACAAAGCAAGCACTTTGATTGTCAGAAAATGTAAGTTTTCCGATCGTGGTTTTATGGTTTTTTTTCCGCTGATTAAATAAACTTTTCGTGTATAGTGCAACAAAGTTCTGTTCGCCTACAGAAGAGGAACAATTTGATACAGCGAAACTGTAAGTTTGATAACAATAGATGAAATTAATTGCATTTCATTTTTTGCATGTTGTGTGGGGTGATTTGGTCATGTTTCTGTGGGGTGAATTGGACATACAGGTTTGAAGCTTTTCTTAAGTCTAATTCATTCCAGATACCGCTGATTTACAAAAAAAAAGATGGACAGACAGCGTTGGAAGAGGGAGGAGCTTGAAAGAGTAACGCAGGCCATCAAGAACGGATTTTCTCTGACCAACCTTCGAAAGTGTTTGAAAATGCTCGAACAACAGTGAAAAGAAATATGCAGAATTCTGGAAGCTGGCCAAGACACCTGGTATCGATTCCAGAAAACTGTTACTGATTGTAATATTATCTAAAATTACTTTACATAAACATAAGTATGTTTTTTTTTCGATGAAACACACACAGGACCAAATCATCTCACAGACGGTCCAAATCGCGTCAAATTTTAATGTCCAAAAGTCTCATCTCTTTAAATTTATGATATATTTGGTAATCTGAAGCTTGATATAATGATTAAACATTATTGATTGAGAGAAAACAAGTGTAACTCAGTGTTCAATGTAACATTTTTTATTTAGACTGTATTGGTTTGGAAATATTAGATGATTTGCTTAGGGGATCCAAATTTCTCCCACTAACCCTACTTAGAAATCACAGTCGTGCCATCGCCGTGAAGTTCAGTCGAATTGAAACAGTGTTAGCATGCCAAGATGGACCAGGTAAGACAATGCATATCAGATTGTTCCAGAAAAGTACTAGCTTCCTCTGAAAGCACTTCTTTTATGAAATTTCCTGGTTCCGAGTGTCCTAGTTCCAGAAGCTACAAAAGTATCACTTTTCAGACCGCAGTTAAAGATTGCTTACCAAACGAGGAGGTTTTTCGGGAACTTTGACCTCTTGTTTATGTTACAGTTTGCCGATCAAACGGAGTTGAAATTGTCTAGCAGGGATCTCTTCCATCGACAAGTTATCAAAAAAAAAAAAAAAATCGTTAGAATGAATGTAAATATGAGGTAGCGAATCTGGTGAGCCGCATGTGAAAGAATTTCAAAACCAAATGACTCAATCGTTCCCTTGACTGGTTTTGCAGTGTGTGTTGGAACATTATCACGCAACAAAATCATTTTGTGTTGCCTATTTTTGATAATCTGGTCGTTTTTCATCCAAAGTTCGATTTCTCATTGATCATTTCTGGTCATAATCACATCCCGATGGAAAAATGACTTCTTTTTGAACCTGGCGAGCAGCATTTCATACAATTTTCTGTTTTCCTGCTGTCTTTTGTTCATCTAATGTAGAACTAATTTTCCGATTAGCTGAATCTTTCCCATGGGCATGAAACATATGGAGATAGCTTCGTGAGTCATATTCATTTGATCCGCAAGTTGTTGCAGCGTTTCAGTGTCATCTTCGTCTAAAATTGCTTGCAGTTCACTGTCCTCGAACTTTTTCGGAGGTTTTCCAAGCTTTCCGTCTCTCATGTCAACATCAAACTTTTTAAATTTTTTTAACCACCCGAAACACTGCGATTTTCCAGAGGTATGTACACCGTATGCTTCTTTGAATCGTAGCAGAAAATCAATGCTGACCGCAAATCTTGTTTTCCAAGCACAAAAACATGTTCAAAGCTCTGCTATCATATATTGCAGAGTAAAACTTGCTTTGTTTTGAGTTGAAATCTTTTGCTAGATTTCAAAATAAGGCAATGTTGCCAATAATGTATGCGATGCAATAATGCATTCAATTGCAATGTAATATTATATAATTCTCATCACATTCAAAGTTAGAGTCATTTGTTGGAAAATTCCTGTTTCATACATTTATACCTGGTATACTGGTCGCTCGTTTATAGAAAGCTGGGACAAACGAATTTCGAAAGTGGTTTTCTCACCAAGCAAAAACACTCACCATAGACAGAAACAGCTTCATTTGTTGCCAGGTCCGAGCTAAATTCCGTCAAGATATATCGGGAATTGCGTTTTTAATGAAAATGCTTTGTTTCTCATCTAACTTTATATTATTGCCTTCAAAATAGGCCCCTTCTGAAGCAATACACTTTCTTCAACGAACATTCCAGTCATAGAAATATTTCTTATAGCTGTATTCACGAATATGCCTTCATTTCACCCAGCGAATTAATTAATATGCCATTAATTGAATGCCACACAAAAAAAGTGATTTTCAAAATGTGTACCGAACAAGATTTTTTAAAGCTACTGGTGCACGATTTTTTTATGCGACTTTTTTGTGTCGCACAAAAAAAGGTTTGCCTGTATATTTGTTCTTTATCGCAAAATATTAGACCTGTTTTTTTATTTTTTTCATTAGGGTGCTTATTTTCCATTTTAGGGTGGACCAAATAATTCATTTTTTCGTCTTTTCTTGAAAAATTACTTTTTTCGAAAATTTATAACTTTTGACCTACTGGACCGATTTAGATGGTCGATATATCAAATTAAAGAAAACTAGTTGGTATTTTATAGAAAAAAAAATACTCGCAAAAACTTTGGATTTTGTTTTTGTAATTATTGATTATATTTGTTTTTTGTTGTTTTCATGACTTTGGACTAGAGAGGACTATTTTTTTTTTATAATTTTTCCTGAAAGCTGAGGTTTTTTTTACATAATATATCCAAAATTCAGAGATTTGATTTTTGTCGTTCTTAAGTTATAAATTACCAAATTCAACCGATGGTCCGAAAGATAATGTTTTGCCTTTTCTTCCAAAAATGACGTTTTTTTTAAATTTATGCTGGACCGATTCAGATAATCGACATATAAAATTGAATCCAATGAGCTAGTAAAAATATTACATTTGTAGGAAGATTGGATTCTAGTCGCATAGATCATATTGAACATATTGAGCATATTGAACGAAGACATAAAACAAGCTAAATTTTGAAAATCTTGACTCAAAAACGAAGAAAGATACATCTTTGATTTTCATATATGTTATGTAAAAAAACTTCAGTTTTTAAGAAAGAATTTAAAAAATATATAGCGTTCTCTATCTTTAACCGAGAAAACTATGATAAACTAACAAGCTTAATAATTACGAAAACGAAAATCCAAATTTTTCGAAAATGCACAATTTTTTCAAAAAAGACTAGATTATTGGCTTCATTTTGATACATCGTTCATCTGAATCGGTCCAGTTGTTCAAAATTTATGATTTTTCAAAAATGTCTTTTGTGGAAAAAGTGGGAAAATTTTGATTTTTTGAACCGTCGGTTAACTTTGAAATTCAAAACTCTAAAACGAAAAAAAAATCACATATCTGATTTTTGGATATTTTATATGTTTTTTTAAATTTTATATATTTCAAGAAAAAATAATAAAAAAATATAACGCCCTCTAGTCCGAAGCCATGAAAATAACAAAAAAAACACAATACAATAAATAGTTATGGAAACAAAATCCAAGTTGTTGGCTATTGGGATATTTTCCCAAAACTTTTCGCTATTTGATATATCGATCAATTAAAACGGTCCAGTAGTTCAAAAGTTATGAATTTTCGAAAAAAGTCATTTTTGGGAAAAATGCGAAAAAAATGATTTTTCGGACCACTCTCGAAAGGAAGTGGGCACCCTAATAAAAAAAAATGCGGGTCTAATACTTTGCGATGATGAACAAATTTACCACTTTTCACGGAATTCTGAGGACTATTGCATCGGTTTGACATTGAATGGCTGTATTACTAACAAATATGATAAGAAAAATTGTCAAAATATTGAACTCCCGGCCCCGTCAGGTTAACACCATATGAGTCTTCATAAAAATGTATATATATTTTGAAAAAAATAATGTCTTCAGCCACTTGAAAAAAAAGCCACGATGTATAGAGTACTAGCCGTGCTGCGATTTTTCTGCTTTTATGCGACGCACGGTTTAGTGAGAAATATTTAATTCACGGGCTAGCTCTCCCAAACTTAGATGACGATTCCCGAGCACCATTCCATTTATTCTGTCGATGTTTTCATCAGTTGAAAATATTTACGTGACAAATCGTTCATCTCTTTTCGGCCATCTCTGAATGACTCATACAATTCATACACATACAGTGTTTTTCACATAGTTGTGTCACCAAATGTATTCTGTAAAATTTTCACTGTTACGACAAAAGCAATTTCGTTTGTTACACAAAATTTCACACAATATTTTTGACCAATAGAATTATCGTTCTAGCACCCTATATTATGCAAGTACACCATGAGTGAGACTCGATGTTGTACGTGAAGGGGGTAATGACGCTGCACCTAAAATTAATTTCCATTTTTTTGACATCATAAAACATCACTTTAAATGAGCTCAAAAATATAATAAAAAGTGATATGAACCCATATTACTATTATTTTTTGTGTAATTCCAAACTAACATTCAGTCTGAGAGAATGAGAAGTCTGCTCCCACACATACAAACATTTTAACACTCTTAAAAACAAATGCTTTTATTTGTGCACTGATAGTAGTATCAATTTAAAAAAAGTGAAAAATGTTCAGCGGGAAGATTTAAAATAGAAAATTCTTGGTTTGCATTCCACTGAATGTATAGGGCAAATGCATAAGCAGTTTCCAACCAAGATTCCAGAACATCCAGAGAGCTCCTACCGATTTGTTTGGTATAGCGTTATCGGGATGGATCACAAATCTCTCCTATTGGCCAAAGCTGACCACTTCTGAAAAATTGTTGCTTTGAGATGATCCTATTGTTGGCAATACAAATCCGAACTAGATGATTGACTCATAGTAGATATTTCTGTGCTAATCACCCCGAACACACAGTAAACCCATTCTGAGTATCAATCGTGACTTCCCCAACTTTGTTTTTGCGTCAGTCAGTCGCGTTTCCAGTCGCGGAAGAACTTTCTTTAACAAAAATAATGTCTGTTTTAGCGCTATAATGTAAACAGTTCTAAAAAAAATGAAATTTAGAATTCCGCCGTGAGATTAGCGCATCTTGTTCTACAAACGTACAAAATTTTCGATAAATAATGTTTCCAGATTATTTTTTCATAGTCTTACCAAAGACATACTAATACATACGTTTTGTTTTTCTGTGTCTTAGATTGGTCCTGGTTCCTTCTGTGGAATCATAAAGAAAACCAGAGCTCTGAAGGAATTCATAACTTATTAAAAATAAAAATCAAGAAAGTACGAAAACCAAAAAGCTATAAAATTTTGTAAAATATTGTAAGGAATCATAAGGAAAATAACTGTTAATAATTGTTAGTCGTAGTACTGGTTGCTAGTACTATTTGTTCAACGGTATCGCTCTTGTATACATTTCTAAATAACCAATCCCAGTGCATAACTTGATAACTAACTTGTAAATTGTATTACCCCCTGCCATTTTTGCGAGCACCGCATTTGTGTGCTCTCGCAAAACATCCCTCTGTTAGGTAATGGAAAATTGTATAATTGGAAATTGAATTGATGAAAAGATTTGCTCGGCGAAGTGCTCCCTTGAGAGGATGTATTTTTAATGATATTATTTTCGTTTCGCTTTCATTTTCGAAATTTACCTTCCTTCCACCATCGTTAGCCGTGTTGCATCTTTTTATGCTTTGAGCCATTTTTGGTGGGCCTCTGTTCTGCTCTGTTCCACAGCCCTCCCTGCGAAGCGCTGCTTCTCATTCTCAAGCCTAGCAGGGATTCATTCTGTGGCACACAAATACCATAGTTCTTAAGGTCTTACTCCGGAACACCAAGCCCCTGTTCTATTGGCGCTCTTGGTGATTAAATAATTGGATTGGGTAATACAGATGGCTGTGCTGACTATGGCGAAGCAGCGATATATTGTTTTTTAAGTATTTCGAGGTTTGGTGAGACGCTTTGTACTCTGGATTCTCAACAAAGAAAATGTCTGCCACGCAGGGCAATATGGTTCGTTGTAATAGTGGTTATTTTTGTTTTCAACTTAATCAAATGAATTTATTGAAATATAAAGCTGCTTTTCACAGGTTCGAATTATTTGCTGCGTAAAAATCCATACAACCCGAGAGTATACATGCAAGGCTAGATTGTCTGCTATTTAAGCACAGTTGAATCAATAGTATTTACATATTGACGGTTGTTTGCTTTGTTATTGAATGCGTTTAAGAAATAAGCGAGATGTCTGTTAATCATATTGTGATCATTCCAATGAAGCTAATATTGAATAATGCATGATAGAAGATGGAAAACATCTGAGCATTTATTTCTGTCGATATAATGAAGTATTTATTCGATATGGCTAATATGAATGAGTGACACAGCCGTTTATACAATACAATACAATATCGATACTAATAAACGTTAAACTAAGATAAGACGTTAACACAATTACTTCATTTTTTTTTAGCATTTTCTCCTGGCAAACAAATATAATTTTTCGTTCGGCGATTATCGGGCAAGTTTCTCGTGGGGATCAAAAGCGATAATTTTAATTAATCGTAGGGGGTCTCCGTAGCCACATTGGTTGCGCGTTCGCTTAGTAAGCGATCGATCGTGAGTTCAAAACTCAGGACCCCCATTGACCATCTTTGTATTGTTACAGAATAACTACGTCCACGCAACAATCATCAGCGATGGAGATCGATCCACGGTCGAAATAAGATCGATTCATCCATACAACTGCTCTGCTCTGCAGAAATATCGGGCTGCTGTTCTATAAATAACTCAACAATGGATCAACGACTGTCTTCGCTGTCCAGTCTTAACTGTGGATAATGGAAGAACAGATAGAAAACTCTTTCGCCTAAATGGCTACTGTGTAAATATGTACCATTTGCAATGGTATAGAAGGGAATATTCTAACGCCGAAAAATGGCAACTGTGTAATGTGCTAATTATAGATATGATAAATATGTGACATGTACACGATTAAAATTCGGCTCTGTTACAGCTAAAATGCTAATGAGCCTAAAATAAACAAAAGGGATAAAAAAAATAATTAGTCGTAGCAAAAAATGTTATTGCTTTTTTTCATGGCTTCAATAGATACAAATCTTCGTCATCATACAGTAGAAACCCAATTATTCGCGAGCGGATGATCCGCGGTGCAGATTATTCGCGCATTTCCGGAAATTTTCAGGGAGTCGTAGGCAAATGCTCTTTTGTTCTTGGTCATGGCTTTTACATTATTTGACCACTGATGTACACGACCTTATAGATGGATAGTTTAATGATTTTTGTATTGATTAAATATAGTTTTCATGCTGAAACATATTTTTTTTCATGTTTGCATATAGAATAAGTAAAGTTGAAGGTCCGACGAGTTAGATAAATGAGCTACTGCTAGGATTAAGGACCTTCGGGTTAAAGTCCCTTAAAAACAAGAACAAAAAAGGAATATTAGGATTTTGTGCGTGACAAGAGTTTGCTTGATAGGCAATATGGAATGAACTGGCAGATGTTCCGATGGGGAATTCATGACTTGTTCTTCCACAACTGTTGATTAATAGTATGATCTTGAGAAACCCAGTTGAGGAACATAATAACATGAATATCGACTAAAAAACAATCACGAGTTATTTGGAATATCCAAATTTTGATAAATAGAAATGTTTTGCTTTTTGGTAGGGTTAGCGTTTCTCACAATATGATCGTTTCAGGATAATGAGAAAAATAACATTTTTTTCACTTTTGATTTTGATTCCTATATACTCTTGTTTGGACGACATTTATATATTAGGCTGTCAAAAAAGTCCTGCGGTATTTTTTTTGAATTTTCATTTGTTCATAAAATTAGTTACAATCATCTGTTTTAAGTCAAATATGCGCCGGTTTGTTCGATGACTTGTTCCCAACGAGATGCCAACTTCATAATACCCCTGTTATAGAAGCTCGCTTCCTCGGATAGCCAATTTTCACAGGCCTCTTTTGTGGCTAACTTCTGACTACCTAGCTCGTTCGCCATGGACAAAAACAGGTGGTAGTCACTTGGTGCAAGGTCCGGACTATACGGCGGATGCAAAAGAACCACCAATCCGAGCTCCCGGAGCTTCTGGCGCGTCCCCAAAGAAGTGTGTGGCCTGGCGTTGTCCTAATGGAAGAAAATGCGGCCTCTGTTTATCAAAGATGGCCTCTTCTTCATGAGTGCTACCTTCAAGCGGTCCAGTTGTTGGCAGTATAGGTCCGTATTGAGCGTTTGGCTATAGGGAAGCAGCTCATAATAGATTATTCCTTGACAATCCCACCAAACACACAGCAGAACCTTCCTGGCCGTTAATGAGGGCTTAGCCACCGTCTGAGCCGCTTCAGCGGGCTTCGACCACGACCGTTTGCGCTTCACGTTGTCGTAAGTGACCCACTTTTCATCGTCAGTCACCATCCGCTTCAGAAACGGGTCGATTTTGTTGCGATTCAGCAGCGATTCACATGCGTCGATACGGTCAAAGATGTTTTTTTGCGTCAACGTGTGTGGCACCCATACATCGAGCTTCTTTGTGAATCCAAGCTTCTTCAAATGGTTAATAACGGTTTGATGACTTATCCCCAGCTCTTGGCCGATGCTACGGCTGCTACTATGCCGGTCTCTCTCGGCTAATTCAGCGATTTTGTTGCAATTTTCGACGACAGGCCTTCCGGAGCGTGGTGCATCTTCGACGACCTCTACACCAGAACGAAAACGTTGAAACCATCGTTGTGCGGTGGAAATGGAAACTGTATCGGGTCCATAAACTGCACAAATTTTATTGGCAGCTTGAGATGCATTTTTGCCTTTGTCATAGTAGTACTGTAAAATATGTCGGATTTTCTCTTTATTTTGCTCCATATTTGCGACACTATAACTCACGAACGACTTAACCAAACAAAACACTGTCAAGGACTATATTATAGCGCGCAAAAATACCTTTCCAACAAGCTATAGTATGACTCGATACAATGAATACAACTAGAACTACGCGCTTACAACGACACCTCGCGGAAATACCGCAGGACTTTTTTGACAGCCTAATATTTACCGAAGGAAAACATGCTACTTTGATGACATTAGTCATGAAATGCGTCGTGCAATACTTTGGGTTTAATATTGTTCATAATATATTTAGTATGTCATCGAAGAGTAACTCAGCTCTGTACAGAAACTACTCGAAATTGCAGGCCGATATTCTAGAAATGCGTTTTTCGAATGGTTTCTTCTCCAGGGTTTGGGACCATCATTTCACAACCCTAACCGTTGTGCCTAGTTGGGTACACATCGAGGTGGAGTAGTAAGCGAAGTATATTTGTTTTAAAATGAAAATATTGTGTCGTAATTATTTGGTATATGAAAAAACAAAACAATGTTTAAAACACTCACGGTTTCATGATGGTTCGAGTCAAAGCGCTCATGAAATCTTGCAACGATTTGTTTTTTTTTTAATAGATTACTTTGACTTATTCCTATTATGTAAAAGGTAAAAAGGTCCAGAGAGCAGCTGTAGAACAATACCTTCTAAGCAGTAGCATTTCCGGTGCTTAACTGCAGATTATTTTCCCACAATACACGCACACCAACACTGACAGCCTTAAAAATATCAACTTGGTATCGTAAACAATAATAACAGTTCGCTTGATCCTATGAACACGGGGAAGTGAAAATGACGCACAAAAATATCACTTTTATTCGCATTTTTCGATGTGATTATGCAAAAATACACTTCCACATGTTACTCATATTCAGCGGAAACTCCAAAAATTGTCTGCTTTCAACTTTCGGAAAATAGCGTTTTTACATGGATGTGGTAGTTGAATATGAACACGATTATCGACGTCATGATGTTATTTTCTATGGCAGCACATGCTATGTCAATTGTACACTCCACCATCTTCATTACCTATACATTGATATATGCCTATATAGACATTGATATATGCCTATATATTACTACTTAATTCTAGAAAAGAAATTTGAACTTTAGAAATAGATCTGGACTGCCATGTTGGTTAGATAACTAAACAACCACGGAATTAATATCGTATCATATCATAGAATTTAGAATTAGCGGTCAGCAGAAAACAGCTGGTTTGCATTTTTTTCCTCAATACAACAAAGAATAATGTTGCATACCATTCGGACCTTAGCCTTAGCTTACTTATACAACTATAGAACCACTCAATTTTTCTGTGTTTCCAGAGATATGTACAAGGTCGGTTGAATTGAAGTATATAGTGAGGAATATAATAACTATCTTCATTTATATGACTGGCCATTTAAACTTTATTGTTGTGTCCAGGCACGAAACATTTAAAAAACTAAAATTCCAGTGTTTCATAACTATAGAACCAGATGGAAAAACTCTCACTCCTTTACAAAATTAACGTCAATTTCACATGAATTACAATAAGTTTCTAATTCGTAGGACATCTTTAGTTCTCAATTAGTTCAAATAACAACTTCGGGGTGGTTTTTACCATGCTGCGCCATGTTGTATGGTATATCTCGTTCTACGCAGAGGATACTGCTAGTTTGAGCTCTTCAAATCACTCATACTGCCTGTAAACTGCATCTACTATTCGTACGATCACTCCTCATAAGTTCCTGGCAGGGTTTTGATTTGGTAAACAAGCTGACCACTCCAGAATTTGAAGTCCCTTTCCATTAAACCATGCCATGACCCTCCGGATTTTAAGAATTGATGCCAAATTATCCAGTTATCACATTGTTTTTAATGCAAAAACAGCAGTAAATGATTCGGAAATGATTCGTCAAATTTATAACTGTTCATTCGTGTTGATGGTAAGATATCTAAACCAGACCTCTTTAAGAAAATGCTCCTAAAACCATAAATATCTCATCTCCAAAGCTGCCGGTCCAAAAACTAATGTGGAAGCTAATCCCATGGGTTTCACTGTTTCAGGAGAACCTCTCTGATAAAATAAAATAATACTTAAATAGAATTTCTTCATAGTGGAAGGACTCTCGGAACGTATCATGTAATTTTTCAGCTCGTAACTTTGCAGGCGGTAGTTTGATGGTTTGAGAAATATTTTATGAAAAAGCTGTGGTTCAGATAGCTTTTCATCAACATGAATGCACAGTCAGAAGCGCAATGAAGTACTTCAGAATCATTTACTTCTGTTTTTGCATCAAAAACACCATGATAATGGGGAAATTTGACATCAATTCATAAAATCCGGAAAGTCATGGCATGATTAAATTAATAGAGGCTTCAGATTCTGGACTGGTCAGCTTGTTTACCAGATCAAAACCTTTTCAAGAACTTATGAGGAGTGATCGTACGAATATCAGATGCAGCTTACTAGCAGTATGAGAGATTTGAAGAGCTAGAACGAGCAGTATCCTCTGCGTAGAACGAGATAAACACTACAACATGGCGCAGCTTGGTCGAAACCACCCCGAATGGGTTATTCGAACTAATTGAGAACTAAAGAAGGTGCTCCCGTGGCCGAGTGGTTAGCGTCCCACACTATCATGCCGGGGGTTCGGGTTCGATTCCCGTTCAGGCCGGGGGATTTTTCGTCAAAGAAAATTTTTCCGGCTTGCACTGTGGTCACGCGTATTCTAGAGCTTGCCACTCCAGAGTACATTTAAGGCGTGTTATTCGGCATAGAAATCTCAAACAAGTATTACTAATAAAAATGACGCAAGTAATGCTACGTTGAGAAGGCAAAAGTTCCACTGGAACGTTAGAGCCATTCAAGAAGAGGAAGACCTAAGGAAGACCTACGAATTAGTAACTTATTGTAATTCATGTGAAATTGACGTTAGTTTTGTAAGGGAGTGCGAGTTTTCCCATTTGGTTCTATAGTTATGGAACACTGGAATTTGAGTTTTACAAATGTTTCGTGCCTGGACACAACAATAAAGTTTAAATGGCCAGTCTTATAAATGAAGATAGTTATTATATCCTACACTATATACTTCAATCCAACCGACTTTTTACATATCACCGGCAACTCAGAAAATTGAGTGGTTCTATAGTTGTGAAACGCAGTGTAGGACATTTCTCCGTTCTTTTGGGATATTTCGTGGCGGACGAGGTGAATCGATGCGTATTGCGAATTATTCTCCATTTGCCGACATCCACTCGTCCATTGACAGGATCAATGAAGAAGAGATGATCGTGAAAGATGGTGATACTCTATTATCTCTGGACGAAAGCCTGGTGTAGAGGATTTAATGTTAGTAGAGATTTTATTAGAATTGTATTCAGGTTGTTGTCCACCCATTTTGTATTTCAACGCAAGTCTCATTTATATAGGGTTCGCTACTGTAATTGTGGTCAAGAATATCATGATATCGAGAATGTTGTTTAATAATGTAAAATAAATTCCAACGAAAAAACTAATTTGAACGCCGATTTAGAGGTTTGAAAGGGTACACTGACGCATACCGGTTCGCGCTTTAGGTGTGATATTAAGTTTATGTTGACTATAAGCAGTAATAATTCCATTATTTAGTCAACTGTACTTCACCAAATCCACTTCTCCATTCTCCTTCCCTTTCCTTTGAATTGTCAACACTCGTTGAAATCAGTTCACTACAGGAGCCACCCAAACATGCAGACGCGCGCTCACGGCAATAAGATATCTGTGTTTTGGACACGGATAATATCGACAAGACAAGCTAGCTTTTTTAGGCCAGGCTTAGGTTTAAAAATGCACTGAAAAATGATGATTCATAAGCCATAAATAAAGGACAATCGATTAGTAATTATGTAACAACGGAATGATTGAATAAAAATACTTAAAAAGTTCGCCTGAAAATTGATCCTTGCCAGCCGCTCGATTGTTCGTATGTAGATCACCGTTCAGGTTCTTGCACCTATCGACATGCAATACCAAGCTTTTACGTGTACGGTTTACCGTCTAATAGAACTTCCGTGTCTCATTCGAACGGTAGAGCTGCACCAATTCGCCACAGTCTAGATTCCGCTGTTGGCCTGTTTTTGTTCTGGAAATTGAAGTCTGGTAATCCCGAATTTTATAGCGTTCCCAGTTCGCACATGTGCAATGCTGCAGCACTCTCGGCCATACTGCCTTCTTCTCGTTGGCCAACTGCTGACACTCTACATCGAACCAGTTGTTTTTTATGTTCATCTCTTAGCTACCTAGTGCAGCTCTCCAGTATTGCTCGCTACGTTGTGGACTTTGCTCCACACATCTTCCAGGGATGCTGCGCCTAGCTCCTTCGTAGTAGGCAAGTCTGTTGTTTGTTGCGCGTAACTGGCAGAAGATTGAGGAGATTTTAGCTGCTCATTTTTAACTCCTTCGTGGTCAGTTGTGTCGGTAAGGTGTCGATAGATTTGAGCGCATGGCGGGTGCTGGGCCAAAGCAATACCCACACTGCGGAAGGAGCGAATGTACATGATGTCCGAGAAAAATGTATCGTCGATGAGCACGTGGTCGATTTGGTTCCTGTTGATCTGGTGATCTCCAGATGATTTTGTGGATATTTCTGGAACAGAAGAGGCTGCGAAATGAATACACCATTGTCGCTCGTGCTGGTATATAAGGTTTTCGGCCCCAACCAATGGTCTAAAAACTTTCACCCTCCCAATTTGAGCGTTCATATCACCGATCACGATTTTGACATCACGCCGCGGGTATCTATTTTTCCTTGTGATGGTCGTGAAATGCTTAATGTTTCTCCTAAATCGATAGCACAGCTTTAGCCTGCTGCTGATTGACTGCAGCAAGTTGAGAACGTCGAGTGGCATTCGTTTCTCGGCGTTAGTTCCCGCAACAGGAATATCTCGAGTGTTCTTATTATAACGTGTACCATCTTTTCCACATCTACAAAGCTCGTTCTTTTTAGATATCTTTTTAAACTTTCTTCGATTATCTCGGTGGGGTCGGATTACCGAGAGTGTATCCTTCGTGTACCTTCAATAATCTGACTTCTGCTAACCCGGAAGTGTAGAAGATGACATCAATGATGAACTACCTTCTGTTTATGATGAAGACTTTCCCAAATCCTTATTGATTGGCCTTCTTCTGGCTTTGCCAAAGGCTCTAGAATAGTAAACTCTATGCGAACAATTTTAAATGATGGTGCATTCCGGGAATTCATAGCAAATGATGATGTCGTTGATTTTGACAACAACGAAAATCGTGGGCATCCCAAGGTAAATTTATCGTTTGCCTGTTTTATGAAGAACCTGTATATCAGTGTGACCCATGTTATGTATAGACCCGATCTATTGGGTGTTTGAATTGATTGTACCCGCTTTTTTTCGTTAAAATAAAAATTTTATTTTTAATCCATGTTACATGTGGAAATTATGCAAAGTATGCTCCATCTGCAACTACAACCTCCGTTCATCTTCAAACAGTTTACGGATCTTCTGTCTGAAGGAGTCCACTTCTTTTTATGCGATCTATTCAACAAAACTGAACTGAACCGCTGGTCTGCGAGGAATAACCGTATTGACCGGAACGAGTGGAAATTTGAAGGAGCTATGTTTGATAAATACGGCGGGTGGGTGAGGGCTTCTCAATTCTGCTATTCCAAGTAAGCTTTAGCAACAAAAGCAAATATCGCATAAGTTGTCTGTTTTCAACAACTCATAATACTTCCACCGGATACAAAACAAGACCTTGTCACAACAAATATCTCGTTTTAGATGGGATGGACCTGGTTTCCCCGAAATTCAGAAATTATTCTTACTAGATGACAGATATCATCGCATATGTAAGCGTCTAACTTGCGGAGCAAAACTAGAAACCCTCATATGCACCAGTAAAATGTACAAAAGATACACCATTTTCTGTTTTAGATCGCAAGAAGAGACAATATTTCTTTGATTGTTGAACAAAATGCATATTGTTTCGTCAAAAAATGCTGCCATCTTAAATGAAGCTTGCATCCCAGCTTGTACTCAATGAATTATTTCCCTGCATTGTGTGCTGCGAGCATAAGCTAATGTGTGTTTCATCTGTCTATCCATAGATCCTCTGGTTGCCATGATACATTTGTATTCAAATCATAACAATCACGCCACCAACCGCCATTTGCAGTCGTCAGCGAGAACACCACAATCGTCCTAAGGCCTGCCTATGACGTATCCATGTAGGTATGATTATTGCTCTGGCACTTCTGCTTCGTGTATACACGGTAACCATAGCATCGGGGAACTGGCGTGCAATACGCTTTATTATCCAATCTAGCACAGCCTCCGACAATCGACAGCCGACAGTCGCAAAATTCTTAATGATTACTGGAATCCACTAGTATATAACCACAAACAAAGTGGTGCACACAAATGTGGGGAGCCGTAAATATCCTTTCGTTCTCTCTCAGTGTTTCTCTTATTTCTCATATGGTTTGTAAAGATTTTTCAAGCCAAAACCACTCCATAATGCTCATTAATGCTGCCTCTCGTAACAACGATGGCAACGAGACGGCTATTACCGCATATCATATCTTATGTACATAACGAGATCTGCTAGAGCACCCGCATTTCGAGAGATTATAGCAATAATTTGTGTTCCACAAGCCGAGGTAATTTGTATTGCGAAATTAATTATTGATTATGATTCATTATGATTTTTGAAATCAATTGTATTTTGAAGAATGAACATAACTAGTTGTTAACTCCGGTATTTCGTAGCAATAAACTTTATTATTTGATAGAATTGAGTTAAGTGTGGCGGTTTCCTTGGCCTTGGTCATGCCGGGCGGGAGCATCGGGTTGTGAAGATTTTCTTTCGAGGAAATTTATTTCTAATTGCACTGGTACTGGTGTTTTGGTACTTTATGAATTAAGAAGATGGAAATATATCATGAATTTTGTGTTTAAAAAGTTTAATTCGATCTTATAAAAAAATAATCAAGTTCTCAAAACTGCCTATCGGTTTTCTGTGGGATTATTATTTCATGAAATATAGTTTATCAAAGGTGAAATAGATTCAATCTGATATATATCGATAGTAAAAGGTTTCACTGCAACGTTTTATGAAGCAAATAGAAGCTGAATGATAAGGCTAATTGAATGCGTTATTGTTTGGTTATTATCTTTATCTGCAAAAACTATTAAAAAAATAAAAAAACGATTCAAAAACTAGAAATGTGTAGCTTTAGAATGATGAAGCTACAGACTTTTAAAAATCACTCAAAAAATCGATGTTGTACCTTGTTCCACTAATTTTTTAACAAGTGTCAGTACTATTACGTACTTACAATGTATCACGTTGATCCTGGCCACTGCCGTCTTCTGTTTTTGAGGTAACGTGTAAATTTCGTATCTAAAAATCGGTAATTTTGATCGATCCACAATATGTCAGGTTTTCAGATGCTAGAAGGTTTCTGAAGATCATTTTTCCATGTCCGTAACATGCCATTGGTCGAGGTAAGTGATAATCAGAGCATGCATCATCTGGTGGGTTAGAACTTCACTAGTGTAAAAGATTTCAAGGTTTCAAGAGAAATCCGAACAGTTCCGTTGGAAATGTGTCGAAAAAACTAAATGTATACGAAAAACGTAAAGGATTACACACGTACATAGTCCAAAAGTCACCGAATCGCAATAAACGGCTGATTACGGTGCTTTACACCAAGATGCTTATAAAATCGTATTGCCTCTTTATGGTTGACGAGATGTAGATGTATGTCAAAGCAGACTTCCAGCAGATTCCGGGTCTCCAGTTGTTTACTACTCATCATAAGTTTGATGTTCCTGAGGACATTCGAAAGCAGAAGATGTCGAAGTTTGCCAAAAATACATGGTTTGGCAAGTAATTTGCTCATATGGAAAGCGGAGCACCTCATTCGTGACTACCGATACGGCCAATGGGCAGGTGCACCGTAAGGAATGTCTCCAAAACCGTCTGCTTCCACTTCTAATGCAACACAAAGATCCTACGATCTTCTGGTCGGATCTTCTCTCTTGTCATTACTCGAAAGATGTTTTGATGTGGTACAAGGCTAATAATGTCAATTTCGTGCCAAAGCATTTCAATCCCTCAAACACTGCAGAACTGCGGCAAGTAGAGATGTACTGGATCATAATGAAGCAGACACGTGAAGAGGAAGGTTCGTGCATTTGGATATGGGAAGGACGAGATCATTCTGCGAAAAATGCAACATTGAAGTGCCTACATCCAAACTAGCGTTGGGAGAAAACATATCATCTTCGGCAGAGAAAATTCTTTTTCGTGTGCTGAACACATGCCCTGTATGTGACAAAGTATGCAAAAAAGTTTAACATTTAGTAGCAAAGCAGTATGATAATCTTGTACTTTATGCAACAATATATCAGTTCTCACTTTTTCTAAAAGAATTTTAATGTCTAGTGAATTTGTTCACGTATCCAAACGGTGCTCCTATAAATAAAACATAACGGTATTCAGTATAAACAAAAGTTGTCATCCATGCTTAACAGGCTTAATGGAAAACTCCATGTGTTGCGGCAAAGAGCATTGTTCTGTGTGTTCAAACTGAAAAATAGGCGGAAAATGGCAAACTAATTATTTTGTTACATGCGAACATCTGAACTGCATTTTGAGGACTATTAGCATATATTTTTGATATGAAGTAAAAACACATTAAAATACATTGTTTAGTAAATTCTTATCTGATTTTATACAAAAATAAATTAATCTTGTTCATCTTTCATAATCTCACAAAGTTATACATCACTGCCTTTCCAAGTAAAAATAATTCCGACCGTAAAGAGTTAATGTGTACTTATTTGCAATGTGTCTCTTGTTTCGCTTTCTCATATTGCTCTTATATTGTTATGGCAAATATTATATACTAGCTGACCCGGCAAGCTTCGTCCCGTCCAAAATTTGTTCTTTGTTATCAATACCTTCAAACATTCACGTTTTCTCACTAAGCGCAAGTTCATGAGTCCAATCGCAGAACTGTTCATTGATTGATCTTCTAATCGATCCCGTTGAATTTACCTTTCACTAAAAATTCCTAGTACTTCTACTAAAACTCATCCTTATAATATCAGATTATGTTCAGACACAATTCTCATTCAAGATTTCTCAACCACTTGCAAATAACATGTTTCTCCGTTACATGGAATAAATGTTTAATACAAAAAATATGATAGAATGAAGACATACCCCTCCCCTCTTCTCCCCTTAGAGAGGGGGGAGGAGTGTCTATTCACCATAGAAACATTTATTGCATCCCAAAAACCTCCACATGTCAAATTTGGTTTCGTTTGCTTGATTAGTTCTCGAGTTATGCAGAAATTTGTGTTTCAGGGAGAGGAGTATCTAACCACCAACGTATCATTTATTGCACTCTAAAACCTCCAGATGCCTAATTTGGTTGCATTTGCTTGATTAATTCTCGAGTAATGTAGAAATTTGTGTTTCATTTGTATGGGGGGAGGGGTCTCAAATTATCATGAAAATCTTCTCTGGCCCCAAAAATCTCTACATACTAATTTTCATGCTGTTCGGTTCAGTAGTTTCCGAGTCCATAAGAATCAGACAGACAGAAATCCATTTTTATATATATAGTCTATACAAATGCTGTACTAGTATGGGAGAGTAGCATATTTTTTGTTATTTCAAAGCTCTTACAATGCAATAAATCAGGATGTCAAAACATGTTCTTAAAAATAATTTTGGGTGTAGTTACTCTTACCAAATCCTCAAATTATGCAGTTTGGAATCTTTTGACGAAATAGAGCAGAATCAGAATCTGTGGCATTTAAGATCCAATTCAGCCGTAGGCTGAAAATGTCAGAGATGTTCGTCTCTGAGAAGTACGAGGAAAAGTCTTGAAGTGGCTCATCCAAGTGGCGGGAAATATGATCCCCTTGTATTATAACACCCTACGTGTTTGGGTTCGAGTAGCCGCCAAAGTGTTGGGATCTTCGAGTCCTAGATTTGCTTGTTTTGTTCGTTTAGTTTCAGCTTTCATTGTCCTTGTCCGTGTCTGATCTATATTTGGTCAGTTAGTTGTTGATTCAATGTCCGTGTCCACATGGATTGTCTTCAATGGTTTCGTTGTTAAGTTCGTTTGTTTTTCTTGTTAAGGGGTGGTTTCTCCTTATCGTTGCTGTTCTTTGGTTATATTTTGTTATACAGTCCGATGTCCTTCATGAATATCATCACTTTGGTGCTTGTGGTGTCATTGTCTCCAAGGGCGCCTCTGATGCTTCCAGGGATGTCATAAGTTATCCTCGGATTTTCGTACTGGGGACAGTGGATAAGTACGTGATGTTCTTAACTATAGTAAAAAATTGCGAAATGCTTACATTTGGACAACGGGCCAAATCTTGCAGCAGATTCTCCAAAAGTACCGCGAGTATCAAGTTTCTACCCATCCCATATTCATCGACTTTAACGTCACATATGATACTTCTTATCGATATTATCGACTTCAAACCCGCATATGATACGACAACTATGGAGAATAATGGACGAATCCTCGAAGGATGACCAGACTCATTCAACAACTGCAACGACCACCTATAGGCTAAAAATAGGAAAAAGGGCCGCCTCATCCATAAATATGATCACTAGCTGGATTGTGAGAACAAGGGTGCAAATCACTATTCTAAATGGTGTCCACAAAACTCTATCCCAAATCATCTTTCGCCGTTTATCACCAAAAGCACGCAGATCTGCAGTAAATTTTTAAAGCGAATTCATGTCCGATTGCTCGACGATGGACCAGATTTTTATATCTTGCGATCAGATCAAAGCCGCAAATGATACCATCGTCCGATGACAGCTATGGAGAACATGTACGAATGCTGACCATAAGAGTGTCCCACATCTAGTTGAATTACGGAAAAACCGCTGGATCAAATTACTCATTGAGTATTTTCTCTTGAAAGTTTGGGCAGAAGTTGTTTGAAGTGTATTGTTTACACCGTACTTTTATCGCTGTCAATTTTTCGAAAATTGGAAATAAAATGCGTCACCCGAAAATCAACTCTGCGAATTTATTTTGCGCAAGCACCTGGAAAATCCTCAACTCTCTTATCGGGAAATCGAAAAACAACGAGGAATCGCGCAGTCAACGGTGAGTCGTGTGACTAAACGTTCCTACAAAACTCTGAGCATCGAACGAAACGAGGAATGCGGTCAGAATGGGTCACAAGCGTGTCGTGAAAACGTTTAAGCGGAATCCCAATGCCTCGGTCAGGGATGTGGCCAAAAAGTTCTCAAAAAGGAACGGGAGGGACTGCATATGTACAAAGTGCAGAAGGGGGTCTTCGTAGGTTAATTGGTTGCGTGTCCGCTACTAAGTGAACAATGATGAGCTCATAACTACAGGGGCAGCTGGTTTATCTGGAACCTCAGGAACAGTGGGACTCATCGGTTGGAGATTGAACTCATCCAGCAGCGTGGATAGTGGCAGGTTGTGTGAACCTGGAGAGCTCTCACAAGCATCATGGCGTTGCTTCAACTGATTTGTGTGCGAGCAAATGAGATGTCCAGTATACAAAAGAACGTTGTAGTTTACTCGGTTTTTGCTCTCCACAATCGTTCCAGGAACCTACTCGATTGCGTTGCGTCAGTGACCAGATAATCTATTTCGACCTCCCGTTTGATGGTGTTGTGGCGTCTGTTGAACTGGGTATTTTGCTTCGTGTTCACTTCAGATGGACTTGGAATAACGTGGATAACAGGATCGGAGATGCTGTAAATTAACTATGTTTTCCCCCCTGACAAGCTTCTTGAGCCCCCTCTTCGCTATTATGAAGCAGGCATTACGGAAGCAGTTAAGGTTAAGGGCTCTTCGGAAACGAGAGTGGCGGGATATGTTGAGGAACGTAGTCACGCAAAAAGAGTTGTTGGAATCGAATCTGATGAGAGCAGGAAGAAAAGGAGTCTAGCGATTAAGGTGGAGCAGAAGGGGTTTCAATCGAAATAGTTTTGTGAAGAAGTTCCAATCCCATAATGGGAAGTAATATCATCAACATGTATTGACTTAATCGAGCACTGCGAACAAACTAAATGTCTCACGGTTGTGCCAACTTAGCAACGAAAAGAATTTTGATATTCTATTTAATCGGAAAATTTGAAAAATGATAACTTTCTAGTGCTTTTCTTACAGAGCGGATAAAAACTTTTCAATCAACTGAAATACAGGATACAGTGTGTCTCAAAAAAAATGTGAAAATTTATTCTTAAGGTTCAAAGCCATTTTTCCGTTTAGTCCGTTTAGAGGTATGGAATGGTGGAGGCGATCTGACGTAATGGCAAGATCCGCAGTCTCACGCTAAAGGTCACGAGTTCAATTATCACTCCCGACATTCTTCCAATTATGGAAGTAAAAGTGACGAACCAGCCAAAAGTGACTAATACATAAAAAAAAAGTATGGCATGGTGCTCCATCTTGTTGGAAAACAATACTATCGCGTTTATCGTAGTTTTCTTAAATCCACGAAAGCGTTTGATTCTTCAAAATGTCCATGAACTTCAGTGTTTACATTCACACCTGCTTTTATGGAAATAGGGGGTATTATCTATCCATTCCACACAATCGCTCGAATACGATGATTCCAGAAGGATGCTTGATGGTAAACTTCAAATTTCACATTTTCTGGAACATTTTCAGTCTTCATAGGTGAAATATACCTATCCGGTCGATAATTGGATACCGGAACAATCGAAAAAAGTTTCTCATCTGAGAACACGATGATCGGTTGCTTTTGAACAATCACCGCAACCGTTCCGAGCGCTCAAACCGCAGTGCTTTCATCCGTTCCGTTATCAAATGGCGCTTCACTCTAGTCCTGGACGATGCTTTTAAGTCTTCATTGACCAATCGCTGCATGGAAGATTTCGAAATATTCGCTTCTTCAGCCAACTTCCGAATTTATCTTACTGGATTTTGCTCCACTTTCTCCTTGACCGATTTCACCACTTTTGAAGGGCGTGCAAATCTTGGCCGGTTGCTACCTGATTTCCGTGAACATGGTAAATAGGAAGAGAAGGTTTCACGCGATAAACGGTAGCCAGATGGGGTAGCCGATAAAGCGTACATTGCACCACTACCTTGTTTACATCGCTTGACAGATGATGTCCAAAAATTATACACACACAAAAAATATAACAAAGAAAACTGACAAAAATTACCCAAAAATTAGTGAATTTTTTTTTTCGAAGTTTAATTGGACTTTCTTTATATACTGTATATAGGCAAGGAAATGGGCTCTCGAGCTAGATATTCAACTTGATAATACTCAACAGAGGTCTGTAAATCAATCGGCTACGTTATGATGAGGACGTTGTCGATGGCTTATCGTTGTGGTGGTCTTTGACGAACAGTTGCAAAGATGTCATACTATGTGAAATATTTTGTTTGGTTACTTGCTGTTTTTTTGGCAGTGCCAACTAATCGATTATTGACAGAGGACAAAGCTGATTTACGGAACATAATTAAAACGAACATCAATGCTCATCATTCCATTTCCAGAGCAACACATAAGAAAGATGTTTTCTTTTTATAGCTACCAATAAAACAAGTGCTCGGGACGCAGTTGTATATGTTCAAAAATAAAAATGCACTCCAGTAATAAGCGGCCATGTTTTTTTTGTTTGTTTCGCGATAAACACAATGTATGGGATAAAATACAGAGCGATAACTGCATTCCACACGAAGCGAATCAACAGCACAAAAGGAGTAAGCCATTGCAACCCGCCGACTCCATGTCTGGAAAATATCCAGCAGACTCGGCGGGAATAATGAAAGTGAAGAGAGCAAAACTCAATTTATACAATCTCATTATACATACTCAAAGATTTGATGTGCTCGTTTTCGAAACGTACAACCGCTTTACATAAAGGAACCCCTCCGTAGAGCAACATAAGCAGTAGGGCAATCATTGAGCTTTGCGCATGAGTCGAACTTTGGAGGGGAAATGACGTACAATGGAAACACAGCCAAAGCCGAAGGGGAAGTTCCTACTGAAGAAAATCACAAATGTCACCACACTGGATCAAATTTGCGTCTAACTGGGAAATTGCTACCTAATAGAAGGTACTCTAGGTAATTTGACAATGTTGAATGAATGAATCATCTGGATTGTGGATTGTGAATCATCTGGGTACGAGAGCATACGCATTTGGGGAAATTCTTAACGATCACAACTTTTCAGGGTTGTTTTGAATAAAATTATCGATAACAACAATCATTTTTATATGAATATTTTTCTGTTATTGATAAACTTTTTAATAATTTATAGTTTAGAATTAGAAGATGGGGAAACTTTGTATTACGAGCAGATGAGCTAGATGATGAGATGAGAACATCGTTTTCTATAGAAGCTGTTATGTATTAATATTGCGACGAAAGAGAGAGAGTGAGCTAATTGAATCGCCTAATTAACCACTCAAAGCCTTCGTGATTCCAAAAAACACATATCAGAATCCACGAAAAAATATATGCATATATTATCGCACTTATTTTATCCATTCCCACCATGGTTTTTTATCAATATTTGTTGACGAAATTACATTTGGGAATCAATGCTGGAGTTTATTTGAGTTTGTAAATATATCATACATTCTACTTTCGAGACTTTTAATTTCTTATGCGCAACGTTGAGTTTTTGGAAGCTGTAAATATTTTCACAACAATTCGAATGTTTTTATCTGAAAAGATATAATTGCGCTGACCTTCTAAAATTGATAATGTGCATTACAAACATATCCATTTCTTATCGACCTATTATTGGTTGTCTGGCGTCTTGTTAATATTTCGTCTCGACTTTTTAAAGTCGAGTTACTCCCTACTTATTCTGCTCTTCGAGTGAAGAGAGATAGTAATTTCGCTCGCCATATTCTGAATGCCGTCTTACTTTTTTGCTCCTATTTAACCCGAATCGAAAACAGATGAGGGCACAAACTGCAAATCTCGTCTAATGAAAAACTATAGTTACGTCATTCGCCCACGGAGTACTCTGTCTTCTTACGCCATTCAACGTGTAAAATAAATAGAACTGTTTCCCACGGCTTAAAAATGAACAACATGTTGGCCAATCGAAATTTGTGGCAACCGAAAATGTAATCAGTTGTAATCAGGTCAGCCCAAACATCAAAGGACAATGATAAAAATAGATTTGAATATCTTCAATGTATTATTCTACTGTTTTGACCGCATATGACCGAGTGAATTCCTAACAGCATTTGTCATATTTGGTTGACTCAACACCTCGTGTGTTTTCTAGCTGTTTAGGTAATGAATCTGCGTTCGAAGAATCATTTAAATCGTTAAGGCGATGTTTGAGAGTCATCTAAAAATGTCATATTGATATTCTGATGTTTTTGGGCATGTAAGTTTTTTGGTTTGATTTTGCAGATCAATAGCAATGTTATAAAAATAGGAATAGGCAAATATTGCAGATTTTGTGTTGACGTTGTGAGTGTTGAAGAGAAATAAGCTTTATAGTTTATATTTAAGCATAGCCCTTCAGGTAGTGATTATTGAACGAAAAATTTCCTAAAGTATTATATAATATAATAAAATAAGAATCATTACTCATCACTTCAACAAAACAAGAAACTTCTGCTTGTGTTAATTTGGTTTGCACGTTCTAATGATGCTAATTTCTTAGACCAGTGAGTTTTGAAATAGAAAAAATGTTTTCTGTGAAAACAATTGTGCGTCTCGATTCATTCCTAAATCTATTCGAGATATCAATCTTTTGCAGAACCGTTGCCTTTCCGGAGGCTTTAGTAGTACATACCTGGGAGACAAGCGCCAGTGGATGATCCAAATGTAGATTTCAAATGAGGAAATCCTGAAAATGAGAATAGAAGCACGTTTATTTGACGCATCCAATATGCTTTGATAGAATCAATAAGAATACTTCTCGATCAATCAATCAGATCAGATCAATAAACATTTGACATGATTTGAAAAAATAAACCAAGACTGAATACCATAGTGATCATTATTGAGTTTTTGTATATTTTTGATATATATTAGCGTGATTCGGATTTTTTGTCGATATGAAATTCGCGTTTCGCGAATGCCAGAGTAACTTTATCAGGTGTCTTATCACCAAGGAAACAGGCATGAAGGCAACTCGCTGATTTCTTCGAAAGTGCATATAGCAGTAACTCACCAGGTAGCGGACAATGTTCCATCGTTGTTCCTGAAAGAATGTGCGGAGAAAAAGTCGCTGTCAACGTATTTTGATAAATCGTAAATAGTGTGTCCCCGAAGCCATAGAAGACAAGATTCACTTTCAAGTAACTTCTTGTAATTCGCGTAGAATCTCCATTTTGTGCTGCTTAGCTTAAGTGTTTGAGGTATAATTCCCCAACGTTCTCTAATCAGCATCTCAAGTAACCATCTCCAAATTCCAATACGGATTTGTTAGGAAAAGATCAACAACGACAAACCTCATAGCGTTGACCAGCTTTATAACATCAGAAATCGAGAAAAAGCATCAGATGGACACCGTTCATTTCGATTTCTCCAAAGTGTTTGAAAAAGTTCTTCACAACCTCGTCGTCTCGTCGTTCCAGAACTTCGTCATCATGGTTGCCTCACTGGATCACCGAGTGGTTGCGTTCCTACCTAGAAACGAAAGGCGTACGTCAACATTAACGGTCCGTGCATCTAAGGGCAGAGTGCTGGGGCCACTCATTGTCGTGCTGTTAGTGAACAATCTCTGCTTTCGTTTGAAATCACAAAAGTGAGTTGAAAGTCACTATAATTAAAAAAAAATGATATCACAAAAACTGATTTACGCCCACGATCTGGAGATTCACAGATCCGTTGCATTTCACCTCAACTGCTGTGCACTTCAGGATATTGGATATGGAACTGAATGTAAAATATGTAAACCTATCGCATCCTCTCGATTCTCTCGAATCAAATTCGTGTATTCAATAGGGTCGGTATCCCTTGAGTGTGTTGTTTCCTTCCATGATCTCGGTGTGACTATCGACAGAAAACTGCTGTTGCGACGAACATATAAACTTAACAACCGCCAAAGCGTTTTCAGCGCTAAGATTTGTTCCAACAACTTCCGGGACATATCCGCAATGAAGACACTATACTGCTCATTAGCTCATGGTATCTTGGCCGATCGTGCGTGAATTCCATGAGTGCAACGTAGCTTCGTCCGTCACGCCCTTTTCTCATGACCATGGTCTGATCCAGCAAATATGCCCGTTTACGAAAGCCACTGTAGACTCATTGTTTTGGAAACGCTTGTCTTCAGACGCTCGAATCTACAACGGCTTTATGTCTTCGATTTGAATACTGGAAAAATTCCCTGCCCATCATCGTCGTGAGCGTTGTCGCCGTGAGCGTGAATTACTATTCATTAGACGACACAGAGCCTCTTATGGTCTCAATAACCCATTGGATGATTGTTTGTTCAACCATTTTTGTGCAGTTTTTGATTGAAATGGTAGAAAAAATGTATTCGAAAATTGGATTAAGGTTTTATTAGGGTAAGTTCAGTCTGAAGAATATTTTTTTTCACCATTGGAAATAAATAAATGTGTTCGGATGATGTTAGAAAAAACGCCCAGATAAAGGCTAACTCGCAGCTTCAAAGCTGTAATGTATTCGTGTAAATTCATGGTTTACGATATACGAAGTTCTCACTTACATTTTCGAACGAAAAAGAGCGTCGTGAATTAATCCTGCGCACTCATTTCGAGAATCGGGAGTTGTCACATCGGGACATCGGTAAGATGCTGGGAATCGTCCAATCCACGGTCAGCAGAGTACTAAAACGATACTTCGAGAACATAACCATCGACCGGAAGGTGAAGAACGGCGACAATGGATGCTCCGTCAGTGAAAAAGATCACAAGCGCGTAGTTAAGCAGTTTAGACGTGATCCGAGAAGTTCGGTCCGGGATGTCGCCAATAATCTGAATTTGTCAAGTTCATTGCGGACCAAGCAGCGGGAGGGCCTGCGTACATACAAGGTTCAGAAGGCTCCTAACCACGACGAAAGGCAAAACATGGTGGGGAAGACGCGAGCCCGGAAGCTGTACACCGAAATGCTGACTGTTTTCTACCGAAACAATGTCTTTTTTTTTTTTTCCAAAATATATATTTTTATAAAGGCTCATATGGCGTTAGCCTCACGGGGCCGGGAGCTCAATACAATTTTTCTTATTATCTATGTTAGTAATATGTAACCGATAACTCGCGGTTGGCTCGAGGTTAGTATTACAAGTGTTTTCGTAATTGGGATGTTGCTGTCTGCAATGCTCTGTACGTGTGCCCGACACGGGATACTTCCTATTGGGATGCAGCTGACCATTAATCAGCAACGCCCCCCTAGTCTGTACCTCATATCTAGCGTGGTGCGTCTTTCTCGACTCGAGGAATCCAGGATAGAATGGTCACTAGCCGGCGCAATCATCAGTTCGTGTAGAGTTGTCATGAGCGGTACAATCTTTGGCTCTTGTTGAATGATCAGTGGACTGCACAACCTTTGGCCCGTGTGTCTGTAAAGAGTGTGTGTATGTATTGCCGCGACTAAGTAAAAGTTTATCGATCGGATAGGAGGGATATGAAACGGGGACACAACGAAGGAAACATCATTAAACGTTGACATCGGCGTTTCTGAGGAACAGGTATAGATGAAGCAGAAGATCAAGATCACGGCTACCTAAGATATCCCGGACGGGGATATTCGATTGTCTGCCTTGTGCTATTAGTGCTCTAGAGAGCTGAGAGCGAGCAGCATGGAACCGGATACACGACCAGACAACATGCTCGATGTCGTGGTAGCCATCGCCACAATCACAAAGATTGTTTGCTCCGAGCCCAATGCGATAGAGATGCGCGTTTAGGTTGTAGTGATTGGACATAAGCCGAGATATCACGCGAATGAAATCACGACCTACATTCAATCCCTTGAACCATGCCCTCGTCGAGACCTTAGGGATAATCGTAAGTAACCAACGACCGAACTCATCTCCACTCCACATGCGCTGCCAACTTACGAGCGTATACTGACGAGGAATGTGGAAAAATTCATTATAAGCAATTTGCCTTTCAAAAAGAGTGCCTTCTAAAGCGCCCACCTTAGCTAGCGAGTCCGCTTTCTCATTCCCCGGAATCGAGCAATGAGAGGGAACCCATGCTAAGGTAATCTTGAATAATTTTTCGACCAAAACACTCAATAGTTGTCTTATTCTTGTTAGGAAATAAGATGAGCGTTTATCAACCTTCATTGAGCGGATTGCCTCTAATGAGCTGAGACTGTCTGAAAAAATAAAATAGTGGTCGATGGGCAATGTTTCAATTATCCCCAGTGCGTAGTATATCGCACCCAGTTCAGCAACATACACGGAACAAGGATCTTTGAGTTTGAAAGAGGCACTGGAATTTTCATTGAAGATGCCAAAACCAGTGGACCCGTTTATGAATGAACCGTCAGTAAAGAACATTTTATCAGATCTAACTATGCCCCCATATTCTGCCGAAAATATCGGCGGAATAGAATCTGAGCGTAGATGATCTGGGATTCCATGGATTTTTTGTCGCATGGACAGATCAAAAATGACAGAGGAATTGCAAAAGTATGGGAAGCAAACTTGGTTGGTGATGCCTGGTGAAGGGTGCACGTCGTGGGTAAGGTACTCATGGTATAAAGACATAAAACTTGACTGAGGAATCAGTTGGAGTAGATTTTCGAAGTTATCAATCACCAATGGATTCATGATCTTGCAACGGATGAGAAATCTGTAGGATAATTCTGTGAACCGAAGAGTAAGCGGGGGTACTCCTGCCAAAACTTCGAGACTCATCGTATGTGTCGAATGCAAACACCCCATTGCTATACGCAAGCAACGATATTGTATTCTCTCCAGCTTGAGAATATGAATCCTGGCAGCTGATCGGAAGCAAAAACTGCCATATTCTAACACTGATAATATCGTTGTTTTGTATAACTGAATGAGGTCTCCTGGATGGGCACCCCACCATGTTCCGGTTATTGTTAGGAGAAAATTGATTCTTTGCTGGCATTTCTGTTTCAAATACGCAATGTGTATTCCCCAGGTACATTTAGAGTCAAAATATACTCCAAGGTATTTGAAAAACATCGAGTGCTTGATCGTTTTGCCGGATAGGTGAAGCTGGAATTGGGCGGGTTCGTGCTTCCTAGAAAAAACGACCATTTCGGTTTTCTCCGTAGAGAATTCGATACCCAGCTTGAGAGCCCACGTGAACAGATTGTTCAGGGTATCTTGCAAGGATTTTTGCAGAACGGCGGGATTAGTACCCGTGATGGAAATAACTTCATCGTCTGCAAGTTGTCTCAGCGTGCAGTCTCTAGTTAGACAATCATCTATATCATTGACGTAAAAACTGTACAAGAGGGGGCTTAGGCAGGAGCCTTGTGGTAGGCCCATAAAACTGTATCGAGAAGATTTCAAGCTGCCATTATTGAAAAACATGTGCTTTTCTGACAGTAAATTATGAAGTTTCTCTGAGAGAATTTCCATGGAAACTGAATCAAATGCCCCTTTGATATCGAGAAAAACGGAAGCCATTTGTGTCTCTGGCCTAACAAGCTAACAAGCTTTGCGAGCAAATGCGATTTGGATTTCAGAAGATAGCAGCGCGAGACAATCATTTGTCCCTTTACCTCGGTGGAAGCCAAACTGCGTATTTGACAGCAAATTGTTCGTTTCGACCCACTTGTCCAAACGAAGTAGAATAATTTTCTCTAACAATTTGCGAATACAGGATAACATTGCAATCGGCCTATACGAGTTGTGATCGCAAGCCGGCTTGTTGGGTTTCCGTATGGCTATCACTCTCACTTGTCTCCAGTCATGCGGGACAATATTCAGCTCCAGAAACTTGTTGAACAAGTTCAGCAAACGCTGTTTTGCCAAGTCGGGAAGATTCTTCAACAAGTTGAATTTAATCTTGCCCGACCCCGGAGCTGAATTGTTACATGAGAGGAGGGCAATTGAGTATTCCACCATCGAAAAATTCTCATAGTCGCATTGGAGCGGAATGTCGCGTACGACGCTTTGTGCAGGAACGGAATCGGGACAAACCTTTCTTGCAAATTTGAAAATCCAACAGTCAGAGTATTCCTCACTTTCATTTGTATGGTTCCAGCCACGCATTCTCCTAGCCGTATTCCAAAGAGTGCTCATAGCGGTCTCCCTTGACAAACCATTGACGAACTTTCGCCAATATCCACGCTTTTTTGCTTTAATCAGACCTTTTAGTTTGGCTTCTAGAGCTTGGTGCTTTCGAAACCATTCCACTAGTCCAGTTTTCCGGAATTTTTTGAAATTCTGTGCTGGATTCTCCGTCACTCTTACATTTTCGGTAACAAGAAAGCCAACAGACTGGCGACTTCAAGACTGAGACGTAGATACTTTCATTACCATGAATGATATTCGCAGGACCTGAATACCCTGGGTGGTCTCTGAGATACGAACTGGAGAATCAAGCCGATTGCATCAATTGAACCTAGTTGGCCTGATAACCCCATCCCACAACATTCTCTGATCCTGTCCCGCCTTCGCATTGAACATATGAACCTCACCCTGGAGTAAGTACTCTCCCCACTCCCCACTTGTACTGAGACTACACGTACACGAGATGACACACTGAATCGTTTTGCACTGTGATCAACAAATCAGACAAATTCTGGAATAGGAGTATTACGTCGCGTAATGTTAAGGCCATCCCTATAAAAACTCCGAAACTTCTCCCTATCGAAAATTTGAGGGTCCATAATAACGCTAAACCTTTGTAAAATTGAAAAGAGAAAATATACTGAAATCGGAGAAAATATTGACACTTTCACCAATGATGAAATGAGTCGAGCCAAAAAATGCGAGCGTTAGGGTTGGGTTAGGGGAAGTTCAATAAAGTAATGATGTCAAAACATAACCAATAAATAACTGCTTCATTTCAAAATGATTCAAGAGAAACGAACTTAAGTAAAAAAAATATAGAAAGTTTTGTCCAAGATACGAATACATTGTTGGCGTAGGACTACGCTGTTATTTTATTGAAGTCGCTTTTTCATATCTTCGGATATTATTTTAGAATGCTGCGAAATTTTAGAAACAATTGTTTAGTAGGATAGTTTGATCGTCTCGAAAAGGTTTCTTTGTAGAATCAGTTGACAATAATTGATTGATTATTCATTATTGCCCACGCAGAACAATACACAAGCTGAACGTATGTCGCAATCTGTTGCACTGCATTGAAATTTTATTTGAACGTTATTTCGGTAACTTTTTTCGCTATTGACATACACTCAGTTATAGGCGATCATATACTTGTTGCACCAGTACCATTATTTCAAATCTCATTACTAAATCAATCTATCTATGGTACCGCGTGGAAACAACAAAATGGCAATACTTGCAAGTATCAAATATCATCAAAAATATGTTATTACGTATTGCCTCAGTGGAATCCCACCTCTAGACATCGTTCGTACAACGTAAACCATAACATTCCAGCACGACGTTCACGACGCAAAATGTTCACTGCTTCGAATATAGAAAAAGACTAAATATTCGCCTCATCAGAGATCCATTATTCATACCCTAGCGCGAATATTTTTCTTCCGCTATCTCTCCTCTTTGTGTATATTATCACGGCTGCATAATTTGCACCACAAAACAATCGTCCATCATAGCATCAAAACATAAGGCGATTGTTGCAACGTGACAGAGCCAATATACACGGGAGCAGATAAAAATGGGGGTTTAGCGTAACGAAGATGTGCTCGTGTCCACAGCTCAAGCCGAAACGAAGACATGTGATGACGCAAAATAAGAAAAAACAAGCGATGTTCATTGCTTCGAGTATAGAATGACACGGGAAGTTTGCTTCAGCAGATATTCAGTATTAATACTCTAGCAAATATTTCTCTTCGAGGCTCGTCGATAAGTTGCTAGTTATAGAAGGCACGGGTAGGTTGAGCAGAACAAATGTATGTGAAAATGGAAATGCTTCTAGTTTTCACCAAGGGATAGTAATGAATTAGCAAAACAAATCTTAGGAAATTTCAGATTCGTTGTATGTAAATCGCCAAAATCCGTTCGCGGCAAAAATAGTTATTAACGTTAACTTTATTTCATAAAAACGTGACTTATTTTCTGATTTGGAAGACATAGTCCTACGTCAAAAAAGAGGCGACCTTTTTGTATAGGTTTTTCTCTTGAATACATACTTTATTGGAAATCAAGCAACACGCTTATATTTGATATATTATATTTGATATACTTTACATTATTTATCATCCAAACGTCTGACCTCTCTCGTAACCTCCAAAGCTAACCCAACTCCATATTTTAACTTTTAACTAACTTTTACATCAAAGTCGGCGTAAATAAAGATTGAGTTTATTTTCTCCGAGAAAATCGTTCGGAGGAATTGGTTTCATTTATTTGAAGACTATATTTAACGAACCGCAATGTGAACATAATCATGAATACAGCGTCTTCATTTTCATTCTTGCATTACATCCCTTCTCTCCCTATAAAAAAAGTGAAATCATACTATACTATTTTAATTTCCATTCCCAAATACCTTTTAAGTGTGTCTCTGGCCTAACAAGCTTACTTGAAATTACACACCACACGGTAATGATAGATTTGATTCATGTGGCTGACACTCAACACGGCGATTGCACACTCAAAAATATAAACCATGATTTTTTTTTCTCTCAGCAAATAGCTTACTACAAAGGTGGTGTCGAGCCTTTTTTCGGTTGCTTCTGCGTGGTAAATGATAGACGGCAAAAAAAAAGAGTACGAGTAATCATTTTAAATCGATATTGATAGAATAATTGATTAATTATATGCTAATGCTACCACCGCTACGAAATACACGGCGAAGACTTTTGATGGGCAACGTTTCTGTTACTCAATTCTAGAAACAACTTTGTTATTGTTGCATTTAGCGGCTATAATTTCCAAATGAATACGCCTACATTCTGTGGGTTTCTCGTTACCCTGTTCGGCTTGTTTCTTTCCAGCCCGCCACGAGTTCGACAACAATACAAGTCCGCGTTTTGGTCTTGGCTTTGGATGATGCAGCGAATGTTGGTTTTAAGAAACAAGATAGAACGATCATTCATATTTGCCACAAACCGCGCTGACGACCATTATTATCTGAATTGGGTATCGTAAACTGGACGAAAAAGTTTCTTCGGTTCAGATCGTTTCGTTTCGACATAATCATCTGTCAAACAATCTTTACTACAAATTATTATTCAACCGGTACTGGTAGTCTTTGAATTATTTTGGTAGCAGTAAGATTTGTATGAAAGTGTAGAGTGGCATCCATATCATACAGTATCGATGTGTTTTCAAATTTCTCATCTTGCCGAGACTAGTAAAATCTTCCCAATGGTTGTTTTGGCTCAAATATGGTGCATTTCCGAAACGAAATTTCGCAAAGGGTTTTGGAGAAAATAAACATTGTTTTCAAGTGCTATTCGTGAAAAGCGCAAAGGTTTCATTGTCACTGAAGAACGAAGTTTATATACCGTCTTTCCACCTCCACCCGATAGAGTGGTTCTCAGATTTTCGTGAAAATTTGTGCTTTTGTTCCTTATCGCAAAATAATAGACTCGTATTTCATTATTTTATCATTAGGGTACCCATTTCCATTTTACGGTGGTCCGAAAAATCTACTTTTTCCACTTTTTTCCAAAAAAGTCTTTTTTTCAAAAATTCAGAACTATTGAACTACTTGATCGATCCAGATGATCGACATATGAAATAAAAGCTAATTAGCATCATGTACAAAGCAACTTTTGAAACGATTTTCGTACATTTCGTTTATATTTGGTTGAGCAGATTTTTCACCGTTTCAAAAGTACGAAAACTGAATGCCGTGAATGAAAACGGAACTCTTTTAATGTTTTTCTAGACAGCGATCAGCCAACATTTTTAATTTGAAAACATGGCTGCTTTGCCGATTTGCTCGCGCAACTCAGTGCAGATATGTTGTGTTAGGACACATGCGTTTGTTGAAAAGAATAAATGGTTTCTTGAGATTCGTTTCGACTGAGAATGCATAAAATGAGTTGGATATGGAGTGCATATTCAGCTAACGGATATGGAGTCCGCATCGCAGAAACATAAGTGTTGTTCTGTTTTGTCAATTAAGTACTAGTTAGTAGAGAAAATGTTAACAAGTCGGAGACAGTTGAAAACCAGTCTTTATCGACTGTTGTTTCGTTCGAACCTAGGAAGTGTGGTGTTTTTAATTTTGTGAAGATAGTTTCTCTAGACTGTATCCAGCTTTTTTATCCTTGCCAATCAGATTGTCGCCAACTGTGGTTCCAATAATTTCTGAAAGACTAGTAACCCAAAGGGTGATTATTTTTCATATAACATTTAAAACATTTTCATACATAGTGTATGCCAGAAAAAAACTCTTTTTGCTTTGTTATAGAATGTCAGCCTTTTTGGCTAGTTCGACATTCCGAAAGAAGAATGACGGGCGTGAAAATTAAATTCGTAAACTTTAGCGTGTAGGACACGAATGTTAACCAAAACGCCAGATCACCTCCGCCGGGAAAAACTGTATCAATGACGCAACTTTGTACGAAAAAATTAAGACAGATTTCACCATATCCCAGAAAATCCGGAACCTCCTCGGTGGTCTCGGTGTCCATCAGCCAGAAATAGGTTATGAATGCATTTCCTCATTAGTTGCAAATGAATAAATCCATTTTACGAAGAGATTTCAAAGTCTACAGATAGCTTTTTTATTTACCATTTTTGAATTAAATGTAAGGGCAATACGTTTCAAATGTTCCGTAGTACTGAAAAATTTACAAGCGGTCAACTCATGTCGATGTATTGTGTGATTGTGAAAACCACTTGATTCGATAGAACCACAAAAGGTGACGACGATTCATTGCATAATGCGTTGAAATCAGCCCATTTTTTAGTATTAACCTCTCGAGGATAGCTTCAATTGCCATACGAAAAATTTTCATATCATTGAATAAACATCAATCTACCGGAACCAACTCTAACGAGCTGATTGAAGGTAAGCTCTATTATATTGATTTGAACCCTACAATTCGATTGAGTGAGATGACAGCGATAACAGAGCAGCCGGTAAGCACACATACTTGCCGACAACTTCATTCTTCAATCATCCTTTACTTGTACAATGGGATACAAAAAAAATCCTCACGGAAGCTTTGCCCCATCTTCGCTCTTGCGATCGAACCTTTTGTATCATTCACTTTTTTTCTGTCGGATGCAATAGTGATACAACCGTTTGAATCCCTTCCTTCTGTAATGACAAAGTCAACAACATGGTGAACCCGAAGTGGTTTTTCTCTGGTTAAAAATAAAATTTGTTGTGAACGATGATTTTTGTTCTAATTTTTTGTTATTGTTATTATGCTCACAATTGATTGAACGTAAAATTTACGTTTTGTATCCACATGAATTTCGGAAATACAGTGACTCAAACCCGTAATCGTACTCCACCATGTAGATCTCTTTTCCCTTCTTTTGAAAATCGAAAACAAGCTTTCGGAAAATTTTATTTAGATAGAGTCATAGTGTCATACGAAAGTTAAAAGGTTTGCTATCTGTTTTCATCGATGGCGTATTGGATCAGAATGTTTACTTGAACATCCTGAAGGAAAATATGAAGCATAGAATCAATAAAATGGGATGGAATCGAGGATTCAAGTTTTGCCAAGACAATGACCCAGAGCTCCAGACGAATAAAGTTCTCACATGGTTACATTACAATTACTCAAAAGCTATTGATATTCCTCCACAATCTTCCGACATCAATCCCAGTAAAAACAAAGAAAGTTATCTGTGCAGGAAATTTAGAAACCATTAAATTTCTAAAAATAATGATTTTAAAAACCACTTGATGAAAAAATTGTTAAATATTTCTTCCGAATATACCAAAAAACGCATAGATACGGCCAAAGACAGCTAAAGATAGTTGCAATGAACAAGGGATACCATACTAATGATGGAATTCGGAAATTGACCAACGCCCTCGAAGTCGAGTAGATATTTCAATCAGCGTACGATATTGAGTTTCAGTTAATTCTCGTACATTAGCACATACATTCGCAATTTGTAGAGAAATAAAAACCATTATTCTGAAAACAGATAGCAAACCTTTTAACTCTCGTATGACACTATGACTTTATCTGAATTGAATGTTCCGAAAGCTTGTTTTCGACTATCAAAAGAAGGGAAAAAAATCTGCATGGTGGAGCACAATTACGGGTTTGAGTCACTGTATATACGTACTGAAACCCCACTGCAGCGATGGCTCCAGCATCTTGGCTCCCAACAAATCACCTTTATCGTTTAGGGAAAAGTGAGCTGTAAATACAGGGTGGTTGAAAGAAAAATCGATGACGATGACACATGCTTTAATATGCAAATAACTTTTGCTCGTTAGTATTTGTATTTGAGGAAGCAAAACGCTTCGATGTCCCAAACGCCGGCGTAGAAAGAGAACATGAGAACATGAGAAGACTTCAACAACAACATCAAAATCTTTATCGCTGACTTGCACACAATCCAATCAATTCGATAGCCATCATCCTTTTCCTTTCTCCGTTATATAGCCTTTTTGCGCTGAAAGACACAAACCAACTTCGGGTTGTACAGGTTCGATTTTATTGCCCATGTAATTGAATAATCAGGGTGGTGTAATTACATTTCTCCGTTTTGATTTCGCCCTCGTGTCCGAAAGTTGCTCTTTATGTTATGTCGGGTTTCGATTTCGAGAGTATTGTGGCTCTCTCCTCACGAGAAATGGCGTTGGATGAAACATACCGGGAAATGCCTCCCCGTTTACGTGGTACTTCTCGGAAGAAGGTGAAATGTGGAAATGAACAATGCACACTGTATGTACAGTGGACATGATTGGTGCACATTTGTTACATGTTCACATGTTACATGTTACAGTTTCTATCTCGATAGCATTAAATATTAGTTAACACCTGGACCATGAAAGTTGTTCGGGTGGTAGTTTCAAATACGAGTGTTCCAGTGCAAATTTAAAAAATTTCCCATTAGAGCTGTATTGTTTGGCGTAATCATTCAATTTGAAAAACTAAAGAAATTAAGAATAACCTAGAGTATAACTTCCAGTGAAATTCACCACAACACATAGGAAAGAAAAAGGAAGGAAAGAAAAGTACAATTGTAGTTAAGATGCGCCTCTTCCGAAAAAGTATCAAATAACAACGTTCCAACAATGCACGGATACAGTACATGTGCACGGCGGTTTAGTTGAGAGTTTCAGGAATACCCCGGTTCAAATAGCGCTTCTGCTGTCATTCTTTTTTTTTGCCACACGCTCCTTTCAATTGGTTGTCAATACAGAAGAACAACAGTTCTAATCTCATATTTTACAGCGTTAATGCTGTTGCTCCTTTTGTTCAGTAAAAGTGAAATGGAAAGAACCGATTTGTGGTTTTATTTCTCATGTTTTTTTCGCTCAAACGACTCTGAAATGTGTGTGCAGCACGCATATTTGAGGTAGAGCATAACAAAACATCTGTAGGCGTTTTGTTTTTTTTATCCCGATCATATCCGAGAATTGGCGACGGATTTTTCTCTTTCTTTTGGGCAAAACTCTGCTGTTAATATGAGAAGCTAAAATTGAGCATCAATTTTGTTATGAGAATGTTTTTTTTAATCCGGTTACTCTGATATTTCATATTGTTTTTCTTCGAATTGGTTTAGCTACTTAAAACAGTTGTGATGCCACTTTTAAGCACCAAATCAGGGGCCTCGTTAATTTGGTTGAGCCTTTCCCACTCATCTTCCGAGGTGTGAATATTGTATGAAAGAAGTGTCACAAGTGGCTTTTGATGATATTTCACTTTTGGAACAATACAAAACCGAACTGGTGGTGAGGAAGCAAAACGACTGCAGGTTTTGCTATCCCTATGTGGTTCTCCATGAGACGGGAAAGATTATTGCTTCCAAGCAAGGATAACAGATCGTAAAGCAGATGCAGAAATGGCATGACGAAATTGTGCAATTACTTTTTGTTGTTATAATTGGGCCAAATCGAAATTATGTCGACAGCATCGTTTCCACAATTTAAATTTTGGCTGCAAAACAAAGTGTACGAAACTACAAAGTGAATTATTTGATATCTGATAGTGAATTATCTTTTTCGCAGTTGTATCATTGAAGCCTGCAGACATCTCAAGTTCGCGCTGCATAAACACCTCATAATACAACATCATCATTCTCAGTGCAGCCAGCAACATTTCACTCGTAGAAGCACAATCAACAACGAAACTCACGCTTAATAATATTTTTCCAGCATTCAGTTAAAAAGAGCACCACACCTCATATCTTTGTTCCAAATAAAACAGACGCGGGCAGGGGAAGGTACCCGACGGGGTAAGGGGTGGTAAACATAAAACAAAGCCAAACGTGATAAAACCGGAACACACCTGTACTTGTAACGATGATTTATGCTCCGGCACCTCTTGATAATTGCCACAGTGCGACCCGGAGATATGAGCTGAGTTGTTATTCAATCCGGCAATATGCCAAAGCCACCCCGACGGAAACTGAATCATGAGCTAGTACTGTTCAAGGCTTCAATTTTCATCACCCGTTATGATTGTGCATCAAGGATTCTGGAGGATCGACACTATTCGGCGCCCCTCATGCGGACACTAGTGGCTGTTTGCCACGATGTATGAATGAATGCTGCCGTTCCGTCTCAAGTTCGTGTTGGTGCAGCGTTAATGTCTATATGCTGTAAATTCACTAACACAAACATGGTCCCAGCATTAACTACCGTCGCAAGGACATCAACTTTTCCCTTCAAAGGACGGAAAGAGTCAAATTTAAACTGGCTCGATTCGATGAATAAAAGCATATACAAATAGCGCACGTTGCGGATGCCATTTCGGAGAGTTGAAAGCCAATCTTTTTTCCGGTAAACTCTAGCAGTCAGTTCCTTTAAATTCACGACCAGAGACAATCCGTTTCCAAAATTTTGATAGCATAAATAGATGCTGAATAGTTACACACTCGAATTATTGACTCTTCTTTTGTTCATTGATATATTTTGGAATCCACCATTCAAAACCAACAATCAAAGAATATCTTCCCAACACTCTCGTATGATTCTTTAATTTGCATGTACTTTTTCCACATAAACACACACACAATGTGGAAATGTGTGACATGACACTTCTTTCTCTCATTATCCATTGTGTCGTGGTATAAAGATTTTGTTTCCATTGTTTTACGTTAATACCAGATTGTGAGTTTTGAATACGCTTTCGATTCTTCTTCTTTCCATTGTAAACACACTGGATTTTACAGTTTACCACGATAAGATTGCCTAACGCCGGCTCTGGCCGAGGAAACGTGTTTGAAACTCGACAAAAATATTAGCATTATTACAGAGATATGAACTGAACTTATCTCAGAAGAATCAAATTGCTTCTTATGTCAAGTCGGTGCCGCGAGCCAGAGGAAGTTTGAAGACCGATTTCAATTTTCCATTTCGGTTGAGACGCTTAAGTGTCCTACGGCTGCAAATCGCACGAGTTTCATCCGGAGCCGAATTCCTTGGCACATGAGACCCTACTACAGTTAATTGAGTTTGAGCCGTAGTTCTATCTTTGACAACGAATTAGCGGGCAATGGTAAAGTTAATTAATGCATTCAATTTAACTGCGAAACATGCGAAAAACATAACAACGAATTACATGAACAAAGAACCTATTGAAAAGTATTATATTACATTCCTAATTGCTTACGCTAGAGAGAGGTATGTTTACGGTACAACGAGAGTAACTTGTGAGCATAAAAACTGAGGAATTTGTGTTTTTTTTATTTAAATGGAGAAAACATACACATTACCGATTTTGCATGCTCAAAGACACAGATTCGTGTTAGAGGCGCTGCTGGTCATTAAATGTACGCAAGCGATAAGACACAGTCCAAATATTTTTAGAAATAGCTAGTAAGCAAAATTTTTCAAATTGAAAATATATGCTTTTTTGGTTTCTCGTTAGTGTCTTAGTTTTATTGTTTATCGTGTTCAAATGAATGGAATGATTATGTAAAAAAGATCGATAAAATATGTAGAGTACCACATTTTTCTCCACATTTGCGTAGAGTGTATTCGTTGGTAGACTACTGGAAATAAAGGTGATGAAGATAGTGAAGTTCCGGGTGACATAGCATACACTGCTTTTAACATCATGGCGTCTATATTTGTGTTTATATTCAGTAGCCTATCACATCCATGTGAAAATGCTATTTTCAGTAATTTTTTCATCAATTAAAATCATACAATTACGTATAGTTCTCGCTGGTTATGAATATAATGTGGTAACGTGCAGTTGATATTTGTTAAATCACGTCGGAAAAGACGAATAAAAGTGAATTCTACCCCATGTTCATGGAAAACAAACTAACCCCCCTAAATCGTGAAGAGCATAGAGTACTCAAGATATTTGTTTTCGATGACCTCATCGTGAAATTGTATAGTAAGACTCTTTAACTATGTTCTGACATTTTCGAAAATGGTGGCCCTAGACCCCAGAAAGTGTAAACCTTCAATCCTTCTTTACATAATGGGGGAAATTTATAATTATTTTAAAGAACAAGTTCACTTTAGGTTGATAGTGTCTGGATCTTGATTCATTTCACCAATAAAGAAAACATCATGCAAAGAAGGGTTAATGATTGAATGATCAAGATTCAAGTGAAACTGTTCGATGAATCTCATAGAAACCCGAATCTCTCACACCCCTCACAGCTTTGTCCTCGCTCCTGTTGGCAAAAAACTATTTATTAAAAATGTTGAGGTAGGATTTCGTCTTTCATTACTGAACTGGGGTGTATGTTCAAAGTTTGGGAAACGAGAGCATTACTTTGGGGGTCAAAGTTTTTAGTGTTACTAACTCTTTAGTGGCCGAACGAAATGGTACGATACTCACTTCATTCGAAGGATAAAATGTCTATGAGTGATTTTTGTTACTTATTGACCCTACAACTTGCAACAACATTATAAGCAATTTGCCTTTCACCCTTTTTGAAAGGCAAATGTGGAAATGTGAATTTGCCTTTCACTCTTTTTGAAAGGCAAATTGCTTATAATGAATTTTTCCACATTCCTCGTCAGTACACGCTCGTAAGTTGGCAGCGCATGTGGAGTGGAGATGAGTCCGATCGTTGGTTACACACGATTATCCCTAAGGTCTCGACGAGTGCATGGTTCAAGGGATTGAATGTAGGTCGTGATTTCATTCGCGTGATATCTCGGCTTATGTCCAATCACTACAACCTAAACGCGCATCTCTGTCGCATTGGGTTCGCAGCAAACAATATTTGTGATTGTGGCGATGGCTACCACGACATCGATCATGTTTTCTGGTCGTGTATCCGGTTCCATGCTGCTCGCTCTCAGCTCTCTAGAGCACTGAGAGCACAAGGCAGACAATCGGAGATCCCCGTCCGGGATATCTTAGGTAGCCGTGATCCTGATCTTCTGCTTCATCTATACCTGTTCCTCAGAAACGCCGATGTCAACGTTTAATGATGTTTCCTTCGTTGTGTCCCTGTTTCATATCACTCCTATCCGATCGATAAACTTTTACTTAGTCGCGGCAATACATACACACACTCTTTACAGATACACGGGCCAAATCCTGGATTCCTCGAGTCGAGAAAGACGCACCACGCTAGATATGAGGTACAGACTAGGTGGGCCAATAGGAAGTATCCCGTGTCCGGCACACGTACAGAGCATTGGAGACAGCAACCTCTCCATTACGAAAATACTTGTAATACTAACCTCGAGCCAACCACGAGTAATCGGTCACATATTACTAACATAGATAATAAGAAAAATTGTCAAAGTATTGAACTCCCGGCCCCGTGAGGCTAACGACATATGAGCCTTGATAAAAATATATATATTTTGGAAAAAAAAACTTGTTTCAATAGCTTATAAACTGCTCTGAAAGTAAACTATTGGAATCTTAAAGTTTATGAATAATATCTTGCTTGAAAATCCACTCAGTCATTATTGTTCAGCGGTTGGATATGCATGTCGTCACTGCCAGCCAAAGCACCACGTCTATTGGGCTCCCTCTAGTTCATCCCGTTTCTATTTTGATATCATGTTGAACGGACGTTCAACATTTTTCATCTCAGAATGCATCCTTAGAATACGCACGAAAGCAGCATATTAGCGATCTTGCACTGACAGAAAAGAAATATTCAATTGGACTTACATGGTCGGGTTTCATACCGCTGAATGAAAAGTGGTTCTGTACGGTTGAAACACGTATGCGTTATTGATATTAGGCAGTCCAAAAAGTCCTGCGGTATTTCCGCGAGGTGTCGTTGTAAGCGCGTAGTTCTAGTTGTATTCATTGTATCGAGTCATACTATAGCCTGTTGGAAAGGTATTCGCGCTATAATGTAGTCCTTGACAGTGTTTTGTTTGGTTAAGTCGTTCGTGAGTTAAAGTGTTGCAAATATGGAGCAAAATAAAGAGAAAATCCGACATATTTTACAGTACTACTATGACAAAGGCAAAAATGCATCTCAAGCTGCCAATAAAATTTGTGCAGTTTATGGACCCGATACAGTTTCCATTTCCACCGCACAACGATGGTTTCAACGTTTTCGTTCTGGTGTACAAGTCGTCGAAGATGCGCCACGCTCCGGAAGGCCTGTCGTCGAAAATTGCGACAAAATCGCTGAATTAGCCGAGAAAGACCGGCATAGTAGCAGCCGTAGCATCGGCTAAGAGCTGGGGATAAGTCATCAAACCGTTATTAACCATTTGAAGAAGCTTGGATTCGCAAAGAAGCTCGATGTATGGGTGCCACACACGTTGACGCAAAAAAAACATCTTTGACCGTATCGACGCATGTGAATCGCTGCTGAATCGCAACAAAATCGACCCGTTTCTGAAGCGGATGGTGACTGGCGATGAAAAGTGGGTCACTTACGACAACGTGAAACGCAAACGGTCGTGGTCGAAGCCCGCTGAAGCGGCTCAGACGGTGGCCAAGCCCTCATTAACGGCCAGGAAGGTTCTGCTGTGTGTTTGGTGGGATTGTCAAGGAATAATCTATTATGAGCTGCTTCCCTATGGCCAAACGCTCAATTCGGACCTGTACTGCCAACAACTGGACCGCTTGATGGTAGCACTCATGAAGAAGAGGCCATCTTTGATAAACAGAGGCCGCATTGTCTTCCATCAGGACAACGCCAGGCCACACACTTCTTTGGTGACGCGCCAGAAGCTCCGGGAGCTCGGATGGGAGGTTCTTTTGCATCCGCCGTATAGTCCGGACCTTGCACCAAGTGACTACCACCTGTTTTTGTACATGGCGAACGAGCTAGGTAGTCAGAAGTTAGCCACAAAAAAGGCCTGTGAAAATTGGCTATCCGAGTTTTTTGCCAATAAGGAAGCGAGCTTCTATAACAGGGGTATTATGAAGTTGGCATCTCGTTGGGAACAAGTCATCGAACAAAGCGGCGCATATTTGACTTAAAACAGATGATTGTAACTAATTTTATGAACAAATGAAAATTCAAAAAAAATACCGCAGGACTTTTTTGACAGCCTAATATTATGCATTGTCAAAAAAAGATAATGGTTGTGGTGAAACATTGAATCGTCTGTGGCGGCAGTGGGTGTCTAGAAAAAGAGATACAACCAAACCTGTTTTCATGCAACCCTTTTTTGAGCAAATCTTCATACATACGACACTTTCTATGCGTTTCTGTTAATCAATCGGAACATGAATCGCACAAATAACGAAATCTAGCAAAAAGAATCGCACAAATGAAAAATCGCTCAAAAAAGGATCGCACAAAAACAAGTTTGCTGGTACATACCGGCAAGAATAAGAATAAATCATGAACCAACCATTCTCAGCTGCTTCTCAAAGCCACGAAAACCTATCAGTTCTTTTTAGGGCTGAATAGTTGAAGGTTAGGTTAGGTTTAGTATTATCACTTTCGACGCCCCGTCACCCACATATGGGTGACACTTTCCTCGTTCAAATTGAATAGGATTTTTAGAAGGAATTTGATAGAATATGCACCTAATTGTAACTATAGGTTATGAAGAAAAATAATAAAATCATAATCATAATATTATACTGTTTATACTAAACTTTTTATTAATTTATAGTACGGATGGTTTGTACTGCAGTTTTTTGCAAGACCCTTGGAATATGACTTTGGCATGTGTTATTGTGATCAATTCTTTTTCAATTGAAAACAAACATTGCTAGATCATGTAAAAGTTATCTACAAACTAAGTTTGATCTTGATTTAATAATTTATTCGCAAATTGGGCCCTGCGAGAAACTCAAAAACGTCGCGTTGGGCGACGAACGTGTTATAGGGACTTTAAACTTTTTCAGTTCATTCATCTCTAGCCTTGAGAAAGGCCCTTGGAAAACTTTACTCTACTCCTGCACTACACCTCCACCCTCATTGCCTTGAGAAAGGCACTCGATCCCTCGTCGTCCAGCTCGTCCAGTAACGATGTTGTCCAGTCGGTGTCCACACAAAGAATGAATAGTTGAAATTTATGTATTTCCTGTATGAATCACAAGGATAACTGTCAGCAATATTTGTAAATATCCATTCATTTATTCATTGAGAATTGATTCAGATGTTTGACAAACAATTTTTTACTGAGCCAACGTTAGTCCTAAGACGGTTCGCACATCGGAGACGGTTGCTGATCTCGCACAACGATGCAATACGATATCGCTGTTGTCTTTGTAGAGCAACATATATCGCTAGCAATACGGCGTGTCGGTTGAAAAGCAACTATATCACCCATAATTAGGCAAGTTTCGTTCATCAAGTAGATTGTTTATTGTTGTATATTGTGTTTTGCTGGTTACTAGTTGCTTATTGCTACGGTGTGCGAGCCGACTAAGTCTCCTTTGCTGTTCTATGATAGACACAACTTACCCCTTGTCCTGAAAAAAATCATTCGTCATAGATAGGGACAGGTGATAATCACTTATTGCCAAGTCTAAACCTGGAGTTAGTTTCTGTTGGCACTTCCCCGTTACAGGACCAACTATGGCTACAACAATCCGTTAGACTCGTGTCTTCGTGCGATTCATATAATCAGTGACGAATTTGATCTGAATATGTTCAAAATCACATTTAAAATTAAGAGAATATTGTATAGTTTTTAAACATTATTCAGTTTGTACGTCTAGAACGAAGATAATGATAAATATAAGTATGAGGTAAATGCCTGAACCTCTCAATGAACCTATCGCAGCTTCTGGTGAGTTACTATCGCTGTGAGAGACCTGATGTTACATTTTGAAATCCAATTCCTCTTCCTATGGCTAATGTAGGACTTATTAGAGCTGTTATTTACTTCAGACAGTTCAATTGTTAATATTACTGTTCCAAAATAACAGTTAGGCCGTAGAATGGCAGCATGATTCCCTTTTAATCTTGCCGAACACACGGCAAACCCGCCCTGATCGTTCTAAAAGTCTATTGTTTCGACCATTTCCGCTCGACGTTCTCGTAACATCCTCTTCAAATTCGCGATCCGATGTATGATGCATTTTTGTGAATTACAGCTTTGTTCAAAAAGAACCAAAAGATTTAACAGGTTGCACTCTACTTTTTCAATTATTTTGTCAACATTTCCGGTAACTGGAACAGAACGTCAACGAAATCGACGAGCTCAACATGGTGATTGTTCGGCTGTTTCAATTTGTGTATCATAAACACTATTTACATTTTCAACTGCCTTACTCGCGTTTTCCCCTTTATCGAAGTAAAACGCTTTTCTTTTGCTAGTATCCACTTTTGAAAAAACTGTCTGGAAGATATATGCAATACGAAACTTGCACTTATGCAACGCGATAAACAGATTACTCACGCCATTCATCGGAAGACCTTATACGGGGTACGCTTATATGCAGGATTCTGGATGGCCATGTATCATTCGACCAAAACTGTATGTTCTACATCAGGCAGCGTTGAGTCCGACATTACAACCGATTGACGAGGCCCCCAATCCTGCTGTAGAACATCGAGTTAATCAACGTGGTTCTTCAACATGCCAATACCAATATACAATGGTATTTTGAAAAGTCCGCGCAAAAATTAAGATGGCCTGGCGTAGTGGTTAACATCCGTAAATCTCAAACAGAAGGTCATGAGTTCAACTCTAACTCCCGACATTCTTCCTTTGGAATAGAAGTAAAGCCGTGTCCGCGTAATGAATCAGCCAAAAAGTCTAATACAGCAAAGAAAAAACAAATAGTAGTCAGAGGGATCCAAGTCTGGAGAATGTGAAACGAACCATGGAACTCTTTTTCCAATAATGTTGCGACCACAACTGCTGAGGCGTGAGCTGATGTATTCTCTTGATGAAAATCGATCGACTTCCTCGATTCAAATGAATGCTAAACACAAAGCAACAGACCGATCTGACAGAAAGTTGGTGTATGTTCTTCGTTGTCTTCTTTTCCCAAAAACGACAACAACGTCTTCGATCGAGTCACTCTCAACTCCCTTATCCGCTCTGTGATCAAGTGGCACTTTATTCTGGCTCTGGAAGATGCATGAAATTTGATGAATGTTGCAGATAAATTAACTTCTTCGGCCGTTTTCCTTACAAAACATATTGGGTTACGCAAAATCTTGGACTTGATGGATGTTTAAAAGATTGACAAATTAAATCGGAATCAAGTTTGTATAGGTTTTGCTCGAATAATGTGAAATGAAAGGGGTTTAGAGGAAACTTGAACTTTTTACTAAATCTTCGTGATAACTTGAGTATGATGCAATAAGGAATATGGGCGATTTTCAGAAGTGACAGGTTGATGCGCCAGTATCTCTTAATGTTTATCATGCCAATAAAACTTGATTCATTTAGAATTGATTTACACGGACTTTTATGAGTCTTAATAAACGGAAGGAGACTTTCCTGCAAGTACCTCTTCTCTATATATTTTCGAGTCCATTGTCTTGTTTGTGACGAGAGCCTTGATTTTCTGACGCAGCTGTTCATCTCTTGCTAAATCAAGAACGTCCTGGCAAATTTCTCTGCAAAAGCGAACTTAAATTTGCTGGGGACATCTTCTCTTGCAGTGGCCTTATAGAATTTCATGCCTGGGAGCTGTTCAAAATCAAAATATCAAATGCTCATATTCTTGTTTGTAGCAGCTACGACAACGATTCAGAGTGTTGCAAGATATGGTCGACAAGTGTGTGTGACTTCTAATGCACCATAGGGCGGATTCTAATATATACAGTATCTAAATTCTGTTCACTTATCAAATCCTGTATATAATCGAGTAATTTTTTTAAATTCTTCAATACAATTATATATTTTTTGTTTTGTTTTAATATAAAAGAAGAATTTTATTGTTGATCCGTCCTCTTAAAGTAATTAAATCTTAATTAAACATCCGAATTCTTTCAGGAGATGAAAGAGGATCATATTTAATGAAAAAAATCCTTCTACGCATATGCATATGTTTCAATAACATTTTGGAAGTGGTAAATTTAAAAGTTAGTGGTTTTTAAGGTGTTGTTATTAATATTATTCCAAAAATGCACAATAAATTTGATTGTTTCTATCAACCAAATTAAAGCTCACCGCTCTACAGTTTGTTTTTGACACCAAATGCCTATCATTCTCAATTTAGCTGCAATATTATTTTAAACAATTCCTTAACGTTGAGATACTTTATTTTTTCTTGAAATGAGTCATATTTGAAATATATTTTTTTACTCAAACTGCATATTATCTAGCCTAAAATTGTATATAATCGAGTCTGACCTGTATTAGGGATTGTAATCTGGCTCCCATGGTCAAGAAGCATTCACATATCATGTCAGGGTTTGCGGGTTCGATTCCCGCTCAGGCGAAGATATTTCATAATTTCTAACAACTCACACTAGCACATGCGCATTCCCAAACATACCACTCAGAAAACAGTCAAGCGGTATTATTTGGCATTGAAATCTCAACCAAGTACTAATAGAAAATAACTCTAGTAATACTACGTCAAAACAGATAGGTTCCTCTACGAACTTTAGAGTAGCTTTAAAAAATAGTTTTCGTTACAAAATTAAAAAAAAAACCTTTTTTCTGAGATGAATGAGAAAAAAGTTTCCTTAACCCTTTCTCTATGAGCGTCGTCCATAGGCGACACCCGCGCGACGATCTGTGTGTACGAGGGCACTCCGATGGAGCACACCGTAGTGAAAGGGTTAAGGAGGTAGTACACTATGAAAACTTGAAAAAAAAATATATAAAAATATTTCTGGCTTAAAATGTTTTCTGATATGTCTACTTTACTGTAGTTTTTGTCCCAGGTGTGTCCAAAGTTACAAAGCCATTAAGTGGACCTAAGTCTTTGCGTAAGAAACGCGTTTTTCTTGAAACGCATTCTTTCTCCGGAACGGTTCATCCGATGAAATAGTTTTTCTTAGTGATCGTACGCAGGATTTTTTTTTTTAATTTTGAAAAATAAAATTCTGGTGAATAGTTTTGTCTCGCAATTTTTTACAAAAAATGTCGCCATTTTTTCAAAAATCAATATTTTGAAAAAATCCTGCGTACGATGACAGGAAATATACCCAAAATTACTTAAAAAAAATAATTGGTTGAAATCGGTCCAATAGAAAAATTTGTAGAACTCCCACAAGTTCACAAGGTTTTGGCGGCAGAGTTCCACAAACCGGTTGCGGCTATTCAGGGTACAGTCCAATTGACACCAATTTATTTTTTGTTTGTTAAGTAATGTTAAGGAATAAGTGAAAGTCGCTAGGGGCGAGGTCTTGGGAGTATAGAGAATGCTCGAACACAGTCCATTTGATTTTTTTCAATTGCTCTTGAGATACGCGAGCAGAATGGGGCCACGCATTATCGTGGATGAGGAACACTCCTTTTGTCAGGTGTATTGGCCTTTTGTTCTTAATCGGTCCAAAACTTCACAATAGTACGGTGATGAAACAGGCGTTCAGCGGTCAACGATTCGATAACACTGAGGAAATTCGTGACGCAGTTACATCGTACTTCAAAAAATTGGACGCTACGCACTTCGCGCTCGGAATAGAAAAAACTCGTGCCATGCTTCGAAAAATGCCTCGAACGTTACGGCTATTATGTAGAAAAAAAAGAAAATGAAACCTAGATTACGAAAATTACCTTGTTTTTGTCCTAACTTTATTTTCCCACGATTTCTGAGGCACTGAAACTTCTTTTTTGAACGAACGAGTTTCCATTCCTACTTACGAAACACACATAAATGTAACGCATTATGAAAATGCCAGTAAAACCAATTAAAAAATCGCCAAAGTTCAAAGATATGCACCTTTGAAGAAAAGCATGAAAACTTGTTACAATAATTTCAAATTATTAGGAGGTTATCTATATACTATGTGGACACTTTAAGATACCAGCTTAGGTGAACATCCACGTGAGATGTCCCGATTAACGTTGAACGAAGGGATACCATGAGCTCTGCCAGGCTTTTTGTTGACATGCCCGATTCATCGTTGGTTTTGGCAGTTTTATCAGTTCTGCTCTGCCGTTTTGTCTTTCGAATATAAACACGAGGTATCTACAAAAAGTAAAAACAGATTTTTCCTGTCTGTGACACACAAACCAGGTGTCGGTTTTACTCTGACAGAAGGTGTCGGTGTTACCCCGAATGGACTCGGAATTTCAAAACAATTTTCAATTTTACATGGATTGTCTCCTGTTTGCTAACCTTGTTTGCTTGTTCTAATATTATTATTATCATCAATATTTTATTCTTAATTGACTTTGGTGTGAACAAATATTGCAAAGACATTTGCCACGCACTGGCCTTATAAGTGGCAGAGACAACTAATTTCATAAAGGATTTCATTGACCTTTTCCAGGTGATTTATTGTGAAGCAGTGTCACTCTGAAAATCTTGTAAATATTGCCATATTTCGTTGACCTTGCTTCGTTTCAAATAACGGGGTTTCTCTTCACAGTGAGTTAGTAAATTGGTACAGCGTTTGCTCATGCTGTCGAACAAAAAAAAGATACAAATACACTTATCTAATAGAACATCCTAATCGCTTCTACGTGACTGAAATGAGCCAACTTACCAGCAGTGGATTGAGGATGTAACTGCAGCGAACCTCCGGCAGCGGTGGCAGCCATGTTATGGGGTAGAAAGGCTGCAGCAACGGCTGCATGTGCATTGAAATAAGCCATTCGTGAAGCAGCCATCTGCATCTGATGGGGATCCGCCGAGAACGGAGTCTGTCCAACACTGGGATACAGTGATGGTGTAACAGCTGATACAACACCGCTGGCCCTGGAGCTGTCGCTCAACCCCAGCAACTCCTGGATTGCGAAAGGCGATCTCTGTGGCATGTTTTGTGGAGGGCGAGTAGTAGCCCCTGGAGCTGTCACGTGAATCGTTTCAGGCCGCGGCAAGGAGTCTAGATTCATTTTTTACTTTTCAACACTCAAAGTTGAAGATTCAACTGGTAAATTGCTTTCGATGGGTTGTTTTTTGAGAATGTTATATTGTTACATTTCATAAATCACCTTAATTGCATCATGAACAGTTTTGAAGAACTATACTTTTTTTTTTAATTTGTGCAATTTCGAATCACAGAGTTACACGTAAAGTTTATTTCTAGAATGATCACACCCCGACGGCAAATTTATCACTTCCTCCATCTATCACCACAGCACATATTTAAGATCCTTCACCGTAGATATTCGTTGTTTGATTTTGCTGCAGAAGTCTGAAATATCCCTCGAACTCCAGCAGACTTATTTTTCTTCTCACGCGAGTAGAAGTTCTAAATAACCTTATCAGAATATGAGCATATCACTTTTACTAAGCCACGAAAAACCGTTGGAAAAGTATTGAATGCATCCGAACGGTTGCGATATCGCGATAAAACTGAAATTTAAATGTCATCATAATCATGTTCATGACCGCTCGTACATAAAACAATTTATCACCGCGTACACGCGACGAGAAGAACGCAATAATAAACAAAAGCACTCACTGAACTAGATTCGGTACAGCCTCAGTTCGCGTTGACAACGACGATGTTTCGCGAGCTCTCGCATTATACTACAACCGGACCATTGTGAGATGCATCACATGCGAAAGAACAAGATTTTATGTAGCTGTGCTTTTTTATCGAATAGGCTTGCTTGCGAGCACGCTGGATGTGATATAAATGAGAAAAATACACACCAACGGAGCACACGAATAAAGTACACGCGATAAAAACATTCAGCTAAACCATACACACACAAACAAAGAAATCCGTTAGTGGTAGTGGCACCTTTGCGAAATAGCTTCCTTATGTTTAAATAGAAGAAGCAAACGATGGAAGAAGTCCTTCGAGGCAACAGTGAGAGGGATAGAAACCTTTGCTTCACATTCGATCATAGGTTGAATTCTCTCCACTGAGTTATACTTCGGAATCTTGTGTTTCGTGAGAAACCTCAAGAAAAACTACAAGAAACATCCCCTCCAACTGCAATAAAAAGGGGGAGTTACCAATGCAATAGGCGTGCTCTATTCTTCCCGAGCTCACTCACACATCAGAACCTTTCATCGGATAAAGTGGGGATGACAAGCCTCTACGGAACAGAATCGTTTCACTTCGGTAAATCGAAAGAATGAAAAATAAGAGAAAGAGAGCCCAACTGGTATATAGAAAAGAAAAACATGGTTCGCGGATGAAAACTATAGCACAACGAGCTGAAAGAGAGAGAAGTGTCCGAGATATAAACGTGTATGATTGAATGTTTCGAACAAATCCCGAGCATCCACCAACTCAAATCTGTAATGTTATTACGAATTTAACCATGAGAACATGTTAATTAAAAGAGTAATTAGTTCGTTATCGATTGGCTGCATCAGTACGCAGTCAGAATATACGTTATTTTCTTGTACTATCTGTTGTATCAAATGTAGCTACTTGATTTGGGATGAGTAGATTAAACGTCTGGATGTATTTGGCGCGTGAAGGCGCATCCCATGTATTGTGTACAGTGTTTTAGTATTCGAACCATACTTTCAATTACGTTTAAGTAGGCTGACCAAACGTACCGTTTTTCGGCAATTTTTGACTGTCTCAACTTTTTATCAATCTGAACCGTTTTTCAAGTAACCATGTAACCATGTAAGAATAGGAAGCCAAATGGCTGTCTGTTTTATGCATGAGACTTGAAGTTTTTTGCTATTGTCATACGTCACAGTATTATCAGAGAGTAGCTAACACTTCTGGGAATAATATTAAACAAAAAAAAATAATGCTTCGAAAATTACAGAACAATGAAGATCAGTGTTCTGTAATTCAGTGTTCGTTTTTCTCGAAATCATGAAAATGTCACATGGTCCGGTCTGACTTAACACCGACCAATTATTTGCACAATTGGCAGACAAACTCTTTTCCTGCGATCACTCTGAGCAAGGATAAAATTCAAATTCCAATCAGTTCATTCGAAAGGAAAATATTGATAGTAATGATAAAGAAATATATATATATATATATATATATATATATATATATATATATATATATATATATATTGATCTTCATTGTTCTGTAATTTTCGAAGCTTTATTTTTTTTGTTTAATATTATTCCCAGAAGTGTTAGCTACTCTCTGACAATACTGTGACGTATGACAATAGCAAAAAACTTCAAGTCTCATGCATAAAACAGACAGCCATTTGGCTTCCTATTCTTACATGGTTCACTCTGACTGAACTAATGAAGCTCTTTTTAAGACTTGCTTCACTATGACTGAACAATTTCGAAATATTGTTCAACCAATTAACAGTTGTGAGCGAAAGTGTGCCATTCTGTTATGAAAAAAATCAGAGGATCGATCCCTACGCCGTTTGGAAAATCGATTCGACAAGATCGATCTTTTTTTAAAGTTCTCCCAATCCTAATTCACACTGAAGACCAGCATTTTTCACTGATCCGTTCAGTCAGAGTGGACCAAGTTCATTTTTGAATTTACTCAAATAGTGTACCTTATACACTAACGGATTCAAGCACGTTTCCACGAGGTATTTATTAGCTTCAAGAAAAAGTTTTGTTGGTTTGAGTTCGGTACTTGGAAATTATTTAAATTCAATATACAATTTACATATAGGCCACTGTCTGCACCAGGGCCTTGCAATTTCACACATCGTCACTCAAACAAAATCGCCTTTCAATTTCATGCAAATGCATACAGGCTGGAAATAATGCTATTCTCTCTTCAAGCTCAATAAAAAAAATATCACTTCACCTTCGTACTGTCTCGTTTCATTTCAGGTTCATTTCTTTTATTCTTCACACTGATATGAAGTTATGAAATCGTTAAATGGAAATGAATGGTTCTTATCTAGAATGAAAGTGTCTTATTTCGAATGAAAATTTCGTTGTAGCTCGAGCTCTATTTTGTTTCGTGAATTTATTAATACTGGCAGCGATATTACAGCACAGATTATTGTATCCGTTCGTCTCGTCTTCCTCGTGGCCGTTGTTTCCGCAATAAAAATATTTCAGTCCGACGTATGTTATGTTTCTAGAAAATCGCAAAGGAACAGTATGCGATTCCACACGTCAATTCTCACTACCCACTTTCGAGATTTTTTTTATTTCAGGGAACAAAAAATAGTCACATGGTAATAGATCAGGAGAATACGGAGGCCGATCGATGTCACAAATATGTTTTTTCATCAATAATGCACGAACTTTCGAAAAAATTCACGAAACAAAATTTAATATTTGCTCTTTGTTCCATTGTATTTTTACGATACAAGCACAAAACATACTGTGATTAAAAAGCGCGTAACTTTTTAACCTGTCAACCGATTTACATAAAGTTGGCTGCGTTTGAAAGGTTTACCTTTCTAATGTTATAAACGTTTAATAAGCAATATAGCAAAGTATGCACGATACATACACTAATACATTGGCAATTTACTAGAGCGTGTGAGTGCTATCTGTATACCGAAAAAGTGCACAGAGACTGATGTCGATGACGTGATAAATAATCGGCACCAAGTGAGCTTTCAGAGAGCTGCTATATCAAAGTACTTCACGCAAAGCGCACCAACTGCAAATCCGGAGTGCGCATGGTTGGCTAAGTTCGGGAGAGAAATAAGATAGACTCACGATGAGGAGGATCTGATTAAACCCACCATCGTTCTTGTCTCTTGTGCACAAAGTCTACTACACGAAATCGTTGCCAACACATTGAAAGTTTAATTAACCGGTGCTTCAACACAATTTTATCAATCATTGTGTAGATAAACGTAGTTTTTGTGCACTAACCGATATGCACTGACTGGGGAGAGCGTAGAATAAATGGTACAAAATAGGAACCAATATACGTTATTCTGCACAGTGCGCGGATCGGGAGAGCCGTATGATTTTCATATTTTCCATATGTTTCTTTTTTTTAACTAAAGTATGTGCTAAGAAGCATAGTAGGAGCGCTTCACATTTTTTTCGTTATAAATATAAGATTGTGCAGTGCACGAAGTGCACCTATGGACAAGACGCCACTGCGAAAACTAAATTGAAGAATCGATGGTTCAGTATGCGCAGTGAATACACACAATCGAAATTGAAATTAGCTGAAAAGAAAGGAAGAAGTAAAAAAGTCATGTTCTTTTTTAGTTTCGAAATTATCAAGCCCTGGTCGGCACATGATATAGAGCCATATCATCATGCTTAATAGCACATGGTCCGCTCTGACTGCATACTATGAGGGGTTCTCGTTGATCAATCATAACAATTTTGATCCGTCATTCCTGCTGTATACATGATTTTCCAAAATGTGGTATGTAGCTCACAATTTCGCTCAATTTAATGGGATCAATCATTCGATTTTTTTTTATTTTGCGACCTGGTCCCCTCTGACTCAACACCGATCAATTGGAGTGTTTTTGCGACTTCGTCGGTGAACATTGTGCAAAATTGCTTGAGCATGGTAACGCACTATTCCTTTCTCTTGGACTTTCTATCGAGAGGATTCTCAATATTTTTGACCGATTACCTGCCTACTTTCATTTACAAGAAGATCGTCTTGTTGTGCTACGCGATTAATTTGGATACCCGGGTCTCAAACTACAGTTAATTTTCACCACAGATCGTTAATGTTTCAAAAATAACTTGACTTTGTTCAGGCAATGTTGCTGAAATCGCGATTAATTTTGATTATTCCATTATAGTTTTATACATGAAAAGAAAGAAATGGTTTTGACTAATGAGGTGCAAACTATTATTAAAAGTCTAGTGGATTCAGGTGGAACACAATAGGCAAAATTTCTTAGAACTGTTTCAAAGTAGCATTAGTAAATATCTTCCTGCTCAGATAGATGAAAACATTTGGATTGATAAGCGAACAATGATTGAAGGAACTATGATTAATGAGTGCTTGTTGTACTTACTCTTTCGTAAAGTTGCTTCTTTTTCTGAATATGATTTCGTTGTAGAGAACAAAGCAGCTACATCCAAGAATGTTTGGTTGTTTTCTTTCTCGCGGTTTCATTCTCTCAATAAAGTTGGGTGTGCAACTTAATTCGTTCCGTTTTAAAAAATAGTAGACGGTGACAGGTAATTTTTACTGAATCGTAAAGTGTCGACATCTGTCAATCAAATACATGTCATTGAGTTATGTACAATTAGTTCAATTTTTACTGAGTTGAAAATGTCGAGTCCTGTTGCAAATAGTTTCCTTTAGATTTTCTGTTTTCATTGGAAGGAAAGTGCATATGAGGTGACTCGAATAGATTTTGTTTAGATTTGGGAATGGTTTGGGCGATTTAAAAATGGAGATTTTGGTGTTAAAGTCAAAAAATGTCCGGATCAGTTGATCCGTTTAAAGCGAGCTATCGCGTAAAAACGTCCAGATTATGCTACCAGATACGAGTCGATTATATTCCATCATGACAACGCTCAGCCTGTTCATGCTATTCGGGAAATAATGGGTGAGACATTCTGGTTCACCCGATCTATAGCCCAGACCTTGCTTCTTCCGACTAACATTTGTTTTAATGGACGCAGAACGCATTGAGTGGAATACGCTTTAGCAGGGTATCACAAATTGGTTGGATTGGTTCTTGGCTTCAAAAAATGAACTCTTCTTTCGCGACGGAATCCGATGGGAAAAAGAAGTGGTTAGCGATGGTCAATACTTTGAATAATGTTTTAACTAATTTTATTATTCGAATAAATACGTTTTTCATGCAAAAAACGGAACGAATTGAGTTCACACCCTATATTATGATATGAGGGGCTTAGAATGAAAGGGGTGTAAATATTTGATCGATTTCTCTTCATCAACTTTTTCTTTAGTTAATAACTCAACTGCAAAAACCTACCAATTTGAGTTTGCTATAGAATTCGATAGATGAGGTTCTGACCTAACTTCCACATTGCCGGTGAGTTATGACCAAAAGAGAGAGTCGATGTAGAGAAATCGATGATGTCACTTACACCCCTTTTATTTTGAGACCCTCATATAAAAGTTTTCATGGCTTCATGTTCCGTTTTATTCTTGAACTATTTGGTCAGCCTACGTTTAAGACACAACAAGCCTAAGGGACGAACTCCGAACAGGTTCAATTAGTTTCTAATGAGAATGGAACCAAATTTAAATCTAATTGCATGCTGCTCATCAATAACAGTGAATATCTGATGTTCTTTATATGGTAAATTAGCAACGCATTGAGATAATCGCAATGAAAGGAGTCATTGTGGTAAATTGAGAAAGCTTCTTTCAAATTCGAGATCAAGCCCAAGTAAGGCTATAAGAATATGAATCTCAATTGTGACAATGTTCTTGTGAAAAAGTAAAATAAAAGATTGTGATAGACTAAACTACTAAGCTACGAATAATAATTTATTTTGAAATAGTTAGTGGGAACAACGTCACTCTGATGAAAATATTTAATAACTAAATAAAATTATAGTGATTATGGGGGATATGTAAAAAGTTGCATTTTCCCGTCGCTTTTTTTTACTCGGTTGGAAAATGGTAATACTACGAATAAAAGTATTTTGCGCTTATGGCTAGAAAAAAGTGCTCTAAAGCTTTAAATATGGAAAAAATACTAGACGGGGACAAAACTGGTAACTTGAGTATCCTGAAATTCTTACCCGTTGGACCAGCCTCAGAGATGAACAGTTTTTGGATGGAACCTAAGACTAATTCTGACATTCCATACAGAGTGATCGAACTTTCTCAGTATGGGATGAATGTGGTCCCAATGTTCGTAATGGTTCGTAATCATGTTCTACATCGATGGTTCGAAAATGGGTAACAGAGCAGGTGCTAGAGTTCATGGTCCCAGAATAAAAATTACTGTAGCTATGGAGAACTGGCCAACAGTTTTTCAGGCAGTTTTTGAAAATGTATAAATACTTGCCTCAAAAGAAATTATAGACATGCTAACATTTGCATCTTCTCAGATAGTCAAGCGGCACTTGAAGCCCTCAATGCCTTTAAGTGCTATCCAAAAATTGTCTGGGAATGGATTTGCCTTTTGTCAGATAAGTTCGATACAACTGTACTGGATTCCTGGCCATTGTGGTATAGAAGGAAATAAACAATTACAATAAACAAAGATTTCTGATTGTGTGTTGAAAAGTGAGCTGAAGAAATGAGAAGACCGGGAAGTGACGGCCAACTGGATGGCTGGACAACTTTTTTTTTTCCAAAATATATATTTTTATCAAGACTCATATGGCGTTAGCCTGACGGGGCCGGAGTTCAATATTTTGACAGTTTTTCTTACTATCTATGTTAGTAATATGTAACCGATTACTCGCGGTCGGCTCGAGGTTAGTATTACAGGTGTTCTCGTAATTGGGATGTTGCTGTCTCCAATGCTCTTTACGTGTGCCCGACACGGGATACTTCCTATTGGGATGCAGCTGACCATTCATCAGCAACGCCCTCCTAGTATGTACCCCATATCTAGCGTGGTGCGTCTTCTCGACTCGAGGAATCCAGGATAGGAGGACTAGCCGGCAGGTCACTAGCCGGCGCAATCATCAGCTCGTGTAGAGTTGTCATGAGCGGTACAACCTTTGGCTCTTGTTGAATGATCAGTGGACTGCACAACCTTCGGCCCGTGTATCTGTAAAGAGTGTGTGTATGTATTGCCGCAACTAAGTAAAAGTTTATCGATCGGATAGGAGGGATATGAAACGGGGACACAACGAAGGAAATATCATTAAACGTTGACATCGGCGTTTCTGAGGAACAGGTATAGATGAAGCAGAAGATCAGGATCACGGCTACCGGATATCCCGGACGGGGATATCCGATTGTCTGCCTTTTACTCTCAGTGCTCTAGAGAGCTGAGAGCGAGCAGCATGGAACCGGATACACGACTGTACAACTTTACCAGTCAAAAAAAATTATCGCCCCGAGTATTAAAATTACTCAACAATTGCTGAGAAGAAAAAAAACTTCAGCACATTCAATGGTCTTATATACCAGGACACTGTCCGAGTAAATACCATCTCAAAACATAGGTTTAGTGCAAGATGATATTTGTCGCTTTAGCAATGTCGAAAGCCAAACCTCGGAACATTTGCTCTGCAATTGCGGAGCTCAAACAAAACGCAGATTTCAACACCATGATAAGGCTATTCTCGAGCCCAAGGAAGTTTGGTCTGTTTCGCCGATCAGGATTAAAAGTATCATCATACAGATTATCCCTGATTGGCACCTTTCTGGCTATAGCTTTCAGTCTACTTCTTCATCAATAAGCAGTTGATAAGCTTGAAGCGTAGTAGAAAAAACAGGGCATACTACAATAATTCAAAATAATGGACGCAGTGGATCACACCCAACAAGGGAAAAAATGTCACGGATGCACTGAATCCTGCAGGAGAGCATTGATTTTCAATACCACAGCTAACATCGTAAAGCCTGGAAACTGGGAAATGATGTTGTAATATTAGATTGACCACCCAAAATACATGATGTGATTACGATTACGAAGCGATTACGCTTCAACAACGCCAACCGGCTGTTGAATCATCAACGTTGGTCGACGGTCAGCAAACGCGGCACCCATCACGCTGATAGCTTTTTCATGTCCAAAATGTCGTGCGAAATTTTTCCCACTCGTTCTTTTGAAATGCCTACGGTCTCAGCTTACTCGCGTAACTTCACTTTACGATCGTTCAAAACGAGTCGATACACTTGTTTTACGATTTCTGGATTCGTAGCCTCTTCTGGCTTTCCAGAGCGAGGTGCATCTGTGGTGCTGCAGTGGAGGCGATCTGGCGTAGTGGTAACATCCATACCTCTCATGCTAAGGATCACGAGTTCAATTCTCACTCCCGACATTCTTAAAAAAATGGAAGTAAAAGTGACGAGCCAGCCAAAAGTGTTGAAAGTTACCACAATAAATTTTAAATTAAATTCACTAAACCACCGATAAACCGTTGTACCCGAAGGGGCTGAAGTGGAATAACATTTCGTCAACCACTGCATTGATTGTTCAGAAGTTTTTCTCATAAAAAAAAAGTTTGATCAAAATACGATATCCCTTTTTTCCATTTTCTATACTCAATGAGCATTTTCTAGAATGCTCAGGTAGTGACACGTAAACAACCGTAGTTTATGAATTAATAAATGAAATGAAGCTAGTAACAGATGAACCTCTCGAAATGAATCTTGTTAATTTTTAGTGGCGCCATCCGTTGAAAAATTCAGGAACTTTTCTGCCCAAAAATTTCACCTGCACCAATCTGCTCACCTACACACCCTACCATCATTAGAACCATTGAAGATCGCGAACAGGTCGATAAACTCACTTATAAAACCAATCTTCTTCAACAAAAACTTAATATTTTCTCTGAATGGTGCGCAACTAATCGAATGAGTCTGGATACCGACAAATGCTCCCCATATTACACTGAAGTCGTTTCTTACGCGGTTTTCTTTACACGGGTTTTGGAATTTACGCTGTTTTTTTTACATGGATTTCGAAATTTACGAAGTTTTTTTTCACCCGGATTTCTAAATTCCGCGTAATAAGTGACGCCAGTGTAAAAAGATTAATTGTACTGAATGATGTGACTTTTCACGAAATAAATTTGTATTGTATCACTGATTAGTAGCTGAGAAATAAAAGGAGATTACAGCATTAAAAAAAACAGTTATTCAATTGTTAGAATGTGGGTTGCATTTTAAACTTATAATTCATTATTTGTTAGATTTCTACAAGTATTTTGAAATTTACGCGGTTTATTTTTATGCGGATTTTACAATTTACGCGTTTTTGTTTTACGCGGCACATATCCCCCGCGTAAAAAGCGACTTCAGTGTACTTCAATCATATCATCGCTAATGTGTCTCTCAAACGTTAAGTTAAAGATTTGAGTATTCTTCTAGATTCAAGCCTAACCTTCAAAGATCACGTAGGTTATATAACTACTAAAACCTCGAGATGGCTTGGCTTCATCTTTCGTGCTGCAAAACAATTCACTGATATCCACTGCCTGAATGTTCTGTATTGTTTGTTGGTTCGATCCTCACTGGAGTATGCGACAGTTGTATAAGCACCACGCTACTAAATCGGTATACAACAAGTAGAAGCAATACCTTAAACAATAACCAAAATACCCTAACACTTCACTTTATTCATAACATAAAAAAATATCAATAAATCATTATTTTTTACCTTCCAGACAGGGGTAATAAGAATATTACTGAAGAATGTTTCAGTTATTATTTGGTCGTGTAAAGTGGGATATTTCTCAGCATAAAAATGGCGTACAAAAAAGTAAAGTATGTCAAGTGGTATAAGAAGAACAAGATCGGCTTCATTGAAAAAACTATCAATCCACCAAATTGACTGAAAATTAATCGTCAGTCAGCTGACGCATATTTTTCATGTATTTGTCCCTTAAAGTTAGCCCTTTCCCGTATAGCATCGAGTCTCACTCGTGGTGTACTTGCATAACATAGGGCGCAAGAACGCTCAGCAGAGTAGTGAAATCACTTGATGTGTGACGTATTAAATAATACGGGAAGGGGTTAATTAAAAAATCTACAAAATGACATCCTTTCCTTTTCTGTCCTATTTAAAACAGTATTCATTTGCGACGATTTTTATTTGATGATAAACAAAGCCATGTGTGATCTGCAATAGCATGTTCAATCCTCCACCGTATTCGCCAGACATTGCTTCCGAATTCAACGCGACTACAATTTGCTTCGACTAGTGACTAAGAGCCTCGATGAATAATAGTCTGATCGAGAAATAAATCCGTTTCTTACGAAGAGACCAATTTTTGAGACAATTATTGGATCACTCCAAATGAAAAGGATTTTTATCTCATGCGGATGCGTACATGTACGCATTGAAAGATAATGGAAGAACCAAATGTACCTAAAGATGGACAATACATCAAATAAAATACATTGTATTATTTTCTTTGACTGAAGATTCATTTGTACAAGCAGAAATTCTCACAAATTATTGGTTCTCTCAACAACGGTATGGAGAAATTTTTAGTCAATCGATAATATAAATTAAACGAAATGTAAAAACTCACTTCACTTTTCGAACGAACCTGGTATTTCGTTTAAATAATTGACAGATCTCAAAGTCTTTTTCTAATGTTTTCATTTATTGCATTGCATTTCTAAATCTTAGGATAGGATTAAAGGAGTAAAGGAGTAAAGGACATACACACAAGGCAAAAATCCGTGAGAATCATATCCATCAGGTTTCACGTTCATGCATGCTGCTGCGTGTACGTTTTTGATGTGTTTACGTTTATTTACTATTTAATACTATACATTATGTCCATATTCTAGGGCTTTCCGTCAAAATATTTTAAAACATTTCCCTTTATGATTGCTTTGTTATCTTCGTGGTTTTCTTTTCACGTCGACATACGGCCAGAGTGATGTGCTATTGTAAACCGTAAATAAGTAGCAGGGAAGCATGTGGTATGAACAATATGAAGTTTGACATGTGATGAAAGGACATCCAAATGTGCTCTCGTCTTTATATTTTTTCTTTGGCTTAAGTGGATAAACGAAATAGTCCAGAGAAAGAAAGAATTCTATTGGTCATTATCGAATCATTTCAACCGAAGATTTCCGAAAATGAAGAGGGCAGACGAGTGTTTTTAGCTTGTGGCTGGCCGGAAACTAATGTGAATAGAGAGGTATAATATAAGGAAGCGGATTTATGCTACGTAAAAGGAAATGGTGGGAACAAGGTGTGTGTGACAGTTGAGGAAAGGTTTCCTTTAGAACTGAATTTGTTCTATTGATGGAAGATATCAACCGCAAGAAAATGTAGTTCAATCACATAACTTCCCAATATTTGCCTTGTCAATGACGCATAAAATCTCTTTTGTCGTTCATCTCATTCGTAGAATCCTACCTATGTTTCGTTCTAAAAACGTATCACGTTACATAATTAATGAAACAATCTTCAAGGAGAAGAAAAGAATTGCATAGCGGAATGTTTCTCTTAGCACAAAGCGTACGTTTGAGTTTGACGTTATTTAGAATGAATGAAAAATAGGTAACCAATTTATAGTAAACAGTTTTGAAAGGTTTTCAAAGTTAACGTGTTTTATGGGGAATACCGTGTTTCATATGAAGTATCGATCGATTATTTTCAAATTGTAAAGAAAGTACAGTTTGAAAAAAAATTAAAACCGCTTCTCTTGTGCATTTTTTCATTAAATAAAGACATATAAAATTTTTTTTTATTCGAATTTTAGGTAATAACAAATCAAAAATTCTTAGTAATCTAATTTCAGTCAGTCAGAAAGGTAGTATTTTGAAAAAAAAAACGGGAAAAATATGTACAAAACATTTGAAGACATCCTCAACAGCTCCCATTCTTAAAACCCAGTCCACTTTGTGTACTTTTGCCTGGAAAACGAAATGATATTGATTTGATTTGCATTCTAACTTTTCACAAATATCGATGATCTTATCTATTCAATAAATGATAAATCACTTCACTGCCCAAATATGCATGGTTACCAGTTGTACTTTCCAGTTGAAATAAAATAACAAAAATCATAAAACCCATTCCCACTCTTTACCGTTAATATTTGTTTAATAGACACAAATTATACAAATTATAAACACCTCTAAAAATAACCATTATATTAGGCTGTCAAAAAAGTCCTGCGGTATTTCCGCGAGATGTCGTTGTAAGCGCGTAGTTCTAGTTGTATTCATTGTATCGAGTCATACTATAGCTTGTTGGAAAGGTATTTTGCGCGCTATAATATAGTCCTTGACAGTGTTTTGTTTGGTTAAGTCATTCGTGAGTTATAGTGTCGCAAATATGGAGCAAAATAAAGAGAAAATCCGACATATTTTACAGTACTACTATGACAAAGGCAAAAATGCATCTCAAGCTGCCAATAAAATTTGTGCAGTTTATGGACCCGATACAGTTTCCATTTCCACCGCACAACGATGGTTTCAACGTTTTCGTTCTGGTGTATAGGTCGTCGAAGATGCGCCACGCTCCGGAAGGCCTGTTGTCGAAAATTGCGACAAAATCGCTGAATCAGTCGAGAAAGACCGGCATAGTAGCAGTCGTAGCATCGGCCAAGAGCTGGGGATAAGTCATCAAACCGTTATTAACCATTTGAAGAAGCTTGGATTCACAAAGAAGCTCGATGTATGGGTGCCACACACGTTGACGCAAAAAACATCTTTGACCGTATCGACGCATGTGAATCGCTGCTGAATCGCAACAAAATCGACCCGTTTCTGAAGCGGATGGTGACTGGCGATGAAAAGTGGGTCACTTACAACAACGTGAAGCGCAAACGGTCGTGGTCGAAGCCCGCTGAAGCGGCTCAGACTGTGGCCAAGCCCTCATTAACGGCCAGGAAGGTTCTGCTGTGTGTTTGGTGGGATTGTCAAGGAATAATCTATTATGAGCTGCTTCCCTATGGCCAAACGCTCAATTCGGACCTGTACTGCCAACAACTGGATCGCTTAAAGGTAGCACTCATGAAGAAGAGGCCATCTTTGATAAACAGAGGCCGCATTGTCTTCCATCAGGACAACGCCAGGCCACACACTTCTTTGGTGACGCGCCAGAAGCTCCGGGAGCTCGGATGGGAGGTTCTTTTGCATCCGCCCTATAGTCCGGACCTTGCACCAAGTGACTACCACCTGTTTTTGTGAAAATTGGCTATCCGAGTTTTTTGCCAATAAGGAAGCGAGCTTCTATAACAGGGGTATTACGAAGTCATCGAACAAAAAGGGATAATCGTGTGTAACCAACGACCGAACTCATCTTCACCCCACATGCGCTGCCAACTTACGAGCGTGTGCTGACGAGGAATGTGGAAAAATTCATTATAAGTAATTTGCCTTTCAAAAAGTGTGCCTTCTGAAGCGCCCACCTTAGCTAGCGAGTCCGCTTTCTCATTCCCCGTAATCGAGCAATGAGAGGGAACCCATGCTAAGGTAATCTTGAATTATTTTCTCGACCAAAACACTCAATAGATGTCTTATTTTTGTTAGGAAATAAGATGAGCGTTTATCAACTTTCATTGAGCGGATTGCCTCTATTGAGCTGAGACTGTCTGAAAAAAGTAAAATAATGGTCGATGGGCAATGTTTCAATGATCGCACGCACTAGGGTAGTATATCGCACCCAGTTCAGCGACATACACGGAACAAGGATCTTTGAGTTTGAAAGAGGCACTGGAATTTTCATTGAAGATGCCGAAGCTAGTGGACCCGTTTATGTATGAACCGTCAGTAAAGAACATTTTATCAGATCTAACTTTCCCATATTCTGCCGAAAATATCGGCGGAATAGAATCGGAGCGTAGGTGATCTGGGATTCCATGGATTTTTTGTCGCATGGACGAATAAAAAATGACAGAAGAATTGCAAAAGTATGGGAAGCAAACTTGGTTGGAGATGCCTGGTGAAGGATGCACGTCGTGGGTAAGGTACTCATGGTATAAAGACATAAAACTTGACTGAGGAGTCAGTTGGAGTAGATTTTCGAAGTTATCGATCACCAATGGATTCATGATCTTGCAACGGATGAGAAATCTGTAGGATAATTCTGTGAACCGAAGAGTAAGTGGGGTTACTCCTGCCAAGACTTCGAGACTCATCGTATGTGTCGAATGCAAACACCCCATTGCTATACGCAAGCAACGATATTGTATCCTCTCCAGCTTGAGAATATGAATCCTGGCAGCTGATCGGAAGCAAAAACTGCCATATTCCAACACTGATAATATCGTTGCTTTGTACAACTTAATGAGGTCTCCTGGATGGGCACCCCACCATGTTCCGGTAGTTGTTTTTGTTTATGTTCACGTTTTTTTTTTCTACTACCGCTTTCTCTCATACTTCCCAGATCATCCAATAGGGTTACGTTACACCGTCACCTGTTCGAGGGGCACTTCTGGTTCAGCGCCACCAGATTTTTCTAAAAGCAAATAAAATTCCGTTTGCTCCCCAAATTGTAACTATATATATTACCTTCGGAACGTAGTACAAGCATTTCTCGAGTTGTGTTTGTAATTGGACAAATACCTATTTGATCACAAAAAGACGAATGCGCACCTTTGCCCCATAGTGAGGGCAAAGGTGCGCACTTATTGAATTGAACCTCTGAGATAACTTATACCAAAAATAAATGGCGGGAGAAGCATCATTACTAAAGAGTGTAAGCACCGTCCAGTAGGCAGGAGCGGGGTGTTCTATGGTTTTTTATAGGTGGAGAAGAGTGGGTGTTATGGTCGAACATACCACGTGGAAATTTTTGAGAAGGAGGAGACTGACAATATAAGATTTCCGAAAATGTCCAACATTTGAAACAGAATTCGATTTTATTAACAAACTAGCTGACCCGGCGAACTTCATCCCACCAATTATTGATATCTATATATATATATATATATATATATATATATATATATATAAAATAGGACTTCTGTCTGTCTGTCTGTCTGTCTGATTCTTATGGACTCGGAGACTACTGAACCGATCGACATGAAAATTGGCATGTAGGGGTTTTTGGGGCCGGGGAAGGTTTTCGTGATAGTTTGAGACCCCTCCCTCTCTCTAAGGGGGGGCTGCCCTTAGAGAGAGGGAGGTTCATTGTGAAAACATAATCATAAACGAAACATAACCGTTGTTGGATTGAATACATGGTGAAAAGAAAAACATTTTTCATTTGATATTCATTTTGAATTATTTTTAAGTAATTGTATATTTTATTTCTCATCGTGGATTTCGGTTCTGAGGATTCCGACGCTTTGCCTTGGAGCGCTGATGCTTCGTCGTGCTGTTGTGGGGTTCGAAGAGACAGACGATGGTTTCTCATGAAGCTAGAATCAAAATCTCTTCCTGTCAGTTTTGCAACTTGGTTGAAATCATGCTGGAAGTTGTTGGCTTCCGTAAAATTAAACGCCAGACGCCGTAAATTTTTGAGAGTCATACCATAGAAAGCTGTGTCCAGTGCACTGCAGTGGTCCGCCTGATCCACAGACTGCTCACTCGTACATACCTTTATGAGCCGCCCTAGGTGCTCGCTGATGCATCCCAGCAGAAGTAGAAATGTCAATAAAAGAAGATTCAAATCGTAAATCACATTCTGATATGATCCTCTTCCTCAGAGCTGATTCAGAAATACCAAGGTCTGCCGCAATCCGATGCTTCGAGACTCCCTCCCGAAGCCTCTGTCGGGCCATTTTAGCATTTGTGGAGTGCATTTCTTCAAATCAGCTTTCTTCTTGTGGGTCCCGTTAAAAAATTGTTGGAAACATTTTATTTTTTTTTTTTTCAGAGCAAAACGTTAGTGCGAACTTTTACCCCATAGCCACTGCGCACTGCCCCACAAGCAATTTTTTTAACTTATCGAATTTAAAAAAAACTCTTGAACTTTTTCACAAAAACGAATACGCAGTATCATCTACTATAGAATAAAGATTTTGTTGACAGTGTAGTTTCAAACTTTCCAGTTATTTTAGGTAAGTAAATCTTCATCTCCAAGACTGAACAAACTAGATCAAAACATCGGAAAACTCTTTTTACCTCATAACTTTTTGCCACTTTCATGAAATGTATCGTGTTCAAATGTGTGAGTTGCTTTTATAATAATGTATCAAACGATTACACTGTTGTGGAATTTTTATGCTCGTTTGCTTCAAAAAGGCCAATGCGCACTTTTACCCCGTGCGCACCTTTGCCCCGCACTACTCTACGCGCTGTTTGAGATCCTTCAGCCAGAGACTTGCCTCCGCTTCCCGTAACTTACTCTCCATCAGTTCATCCTGCTGATGTGCTACCGAGTTGTCGATGGTCGTCTCGCGGAGGCGTTTCTTGTCCTCTTCCAACTCCTAGATTTATATTCTAGAACTAGTCCTCAAATACCGTATCACATCTTCGCTCTCGGCTAGCGCACCTTGACGAGCTCCTCCAGCAGACAGGTAACCATTTTGTCACGCTGCTTAAGCGCTTCCTCCTTCATGATGAGCTCGTCGAAGGCGGAAGTTGTTCTGTGATTTCCGCAGACTACCACAAACCGCCCATCCGATTCTAGTTTTCGTTCCAATTGGCTCGTTTGATTTGCCCTCCCGCAACCTCAATGTCGCTAACAGATAACAATTACTCTACCCGATCAGGATGCCTGGAACAGCCGACCTGAAGCTCTTCACCGGAAGTTTCCTAAGATGAGCAAATTGTGCAACTAGCTCGACGTAGTCTGTGGTCTGTTGTTTTAATCCTAGATTGTCAACAGTGTATATCTCCGGTAGACTGTGCCATTTGCTTCGACCGGCTTCAGACATCTTCATCGTTACGACTTCCGCTTTGTCGATTGTCTTGTTGATGCCTCCAGTCCACTCAATATGCAACGTTTCCGTCTGACCGTTGACTCCAAAGGCCACCGCGATCGACCGCTCTACGAGTGTCACTGATGATCCGTCGTCGAATAATGCGTAGGTGTTGAACTGGCCGCATTTACCGAACAATGTAACATGAAGGATACGAAATAATGTTGATGACGACAACTGACGATGGACTGACACTACTGCATTGGTAGTCTTCGACGTTACCGGTGGATTGAAATAAAGCAAACGGTGAAAAACAGAACGTTAAGAAAGATGGGATTGTGTATGCTCTTGGCTTACATCGTCGTTTTTCGTCGGGTAGATGTTGTGAATACCGTTATCCAGAACCGTCTGTCGTCATCCGCGATCGTATCACCCACGTATGAGATCTGGTTCGGCATCAAACCCGACCTGTAGCACTTAAAGGATTTCGTTTTTTTTTGTTTGAAGTCAAGTTAACCAAGATGACTTTCGTTGGGTACACATCAGACAGCAAAGCCTATCGTTTGCTGAATACATTCACTGGTCAGATAATCATCAGTCGTGATGTACGATTCATGGAAATCGACGAAGAGAATAAGAAAGTAAAAGGCGCGAACGGCGTGATTGTTCATTTGCCGACAAGATGCGCAAAAAGACGAGGAATACCAAAATGGAGATGAATTTTTCGAATTCGATGAAGACGGTAATGATGATGCTCCAGATGAGCCTGTACCGATTCAGGTGGAGCCAACTTTGCGGCAATCGCAGAGAACGAAGTTCTGTGTCCCACCTGCTCGATGCAATGAATAGATTAGTCGAGCAGTGAGCACGTGCGCAGAGCCAAGAACATACGGTGGAGCAATTGTGAGCCCGGAAAGTGAAAAGTGGAAAGCGGTCATGGACGAGTAAATATCATCCCTATGTAACAACGGAGCGGGAATCTTACTAAGGTGCCCCATCAACGCAACGTAATTGGCTGCAAGTAGGTGTACAAGTGTAAGGAAGACGAGTCAGGGCAGATTGTACAACACAAGGCAAGGTTGATCGCACAAGAATTTCCCCAAAAGTACGGAACTGATTACGATCAGTTGTGAAGCAAATCACATTCCGTGCAATGTTGACAATAGTGAGCAAACGGCGAATGATCGTCAAGCCCATCGACATCAAGACCACGTACCTGTATGGGGTCCTGCAGGAGGAGATATTGATGAAAATGCCACCGAGGTACTCGAACGGTGATCCAAAGCGGATCGGATCCAAAGCAGAAATCGTACGTGCTAGATATTTTGTCGCGTTTGAGGAGTGGAAAACTGTAAAGTTTCTCGCATTCCAATGACAAGCGGCTTCGTACAACAAAAGGAGGAGAACATTGACTCATTGGCAGATGGGCAACAGTATCAAAGCCTGTCCTAGCATGGCGATTTCGACATCTATTCTCGGACGAAGAGTCACCAAACCAACAATGGCGGATTGGAACGAAGCAGAGGAACGGCAGACCACGAACTACATCTGGTGGTGGAAGTAATCTTAGAGTGGAGTGTTTCGTGGACGCAGACTGTGCTGGTGAAGTTGAAAACAACCTAACACACAACAGCTATATTTTCAAGTTCGGTGGCGGACTCGTTGGCTGGGAAAGCAGGAAGCAAACATGTGTGTTCCTTACCAGCACTTAATGTTGTTAATGCAATCATGGTAGACATACTAGTGTTTTTGTGCTGTGATTGTTGAATAATTTTACGTGTGAAATATTGCTGTGTGCAGCGAAAAAATAGTTCATTCGCGTGCTGTTTGTGGGTATTCAACAGGATAAGGATGCTGATTCTTGTTTATTTTGATTTTATTTCGATTTTTTTCGTATAGCAGCTGCTGTGGCGGTTCAATTGTTTATTTTTCTCTACTTTGTGTTGTTGTTGTTTGTCTCTAGCGTCTGGATTTAATCTGTGTTGGTAAAATTGGTCATGGAATGTTCTGTCTGTAAATTGGGGATAGTGGTGAGTGACCTGCCGATTTGCTGTATCGGCAAATGTAGCGGTGTATTCCACTACAGATGCATGCAACTCAGCCGAACATCGGCGAAACTCATCACGGAGAATGTGAATATTTTATTCAAGTGCAATGATTGTTTATCAAACCAGGGTTGTGGTGAGCAGAATGATGTTATCTCGAATGTAAAAAATATAGAGCAAGAGGTGCAGAAGTTATTTTCTCTCTCTGACTCGATCGCAGACATGCGAGATCACATCGCAGCACAGATAGACAACGCGCTAAAGATCGGAATGGAAGAATTGAGACTAAATGTAAATGGGTCTTTTGAAAAATTAATTGGTGATAAAATGGATTCGATATCTTCAAGTTTTTCTTTTTTTTTTTTTTTTATTAATTCGTTTATTTTTGCAGGCTCAGTAACTTAAGTTTAAAGGAGCCGAATTCTTAAATATAATTTTAAAACTATATATATAAACAATTTTCTTACATCTATGGTTAGTAAGGTGGAAAACCGATTACTCGCGGTGTACTCGAGTTTAGGAGGGTGACATATTTTTAGGAGAAGGATGGGGTATAAGAAAACTGTAACAATGTTGATGAACACTCAATTCTTAAATCTGTTTGTATATCTATAGTGTTTTTACATTTCAACTTATTATACTATTTATAGCAAGGGGACGAATTACCCGCAAAGGAAGGAAAGGAGGGTATAAGGACATAGGGACAATCACACACGAAGATCGATAGCTTTAAGGAAAACATATATATGGGACATGTAATCAAGGTCTAACCGAGCCAACACATCTCTCACCGGCACATTGGGCTGTCTTCCTCGGGCCCGAAGGGAGTTTTCTAAATTCGATCTGGCGACCAGATACACCTCGCACGACCAAACAACGTGCTCGATGTCGCGATAACCTTGGCCACAAACACAGAGATTGCTGCTGGCAAGATTGAAACGAAAGAGTAGTGCATCTAAAGAACAGTGATTGGACATGAGTCGGGAGAAGGTGCGAATAAAGTCCCGACTCAATTCCAGACTTTTGAACCACGGATTGAGGCTAACCTTAGGGATAATCGAGTGAAACCACCGGCCCAATTCATCTTCATTCCACTTGCGTTGCCAGTTAGCGATGGTATTTTTGCGGACTAAAGAATAAAATTCATTGAAGGCGATTTGACGCTGATAAATATCGCCTTCAATTGCACCTACCTTTGCTAATGAGTCAGCCCTCTCATTACCCGGAATTGAGCAATGAGAAGGGACCCAGACAAAGGTAATGACGTAACAGCGTCTGGATAAAGCACTCAAAATTTTTCGTATTCTCTCAAGGAAGTACGGCGAGTGCTTTTCCGGCCTCACTGAACGGATAGCTTCGACAGAGCTAAGACTATCCGTTACAATGTAATAGTGTTCAACAGGTCGTGAGGCGACGCTGTCCAGCGCCCAATGAATTGCTGCCAATTCAGCAATATACACTGAGCAAGGATTCTGAAGACTGTGTGAGGTGCTAAAAAATTCGTTGAACACTCCAAATCCTGTGGACTCATTTATAGTGGACCCATCAGTAAAGTACATATTATCACAATTGATACCCCTATATTTTTCATCGAAGATCGTTGGAGCGATCCTCGATCGTTGGTAATCTGAATATCCATGGATATCTTGCTTCATGGACAGATCAAAATTCACAGAGGAATTGATGTAGTCAGGGAAACAAACACGGTTGGGAATATACGAAGAAGGATCAACCTGCATGGAGATGAATTCATGATATGAACTCATGAATCCGGAGTGAAAATTTAGCTCGATCAGCTGCTCAAAATTTCCGATCACCAATGGGTTCATAACCTTACACCGGATGAAGAACCGAAGAGATAATAATTTGAAGCGATCTTTTAGTGGGAGTAGGCCTGCCAAAACCTCGAGACTCATGGTATGCGTTGAGGGCATACATCCCAACGCGATACGGAGACAAAGATACTGAATTCGCTCGAGTTTAATGAAGTGTGTTTTGGCAGCTGATTGAAAACAGAAACTGCCATACTCCATCACTGAGAGAATAGTTGTTCGATACAACATTATAAGATCTTCGGGATGGGCTCCCCACCAGGTGCCGGTAATTGTACGGAGAAAATTTATTCTTTGTTGGCATTTTTTACTCAGATACCTAATATGGGCCCCCCAAGTACATTTGGAGTCGAACCAGACCCCAAGATACTTGAATGACATAGCATGAGTGATCGGTTTACCCAAAAGTTGAAGCTTTGGTTTTGCTGGTCTATGCTTCCTAGAAAAAACCACCATCTCTGTTTTCTCCGTGGAGAATTCGATCCCTAGCCCAATGGCCCAGGTTGAAAAATTGTTCAAAGTATCTTGTAAGGGTCCTTGCAGGTCGGATTCGTTTGATCCTACGACAGACACCACTCCATCATCTGCAAGTTGTCTTAGGCTGCAATTTTGTGTAAGGCAATTGTCGATGTCGCTTACATAGATGTTGTACAAAAGGGGGCTTAAACATGAGCCCTGGGGGAGTCCCATGTAGGAGACCCGACTTACTGTCGAATCCCCGTGAGAAAAATTCAAATGTTTCTCACAAAGCAAGTTATATAACATATTATTCAATAGAGGCGGCAGACCCCGAGAGTGTAATTTGTCTGACAAAACCTCTATTGAAACAGAATCAAAGGCCCCCTTTATGTCCAAGAATACTGAAGCCATTTGTTTTTTTTCGGCGTAAGCCATTTGAATTTCTGAAGAAAGCAACGCAAGACAATCATTCGTCCCCTTGCCCCTGCGGAACCCATATTGTGTATCTGAGAGTAGGCCATTCGTTTCAACCCATCGATCAAGGCGAAACAAGATCATTTTCTCCAACAATTTCCGTATACAAGACAGCATTGCTATTGGGCGGTACGAATTGAAGTCGGACGCGGGTTTTCCGGGTTTTTTAATAGCTATAACTCGCACTTGTCTCCAATCATCTGGAACAATATTATGCTCCAGAAACTGATTGAATAAATTCAACAAGCGATGTTTCGCCACATCAGGGAGGTTTTTCAGCAAGTTGAACTTAATTCTATCCGATCCCGGAGCAGAATTGTTACAAGAAAGGAGAGCAAGAGAGAATTCTACCATCGAAAACTCGGAATCAAGATCGTACCTATCTTGTGGTATACCTCGAACAATTTTTTGCACAGGTGCGGAATCAGGACAAACCTTCCGTGCAAAATTAAAAATCCATCGATGTGAATATTCCTCGCTTTCATTCGATGAAGAGCGATTTCTCATGTTTCGAGCCACTTTCCATAATTTTTTCATTGACGTTTCTCGTGATAAACCTCCCACGAAATTTCGCCAATAAGCACGTTTTTTCCCTTTGATCAAATTTTTGAACTGATTCTCAAGGGCTAAATACGTTTGAAAATTTTCAGGGGTTCCACGTTTCCGAAAAGCTTTAAATGCATTCGATTTTTCTACATAAAGCTTGGAACATTGGCTATCCCACCATGGATTAAGTTTTTCATTTAATGCGCAGAAAAATCTAGCTGCAATGAATAATTCGCTGAATGAAACTGGCGCTACTCCTACAGAGTCGCACCAAAATAAACGAAAGAAACGTAAATTTGTAAATAGTGAAAATGATGAAGTATTTCAAGATAAAATTAGTTTCGCGGATGTAGTTAAAGGATCGAATGTAGTTGATAATAGTATCGTAACGGGTAAAAGTATCAAGCAAAGTAATCGTTAGGCTCCTCCGGTCATTGTAATAAAACCTAGAGAGTCCAAACAAGCCTGCGAGGATACTCGTAATGTTTTAAAAACAAAATTAGATCCAAGAACACACAAAATCAGTCCATTATTGTTGAGTGTGCAACTGGAGCCAATGTAAATGATATGAGAAATAACATCGACAGCAATCTGGGTGAAGACTATAGAGCTGTTGTTCCCACGTCGGTGCCGAGATTGAAAGTAGTGGGCATGAGCGATAAGTATTCCTCCGATGTCTTCATTGACTATTTAAAAAGTCAAAATGAAGACATCACAATAAAAGATGTGAAAATAATAAAAATGTACGAAAATCCACGCTTCACATACAACAAGTTTAATGTCGTAATTGAAGTAGATCTTGACACATACAACAATTTGTTAGTTGCAAAGAAAGTAAATGTGGGGTTCGATCGATGCTCAGTTGCTCCCGCGATTAACGTTTTAAGATGTTTCAAATGTGGAGAATTTGGACATAAGAGCACAGTTTGCAATAATGGTGAAACGTGCTCTAAGTATAGTCAGAAACACAAGACATCTGAGTGCAAGTCAACTGTATTGAAATGTGTTAATTGTTTAAAAATGAATAAAGAACGGAAAATTAATTTCGTCAACCATGCCGCATTTAGTTCTGAATGCTCAGTTTACAAGAGATTTTATGATTTGAAAAAAGGCAACTTGCGTTTCAATAGCAACCATGTTCCAGCAGAATTGTGAATCAATTTCATATTCTGTATTTAAATATTGCGGGGTTATCAGCAAACTACGTAGCATTACATCAGATTGTTGAGGAAAAGCGTCCATTTCCGTTTCATTCGGGTAACATAGATGAATCTACAGCTGTTTTGACTAATGTTCTGAAAATGTGTACAAATCAACTAGTTGATCAAAAGTATGTATCTATAAAAAACTCAAATAGCTACAATTTGAATCTTTTACGTCTAAAACGAAAAAGGGACAAATGGTACAAAAGGTTTTGTAGAACAAATAGGAATCATCATTGGAACATGTACACGATTGCGCGCAATAAATATTCACAAACGATAAAGAAAACTCGTTGTGAATATTTTCAGAGGAAAATTGATCAGCATCAAAATAACAGCAAAGAGTTATAGAGAATTTTAAAATCATTGTTAAGACCTAGTAGTTGCAAACCGCGGTCCATAACCTTTAATGGCTCATTAGAACAATCTGAGCAAGTAATATTCAACGATTATTTTGTCAACAGCGTTTCATTGATCAATCAATCCATTGGATTGGTCGATGAACCCGATGAAATAAAACAGCCGGTTAATAGTAGTTGTAAATTTGAAGATTTTCACCCAATTACGTTGAATGAACTTAGAAATATTTGTTTCTCATTAGAAAAAACGGCTAGTATAGATAATGTTAATGCTAGAGTTGTTCAAGATTGCTTTCATGAAATTTGTCACATCTTGCTGGACCTCATTAATACATCATTGCTAACTGGTTATGTACCACAAGTGTGGAAGGAATCCTTAGTAGTTCCCATTCAAAAGGTTGCAGGGACGATTAAAGCCGAAGAGTTTCGTCCCATCAACATGTTGCACACGTTAGAGAAAATTTTGGAACTTGTTGTTAAAGGTCAGCTGTTAGAATATTTGAATCGTAACTCTTTACTAATACCAGAACAATCGGGATATCGGGAAGGTCATTCCTGTGAAACCGCAAACCGTGTTAATTTTTAAGGTAGTTAACGGTTTGCTGCTTCGATATTTGTGTGATCGAGTTGAAAGGGGAAGTGACTTTCATAGATATAATACTAGAAACGCGAATGAAATAAGAACACCACATTTCTTAACATGTCCTTCATAAAATTCTCTATATTTTAAAGGAGTAAATGTTTTCAACTCGATGCCAAGACATATTAAACGTGCAACAACACTAGCAGAATTTAAGAGAAATTGTATTTCACACTTTAAAGCTGTATTTTCCTAACAGCCAAATTTTTTTATTTTGATAACGATGTTGATTGACGAAGTTTTATACGAACGGATATCTTAAAGTGAACAGTTTTTTGATTTTTTTTTTGTTTTTATTATTCTCAATGTATGACCTGACGAAGTTTTGTTTTAAACGGATTATATTGTTTAGACAATTTTGAACAATTTTTCTTTTATGTTATATTTTTTGTTTTTTAATTTGTATTCGTCTCTATTATGTCGTCATGATCTTGGTGATGATGGACTATTTTTATTTTTATTTTGTTGTTTTTATATTGTAGTAGTTGAAAAAATAAATAAATAAAAGTAGTCTACAAAAGTTTAAGCGTCGCGCGCGTTGTACAGATATAAAGGATAAGAATTCAAAAGTTTTGCAAGAGCCGGTCTAGAAATTGTTCGTAAATAAAAATTCCTCGATTTCTCTGGATGGGGATATTTGAAGTCAATCCAAAACAAGGCTGGCGGTTGGACTTGTGCCTTGGTGGACCATTTGGCTGCAAGGGCCTTGTCGGGACCGTATCGGTTCTGTAGCGGACAAGACTGAGTATTGGCTTGTCTTTTGACATTGTAATTTTTTGAACTTATATCTGTAAATAAAATCAGTTCGTTTTTTTTGCTAAGCTGATTTCAATGCTGAGAAAACAAAATAATATCTTCTAGATAACTCGTCTTGCTCAAACCTCTGTAGGGGAAGGAGGCGGGACCATCATCATCATCATCATCATCATCATCAAGCGGAGTACATCGCACTGACAGAATGCTTGCAAGAATTGCAGTGGCTTCGTAGATTGGTAGACGACTTGGGCGAACAGCTGGTTTTGCCCATTGTAGTCAATGAAGACAACCAGTGCTGTATTGCACTTGCAGCAGCGGACAGGGCCTCACGAAAATTGAAACGTATCGATACCAAGTACTGATTCGTGAAGGATTTGGTAGCAGCGGATATCGTCTCCATTCCGTACTGTCTACAGAGCAGATGATAGCGGATTTTTTTACCAAGCCTTTGAGTGCAGTGAAGGCAACTACGAGAAGCATTTGGAATTCTACCAAATGATGTTGAGGAGGAGTGTTGAATTATCGAAGCAATCCGCACCAATGAGAACTGAGAACTGAGAAGCTGAGAGCCTCGTCTAAAATTATTTTTGAAATTACCTTGAAAATTTCACCCTATGGATCATTATAAATAACACCAAATTTTCAATCCAGGAAAATGGTTCAGCCATCCCAACTACTTCTTCTTTATAATCATGTAGTCGATGTTGGCAATAATTCTCTAAAATATAAAAATCACCCCACGATGTTTATGTCATTCGCCTTCGGAAATACTGTGATTTGAGCCATATTAGTTCAGTGATCCCAACCTTCAAATAAATAAACTCAGATCGCATATTCAATCGGCTAAGAATCGGATGAAAAACCAACATATTGTAGGTAATCGACGGTATCCTAGCTTCAGAACATAGGAAAACACTGTTAAAAATAGGGAACGGTTGACGTTTGACAAATCCTCTACGGAATAACCATGTACAGCTGTGAAGAAGATTTAAAACTAATAAAACTTATCTATAACAAGGCAATAACGGCGAGGATAGTAATGAAGACTCCATTACTAACCCTACTCTCTAGAGAGTGGACAACTTCCCTCCGACCACCTTGTAATCTCCTAAGTAATCTTCAGCAAAGTTAAAGGATGTTACGATCAAAATTTGGCTGAAAAATATTGCGTGTAATATGTTAAAATTTTGTATTGAAAGCTCAAATTATTTTTGTTTTTGAAGTTCAATTAGTATAACATACAAAAATATTCAGCCAAGCTTCCGGTCGACCGAAGTCTACTTGACCAGTCTACTTGAGTCAATTCGAGTAATCGATTCCTATCCAAAAATCGAATCATGTTTCCAAATAGAGCACCCGGAGACGGTGTTAGATGTTAGATGTGCAATATTCGGTAGTTTTTTTTATCTCCTCACAATGTTCTACCGTTTTGTCTCAAATTCCGAACAGTCTCAAATTCCGAACACTTAATTTTTAAATGAAATTTGCTGAATTTTAATGGTATAAACAATACATTAATGGAAACCCTGACATTCTTTGTGGTATAGGCTTCATTTTAAGATCGTTCATAGGTTCAACATACTGCTTATAACTTATAATACTAATTTGCATTTGTAAAAAAGGTGACTGTCAAAACCAGCGATACAATGTTTACGTTAGCAAGTTCGGAATTTGAATCAAGTTTCGAAGCACAAAATCCAAAAAAAGTATTTTTCCAATGAATCGGCTAATTGGCTTTAATTTGATATATCGATCATCTAAATCGGTCTAGTAGCTCAAAAGTTATGATTTTTTGAATTGCATTTTTTCTGATCGGAATTTGAGACAAATGTAATCAAACATTTTTTTAGTTTTTCACTATGAATATATATTTGTAGGCCAAATGAAAGAAAAGGGTCTATTGTATCCAATAACTATATAAATTTTGCGAAAAAGTACCATTTTGAGTAATGAGACACTGTTTAACGGCCAACAAAGTTGAAGTGTTCGGAATTTGAGACAAAAGGGTTCTACATAGGCTGAAAAGACCCGGGATTTTTAATGGAAACAATCGTTTTTTGGACAAAGCTTCAACATAATTGCCTTCAAGGGCAATACACTTGGTATAGCGAGTTTCCAACATTTTCTGTAGTACGAAACGTCCAAGTCTTCGAAATATGTCTCAGTGCCACTCTGCAGAATGCCTATTGGAGGAGTGTGGTAATGAATCCACGTTTTATGCATTGCCACAAAACGTCGAAAGAAGTCCAGTCGATTATGCCAAACTGGCTGTTGAATCACCAACGCGCCGCTGTTTTTGGTCGATGATCAGCAAACGCGGCACCCATCGCGTGGATAGCTTTTTCATGTCCAAAATGTCGTGCAAAATGTATCCTACTCGTTCTTTTGAAATGCCTACGGCCTCAGCTGACTCGCGTAACTTCATTTCGTTCGAGTCGGTACACTTGTTTTACGATTTCTGGATCATAGCCTCTTTTGGCCTTCCAGAGCGAGGTGCATCCGCGGTGCTTGAATGGCCCATTTTAAATTCACTAAACCACCGAGAAACTGTTGTTCTCGAATGAGCAGAAGTGGAATAACATTTCGTCAACCACCGCATTGATTGTTCGGGAGTTTTTTCCCATAAAAACAAAATGTTTGATCAAAATACGATATTCCTCTTTTTACATTTTCTATACGAATGCGCAGGTAGCGAAACATAAACAACAATTTGTGAACAAATAAACGAAATGTCTTGAAACTTCACACATAAGCTAGTGACAGATGAACCTCTCGAAATTAATCTTGTTCATTTTTAGTGGCGCCATCTGTTGAGAAGTACCAGGACTTTTCAGCCCACGAAATATCTTCAGAATTACCACCCAACAACCCTCAGTAAAAACGGCTGGGAAACCTGTGAAATATAAACTTTTGAATGTTACTACTTCGAACCTAATCGGAATATTAAATTCGGAAATTTAAACCAGATTGTGTTCATTCAGGCTTGTGCTTTATCAGATAGTTAGATAGATAGTTTGTTACTATACAATTAATTGCATATGTATTATTCATTTACTTCTTTCATTAGTTAAACCTAATCGTTATTATTAGAAGCAAAAGTGCTTTCATTTCATGCAAAAAAAAACATGTCTATTCTGTTGCATAAAAACCGAGAGTAAATCGATATTAGAAATTAAACACAGGTCACATTGTATGTCATTTTCGAATCAATCAAAAGGAACGTCTAAGCCGATACTTTTTGTAACCAAAAAGTAATGTGTATTAATATGGAACGGAAGAGCATATTTTCATGAAAGTGGTCGATGTGGAGAGTCATCCCCTGTCTCTTTCTTCCCCCCCAAGGAATACTGGTGAATATGTAGTTATGAATCGCGGTATGGGATTCGAATGCGCGCTGCTTCGTGCATTTTCGTCTGAACGTCACACATCAGCCATCTCACAGGTTTCTGCGGTGATGATGGTGATAATTACTATGGTTGGTTCTTATAAAAAATCTATATTTTGCAAGTTCTTCGCGTGTGTATGTGATGAATTGTGAATGCCGCCAAGCATTAGGAGAACCATGGAGAGTTCGCCCAGGAAATGGCAGAGCTGATGAAAATTTTCTTTTTTCCTATAATACCTGCTCACTCACGCGCTTCAGGTAAGAATGGGACGCAGACGAAATGGCACTATAGAATAAAGAAATGGAAGGCATTGGCGTAACGGTGTGTGGTACGAGAATCGGTGTATGATACAAAAGGGGGAATTTAAATACTTAATGATGAATGCTAACGAGTAAATTAAATGCAAATTTTTAATTTCTTTTATGAAATTTACCGTGTGCTGGGAAAAACTGCAAAGGAGGGAAATAGTGGCACACAGAAAGTAAGAACATTTCGAGGGATGTGTAAAAAAACGGAACATTGCACTCTGTGATTTTTTAGAAGTCAATCAATGCTGTGTATCTAATAGCTTCCTGTGACGATGTTATCTACGGGTAAGGAATATATTTTTTACAGTTTCTACAGATTTCCTTTGAATAAGATCTAGTTATCAATTCAATTGCGGAGAAACCGAAATATCCTCGCACAAAAAACTAGATTTGCCCTTATTACCAAGATCACCTATGTTTTTTTGACTTCAAATCGTTACAGAATCTTTTTTTAACTCTTCATAAAACAACTTTTGACAGAATACCATAATTGATGTTTTTAGATGAAATAAACGGGGGTGCGAGTAAAATCGACACCCTATTAGGGTAAAACCGACATCTCGAGAGGAAAGAATGGAAACTTGTTACAAAAATTTGAAAGTATTAATAGACTATCCATAAACTATGTGTTCAAGGGGTGAGGGGAGGATAGTTGTAAATGATACGTAATTTAACACGTTGAGCCCCGTGTCGGTCCCTAGGAACTGACGTTGAGCTTTTCGTTAGAAAAACTCAGATCACTGGGACGGATAGTTACAAAATAAGGAAATGTAGAAATGTTTTTTGTTTTTTTTCGGATGTTTTACGATTACTTTCTAGTAGAAGTTCTGACGGTTTTCTTCTCATACAAAAAATATCTTCGGGAGCGGGAACCGACACTGATACAGTTAAAATGCTCTTGATGCTGGCTAAATGGAAAGCATAGCATGAACAATTCGGGGCTCAACGTGTCAAATGATAAAAAAAAACAAACATATGAATGTAATTCGACTGCAAACAAAAACTTTCCGCTGTCGAACTCCATAGCTCTCGTTGCAATAGCAGTTCGCGGAACGAATGGTTAGGATTCCGGTCTAGAAATCGCATCCAGCAAATTATCTTTTTCGTGTTGAAAGAGTGTTTCAAGTTGTTTTTTTCTGCCAACTCAAAAGCCAGACGATGGAAATCGAAGCCCATAAAAACTGTTCTTAAGATCAAGCAAGTGAAGCACAAACTTCTGCTCCTGGTCAGGAGTAAACACAGGAATTTTGATACCAGCTTGGGTGAGGATCCACCGGAGATGTGGACGATGAGCGTTTATCGAGAGATACCGTGAGGCCCGGTAGCCTTTTTTGTTGAAATGTCCTACTCAACGTTTACTGAACAATAATCTAAGATGAATTAGGCTCATAAAAAATAACGAATTTTACCAAATTTTCCAACGAAAACACTTAAATTCCACTTGCGAAATTCGACACGGACTGTTTCCAGTGTTTTGTGTTTTTTTTACCTAAACGCGGCTTCAGAAGCTGTATGGTGACTCGAAACGTAAGAAATTGCAAGTGTGTTCAAAGAGCATCGATAAAAATTGAGAATTTCTTCAGTGATATAGTAAAAAACTAAAAAAAAATATTTCAAGCAATTCAGTATTTTTTTATTAAAAACATAACGGTTGTTCTTTAAAAAAAAGTCAGTGAATGTTGGCAAAGGGGCCGCAACTTGGTGGAGATGCTCTCACAAGAGCGCTGGACGACACTGACATCCATCTTCCGGATGCAATTTCGGATCCTCGTGGTCAGCTGCTTGGTGTCCAACGTTTGTACGTATGGTATCTGTTTTTCCTCGAGGTACGTCAACGTCTTCTTGGCGTAATGGGAAGACGCCTTGTCCCGCCAGAAGAAATACGTCTCATCAGAATGATGCTCCTCTAAGAACGGAACCAGACTCTTCTTCAGGCACTCCTCCTGGTATACCTTCTGGTTGACGGCAAGTCCGCTCGGCTTGCTAAACCAGGGCTTTGAAATCCTTTTGTCGGAGATTGCAACGTGTTAGCATAACTTTCTTCTCACACTTATGCTTGTATTTGTACTTCACCCCGGGGGGTGTGGATGTCTTGTTGATGTAGTACCGGTCAATGCCGAGAATGTTGGACTTTGACAGCGGAAAAATAACGCTCGTCGTGCAGCACGAACGACGTCTCGCGGTGATTTTTCTTCACCGTCCTTGTTGTCGAACAGCTTTTTCAAAGATTCCTTCTCCTTTTTCGTCATGATCTTTGCCGGACGACCACTACCGGTCTTCCGCTCGACGTTCCGGGATGCCAGGATCCGATAAACAGTGCTTACCGGCACATTTTCGTCCCGAAAGTGGTCTACTGTAAATTTTTTTCCTTGACTTTCACGCGTTTCGAAGAACCGTACAACGCGCTCGCGGAGTGCTTGTTGTTCGCCATCTTTGATCGAACAGACATCACCTGAGCGAAAAGAAACGAGCATACTAGGGAGCCCAATTCTCTCGGTGAGAAAAAAAAAAAGAAAGAGTAGCCGTTTTGAAGGACCTGGGAGCAGTAGTTTTTTAATAAAATACCAATTGGTTTCCCTGACTCTGAAAAACATCAACTTGGTATCGCGAAATAATTAAAAAAAAAATTATAATGTGAAGGTGAGGGAATGAAAGTAACACACAAAAATACGAGATTTTTCTTGTCGTCTGGCAGCATTGCACGATCCAATAGATCATTGTATTCGTTGTATTATAGTTTGTTTTTTAGTTGTAAGGAATAAAGCACTCAGATTAGTTCGTCTTGTTATAAAAGTTCTATTATGCCCATTGTTCGTTTATTGTGAAACAAAGTTTAAATAAGCGTTCGAAGTTTCTCTGTGATTTACATGTTTAAACGTGCTTTAATTTGAAGTCCACAGCGATTTAATCGGGAAAGTGTCCGATATCCTGGAAAATATAAAATTTAAGACACAACGTTTGACCGATCACAACATTATACCTATATTAAACGGAAAGTTTAAAAAAATTTTCGTTGTGGCGAATTTTGCGAAAAGATTCCTACATTCTTACAAGATCAAATTGACGCCAGAACTGAATCCGGTTGACCACCAGAAGCGTCGTATGTTCATGAATTGGGCTGAGCAACAACTTGAAAATGATGCGGATTTTCATCGAAAAATAATCTTCAGCGATGAGGCTCATTTCAGGCTGAATGGCTTCGTAAATAAGGAAAATATGCGTTATTGGTCAGGCAGCAATCCACACGTACTCCATCAGTCACCATTGCATCCCAAAAAAAATACGAATTGATGCGGTTTATGGTCCGGCGGCGTCATTGGGTCGTACTTCTTCCGTGATGATCAAGACCGGCACGTTACTGTGAATGAGGATTGCTACCGCTCAATGACAACCGCATATTTTTGGCCCGAATTGGATGATATGGACTTGGACAATATGTGGTTTAAACGGGACGGCGCCACAAGCCACACAGCGAATTTAACAATCGATTTTTTGAAAACCAAGATCGATGGGCATGTTATCTCATGAAATGGCCCAGTTAATTGACCGCCTCGGTCGTGCGATTTGACATCGTTAGACTATTTCCTGTGGGTCTACGTCAAGTTTATGGTGTAAGCCAACAAGCCAGCGACGATTGATGAACTTCGTACGAATATCGAACGTGAAATTGCAACAGCATCGGCCGATTTATGCTTGCAAACCGTCGAAAATTGGGTTCAACGTCTGGACTTCTTCAAGCGTGCCCGTGGCCATGCAAAAGAAATCGAGTTCCATACATAATGGCATCAATTGTACTTTCACATGAATAAAGGATTTCATTGATATACAAAACCGTTTTTATTTTATTTAAAAAAAAACTTTTGTAGCGCTCTTATTGAAAAACCCGATATTTGCCACAATGCAAATGCATGAAAATTATTCTTCCAGATTTGTACTCTATTACATACAAATTATTGTTAAAATCAATAATTATCGATCATTCTTCGGCATAAGCTTCGAGTAACCGGTCATGTGCTGTGAGCGTCTCCGTTAAAGCATTGTTTTCGGTTACCGTTGGCTGTTATTTTTTTTTATCGCCCGGGTGTGCTTTTTTCGCGCGTTTTCGAACTGTTCGAGATATCGTAAAACGCAGTGTGAACTCGGAATTAGTGAGAAAAGCAGAATCATCAAAGCCTGGCAAGGCCAGCCGGCTTTCAGTTTTCGCCGATTTGTCGCCATCGCAGTCGAAGTCGGACATCGGTGCTCAGTTGCGCGCACACAATACCAGCGCGATTCGCTGTTCACTTAAAGCAGTGTGAAGGAGAGCATCACTTCTTAGTGGTGTGTGATAGTGCCGAGCGCTCAAGCGCTCCGATTGAGAAGCAAGCAAGAAATTGCAAGTGTGTTCAAAGAGCATCGATAAAAATTGAGAATTTCTTCAGTGATATAGTAAAAAACTAAAAAAAAATATTTCAAGCAATTCAGTATTTTTTTATTAAAAACATAACGGTTGTTCTTTAAAAAAAAGTCAGTGAATGTTGGCAAAGGGGCCGCAACTTGGTGGAGATGCTCTCACAAGAGCGCTGGACGACACTGACATCCATCTTCCGGATGCAATTTCGGATCCTCGTGGTCAGCTGCTTGGTGTCCAACGTTTGTACGTATGGTATCTGTTTTTCCTCGAGGTACGTCAACGTCTTCTTGGCGTAATGGGAAGACGCCTTGTCCCGCCAGAAGAAATACGTCTCATCAGAATGATGCTCCTCTAAGAACGGAACCAGACTCTTCTTCAGGCACTCCTCCTGGTATACCTTCTGGTTGACGGCAAGTCCGCTCGGCTTGCTAAACCAGGGCTTTGAAATCCTTTTGTCGGAGATTGCAACGTGTTAGCATAACTTTCTTCTCACACTTATGCTTGTATTTGTACTTCACCCCGGGGGGTGTGGATGTCTTGTTGATGTAGTACCGGTCAATGCCGAGAATGTTGGACTTTGACAGCGGAAAAATAACGCTCGTCGTGCAGCACGAACGACGTCTCGCGGTGATTTTTCTTCACCGTCCTTGTTGTCGAACAGCTTTTTCAAAGATTCCTTCTCCTTTTTCGTCATGATCTTTGCCGGACGACCACTACCGGTCTTCCGCTCGACGTTCCGGGATGCCAGGATCCGATAAACAGTGCTTACCGGCACATTTTCGTCCCGAAAGTGGTCTACTGTAAATTTTTTTCCTTGACTTTCACGCGTTTCGAAGAACCGTACAACGCGCTCGCGGAGTGCTTGTTGTTCGCCATCTTTGATCGAACAGACATCACCTGAGCGAAAAGAAACGAGCAACCCGTTTCTAGGGAGCCCAATTCTCTCGGTGAGAAAAAAATACAAGAAAGAGTAGCCGTTTTGAAGGACCTGGGAGCAGTAGTTTTTTAATAAAATACCAATTGGTTTCCCTGACTCTGAAAAACATCAACTTGGTATCGCGAAATAATTAAAAAAAAATTATAATGTGAAGGTGAGGGAATGAAAGTAACACACAAAAATACGAGATTTTTCTTGTCGTCTGGCAGCATTGCACGATCCAATAGATCATTGTATTCGTTGTATTATAGTTTGTTTTTTAGTTGTAAGGAATAAAGCACTCAGATTAGTTCGTCTTGTTATAAAAGTTCTATTATGCCCATTGTTCGTTTATTGTGAAACAAAGTTTAAATAAGCGTTCGAAGTTTCTCTGTGATTTACATGTTTAAACGTGCTTTAATTTGAAGTCCACAGCGATTTAATCGGGAAAGTGTCCGATATCCTGGAAAATATAAAATTTAAGACACAACGTTTGACCGATCACAACATTATACCTATATTAAACGGAAAGTTTAAAAAAATTTTCGTTGTGGCGAATTTTGCGAAAAGATTCCTACATTCTTACAAGATCAAATTGACGCCAGAACTGAATCCGGTTGACCACCAGAAGCGTCGTATGTTCATGAATTGGGCTGAGCAACAACTTGAAAATGATGCGGATTTTCATCGAAAAATAATCTTCAGCGATGAGGCTCATTTCAGGCTGAATGGCTTCGTAAATAAGGAAAATATGCGTTATTGGTCAGGCAGCAATCCACACGTACTCCATCAGTCACCATTGCATCCCAAAAAAAATACGAATTGGTGCGGTTTATGGTCCGGCGGCGTCATTGGGTCGTACTTCTTCCGTGATGATCAAGACCGGCACGTTACTGTGAATGAGGATTGCTACCGCTCAATGACAACCGCATATTTTTGGCCCGAATTGGATGATATGGACTTGGACAATATGTGGTTTAAACGGGACGGCGCCACAAGCCACACAGCGAATTTAACAATCGATTTTTTGAAAACCAAGATCGATGGGCATGTTATCTCATGAAATGGCCCAGTTAATTGACCGCCTCGGTCGTGCGATTTGACGTCGTTAGACTATTTCCTGTGGGTCTACGTCAAGTTTATGGTGTAAGCCAACAAGCCAGCGACGATTGATGAACTTCGTACGAATATCGAACGTGAAATTGCAACAGCATCGGCCGATTTATGCTTGCAAACCGTCGAAAATTGGGTTCAACGTCTGGACTTCTTCAAGCGTGCCCGTGGCCATGCAAAAGAAATCGAGTTCCATACATAATGGCATCAATTGTACTTTCACATGAATAAAGGATTTCATTGATATACAAAACCGTTTTTATTTTATTTAAAAAAAAACTTTTGTAGCGCTCTTATTGAAAAACCCGATATTTGCCACAATGCAAATGCATGAAAATTATTCTTCCAGATTTGTACTCTATTACATACAAATTATTGTTAAAATCAATAATTATCGATCATTCTTCGGCATAAGCTTCGAGTAACCGGTCATGTGCTGTGAGCGTCTCCGTTAAAGCATTGTTTTCGGTTACCGTTGGCTGTTATTTTTTTTTTTATCGCCCGGGTGTGCTTTTTTCGCGCGTTTTCGAACTGTTCGAGATATCGTAAAACGCAGTGTGAACTCGGAATTAGTGAGAAAAGCAGAATCATCAAAGCCTGGCAAGGCCAGCCGGCTTTCAGTTTTCGCCGATTTGTCGCCATCGCAGTCGAAGTCGGACATCGGTGCTCAGTTGCGCGCACACAATACCAGCGCGATTCGCTGTTCACTTAAAGCAGTGTGAAGGAGAGCATCACTTCTTAGTGGTGTGTGATAGTGCCGAGCGCTCAAGCGCTCCGATTGAGAAGCAAGCAGCGGTTGCCAGTTCATCAGCACTGGGTGCATTGTGGTGAATAGAAATAAATAAGATATAAGATTTTTTTTTAATTTTATTTTTTTTTTTAATTATTATTATTATTAAAACAAAATATTAGATTATAAGTACCAATTACAGAATGGCAGAAGGAGGGGGAGGATCTCCAGATATGGAGATCTCTGATGATGACTCCCCTCTGGTTGAAAAAACAAATAAAGGAACAGCGAAGACACTTAAACGCGTTCCTACATCAGAGGATGTTTCGTCCGGGGACGAGTCTGCTAACTCTAGCAAGCCCCCCTCTAAAAAACCTGCAAATACCTCCTCTCCAACCCCCCTCGCTCCTACCCCAGCTCAGATTTCGCCTCCCCATCCTGTTGTCCCCGATCCCCTTCAATCCTCGTCATCTCCTTCTCCTCCTGTTGTCTTCTCTCCACGTGTCAAGGTCTATCCTGAAGATGCACCTGGAACTGGTCCGTGGGTTGTTTTCTTCAGGCCTAAGCCAAACGGAAAAGCACTTAATGTTATTCAGATCATGAAAGATCTGGCAAGATACTCCTCCGTGACAGAAATTACGAAGGTTAGACCGACCAAACTGCGTGTTGTCGTGGCTGATCGGAAAGACGCAAACGGTATTGTCGTCGACCAGAGGTTTACCCTGGAATATCGTGTCTACGTGCCTTCCCATGACGTAGAAATCTCGGGGGTGATAACCGAAACGGGTCTGACGTGCAAATCAATTATGGAAGGAGATGGCAGATTTAAAAAGCTGCCTTTGATTAAGGTTAAAATCTTAGAATGCCGACAACTCGGCAAAGTCTCCCAGGAAGGGAAAGAATCGAAATTTACGCCGTCCGACTCGTTTAGAGTCACTTTTGCTGGCTCCGCCCTCCCTGACTACGTTATGGTGGACAAATTGAGGCTACCGCTGCGACTCTTCGTGCCAAAGCCCATGACTTGCCTGAAATGCAAGTCAGTTGGTCACACAGCAGCTTACTGCGCCAACAAGGAGCGCTGTGCCACTTGCGGAGAGCAACATGGGGACAAATCCTGCAGTGCGATTGAGCAAAAGTGTCCATATTGCGGAGGAAATCCGCACGTGCTCTCGGCTTGTGAAACTTACAAGAGTCGCTGGGAGAAGCAGAAGCGCTCTTTAAAGGAACGCTCGAAGCGCACTTTTGCGGAAATTTTGAAGGGCGCTTCTCCATTGGCCCAACAGCAACAACCTTTAACCGCAAACAATGTCTTCGCTTCGCTGCCAGTTGACGAAATGGAAGCGGATACAGCTAACGAGGGCACACCGTACATCTTCCAAGGGAATCCCCGGCGCAAAAATGTGACCACTCCCAAAGTTCAAGGACAAGCCCCTCCGGTTATACCCTCTGTTAGCATGCCTAAAAAATCGAGTGCAGCGGACAAGCAAAATCAGGTTCCTCCTGGCTTCCGTGGGAATAATTCACCTTCGAACGACCCAGCACTCGAAGGGACATCAAAAACCCCAACTGTCCCTATTTTACCGTCCAGTTCAACTTCCCAATCGGGATTTATAAAGTTGACTGACCTTGTGGCTCAAATCTTCACATGCTTTAATGTTTCCGACTCCATCAGAACCATTGTCATATCAATGCTTCCAGTATTAAAGACAATTTTGCAACAATTGATGCAAACATGGCCCCTCCTTGCAATGATTATCTCTCTTGATGTCTAATTCAAATAGAGAGGTCGGAGATATCACTGTTTTACAGTGGAATTGTCGTAGTCTTATCCCTAAATTGGATACATTCAAATTATTAATTCATAACTTCAATTGTGATGTTTTTGCTCTGTCCGAAACTTGGCTTTCTTCGCGAGATGATCTCTCTTTCCACGATTTTAATATTATACGCTTGGACCGTGATGACAGATACGGAGGGGTGCTATTGGGGATCAATAAGTGCCACTCATTTTTTCGAATTGACCTTCCACCTATTGGAGGGATTGAAGCTGTTGCTTGTCATGCAAACATCAGAGGAAAAGACCTCTGTATTGTCAGCTTGTATTGGCCTCCGAGAGCTGCGGTTAGCCGCAAACAACTTGTTGACATGTGCTCACTCCTTCCTGAGCCACGATTGATCTTGGGAGACTTCAATTCTCACGGAACTGCCTGGGGGGAACAGTACGACGACAATCGTTCACTGTTGATATATGATCTTTGTAACAGCTTCAATATGACACTTTTGAACACTGGGGAAACAACACGTGTACCTAAACCTCCTGCTAACCCAAGTGCTCTTGACCTCTCGCTTTGCTAGAATTCACTATCGTTAGATTGCAAGTGGAATGTAATCCAGGACCCCAACGGTAGTGATCACTTGCCAATCAAAATTTCCATCACCATTGGGTCGAATTCTTCTGAATCTATAAACATGGCATATGACCTCACAAGACACATTGACTGGAAAAAATATGCGGATGCGATTGCTCTAGCCATCAATTCCAGAGATAGTTTACCTCCATTGGAGGAGTATAACTTCCTTTCTCGTTTGATCTATGACAGCGCGGTTCGCGCTCAAACGAAACCCATCCCAGGCTCCACTATTCGTCGAAGGCCTCCCAATCCATGGTGGGATAGCCAATGTTCCAAGCTTTATCAGGATAAATCGAACGCATTCAAAGCTTTTCGGAAACGTGGAACCATTGAAAATTTTCAATCGTATTTGGACCTTGAAAATCAATTTAAAAACTTGATCAAAGGGAAAAAACGTGCTTATTGGCGAAATTTCGTGGGAGGTTTGTCACGAGAAACGTCAATGAAAAAATTATGGAAAGTGGCTCGAAACATGAGAAATCGCTCTTCATCCAATGAAAGCGAGGAATATTCACATCGATGGATTTTTAATTTTGCACGGAAGGTTTGTCCTGATTCCGCTTCTGTGCAAAAAATTGTTCGAGATATACCACAAGATAGGTGCGATCTTGATTCCGAGTTTTCGATGGTAGAATTCTCTCTTGCTCTGCTTTCATGTAACAATTCTGCTCCGGGATCGGATAGAATTAAGTTCAACTTGCTGAAAAACCTCCCTGATGTGGCGAAACATCGCTTGTTGAATTCGGTTTCTGGAGAATAATATTGTTCCAGATGATTGGAGACAAGTACGAGTTATAGCTATTCAAAAACCCGGAAAACCCGCGTCCGACTTCAATTCGTACCGCCCAATAGCAATGCTGCCTTGTATACGGAAATTGTTGGAGAAAATGATCTTGTTTCGCCTTGATCGATGGGTTGAAACGAATGGCCTACTCTCAGATACACAATATGGGTTCCGCAGGGGCAAGGGGACGAATGATTGTCTTGCGTTGCTTTCTTCAGAAATTCAAATGGCTTACGCCGGAAAAAAACAAATGGCTTCAGTATTCTTGGACATAAAGGGGGCCTTTGATTCTGTTTCAATAGAGGTTTTGACAGACAAATTACACTCTCGGGGTCTGCCGCCTCTATTGAATAATATGTTATATAACTTGCTTTGTGAGAAGCATTTGAACTTTTCTCACGGAGATTCGGCAGTAAGTCGGGTCTCTTACATGGGCCTCCCCCAGGGCTCATGTTTAAGCCCCCTTTTGTACAACTTCTATGTAAGCGACATCGACAATTGCCTTACACAAAATTGCAGCCTAAGACAACTTGCAGATGATGGAGTGGTCTCTGTCGTAGGATCAACAGAATCCGACCTACAAGAACCCTTACAAGATACTTTGAACAATTTTTCAACCTGGGCCATTGGGCTAGGGATCGAATTCTCCACGGAGAAAACAGAGATGGTGGTTTTTTCTAGGAAGCATAGACCAGCAAAACCAAAGCTTCAACTTTTGGGTAAACCGATCACTCATGCTATGTCATTCAAGTATCTTGGGGTCTGGTTCGACTCCAAATGTACTTGGGGGGCCCATATTAGGTATCTGAGTAAAAAATGTCAACAAAGAATAAATTTTCTCCGTACAATTACCGGCACCTGGTGGGGAGCCCATCCCGAAGATCTTATAATGTTGTATAGAACAACTATTCTCTCAGTGATGGAGTATGGCAGTTTCTGTTTTCAATCAGCTGCCAAAACACACTTAATTAAACTCGAGCGAATTCAGTATCTTTGTCTCCGTATTGCGTTGGGATGTATGCCCTCAACGCATACCATGAGTCTCGAGGTTTTGGCAGGCCTACTCCCACTAAAAGATCGCTTCAATTTATTATCTCTTCGGTTCTTCATCCGGTGTAAGGTCATGAACCTATTGGTGATCGGAAATTTTGAGCGGCTAATCGAGCTAAATTTTCACTCCGGATTCATGAGTTCATATCATGAATTCATCTCCATGCAGGTTGATTCTTCTTCGTATATTCCCAACCGTGTTTGTTTCCCTGACTACATCAATTCCTCTGTGCATTTTGATCTGTCCATGAAGCAAGATATCCATGGATATTCAGATTACCAACGATCGAGGATCGCTCCAACGATCTTCGATGAAAAATATAGGGGTATCAATTGTGATAATATGTACTTTACTGATGGGTCCACTATAAATGAGTCCACAGGATTTGGAGTGTTCAACGAATTTTTTAGCACCTCACACAGTCTTCAGAATCCTTGCTCAGTGTATATTGCTGAATTGGCAGCAATTCATTGGGCGCTGGACAGCGTCGCCTCACGACCTGTTGAACACTATTACATTGTAACGGATAGTCTTAGCTCTGTCGAAGCTATCCGTTCAGTGAGGCCGGAAAAGCACTCGCCGTACTTCCTTGAGAGAATACGAAAAATTTTGAGTGCTTTATCCAGACGCTGTTATGTCATTACCTTTGTGTGGGTCCCTTCTCATTGCTCAATTCCGGGTAATGAGAGGGCTGACTCATTAGCAAAGGTAGGTGCGATTGAAGGCGATATTTATCAGCGTCAAATCGCCTTCAATGAATTTTACTCTTTAGTCCGTAAAAATATCATCGTTAACTGGCAACGTAAGTGGAACGAAGATGAATTGGGTCGGCGGCTTCACTCGATTATCCCTAAGGTTAGCCTCAAACCATGGTTCAAAAGTCTGGACTTGAGTCGGGACTTTATTCGCACCTTCTCCCGACTCATGTCCAATCACTGTTCGTTAGACGCGCTACTCTTTCGTTTCGATCTGGCCGGCAGCAATATCTGCGTTTGTGGCCGAGGTTACCACGACATCGAACACGTTGTTTGGTCGTGTGAGGTGTATCTTGTTGCCAGATCGAATTTAGAGAACTCCCTTCGGGCTAGAGGAAGGCAGCCCAATGTACCGGTGAGAGATGTGTTGGCTCGGTTAGACCTTGATTACATGTCCCAAATATATGTTTTCCTTAAATCTATCGATGTTCGTGTGTGATTATCCTTATATCCTTATACCCTCCATATCTTCCTTTGTGAGTAATTGGTCCGCTTGCTATAAACAGAAGAATGAAATGTAAATTCACAACTGATGTACGAATAGATTTAAGAATTGAGTGTGTGTGATTATCAACATTGTAATAATTTCCTTATACCCCATCCTTTTCCTGAGAAAATGTCACCCTTTTAATCTCGAGTCCACCACGAGTAATCGGTTTCCCACATTACTAACCATAGATTTAAGAAAATTGTTCATATATATAGTTTTAAAAATATATTTAAGATTTCGGCTCCTTTAAACTTATGTAACTGAGCCTGTAAAAATAAACGAATTTATATAAAAAAAAAAAAAAATAATTATCGAGCTTCAATCCCTCATTTGTAAGTGTTTCTAATAATTGTTCCATCGGTTCAAGCTTGACCACTAGGTTCAGTTGAATACTACAGAAGATTCAACAGAGAAAAACGATTTAAAAATCATGAAATATTGCAAAAAAACTGCTGGATAATTGACTTGTAACCCATATTTTCAATAAAAGAGAACAGATTTCTAGTTCCGTTTGTTTAGATTTGTCAATCAAATAATTTTTTTGGCGTTGACATCCCTCATCCGATGTACACACATCCGATGCAGGGCGGTATCGCCCCGTGCAGAATAGCGTCTGTAATGAAGAGGATAAGTAAAAAAGTGCATACATTTCTTCAAAAGCCTCGATACCGCGATTCGCGCCTGCCTGGCTTGTTATGACGGCGGTGGATATCCAAAAGTACTGTTTGGACTAGTTACTACTCGCCAAGCAGAGGGCGGTTAGAGTGGATTTTGCTTTCAGTCATCGAGCAGTCATTAAATAATTCATCGTAAAAAATGCGATATAATTAACAGGAAATTTTTTAATTGAAGTGGAGCTTTCTGCCGTCACTTGATTGCTGCGCCTAGAATTCTAACATAGCCGCTACCAGTAACGGTAATTTAAATTTTGAAGAATATCCTGAAACTGGAAGATAGATACGCCACTATTCAAGTGGCCCATGGCAGATTTCAAAAGAATTTTGGGCATTGTAATTTAATGAGGATACCATATCATCTGCATTTTCATTCGGTGGATGCCGACTTCATTTCATTTATCATTCTATTCGATTAATCCTATTGGTTGAACATTTTTAATATTCGTATATTTAGGAAGAACAAAAGAACGTCGTGGAATCTAGTGAACAATTATGATGTTCGTGCGGAAAGACTCACTGAAAATCCACTGCGCGTTAGAATTACGACCAGACAATCCACACTCTATCAAAATTCTCTAGTTGTTGTTGATTCAAACTTTAATTATTGAGACATGTCCTGTTACCGTGAGGAACGTGCAGAACTTCATTCACGGAAAATTTTGGTATTTTACATCAATTTCAATATAGTATTTACTTCACTTTCGTTGTTTCTTTCATAGTCTTTCCACGACATTCCGAGACGAACCAGCCCAGGAGGCTGAAAATCTCAAAAATAAAAAAATAAAAAAAAATTTCCACGACATTTTTTCTTTGTAGGAATAGTGGGGGCAAAGTGGTCACGTGGGGTAGAGTGGTCACCTGCTTGTTTGGTAGTATAACTATTGATTATTGACACCGTATTGATAGTCACCTTATGTGTGAAGAATTTCATGACGTTTGAGTCACTCTGTACCTCAGCGGAGCTGTCGCATGTCAAAATATAAATAAAAACAAAAATCGCTCTCTCGGTAGCCATTCGGTCGAAGTTTTGTGCGTTTCGAATTTAAGGAATTTCTAGTGGAATTTAGTTTATTTGACATGATAATTTTGACAAATCAACAGTTGGGACGATTGTTCACATATTCTAGGAGAGGTCAACAGATATTTTGTTCAAATTCAGCGATTATTTCACGTAGAAATAACTTTGTTGTTTGGGAACAAAATGGTCAGTGGAGAATTACTACTGACAATGTTCTGTTTTCAAAAGCTGATATACCTTATAATTTTTTGCTCCTAAAGGGGTCACTTTTGTGGGTTTGGCCCAGGAAAAATATGCAACCCCAAACAAAATCATGCTTCATTCTGAAAAACGTTATGTGTTTCCAACTACGTTTTTGTACGTATGAGAAAATTTCAATTACGATTTTAGTTGAATATTCATTTATTTATTTATTTATTTATTCCGTTAAAGTATTGTAGACAACAATTACTTACATTATATCACAATTACAAAATAAATTTATAATTATATTTATGAAAAGTATATGAGATTTAATTATTGGAGGTATCATGTATTATGTATTAATAATGAATTACGAAATTTTTCACGCACCATTTGAAGAAAACATCTTTTTCTTGTTGGAAAATCTCAAGGTCACTACATTTGGTTACTTCCATGTATAATTTAATATCATCAACATATATTAGAATATTGAGGTTGGTTAGTACTAGTGACACATCATTTACGAATAGGATGAAAAGTAGAGGGCCTAAGTGAAAACCTTGTGGAACTCCGGATATAACATTCACTGGACTAGCGATTTTTCCCTTAAAGCGAACAAACTGTGTGCTGTTGGCGAGGATTCTACCTACTTCAATAAAATTCCAGTTAATCCCATGCGTTGGAGCTTGAAAATAAGCATTGTAATATCTACTCTGTCGAAAGCCTTGCTCTATCCAATACCGCAAGCGAATAGGATACAAATTCTAACAGATTTGTGGCAGTGGATCATTTTAGTATTGACAATGAATTCAAATAATTTAGAAATACAAGATAATATGACGATGCCCAACAGTTTTTCATGTAAGAACGGTTACCTGATTTGAATATGGATAGTAGGAATGATTTTTTCCAGACAGAAGGAAATATTGCGAATTTTAGCGATAAATTGAAAAGCCAGAACAAAGGATGAACGAACGCCGATGCCAACTTTTTCAACAACATTGGAGGGATACCATCCGGTCCGGGACCTTTAGATGAATCAAGGTCCTCTAGCGCGATAAGAAGTTTGTTAGCGGTAATATAATCAATTGAGACCGAGTTTGCAGTAAAAAAATTGAGACCGAGTTGGGTAAAAACGAAAAATAATCGTAATCTCGAAGCATCCTAAATATTTGTTGTGTAGTTACTTTGGAAAAAAAAAACGGGCGAATTGATTACTAATATCACTATCATTTGAACCAACATATTCTCCAAATTTCATACATGATGGGAAATTATTAGATTTCATCTTATTGCTGGCAAAATTGAAAAATTTCTTAGGAACGGATTTAAGATTATTTTCTATCCTTGTAATATAGCTTTCATATTGTAGTGATTTTTCCGCATCAAGGTTTTTACAAATCATTTTGTATATGGTTAAATTATCCAAAGTTTCGCTTACTTATTATGCGCTTTTTGTTTTTTTTTTTGAGATTTTAAATATCACGAGTGAACCATACTGGTGTTTTGGAATTTGTTTTAAGTTTTTGTTGTTGTTGTTGGAACATGTTCGCTTATGATTCTATACAGATTATCATTAAAATGTCAACAGCTTTGTTTTTGTTCGTTTCATCTTTAAGTAGAAATGATTAATTAATATAGTTAAGCTTACAATTAATTTGCTCGAATTCTGCCTTTTTGAAATCGAAATTTATCTCAAAATCACAAACTGTTAAAACTCGAGCTTGAGAAATGCAAAGTTCTCATTACCAACGAGAAAAATTACAAAAATCAGGAAAAACCATAAACATTTCAGAAAAATCAGGCAAGTTGAATGTGTGTCAGGGTATCAGGGAACGACCCAAAAAGTCTGGGTCGTACAGCAGAATGGCATACACCTGTAAGACGGTGAATGTAGCTGCGTTGTTTGTGGAGGTTGATGATCCACAGGATATGGGTTAAGGACCTCACCCCTTTGGAAGTTGATCATTCGTGGGTTCGTTTTGGGTGGCCTAGAGAAGCGGCTAAACAACACTACCAGGAGTACTCTGTCCGGTGTTAGAAGCACGGTATTGTTTCTCGTTTGATGATTATTAATGAAGCGTTGATTATTGTTCTTGTTGCTGGATTTGCTACGATTAATTCGAAAGTTGTTCCTGTTGAAGGTGCTGTTATATTTGTTAGGGTTATGATAGCGGATGTTATTATTGTGTGAGTTGTTCCTCATAGTTTTGTGGCGCGCATTATTGTTATTCTTTGTATATCTATTGACATAGTTGTGCTCTAAGTTGCTGTAATTCCTATTACAGGTCGGATTCGATTATCCGGAATTTTAGACTCGATAATCCGGAGTATTTTATTTTTGTTTTTCTGAAATTTTGAATAATTTGTATAATAATTCTATATTGAATAGCTAATATGAGTATCAAAAGAAAGAGATGGACTAGTAGAATGCAGTTATTTTGAAAAATGCAAATCCAAGATGGCGGCCACTACAAAATGGCGGATTTCACATTTTCTCAGATCCCCATCAATATGGGTATCAAATGAAAAGGTTTGACTAGTAGAACACAGTTATTTATGAAAAATGCCCAAAAATGTGTCAAAAGAATGTTCTCGGCCAGTAGAACATAGCAGATAATGAAAAATCCAATTTCAAGATGGCTGCAGTCCCCAAACAACTAATTACTTTTTGAATGGTTTCATTCAGCTTGACCTGTTTCTATGTATGTTTGAATGTTTTGTAGGTTGTCCCATATTAATAGAAAATCGTCCCCGTTCCTGTTGAATGATTGATCTTAAATTTGGAACATACATTTAATTCTACTGTCATTATAAAACTGCGTATTCCCTGTTCTTGAAAAATTCAATTTGGCCGCCGCAAAAAAATTACTGAATGGCTTGATTTGGAGAATACACTACACTATGAACAACATAAATTCGAAAAGGTCGCCGCCACAAAATGGTCGACTATGTATTTTTTGCAATCCCCTCAATATTGATATCAAATGAAATAATTTGACTAATAGAATACAGTACAGGTCGGACTCGATTATATACAGACTCGATTATATGTGTTTCGATTATATACAATTTTGGACTCGATTATATTCATTATTATGTTTCATGTCATGTTTCAACGTCAAGGTGAAATTTAAGTGGCTAGTAAATGTACAGTGGGGTAAAAATCGTGATTTTTGAAGATTTTGCTTGAATTTTCACCAGGAATTGTTTATATCGATATTGCAGCCAAATTAAGAAAGATAGAAGTTGTACGTCAAAGAACAAATTGTGGAGCGGTTAAAGAACTTCATTTTAATTGATAGAAACAATCTAGTTTAATATAAATTTTTAGGATAAAATTAATAAATAATGAATTTTTTAAATAAATTTTCAAATCCACATTAAAAATTATTAACTTTTAAGTGTTTCACTTCCAAAATGTTATTAAAATTCACTAATTTAGTTGTTCCACTACTATATCCTGTACTAAATTTTCTCATCTTTCAAATGAAAGCATCAGAATCGTCTTCTGTAGCGTACTTATTAATGCAGAGCCAGTTTGAAGCAACAGAGTCCGAAACAAAAAAAAAGTTCTGTAACTCTGTCATTGTTCGAATTCGATCATATGCGTAGGAGGATTTTTTTCATCAAATATGATCGTTTATTACCGTTTATTACTGCTCCCAAAGATTTAATGATAAAACCTCTGTTGCTTTTTTGGAGTATGTTTTGCCCCAGATCAACAGATTGAATAGTTTGTTCCAAGTTGAAAACCTGAAATCACGATGTTATTTGAAGAGCTGAAAGATTTTTATTTGATCATTCTCACTAATATCTGCTCTTACGTTGTTTGTCCTTATATGAATCTTACGTTGTTCCAATGTCCAATGCTATTAAATTTGAAGATCATTTGAAAAGTGGTAAGAATTTTTTGGGTTGTAATAGCAGCAGAAGAAACTTTCAGAACAATGTATAGCGAGCAAATGCAAAATTTTGTGGATCAATGAGAAAAAGATTCTATTTTGATGATCCGATGCTCAAGGCAGCGGCAATATTAAATCCCAGAAACCTTTACAATATGACAAGCATTTACGTTGTATTAGAGGCGTTTCCAGGATTCTACAATGGGAATATACAAGATCTAATTCCGTACTTTAAAAATAAAATTACTTCATAAGGAAATCACAGTTTCAGAAGACGAGCATGTGCAGGATTGATGGACAAAAATTGGATGCCTAAAAAGAATTGATGGTTTGCTCGCATTTTCGGTGCTTCGATGACTTGTTTGTAACGTTCTCACCATGCCCCAGTCCTCGGCAACTTTCGAGCGATTTTTATAGCGAAATAAGCTTCGAAATCGGCTAGGCAACGATACGAAGAACGCTATTTTGAGATCAAAAAATTTAATTAAACGTCGTGGCGGTAGTTCGAAAATTGATAGCATGCAGTCTAGATTCAGAAAAACTATGTATAAACATCATCAAACACATTCTTCGCCGATTGCCCGAAGTAACCAGACGAAGGAAAGTCGCGTCCAAGTTCCGTTATCGGTTACCGCGTGATTGTTGTTTTTTTTGCCGCTGAAGAGTTCATTTCGCTATCTGGATAGTGAGTGAAGTGCCCTGCCTGCTAGTGGATAGAGGCTTTCATCCTCGGAAAGCCAAGCATTGGTTTTTGTTTTGTCGCTGCTTCGCCGACATTGGAGATTTCGCCGAGTCATCGTGCCAACAGTGACAGTGCGGGTAAGCTTTCACCGACGACTGTGTGTAGTGGTGTCGTAGGCACATTCCCACCACCAACGAGCTTTCAGCACGCTCCCGTTCATCTGCACTGGAGTGCGTTCATAGGTGAATAAGATTGAATATAGTGAGAGAAAATATTTATTAATTATAAGTTTTTTTTTGTTTGTTTTTGTGAATTATTATTATTGTGAAATATTATTTTAAAAAAAATACTTAGAATATAAGTGCCAATTTTAAAATGGCAGAGGGTGGGGGACCTTCGGATATGGAGGTCTCTGACTCTAGTTCCCTCCTAAGTGATAAAAAAAAGTCACTCAAACGCGTACCAAATACGGAAGATACTTCTTCTGGGGACGAGTCAGCTAACCCTACCAAGCCTCCCTCCAAAAAACTAGCAAATCTCCCATCTGCCCTTAACGATCCCACTCTACCTTCAACCTCGTCTTCTCCCTCTGTTCTTCCCGCTCCTTCTCAACCTTCGTCTTCCCACTCTCAATCCCCGTCCTCGCCTTCCCCCCCTGTTATTCCCACTCCCCGTGTAAAGGTCTATCCAGAAGATGCGCCCGGAACTGGTCCCTGGGTTGTTTTCTTCAGGCCTAAGCCAAATGGAAAGGCGTTGAGAGTCATGCAGATCGCGAAAGATCTGGCAAGGTATACCTCCGTTTCGGAAATTTCGAAGGTTAGACCAAACAAATTGCGAGTTGTCGTGAATTATCGAAAAGACGCAAACAAGATTGTTGTCGATCAGCATTTTACAATTGAGTATCGGGTCTACATTCCCTCTCACATAGTCGAAATTGAGGGTGTGATAACCGAAACGGGCTTGACGTGCGAATACATTACGAGTGAAGGTACCGGCCGTTTTAAAAAACTGCCCTCGACGACTGTTAAGATCTTGGGTTGCCGCCAGCTCGGAACAGTCTCTCATGAAGGAGAAGAAAAGAAATTTACGCCGTCCAACTCGTTTCGAGTCACCTTCGCTGGTTCAGCTCTCCCTGACTACGTGATGGTAGATAAATTGAGGTTAGCCGTGCGACTTTTTATTCCAAAGCCAATGACTTGTCTAAAGTGCAAGTCAGTTGGTCACACGGCTGCTTATTGTGCCAATAAAGAACGATGTGCCACTTGCGGAGAACAACATGAGGGGAAATCCTGCAGTGCGACTGAGCATAAGTGTCCATATTGCGGGGGATCCCCACACGTGCTCTCAGCTTGTGAAACATACAAGGCTCGCTGGGAGAAACAGAAGCGCTCTTTGGGGGAACGCTCTAAACGCACTTTCGCAGAAATTTTGAATTTTTTTTTCTCCACTGGCTCAAGAACAACAACCAATCAATACACACAATGTCTTCGCTACGTTGCCAGTTGACGAAATGGAAGCGGATACAGCTAACGGGGGCACGCCGTTTATTTCTCAAGGGAATCCCCGGTGCAAAAATGTGACCACTCCCAAAGTTCAAGGACAAGTCCCTCCGGTGATACCCCCTGTTAGCTTGCCCAAAAAATCGAGTGCAGCGGATAAGCAAAATCAGGTCCCTCCTGGCCTCCGTGGTAATAGTTCACCTTCGAACGACCCAGCACTTGAGGGGACATCAAAAACCCCAACTGTCCCTGTTTTTCCGTCAAGTTCAACTTCCCAATCGGGATTTATAAAGTTGTCTGACCTTGTGGATCAAATCTTCACGTGTTTTAATGTTTCCGACTCCATCAGAACCATTGTCACCGCAATGCTTCCAGTACTAAAGACAATTTTGCAGCAATTGATGCAAACATGGCCCCTCCTTGCAATGATTATCTCTCTTGATGTCTAATTTAAATAGAGAGGTCGGAGATATCACTGTTTTACAGTGGAATTGTCGTAGTCTTATCCCTAAATTGGATACATTCAAATTTCTAATTCATAAACTCAATTGTGATGTTTTTGCTCTATCCGAAACCTGGCTCTCTTCTCAAAATGATCTCTCTTTCCACGATTTTAATATTATACGCTTGGACCGCGATGACAGATACGGAGGGGTACTATTGGGGATCAATAAGTGTCACTCATTTTTTAGAATTGACCTTCCACCTATTGGAGGGATCGAAGCTGTTGCTTGTCATGCAAACATCAGAGGCAAAGACCTCTGTATAGTCAGCTTGTATTGGCCTCCGAGAGCTGCGGTTAGCCGCAAGCAACTTGTTGACATGTGCTCACTCCTTCCTGAGCCACGATTGATCTTGGGAGACTTCAACTCTCACGGAACTGCCTGGGGGGAACCGTACGACGATAATCGTTCATCGTTGATATATGACCTTTGTAACAGCTTCAATATGACCGTTTTGAATACTGGGGAAACAACACGTGTACCTAAACCTCCTGCTAAACCAAGTGCTCTTGACCTCTCGCTTTGCTCGAATTCACTATCGTTAGATTGCAAGTGGAATGTAATACAGGATCCCAACGGTAGTGATCACTTGCCAATCAAAATTTCCATCACCATTGGGTCGAATTCTTCTGAATCTATAAACATGGCATATGACCTCACAAGACACATTGACTGGAAAAAATATGCGGACGCGATTGCTCTTGCCATCAATTCCAGAGATGGTTTGCCTCCATTGGAGGAGTATAACTTCATTTCTCGTTTGATCTATGACAGCGCGGTTCGCGCTCAAACGAAACCCATCCCAGGTTCCACTATTCGTCGAAGGCCTCCCAATCCATGGTGGGATGGCCAGTGTTCCAAGCTTTATGGAGATAAATCGAATGTGTAAAAATTGCCCAATACGCAAACTCGGTTGAGCGAAGGAATCAACCTTTCTGAGTCTGGATTGGCAATTTACAAAGTTGAAGTAGAAGAAAAGCGTCACGAGAAATAACCTATTCCTGGAATAAACTGAATTGTCTGCCTTCGCACTAATTCCCTACGGAACGAGCCACGAACGGAAGCTAATCAGACTTATTCCTTTCAATAAATTGAACTGACTGCCTTCGCACTAATTCCGTACGGAACGAGCAACGAACGGGAGCTGATCAAAATATCGAACATCAACTAAGCGGGAGGATCAACGAGTACAAGATCTTCACGAACTCCGAGCGCAAATTATACAACTATTGCTGCGAACGTTGGAAGACTTGAATCTGAAGAACTCTCGTCAGTCGATTCAATGGAGGTGGTTTCGGACTACTTAATCGTAAGACACGATTCCAAAGACTACTTGCTTTATTCAGAGAACCTTGGGTTTTTATACAATTTTAGTTTATCCTAAATCTACCCTAAATTTAAGTCTAACGTGCGAAAGAAAGAGAAGACTATAAACGTCCTTGCTTCTTTTCATACAAGTCCTTTACCTATCGCTATCTGTATTTCAAAACATACGATATCCATAACTGCATTCTAAGAGCAACGGAGCCTAACGCGATAAGAAATGTGTGCGATTGTTTTCGGTTCCTTTCCTTTCTACTAGGTTTTATTGCACCAGGTTTTATTGCACCCGCTCCCGATAGGATTGTTATTTTAGGATCTTACACACGGTTCGCTCTTATCGTATAGTGTTTTTCTTCTGTCCTTCTTTCGATCGTTTACGATATTGAAATTAAATTGCTAAATTCTTTCGATTTCTTACATTTCCCCTTCCGTAAATCTACCTGCTCGAATTTACACTTCAAAGAATTAGCAATTGTATAAGTATTCAGTTGTTTTTTTTTTTTATAAATTTTTGTTAGCTATTATCTAATTCACTTTTAATTATTTTAATTCACTAATTCACATTATTTATACTCTTGGTAAAATTCGTCCACAAATGGGTTGTGTTGTCGTATCTTCCATAGGTATTGCCGTCTCCCTAGTCGTAGCAATATTGATGTCATCAGATGGTTCAGTCTTCCTTGAATTGATTGATGTTTCACGTAAATGTCGTACTGCATTCCGGTGAGAAAGAAACGTTGTGAGTGAATCCCAGCAAGATGCCATCAATTGCCAGCCGAATCCATATATGTCGTATAGAATTCTGCCGTGCATGATTGTATCGACGATAAACTTTATCATCCTGCCCATCATATATAGACCAATCGCCGTTGATGTGATGTTTCCGAGCCATGTAGACCAAGACATAAGCCGCATCCAATACCTTGTTATTGCATCGTCGATTACATCTCCAGATACTAAGGCTCCGAAGTTGAATCCTTGATCATTGGGTCGTTGTCCAATCAGCACCTTGTGTATTACATTCGTTGCCACTCTACGATCTCCTTGTTCATAAATCATATCCCTCATCTTTTTAAGATTGTCTGCATCATAGACACCACTTTGCATTAGATTTGGAAGAGGTGTGTAGGACCATGTTGTAACTATGTCCGACACTAATTTCTCTGGTGGAGTTGTTTCACGTAATCGTCCATCAGTTGTATACCATTTTCCTCCGAACATGAATTTTGCTGGTATTAAAGGTGTGCAATCTATTTCAATCCCGCGGTTCTGGAGTATTCTTGTCACAGGTGCCAAAAACATCGACCTGTTGTTAAATTCAACTGGAATTTCTTGGAAGCATCGCGCTTCGGATCTTGGCGTAACAAATACTGGTTTGCATTCAATAACATGAAGCACTTCCCCAGCAACAACTGCTGTATATCCTGACCTCTTCATTATGCTCGATACAAACTCCGTTGGATTGATTCTTGCTAATGTCAATTTAGTTTCCAGTAGAGCCTTATCTAGTTTGCACATCTCTGTCATAACCGAATTGTATACGTCGTCTAATTTCTGACCAATGTAGTTTTCGACGAATGTTATTTTCGAATTGAAGTAAGTAAATAGATCATTATTTGAACCTGACGTAGGTTTTCTAACAAATGGCGATCTCATGTTGGATAACTCCAAAACTAATATTCTGGGATGGTCTGTTTTAAACCCAACGTGTCCACATATATGTGTCCTTGCTGTAGTTTTTATCGAAAATAAATGTCGTTCCGATATTGTGCTGTACACTACAACCTCTCCAATGGTTTTCATTTGGTTATTCGTTGTTTTGTTGACAACTCCTTCAAAAATAACTTCAAACTCGCTTTCTTCACATCTACGGTTCATGTCGATGTCCCAAGTTAGATAGCCTTCTTCAGCGTCCAAACAACGTCCATGTGTGTATGTACACGTTAAACCTCCTTTCAACATTATCTGGCTACTTTCAATGTCTACAGAGGCGACATAATCTTGAAGTGTAATCGTATATTCATAATATACTAAGGCGTTTGTCCACGTGTATAACGGCGTTTTGTACACTCCTCCACTGCAGGAACTGCCAGTTATTGATCCTACCACCAATACTTGACCTCTATTTGTGCTGTTGAGATTCAATTCCTGAATAACAGTGTTATCGGCTAGTGTAACTGCTCCACTATAGTGAACTTTTCGACATTCCTCGGATGAAAACTCCTTCACGATGTAGGCAAAGCCGTGTTGATAATCAGAAGTGTGGGAGTGCATACCACAGTGTCGAATCGACCTCTTGATGATGACTTTACATTGAAATACCTTTGTTTGAATTTTCGAATTTCTTTGTAACATTTGTATCCGAAGTTCCGTTGTTGTCAGGTTAGTTGTTGGCGGTAAGCAAGATGCCACATCCAACAAAGAATATGAAGTCATATTTACATCTGCATTGGCACAGTCGTATGCGATCAATCCATGAGATGTTGAGCCTAGTACACTGCATCCCACGAATAACATTGCAGCAATCAACAGTTGCATGAGCGTTAACCGGTTAACTGTATCTGATTTCCATCTTATTTTCCTTCTAGATTCGCCTTTTTGAGAGTAATCCGATTGTACCAAAACTTTTGAAGTTTCCGCTGTTAATACAGTTGTAGTACAAGGATTGATTCGTCGTTTCTTTTTCTTCGGCTCAAATTTCTCACAATTCACACTGCTGTTTCTTTCAATAACTTGATGGAGTGCGGTAAATGAGGTGTTCATTTTGTTTACTTCTTTAGACGTTATGTCTTTCAGAGCGGCATCCTTGCGTATATTCAATACTGCTAGCTTATGTGCTGCTCGTTTAAAGGTCCCTTTGGGTGTTTTAACGAACGCTGTACGTACTTGGCCGTCTTTTCCTTTTATAACTCCAGTTACTCGTCCTCTCAACCATAGGCCCCAACGTATAGTACTGTCTGTTATCAATACTATGTCGTCTATTTCAATGGGCTGAACTTTATGCGTCCATTTTTGTCACGATATTAATGTTGGTATATATTGTTTCTTGAATCGATCCCAAAACTGTTGACTGTAGTGGTTCACTAGTTCCCATTGAACTCGAGTGAGGTTGTTGCTGTCCAAATTTTGAGGTGGAACGTATTCACCTGCCCGTCCAATTAGGAAATGGAACGGTGTTAGAGCCTCTTCCACATCATTATTGCACGGTATGTGTGTTAGTGGGCGACAGTTTAAGATAAACTCTACTTGTATTAGAGCTGCTCGTAACGTTTCAGGATAAGGTGTCCGACTACAACCTATCATATAATATAAATTGTCTTTAATAGTTCTGATGAGTCGCTCCCAAACTCCTCCAAAGTGCGGTGATGCTGGTGGGTTAAAGGTCCATTCTATCTTCAGTTTTACAGCTTCAGATTTCGACATCCTTTCGTCGATTTCGTGGATTAGTTTGTTTAGTTGTTTTTCAGCTCCAACAAAATTTGTGCCATTATCGCTGTATACATGTTTGATCTTTCCACGGCGGTTTTGAAAGTTTTTAAAACACATTAGGAAGTGATCTGTATCTAACTTCTCAGCCATTTCAATATGCACGGCTCTCGTAGTCATGCATGTAAAGAGCACGCCCCATCTTTTCTCTATTGATCGTCTTACCAATACTTCAAAAGGACCGAAGTAGTCCACTCCAGTATTCGTGAATGGATGAGCATACAAATCTACTCTAGCTGCCGGTAATGGTGCCATTTGAGGTGGCAAAGGTTTAGCTTTCATTATAATGCATTTAGAGCAGTCCGTTTTTATTTTGTTGAGAACTGTACGCATGTGTGGTATATAATACCGTAATTGTAATGCTCCAAGTACTACGTTATCCGAACGATGAAAGTATTTTTGATGATATTCAGCAACGATCAAACGTGTTCCATGGTCTTCAGCAGGTAAAATCACAGGATGTATTGTATTCATTTGCAATTTAGTTGCATTTTCGAGACGACCTCCAACTCTCATTACGTTATATTCATCTAGTATTGGAGTAACCGCTGATAACTGTTTATTTCTAATATCAACATAACCGTTTAATTCAATGTCATGAATTTCCTTAGCGAAATGTGTCATTTGTATTTTACGAAACACAACTCTTTCTGCAATTTTTCGATCCTCATATGTTATATTGCGATTAAAATTAGATTGTATATTCAATCGTTGGTTTTTCTTGTATTGCAGCCAATCAACATATTTTTTCACAACACATACATGGTGTATCAACACATTCCAACTGGAGTATCGTTTGATTCCGATGAATATAGAACTTGTTTGGTGCAATCCCACTACTTGTCTCAACTCTTCCGTTGACTCCTTAATCTTCCTGTTAGGATATTCGATCACTGGCTTCTTAAGGAATTGAGGTCCTTTTGTCCATATAGATTGCCCTTTGAAATCTTTTGTAGCTTCGTCGGCGGGATTTAATTCAGACGGTATATAACGCCATTGCTGTATATTGGTTGTATCTAAAACCTCAGCAACTCGATGAGTGACGAATATTTTATATCTTCTATTCTTCGGTTGTAACCATGACAAAACATTTTCCGAGTCTGTCCAGTAGGTAATACTATCTATTTTAATTCGTTGCTCGTTCTGAATGGTATTTGTCAATCTGGTTCCTAGTAAGGCTGCTTGTAGTTCCATTTTTGGAATAGACAACTGATGAATAGGTCCGACTTTTGCCTTTGCTGCCAATAATCGTATATAAACCGAGCCGTTTGCAATACAACGTAAGTATATAACTGCAGCGTATGCTCGTTCAGATGCATCTACGAATGTATGTAGCTCCAATTTTCCTGCTCCATCCGGTATTATACACCTGGGTATTTTTACGTTAGAGGCTTGTTGAATTTTCGCAAGCCAATTTTGCCACTGTTTGCTCAAATGTTTGGGTACTTCATCATCCCAGTCTAACTCGTCTTTGTGCAGCTCTTGAAGCAAAATCTTTCCCATTATCGTATAATTTGATATCAATCCTAATGGATCATACAAACTCATAACAAATGCTAACACCTCTCTTTTCGTGGGTAATCGTAGCGTTTGTCTTACTTCATTGCTCAGCTTCTTCAACGATAATCGATACCCGATCAAATCCAGTTTCGTGTTCCAATAGACACCAAGAACTTTTTCAGCACATGAATCCTTATCCTCTATTACCTTAATGTCGGTAGATTGGATCCGATCGCTGGATAAATTGCTCAGTAATTCCTTACTGTTCGATATAAAGTTTCGAATGAAGAATCCGCCATGTTGGTGTATATCGATGACGTCTTTGGTAATAGCGGTTGCCTCTCGAATGTTTGTAAAACTATCCAGATAGTCATCCACATAGTGTTGTTTTTCAATTGCCAGGGCTGCTTTCGGTTTCGATTCCATAAATGCTGCAGCGTTTTTATTTTTCACTGCTTGCGCGCATGATGGTGAACATGTCGATCCAAAAATCATTACCTCCATAATGTATACATCAGGTTCTCGATTGTTTTCACAATCTCGCCATAAAAATCGTTGAGCATGCTGATCCTCCGGTTTTATTTTGACTTGGTGGAACATCTCTTGAATATCTCCACAAACTGCAATACGTCCCTCTCTGAATCGCAGCAATACTCCAACGAGTGATGTAGTAGCATCAGGTCCAGACAAAAGATTAGAGTTAAACGATACGCCATTTATTTTTGAAGCTGCATCAAATACCAATCTTGGTTTTGGAGGTATTTTATTCTGGTTGTGAACTATAAAATGCGGGAGATAGTATGTTCTCGGAACCGCGTTAATTAGCTCTGAATGTGCTAGTTTTCTAGCATATCCCTTTTTCACATAATCAGCGAAGGTATTGATAGCCCAATCCTTCAATTTTTCATCTTGTTTCAATTTATTCTCCATAATCACCAATCTCCGTAAGGCTGTATGATAGCTGTCCGGAAATTGTACATCTTTGGTTTTCCATAGCAGACCGACCTCGTAACGGTTGTCTTTTAGCTTGATGGTGTTGTCGAGAATCTGTTGTGCTCTTTCTTCCTCTGGTGATCTTGGCAGTTTTTCCACTAATTTCACTCCAAAATCGTCGATTGAGAAGTATCGCTGCATCATTTTGCTCATCTCCTGTTCTTCCTGGATGACCATTGTATAATCTTGACGGTTTATGTTATACTCCTTTCCGTATATCACCCATCCGAGTCGCGTTTTTACTGCCATAGGACCATTTCCTTTTACCGTTTTGATGGCACTCAGTAATTCGCTGTTGTCCAATCCAATTAACAATGTAGGCTGAGCTTCCTTATAATCTTGAAGCGGAATGTCCTTCAAGTAGGGATAATTCTTGGCAATTTGTTCCATGTCAACTGTTTGGATAGGAAGATTTAGATCATGCATAGTCCGGGCCATCACTGGTTTTCCTATGCCCTTTATCCAGAATTTTACCCTCTTGCTTGAGCAGGATTTTAAACAATCCTGTGTCCATTTTAATGTAAGCGGGTCAACTTTTCCTTCCAACTCTAACATGTTAGCCATTCTCTCGTCCAATAGTGTTACTGATGATCCTGTGTCCAGGAAGGCGTAGGTGTCTATCATTCTTTCGCCGTTTTGGACTGTTATAGGAACTATTTGATAGTAAAGGTGTTCCTTGCGTTGTCGATGAATATTCGTGGTTTCTTCGGGACCTCGTCGTACGTCAGCAGCCGTATCCTGATTTCTTTTATACTCCGATCTTTGATGAAGTAAGCGATTGTGCTCCTTGTTGCACCCATCGATTCCACATATTCCTTTCATGCTACAATTTCTCATAATGTGGTCATTGGAGTTTAGGCACTTGAAACAAATTCCTTTTTTAGCCAAAAACTCTCTACGTTCCAATGTTTTCATTTGTTTGAAATTCTTACATTGGAATAGCCTATGACTGGCTGAACAAAGTGCACATTTCATAGTTTGATGAACATTAACTCGAGGTTTCCTTTCCGTAGTCGACACACTGTTATTAGACTTTTGCATCATACGGGCTATTCTTGAATGTGGCAATAACCACTTATTCAAATCGTTGAGTGTTGGGATCGAAGTGTTGCTTTGGATCACTTCAACCCATTTCACTTGTATCGTGTATGGCAGCTTCTCTATGATTTCCTCTATTAAACGATGATCACGTAGATATTCCTTTTGGCCCAGCGCCTCCATATTCACCACCATGTTATCTAGTGCGTCTGATATATCCGGAACTACGGTTCGGCTGTCCTTTTTGATACGTCTCAGGTCGTTCAGAAGTTCTTTATATACAAGATCCTTCCTTCCAAAGCATTCTTCCAGCTTTTCGATTATTTTCGGAACATTCTCTGAGTTAACCATCAATTGTTGGACGGTTTTATACGCGTCCCCTTTCAGAACTTGTTCCAGGCGGTTGAGGTTCTCTAAATTTGAGAAACCTCCCTCTGCCGTTGTATCATGGAATGTTTTCTTAAATTTTGGCCAATCCTTTGATGCGCCAGAAAATCTGGGTAGGGTCGTCAATGATTGCCTCTTTAAATATATAGTCCAGTCACTAGACATACTCACTGTTTGGGTAAATGATCGATCCGTGGGCTGATTTGTTACTTGGCCCGAGGATGACGTTGAGCATTGGCCTTTCATAGTCGCCATTAATTTGTCCATTGCATCCAGTTGTTGTTTTATCTGCTCATCTTTCTTCCGAGCAGATATTTCCAATGATGCTAATCTTTGTTGGATCTGCACGCATTTCGGGCAGATCCATTTTTCTTCCGCTGTCGGCGCGACCGTTAAGTTAACACAACCGATGTGGAACCATCGGTCACAATCGTCGCATTCAACCATATCCTGTTTATGGTCTGGTTCCGAGCACAAACGGCAATTTCCGTTTTGATTTTCCACGAAACGTATCATGGTGTTGCTTTCAAGATACTCAGCCGTTGAAATAATGTATAATTCTCAGGATCCGTTTCCAGTTGTTTGTAATTACACTTTGCTCACTTTTCAAGGCGTTGAGCCTTTTTAAGCTTTCTTAAGCTTGAGAGATTTATTTTCTCGCTTTCAGGTTAGCACACTTTCAGAAAGCTTTTTAAACTTTTAGTCCTGTTGGAATTCTTTATCCAACTTATTCACTTCAAGGTGATTTGCACTTTCACAAGGCCTTTTAAACTTTTAGTCCTGTTGGATTTGTTTATCCAACTTGCTCACTCTTATGGCGTTGAGCACGCGCATAAGCTTCTATTAAGCTTTTAATCCTGTTGGGTTCTCTATCCAACTGGCCCTTTGCTCATTCTTATGGCGATGAGCACGCACTTATGAGTTCGTTGGTAATGAAAGGCTCCTCCTCTCTGGAGCCACCAAATGTAAAAGTTGCCCAATACGCAAACTCGGTTGAGCGAAGGAATCAACCTTTCTGAGTCTGGATTGGCAATTTACAAAGTTGAAGTAGAAGAAAAGCGTCACGAGAAATAACCTATTCCTGGAATAAACTGAATTGTCTGCCTTCGCATTAATTCCCTACGGAACGAGCCACGAACGGAAGCTAATCAGACTTATTCCTTTCAATAAATTGAACTGACTGCCTTCGCACTAATTCCGTACGGAACGAGCAACGAACGGGAGCTGATCAAAATATCGAACATCAACTAAGCGGGAGGATCAACGAGTACAAGATCTTCACGAACTCCGAGCGCAAATTATACAACTATTGCTGCGAACGTTGGAAGACTTGAATCTGAAGAACTCTCGTCAGTCGATTCAATGGAGGTGGTTTCGGACTACTTAATCGTAAGACACGATTCCAAAGACTACTTGCTTTATTCAGAGAACCTTGGGTTTTTATACAATTTTAGTTTATCCTAAATCTACCCTAAATTTAAGTCTAACGTGCGAAAGAAAGAGAAGACTATAAACGTCCTTGCTTCTTTTCATACAAGTCCTTTACCTATCGCTATCTGTATTTCAAAACATACGATATCCATAACTGCATTCTAAGAGCAACGGAGCCTAACGCGATAAGAAATGTGTGCGATTGTTTTCGGTTCCTTTCCTTTCTACTAGGTTTTATTGCACCAGGTTTTATTGCACCCGCTCCCGATAGGATTGTTATTTTAGGATCTTACACACGGTTCGCTCTTATCGTATAGTGTTTTTCTTCTGTCCTTCTTTCGATCGTTTACGATATTGAAATTAAATTGCTAAATTCTTTCGATTTCTTACAGAATGCATTTAAAGCTTTTCGGAAACGTGGAACCATTGAGAATTTTCAAACGTATTTGGACCTTGAAAATCAATTTAAAAACTTGATCAAAGGGAAAAAACGTGCTTATTGGCGAAATTTCGTGGGAGGTTTATCACGAGAAACGTCAATGAAAAAATTATGGAAAGTGGCTCGAAACATGAGAAATCGCTCTTCATCCAATGAAAGCGAGGAATATTCACATCGATGGATTTTTAATTTTGCACGAAAGGTTTGTCCCGATTCCGCTCCAGTGCAAAGAATTATTCGAGATATACCACAAGATAGGTGCGATCTTGATTCCGAGTTTTCGATGGTAGAATTCTCTCTTGCTCTCCTTTCATGTAACAATTCTGCTCCGGGATCGGATAGAATTAAGTTCAACTTGCTGAAAAATCTCCCTGATGTGGCGAAGCATCGCTTGTTGAACTTATTCAATCGGTTTCTGGAGCATAATATTGTTCCAGATGATTGGAGACAAGTACGAGTTATAGCTATTCAAAAACCCGGAAAACCCGCGTCCGACTTCAATTCGTACCGCCCAATAGCAATGCTGTCTTGTATACGGAAATTGTTGGAGAAAATTATCTTGTTTCGCCTTGATCGATGGGTTGAAACGAATGGCCTACTCTCAGATACACAATATGGGTTCCGCAGGGGCAAGGGGACGAATGATTGTCTTGCGTTGCTTTCTTCAGAAATTCAAATGGCTTACGCCGAAAAAAAACAAATGGCTTCAGTATTCTTGGACATAAAGGGGGCCTTTAATTCTGTTTCAATAGAGGTTTTGTCAGACAAATTACAATCTCGGGGTCTGCCGCCTCTATTGAATAATATGTTATATAACTTGCTTTGTGAGAAACATTTGAACTTTTCTCACGGAGATTCGGCAGTAAGTCGGGTCTCTTACATGGGACTCCCCCAGGGCTCATATTTAAGCCCCCTTTTGTACAACTTCTACGTAAGCGACATTGACAATTGCCTTACACAAAATTGCATCCTAAGACAACTTGCAGATGATGGAGTGGTGTCTGTCGTAGGATCAAACGAATCCGACCTGCAAGAATCCTTACAAGATACTTTGAACAATTTTTCAACCTGGGCCATTGGGCTAGGGATCGAATTCTCCACGGAGAAAACAGAGATGGTGGTTTTTTCTAGGAAGCATAAACCAGCAAAACCAAAGCTTCAACTTTTGGGTAAACCGATCACTCATGCTATGTCATTCAAGTATCTTGGGGTCTGGTTCGACTCCAAATGTACTTGGGGGGCCCATATTAGGTATCTGAGTAAAAAATGTCAACAAAGAATAAACTTTCTCCGTACAATTACCGGCACCTGGTGGGGAGCCCACCCAGAAGATCTTATAATGTTGTATCGAACAACTATTCTCTCAGTGATGGAGTATGGCAGTTTCTGTTTTCAATCAGCTGCCAAAACACACCTCATTAAACTCGAGCGAATTCAGTATCTTTGTCTCCGTATCGCGTTGGGATGTATGCCCTCAACGCATACCATGAGTCTCGAGGTTTTGGCAGGCCTACTCCCACTAAAAGATCGCTTCAATTTATTATCTCTTCGGTTCCTCATCCGGTGTAAGGTTATGAACCCATTGGTGATCGGAAATTTTGAGCACCTGATCGAGCTAAATTTTCATTCTGGATTCATGAGCTCATATCATGAATTCGTCTCCATGCAGGTTAATCCTTCTTCGTATATTCCCAACCGTGTTTGTTTTCCTGACTACATCAATTCCTCTGTGCATTTTGATCTGTCCATGAAGCAGGATATCCATGGAACATCAGACTATCTTCGATCGAGGATCGTTCCAACGATCTTCGATGCAAAGTATGGAGATATCAATTGTGATAATATGTACTTTACTGATGGGTCCTCTATGAATGAGTCCACAGGATTTGGAGTGTTCAACGAATTTTTTAGCACCTCACACAGTCTTCAGTATCCTTGCTCAGTGTATATTGCTGAATTGGCAGCGATACACTGGGCGCTGGACAGCGTCGCCTCACGACCTGTTGAACACTATTACATTGTAACGGATAGTCTTAGCTCTGTCGAAGCTATTCGTTCAGTGAGGCCGGAAAAGCACTCGCCGTACTTCCTTGAGAGAATACGAGAAATTTTGAGTGCTTTATCCAGACGCTGTTATGTCATTACCTTTGTCTGGGTCCCTTCACATTGCTCAATTCCGGGTAATGAGAGGGCTGACTCATTAGCAAAGGTAGGTGCAATTGAAGGCGATATTTATCGGCGTCAAATCGCCTTCAATGAATTTTATTCTTTAGTCCGCAAAAATACCATAGTTAACTGGCAACGCAAATGGAACGTAGATGAATTGGGCCGGTGGCTCCACTCGATTATCCCTAAGGTTAGCCTCAAACCATGGTTCAAAAGTCTGGACTTGAGTCGGGACTTTATTCGCACCTTCTCCCGACTCATGTCCAATCACTGTTCGTTAGATGCGCTACTCTTTCGTATTAATCTTGCCGACAACAATCTTTGTGTTTGTGGCCAAGGTTACCACGACGTCGAGCACGTTGTTTGGTCGTGCGAGCTGTATCTTGTCGCCAGATCGAATTTAGTAGTCACCCTTCGGGCCCGAGGAAGGCAGCCCATGATGCCGGTGAGAGACGTGTTGGCTCGGTTAGACCTTGATTACATGTCCCAAATATATGTATTCCTTAAAGCTATCGATCTTCGTGTGTGATTGTCCTTAGTTTTTCCTTTTCCTTTTCCTTTGTGAGAGATCGGATCCCTTCTTAAGAATAAGATGAAATGTAAATACATATTAGATATAAGATAGGTTTAAGAATTGAGTGTGATGAGTGTGATTGAGAGTGTGATTGAGAGTGTGAGTGTGATCATTGTCAATATATCCTCATATCCCCTCCTTTTCCTGAAGAAAATATGTCACCCTTCTAAACTCGAGTCGACCGCGAGTAATCGGTTTCCTATATTATTAACGTTAGAATTAAGGAAAAATGTTTATATACTAGTTACAATACAGTAAGGAGTTCGGCTCCTTTAAACCTATGTAACTGAGCCTGTAAAAATAAACGATTTAAATAAAAAAAAAAAAATCATCAAACACACGAATGACTTGCAAATGTAAATGTAGTATTTGTAGTATTTTTTCTCTACAAATAATATTTTCGATAGTACAGATTTTTGGAATATAATGTAAATGTCTGATACATATGAAAATGTGGCAACACTGATGCCAACCTTTCTGATTTTTCAGGATTTCCCAGACTTTTTGGGTCGTTCCCTGATACCCTGACACACATTCAACTTGCCTGATTTTTCTGAAATGGTTATGATTTTTCCTGATTTTTGTAATTTTTCTCGTTGGAAATGAGAACTTTGCATACATAAGAAAGATCTTTGGTTCACACTTGTATTTGTTTCGTATTGTATTTGTATTTCTTTCTTTCATTATCATCTCTCTATTCTGAAGCGATTTACGTTATCAAATGAAAGCGGTCTTGGAAATTTAAAAAATATGAAGGATCGATGCAAAGCAAGTCGTATAGAGAGAAACGAACAAATTTGCGATCAAATCGTTGCCTTGATTCGCTGGACACCATATTGATAGTAGGGCAACCACTCAACCACACAAAAGTTAACATCGTTGAGGTAGAGTAAAAGAATGTAAGGGCCAACTTCTTTCAGGAACGCTCAGTGCATCTCAAATTAGAGAAGATACAATGTCACTGATTTTTACGAATTTTACGATCAGTCAGATATCGTAACCGGTTCAAATAGTTGCAGAGGAGTCCATGTCGTCGCAAACGTGTGTTCGATAACAGTACCTATCAAATTACTAGAGTTAAATAAGCCTCCACCAAATATTTGTTGACACAAACCAAAACAAACCAATCACAAGCATCATTCGACCGAAGGCCACAAAATTCAATACATTCAAAGAATGAATGTCGTAAATTTTTTTTCCACTAAAGAAAATTGAATAAACCCAAGCGATGTAACAAAAAATACGTGGATTTTATATAACATGCGTTATTTATTGTTAACAGGATTGAGAATAGCATCATACTGTGTTGAGGAGTTATAAAGGCTCAACAGATTCAGCAAAGTTCAATACAACAAAGCCATGACTTTTATAAGATTTTCAAGAGATAAGTTTCCAATATTATTATAATATTATTGGAAATATTCATTCCTAAGTTTTTGGCTCACATAGCAAAGCTTGCATAAGCTTTTGCAGAGCTAGCGCACCTGGTGATCGATAGTAACACTACTGCAGCATAACGTTTGTTCGAAGGTAATTTTGTTGCGCGACATATTTTGTTGCATGTTTCGATTGTTGCATCAATTTTCATGCATTGCTTGACGTCGTCTATCCGCGCTATGAAATAATCGCCGATAAAATCACGTATTTAAATGATGTCATGTTTTTAGAGGCGAATGAACTGCAAAGTGGTTTGTTGCTTGAAACGACTTGTGACAAGACAATTCCACGCAGAATTGGATGGATTGTTTCTTCTTCTTCTTTTTTGGCTATAACACTTTCGTCGCCCAGAGCGATTCGTTCGAGTTTCTTGCGGGGTCCAAATTCAACTCTCGGTGAGCTAGAGAAATAAGCAATCAACGATAATAATGAATTCAAGTTCGATTCAGGACTACTTTTCTGTAGAATCTGAATGAAATCAACTTAGAAATAACTTATCAGCCAATAATAATAAAAAATGAAACTCAACCGAACGTACTTGCTCTATATACTGTTTTCGATAACGATGAATAACTGCAATTTTATTGGAGAATATGGAATATTCTGTGCAATCGATTCGAAGATTCGACTTCACACGTGATTCGTTTTCATTATTCTTTGCGCCCAATAATTCGCACAACTCGGATAGGCCCTATTTTTTTAAACGGTTTCATTAAGCTTACTCTGTAATCTGTTTGTATGTTTGTATGTTTGTACGTTTGTAACATGTTTGTCTGTATCGCTTTACCACATTAATAGAAATTCCTGTTGACCGATTGATCTGAAATTTGGAACTTGCGGAAATGGCGGATTACATATTTTTTCGAAACCTTATCAATATGGGTTTTTCTATAACCCCATCAACATGGGCATCAAATGAAAGGGCTTGACTAGTAGAACACAGTTATTTATGAAAAATGCAAATCCAAAATGGTCGCCACCACAAAATGGCGGCATATATATATATATATATATATATATATATATATATATATATATATATATATATATATATATATACATATATATATATATATATATATATATATATATATATATATATATATATATATATATATATATATATATATATATATATATATATATATATATATATATATATATATATATACATGATCCGTCGCCTAGTAGTACCCACAAGTGTGGACGACTGTCGTCTGACAGTCGCAACACGCCTCGTAGGCGCAGCGTTTCGTTGGTGATGTCGATGGCTGCTGTTTTCGTGTGGCGGTAGCTCTTCGGGTTGAACCCGGCTGGTGGCCCGCTCTTGCACCTCGCCCTACAGCCGCTGGCCGCTCGCTCTTACTCCCGTTCCAGGACCAGCTCCAGTTCGGGGACCCTCCTCGGGGGATCGCATTCTAAGTATTCTTCGTGAACGTAGCTCCATTTTCTGGGTGTATCTCCTTTGCCCGGGAGACAGCGGGTTGGCAAGGCCTCCATGACCCGGGAGGCCTTCCCCGGGAGAGATATAGCGCTCTGACTCGCTCGCACCCCCTCACTTAGCCACTTTCGACACCCGTTCCCGGAGCCAAGACCAGGTGTGTGTTTCCAGTTCACGCCCGATCTAAAAATGTCGTCATATGATCTTCGTGGAGGCGTGAGATAGGAACATTTGAGACCAACGGGCAGGCTCCTACCCTAGTGTTGATCCCCATTTGAGAAAATATATAATATATAAATATATATATATATATATTTTTTTTTTTTTTTCAAAACGCTATCGAAATGGGTATCAAATAAAAGCGCTTCACTAGTAAAACACAGTTGTTTATGAAAAATACAAATCCAAGATGGCTGCCACTACAAACTGGCGGACTATATATTTTATCAAAACCTCATTAATATGGGTATTAAATGAAAGGGATTGACTAGTAGAATACGGTTATATATGAAAAATGTAAATCCAAGATGGCTGCCACTACAAAATGGCGGACTACATATTATATCAAAACCTCGTTAATATGGGTATCAAATCTAAGATGGCTGCCACTACCAAATGGCGGAGTACATATTATGTAAAAACCCCATTAATATGGGTATCAAATGAAAGGGCTTGACTAGTAGAACACAGTTATTTAAGAAAAATGCAAATACAAGCTATCGACCAATACAATTTGAAAGAGGGGAAATTCTCAACCCCTACATGGCACCCAACGTACCACATTGCGTTCAAGCACGTTCGTCCTGCTGCATGACTTCGGGAGACTCTACAGCTGCACCGTGCAACATATATTCATGCAGGCATTCGTGTTTTCCCCGGAATTGACGAACCCATTGGGGGATGACAACTCGCCACTTCCTGGCGTAAGGCAAGACATGACATCTTCTCAGGAGGAGATGTTTCCATTAACGAAATCAGACGTCCCAGAAGATAATCAATTGTCAGCTTCACACCAAGGAGAAGTAGTAAGTTTTAACAATTTGTATGCCTCGTCATACCAAGTAGTAGATAATGAACCATCTTCCTCGCCTCAACAACTAAATGTAGTTGAAATTTTGATATACTGTCAAAATTTCAACCATATGAAAAGTCCACTTAAAATGAAAGAAAGCCAAATTAATGTTTTGAATTCTTCTTTCTCGATAATTATGGCCACAGAGACAAATTGGGATGATAGTGTTAGAAGCGAGGAAGTATTCGGAAATCGTTTTAATGTCTTCAGAGATGACCGTAATCTTCACAAATCCCATAAAAAATCGGGAGGCGGCGTCCTTATTGCTATTAATTCATTAATAAATTCAGAACATATTCCAACAACAGAATTCGACGAGTTTGAGCAAGTATGGGTCAAAGCACTTATTGCGGGAGAGATACATATATTTGCATCTGTTTACTTCCCCCCTGATCGTGCTCAACTTAGTTGTTATGAGAAATTCTTTGAAGTTGCTGAAAATATTTTATCTTCCTTTGCACCAGAATCAAAAATCCATATATACGGAGATTTCAATCAACGAAATGCGGACTTTATCACTGATTCTGAAAATGAATTTATCTTGCTTCCAGTTGTTGGTGATAATAAGACTCTGCAATTTATTTTTGATAAAATAGCCGGTCTTGGGTTGAATCAAATAAACAATGTTCAGAATCGACAGAAATGCTTCTTGGATTTCTTGTTGACAAATATGACCGAAGATTTTTGTGTGACCGAATCATTAACTCCACTTTGGAAAAATGAAGCTTTCCACACAGCGATCGAATATTCTATGTTTATAGATAACACTCAAAAACCATTTGATTATGAATTTGAGGAAGTCTCTGATTACACTAAAGCAAATTACCAATCAATTAGGTGTAAGCTTAATTATATCAACTGGCAGGATTTATTTAAAAGTGTGGAAAACATTGAAGTAGCAGTGACGACTTTTTACTCGATGATCAATGAAATTATAGAGCAGGAGATACCAAGAAGACGAAAAAGGAGAAATATGAACACAAAATATCCGATTTGGTTTAATCAAAGCATAAAGAATCTAAAAAATAAAAAACAGAAGGCACATAAATTTTATAAGAAATACAAATCTGACGCTAATCTCCAAAAATATCTGAACATTTGCGAACAGCTCAACTCAACTGTTAAAAGCGCTTTTGAAGATTACAGCTTAAAAACAGAGTCGGACATAAAATCTAACCCGAAAAGTTTCTTTAATTACATAAAAACAAAATTAAAAAGCAATGGTTTTCCATCACGCATGCACCTTGACGATACCGTGGGGAATGACCCAGATAAAATTTGCAACCTCTTTGTAACATTTTTTCAAGAAGTTTATATTGTAACAGCTGAGGAGGACCGAGATCGTGACTTCTTTGCATTTCTTCCAGAATTTCCATGTGATGTTGGAGTCAGAAAACTAACATACATTGAAATTTTTGACGCATTAAATAAGCTCGATGTCTCGAAAGGGCCAGGTCCTGACGGAATTCCACCGGTTTTTATAAAAAAATTGGCATCTGAATTAACTCATCCACTTTTATGGCTTTTCAATACGTCATTGGAATCAGAAAGGTTCCCAAAAATATGGAAAAACTCTTTTCTTGTACCAATATTCAAATCCGGTAATAGATCCGATGTAAGAAATTATCGTGGAGTAGCAATTATTTCTTGCATTCCAAAACTCTTTGAAGTCATAATAAACCAAAAACTTTTTCAACAACTAAAGACACGAATTACGAATAAATAAGCAACACGGTTTTTTCAAAGGACGATCAACAACAACAAATTTGCTGTCACATTCACTTTGAATGCAATGGATAATGGTAATCAAGTTGAAGCTCTATACACTGACTTTAGTAAGGCTTTCGATCGTGTTGATATACCCTTACTCCTTCTTAAACTTCAAAAAATAGGGATAGATGTCAAGCTATTGAAATGGCTAGAATCATATTTGACTGACCGCACCCAAATGGTAAGATTTAATGGGGAAATTTCAAAACCAATATTTGTTACATCCGGAGTTCCTCAAGGCTCTCATTTGGGGCCACTTTTTTTCATTTTATTTGTTAATGACGTTTGCGTTTTTCTTAACCGTGTTAAGGCACTTATCTAGGCAGATGATATGAAACTGTATATGGAAATAAAGAATGAAGAAGACTCTCAAACATTCAAAAATGAAGTTGACATAGTTTATAATTGGTTTATAATAAGAGTTTATTACAGCTCAATGTTAGGAAATGCACTTTCAAGAAGTACAAGAAGAAGGACACCATTGAACAATGGTGTTATACTGGGTAATCAACCTATCAGTAAATGTCAACGAGTAAGAGATTTAGGTGTGATCTTAGATTCGAAACTAACCTTCGTGGATCATTATAAAACAATCATCCATAGAGCAAATAATATGTTGAGCTTCATTAAACGCTTTAGTTACCATTTCCACGATCCGTACACAATAAAAACATTGTATATTACATACGTCAGATCAATTCTCGAATACTGTAGTATTGTATGGTCCCCCTACATAACTTCACACGAAGACAGAATTGAATCTGTACAAAAACAATTTTTGTTATTTGCATTTCGTAAACTAGGCTGGTCTTCATATCATCTACCTCCATATGAAGCACGCTGTATGCTAATCAATATTAAAAGCCTAAAAGAACGTCGGAACTCTGCCATGATTCTATTTATTATTGATATCATATCACAACGAGTGGACTCAGAAGGAATATTAGGAAACCTGAATTTTTACGCACCGATTAGGAACCTGAGAAACCCTAACATTTTTTACATAGATTATCGCAGAACGAATTATGCCAAATATAGTCCTATTAATCGTATGATGAGCCTCTGTAACGAACACAGTGAAACAATTGATGTAACCATGTCAAGATCAATGCTCAAAGACTATCTGAAAAGCATAAGATATCGTTAAATTTCACTGTAATATTTGGGCAGCATATTTAGTCTACGCTGGTTTAACGAAATAAATAAATAAAAAAAATTGATTCTGTAACTTGTTAAAATCGTCTTTTAAATGAAACGAATAAATTATCCAGCCAGCTCTCGTTAGATTTTCATTTTTAAGTAAGTAGTTTTAAGTAGTATTAAGAATGTATCGGTCCACAATTTAGATTGACGACAATAAAATAAAAACAAGATGGCTGCCACTACCAAATGGCGGGCTACTTATTTTCTCAAAACTCGATTAATATGGGTGTCAAATGAAAGTGATTGAATAGTAGGTCACAGTAGATCATGAAAAATCCAAATCCAAGATGGCCACAATCACAAAATAGCAAATTACTTTATTATACGGTTATATTTAGTTTGAACTGTTTGTATGTCTGTAGGGTTGTCCCACATTAATAGAAATTTGACCAATAGGAGCTGACCGAATTTATAAAACACCTTTATCTCTGCTGTCATTTTAAAACTGCTTATTTTGACAAATCCAATTTGGCCGCCGCTACAAAATAGCTGATTCATCTAAAAAAAAGGTTCATTGAGATATGTGTATCAAACGAACGAACTTAACTTGGAGAACACACTACGTACACTCAAATTAGCGTTGGCAGAAAACATATCATCTTTGGCAGAAATGATGCCATTCCGTGTGTTGTTGAGTCAAATGCGCAAATAATGAGCTATTTTTAAAAGCTTAAAAATGATTTGTATGTATGCGTGCAGATATCTCTTTCTGTTTTCTTTTCTCATTTCATTTGGGATAATGCCAAAAAAAAGTCCATACGACGTCAATGGGGATCGAACCTAGGCCGGCTGGAATGAGAAGCTAACTTACACGACCACGCTATCCACATGGCTAACGATGCTTAAGAAGTTTTTCAGCCAATACGTGATTCTAATATATTCTATATATATATCTGTCTCGGTCTGGGCCGTGTATGTGGCAAAGCATGCGGAAAGCTTATTTGTCTTTTGTTTCGCTCGCTCGTATTACAGGTAAACTTCGATATAACGTACATTTCACTTTCAAAATTGTACGTTGTATCGAATTGTACGTTATATCGAAGCATAAGAAAGTACTCACAAACGTTGTCTATAATACTTTATTGTGTTGCTTTTTTAGTAGAGTTAATGAATAACTTCAATCAGAAAATGAAGCCAGCCTTTCTCATAATGTTTCCCTTCGTACTGTTGATATAAACTTGATTCATTTAGAATCCGAAATCACAAAACCAGCTGTATTTCGGGATTGATTGAAGGTACAAAACTTGTTTTAGCATCACAATACAGATAATGCATTGTTCTATCAGAAAAAAAAATTGAAACAAATTTTCCTTTACACTTTGGAAATGTGTACGTTATATCGAGGTAAAATTTACGTTATATCGAGTGATGTTATAACGAGGGTACGTTATATCGAAGTTTTCCTGTATTGCTGTACCATGTATGTTATACAAATGCTTCCCAGTATTTGTGAGTCATGACATTTTCTGTTATGTTATGTCTCATTTAATGTCATAAATTGGGATGACAAAACATGAGCTAAAAATCAATTTTGGGTGTATTTTCTGCAATCCACTCAATATTGGTATCAAATGAAATTGTTTGACTGATAGAATACAGTACACTGAAGTCGCGTTTTACGCGGTTTTTTTATACGTGGTTTTATTTTACGCGTCTTTTTTAGGCGTTTTTTGGAATTTACGCTGTTTATTTTTACGCGCATTTCGGAATTTATGCGGTTTTCTTACGCGGATCTCGGAATTTACGCGGATTTTGAAATTTACGCGGCACACATCAACCACGTAAAAATTCAATATGCTAATTGATGTTCCTTTTCACGAAACAAGTTTGTATTGTATCACTGATTAGTAGCTGGGAAGATACAGATAGCATGATTGTAGCATGCAATAAAATTCAGGTAATCAATTGTTAGAATATGGGTTGCATTTTAAACTAATAATCCACTGTTTGTTAGATTTTTACACGGATTTTGAAAATTACATGGTTTATTTTTACGCGGATTTTGGAATTTACGCGGTTTCGGAATTTACGTGGTTTCTTTTTCGCGGATTTAGGAATTTACGCGGTTTTCGTTTACGCGGTTTTTATTTACGCGGCACGTATCCCCCGCGTTAAAAGCGATTCCAGTGTACAATGGTTTTATTGTAGAGAAATATTCTAATGAAACAGATAATGTACTAAAAACTAGGAAATAAAATAAGTAAAAAACAACTTTTTGAGTTAAACGGTTTAATTGTGATTAAACATAATAATGTACTAAAAGCTAGAAAATAATGTTCTTTACTGACGGTTCATACATAAACGGGTCCACTGGCTTCGGCATCTTCAATGAGTGCCTTCCAGTGCCCCTTTCAAACTCAAAGATCCTTGTTCCGTGTATGTCGCTGAACTGGGTGCGATATACTACGCACTAGGGATCATTGAAACATTGCCCATCGACCATTATTTTATTTTCATATAGTCTCAGCTCAATAGAGGCAATCCGCTCAATGAAAATCTTATTTCTTAACAAAAATAAGACATCTATTGAGTGTTTTGGTCGAAAAATTATTCAAGATTACCTTAGCATGGGTTCCCTCTCATTGCTCGATTCCGGGGAATGAGAAAGCGGACTTGATGGCTAAGGTGGGCGCATCAGAAGGCACACTTTTTGAAAGGCAAATTGTTTATAATGAATTCTCCACATTCCTCGTCAGCACACGCTCGTAAGTTGGCAGCGCATGTGGAGTGAAGAAGAGTTCGGTCGTTGGTTACACACGATTCTCCCTAAGGTCTCGACGAGTGCATGGTTCAAGGGATTGAATGTAGGTTGTGATTTCATTCGCGTGATATCTCGGCTTATGTCCAATCACTACAACCTAAACGCGCATCTTTATCGCATTGGGCTCGCAGCAAGCAATCTATGTGATTGTGGCGATGGCTACCACGACATCGAGCATGTTGTCTGCTCGTGTATCCGGTTCCATGCTGCCCGCTATCAGCTCTCCAGAGCATTGAGGGCACAAGGCAGACAATCGGATATCCCCATCCGGGATATCTTGAGTAGCCGTGATCCTGATCTTCTGCTCCATCTATACCTGTTCCTCAGAAACGCCGATGTCAACGTTTAATGATGTTTCCTTCGTTGTGTCACTGTTTCATATCCCTCCTATCCGATCTATAAACTTTTATTTAGTCTCTTTACAGATACACGGGCCGAAGGTTGTGCAGTCCACTGATGATTCAACAAGAGCCAAAGGTTGTACCGCTCATGACAACTCTACACGAGCTGATGATTGCGCCGGCTAGTGATCATTCTATCCTGGATTCCTCGAGTCGAGAAAGACGCACAACGCTAGATATGGAGTGCAGACTAGGGGGCGTTGCTGATTAACGGTCAGTTGCATCCCAATTGGAAGTATCCCATGTCGGGCACACGTACAGAGCACTGAAGACTGCAACATCCCAATTATGAGAACACTTGTATTACTAACCAACCGCGAGTAATCGGTTACATATTGCTAACATAGTTGTAAGCAAACATTGTCAAAATATTGAACTCCCGGCCCCGTTAGGCTGACGCCATATGAGCCTTAATAAAAATATATATTTTGGATAAAAAACGTACATAAATCTACTACGGATAACCAAAACTAGTATGGAACAACCCATATTCCAGCCCCCTCCTGTACCTAAAGGGTGTGTCACATCAAATTGCATCACGGAAAAAACGCTGTAGAAATTCGCCCAGTAGACCGATCCTTTTTAAAATTTTAGACAGTAAAATAAAAACTATTAAACAACTTTTGGCATTTTCTTTTTATTCATACTTCGAGCCCAAGCCCATATGCTCGCACCTTCCTCTTTACCCCGTCCATAAGGTTCTGTACAACGTCAGGTTGTAGTTTTTTTGAACAGAAATCCATTTTCTCTTGAAGTACGCCTCCGATTTGACAACTTTTGGGTTTTTCCGGAGGGCCTGCTTCATAATCGCCCAATATTTCTCTATTGGGCGAAGCTCCGGCGCGTTGGGCGGGTTCATTTCCTTTGGCACGAAGGTGACCCCGTTGGCTTCGTACCACTCCAACACGTCCTTTGAATAGTGGCACGAAGCGAGATCCGGCCAGAAGATGGTCGGGCCCTCGTGCTGCTTCAATAGTGGTAGTAAGCGCTTCTGTAGGCACTCCTTAAGGTAAACCTGCCCGTTTACCGTGCCGGTCATCACGAAGGGGGCGCTCCGCTTTCCGTAAGAGCAGATCGCTTGCCACACCATGTACTTTTTGGCAAACTTGGATAGTTTCTGCTTGCGAATCTCCTCCGGAACGCTGAATTTGTCCTCTGCGGAGATGAACAACAGGCCCGGCAGCTGACGAAAGTCCGCTTTGACGTAGGTTTCGTCGTCCATTACCAGGCAAAGCGGCTTCGTCAGCATTTCGGTGTACAGCTTCCGGGCTCGCGTCTTCCCCATCATGTTTTGCCTTTCGTCGCGGTTAGGAGCCTTCTGAACCTTGTATGTACGTAGGCCCTCCCGCTGCTTGGTCCGCTGGACGAATGAACTTGACAAATTCAGCTTATTGGCGACATCCCGGACCGAACTTCTCGGATCACGTCTAAACTGCTTAACTACGCGCTTGTGATCTTTTTTACTGACGAAGCATCCATTTTTGCCGTTCTTCACCTTCCGGTCGATGGTGAGGTTCTCGAAGTATCGTTTTAGTACTCTGCTGACCGTGGATTGGACGATTCCCAGCATCTTACCGATGTCCCGATGTGACAACTCCGGATTCTCGAAATGAGTGCGCAGGATTAATTCACGACGCTCTGTTTCGTTCGACGACATTTTCCCAAATTTACGAAAAATTGACAGTGAAGCATGGCCAACGTGATCTATACACTCTTATCTGATTATAAGCGAAAGCTGAAGATATAATTCCTAAAAATTAAATTTCTACAGCGTTTTTTCCGTGATGCAATTTGATGTGACACACCCTTTAGCTACGTTCAATTTTGATCAAATAATCATATTTATAAAGTATATTGACTGTTTGATTATAAAATTTATATTAAATGTTTGATGAAAAAAATCAAAACTAAAATACTCCTACAGTTTTTGTCTAAAGATAATCGAGTCCGACCTGTATAAACAAATTTTATTGGCGGCATTTCAAAGATTTCACTCTACACGATGTGCGATTTTCAAAACTATGTTATTTTTCGTGTTTGAGTAAATTAAAATTGAAGTCATGAGTTTTTGGGTAAAAATCCATCAATAACATTGTGTAGAATTAAGATATTGTCAAGTTCTGTTGGTCTTGGTATGCTCTAAAATTCGTACAAATACAGTTTTGTTGTAGAATTTGAAATATAAAAGTTCGAGCAGAAAACCTCGTTTTTTGATCATCCTAATGCAACATAGGAAAAAAGCGCTAAATCGATTATACAGGGTGGGCCATTTAAAGTGGAAGGATTTGTTTTTGCAATAGCAAAGTAAAGAAGTGGAATTTAAAAAAAAATTTGTTCCAAGGAGATTTGTTCTAACTACTTTTTGATTATGATATCTCGTAAATGACCGCATCTGGCCTTGACCGCAAAATGTGCCCTTTTTTCGGCATTTTCCATCATTTTGCCCAATGTTTCGGCCGATATGGCAGCAATTTCTTGTCGGATGTTGTCTTTCAGCGCAGCCAGGGTCCTTGGTTTACCAGTGTATACCTTGGATTTTAAATATCCCCATAAAAAAAAGTCAGGAGGCGTCAAATCAGGTGATCTCGGTGGCCAGTCATAATCGCCGTTTTTCGATATTAATCTTCCGGGGAACATTTCGCGCAATAATTTGGTCGTGGCAGCCGCTGTATGGCATGTAGCGCCGTCCTGTTGGAACCAGTAATTGTCCAATTCATTTTCACGAACAAATTATGCGTCGGAGAGTAGTTCGAGCGATGCCTAACTCTTGCGAACGATGGCGACCTGATGTCGATGGAGTCTCTGCAACACTGGCTCGAACGGCATCAATATTCTCATCGAAACGTCTTGGTCGTTGTCTGGACAGATGACTGGCATTACCAACACTACCAGACGATATAAATTTGGCATATAATCGACATATAGTGTTGTCTCCAGGCGATGTTTTAACTTTATTTTTATTTTTCCACGCACGTTTAGTTAACACAATTGAGAAGTTATTTTGAATGTACAGCTGAACAATTTCAGCGCGTTGTTTAGGTGTGTATTGTTCCATGGTTAAAATTGTACTGAAATGACGCTCCCAACGCGGTATGACATTTGTTAATCTGACATCTCTGTCAAAAGTTATGGGGTTGCCAGATGCTTCCACTTTAAATGGCCCACCCTGTATTAAAAGATAGAAAAAAGCTTTGTTCTACAAAGTTGTTTAAAATAATTGGGGCAACAATATTGTCGAACTATGTTCATCTCAATCTTTAAAGATAAGAAAGTACGATTTTTCATTTCATCGACAATTTTGGTCACCCTGTGTTTGACAACATAAAAATGAGCGCTCTATCATATGTAACAACTTTATCGAAGACAGTTTTTGTCTAAAGAATAAATATCTCTCACAAAGTTGTTTTTAACTTAGTTGCATTAGGGTTACCATGAAAAAACCGGTTTTCTTACTCTAACTTTTATATTTAAAATTCTATATCAAAATTGTTTTCGTACCACTTTTAGAGCCTATCAATACCAACATTTTGCGATGCAGAATTTGTCGATATCTTAATCCTGCTCAAAGTTATTGATGGGTTTTTATTCAAAAACTCATGATTTCAATTTTAATTTACTCAAATACAAAAAATAACATATTCTTGAAAATCTTTGAAAATTTCATCGAAAATTTTGGTCACCCTATTTTCGACAACATGGAAATGAACGCTTCATCATATGTAACAACTTTCTCGAAGACAGTTTTTATCTACAGAGCTCTGTCGAGCTCTAAATGCTAATTTCCACTTAAATGCATCTCCTGGGCCATTGTGCATTGTTTCCGGCACAAATTCGTATAAATCTCGTGATCGATAGGAATCGAATCACCAACCACCAATAAGCCTGGAAACACTCCCAAATTCACACAAGCTCTCCTCAAGCAAACAAAACCCAATTTCCTTTTTTTATTATTTCGAATATTGTTGAAGTTAATCATGACACTTATGACCAGGGTTGCCAACTATAATTTTAAAAAATCAGGAAGAATGAAAATAAAAATCAGGATAAATCAGGATAGCTCATATTGAGTTGTCCGAAAAGTTTATGTCGATTTTTGGGAAACTAGAAACATCATTTTCAATCAGAGCATTATAATTTAATTTTATATCCATAGTTCTGTTTCACAGCATAAATATTCTATCCTCCCAGAACATGTTTACTCCCTCGTCGAAGACTACTGCGAGCCATACATGTGTGAAACAGGTTGCTTGGTAGTAGCTCATAATACATAATCCATTCCAAATCCCACCAGAAACAGAGTATATCTTCCTTCGGGTGAAGACCGGATATGTAAAAGAAATTATAAGCATGGTATAAATCATCGCATAAGGGGAAATACTAGTGCTTCGTCTGATTTTTTGATCGTTTATATTTTTTCCGAAAAACTTACAGCATCACTACAGTCAATTGCAGAGAAATCAATATTAAAATTTTCACTGAATTCATCATGCTTTGGAATAAATCTTTACTCAACAAATGAGGAAAGCATATCAGCAGTGGTAGACTTGTTGAATTTTTCCTAATTTTTATGGTATTTAGTACGGTTATAGATATATTTACCATAGTCCGATCACTAAAGTTTATTCTACTTTGAATCACAACAAATGACAATATAAAATCTTTTTATATTGACTATTATCTCTTGAGTAATTTTACACTCTGAAACGTATTCCTACATTTATGTCTCTGGGGATACATCTACATACACATTATCCTCAATAAAGCAATGTTGTTCCTCAAACTTAATCTCGTTGTAATTTCATAAATTCGTCAGACAACTTGGTTTCATGAAATTTCTAGCACTGAAACAATTTGAGAGTAGAGATAAAAAAATTAAGCACAAAGTTTAACTTAATGTAAGATATATACAAGTGCGAACCGGAGAAGTATCATGACAGGAAACTTTGGTATGGAAACCAGTATATTTATTAAGAATAATGTAAAGAGTGCAAAATTCAGGAAAAATCAGGATCATTTCAGAAAAATCTGGATAAATTGAGTGTTCGTCAGGATATCAGGGAACGTGCTAAAAAGTCTGGGAAATCCTGAAAAATCAGGAAGGTTGGCATCTATGCTTATGACCACCTGATGACGGCTGGTAAAGTAAGTGTTGGGTGGGATAAATGTACTGTAATTGAGGTCTTCAATGTTTTGCGATGTTTTAAATGTGGAGAATTTGGACATAAGAGAACAGACTGCAAAATAAAACGAACATGTTCAAGATGTAATGGAAAATAAGAAACATTTGAGTATTCATCAACAGAATGGAAATGTATAAAACGCTTGAAACATAACAAGGAACAAAAAATGAATTTGGATGAAAATCATCCAGCTTATAGTACACAGTTCCCCGTGTATCGGAGACTGCTGGAGAAGCAAAAAGCAACATTTTTCAAACAAAAAGGTTCACGTGGAACTACCTTAGCTTAGCAATCATTCGTTTGTATTGATTAAATTCTTAATTGAATGAAACAGTTTCCAAATTCAATTGAGTTCAATATATTTGCTCTGTGAGTGAAAAAAATGAACAAATGCCGTGTAAAGTCAATTCATCTATTGTGATTGATTGTTCTTCGTCACAAGTAAATTTAATGACGGACCTTTTACGTTTGGTATGATGACTAGAACAAAATATATGTACGGAAGAATTATCAAACGTTTGATGAACCAGCCTAAGGCTGAAAATCTTTCCAATAAAGACAAAAAAAAATTATCAAACGATTATTTTATTTTACATTTCCCTCTGAAGTTTACATCCCAAAAGTGTACATACTTCTCGAATCTCGAATTTGCTTGAAACTGGGAAGTTCATTCGCTTCTAGTGGCTGCACGATTTTCCCAGGTTCCTAAGTTTAGAAGATCATGTTAGGACAGACATATTCCACTCTGCACAAAGGCAAGCGAGGACAAAAGTATTCGCAGTTTGCATTTATTTGCAGAGCCGATTTCCCCAGAAACCTCGGTTTTGAAGTCTGTGTTAGGGAAACACATTTCAATCGGAACAAAAATACCCCCGATTTGTATGAATTCGCAATGTCGATTTCCCCACGCTTCATGGATTTGTAGTCTGTGTCAGGGAAACACATTCCAGTCGGAACAAAAATACCCCCGACTTGCATGAATTTGAAATACCGATTTCTCCAGGCACATTGGTTTAGAAATCTCTATTAGGGAACACATTTCGGTGGGAACAAAAGCTCCCCCTACTTTCGTGTGTTCTTTTTCTTCTTTTTGGCTTTAAGAGGGTTTAAACTTTTCAGTTCACTCGCCTCTAGGCTCTTTCGTGTGCTTGCAATGCCGATTTCGCTGCTTGGTTTTAAAGTCTGTGTTAGGGAACATTTTTCGATGAGAACAAAAGTCCCCCTACTTTCATGTATTTGCAATGCAGATTTCCCAACGACTGCTTGGTTTTGATGGCTGTGTTAGGGAAACCGTAAATCGGGCCAATCAAAACGATGCAGTTAGGGCGTTTAGATAACGCCTAATATTTTACAGTTATTCAATTGTTTATCTAATGAAAAACAACATTTTGTTAGTTGCGATAGATGCGTAGAAATATTCCCTATCAAGTGATGCAAACATCTCTCCTATCCAGTACGAAATGTTCGAGCTATAAGCATTCGAAATCTTTCATTTTTTCCTGCATGTTCTGTGTTTAGGTTTTCATTTTACCCTCCATATATTCCGGTTAGACGTAGTCCCACGTCAAAATAGCAATTTCGGAAAATCACATGTGAAAATAAGTTAGCAATAATCTATTTGAATATAGTTGGGCTTTCTTCAAATTACGCAAAAATGCGTAATTTCTTGTACAAAACATGTATCCTCAGATTGTTTTTCTTGCTGAAATTCAAATAGTCAATGAGAAGTCATTTGTCCAGTACAACATACCGGGTTATTAGGTTGATTTTTGCTTGTCGCACTCAAAACACACTGGAGGTGTTGCAATTTTGACGTAGGACTACGTCTAACCGGAAGATATAGGGGGTGAAATGGAAATCTAGGCACTGAACAAGTAGGAAAAAATGCAAGATTTGGAACGCTTATAACTCGAGCATTTCTCAATAGATCGCAAAGGTTTTTGCATCAATTGATAGGAAATATATCTACGCATCTATCATAACGAATAACATTTCATTTTTCTTGAAATATCAAGCATTGTCCAAATACACTATGTGCCCATTTTTGATTGGTCCATTTTGTGCTCCTCAAATCGTACCGACCAAAACGGGCAACCAGAGCAGCAGCGAAATAGAATTAAGCACGATTGGAAAGGAAAAAGAAAAAAATGAGGGAAACATTGGTCGCAGTCTCACACATGCGTAATTCTCGAGCCAGCCAGTCAGCTTAAAAATCCCCTCTCCGCTGCCGTAACGATCATTCTCATCCGAACCGTACACCACATCGTTTCGCATCACCTCACATCAACAAACCAACACAAGCAGCCATGGTTGGATATGGCAAAGGAGGAAAAGTGAAGGGAAAGGCAAAATCCCGCTCGAACCGTGGTGGTCTGCAATTTCCCGTAGGTGTATCCGCCAATTGCACCGGAAAAGGTAGCTAGGTCGAGCGCGTTAGTACCTGTGTACCAGTCCACCTAGCCGGCGTTATATAGTTTCGGCCGCCGGAGTGATCGAGTTGGCTGGCAAAGCTGCTCGCGACGATAAGAAAACCTGCATTCGGAACATAACACATTCGGTTCGGCGGACATCAAGACAACAGGCAGTTGCAGCGAATGGCGAGTGGCAAACGCAATCGCAAAACGGCATCAGGTAGCAGAAGAAAAAAGATTGTTCTTTATACAAACTGCTTTGGTGGCAAATCCAGAACAAGGCGGCATCGAGGGCGTTCGAAATGGTTTTTTTCAAAACCACGAGTACTAAGTTTTCTAAATTGGAACCATTCCATAAAACAAGGCGCTTTTCAGGGCCATTAAACCTTCCAAAAAAGAATTTAGGAAATAAAGTTCAATGCTTTCTAAAACATTATCCAAAATAATAATAAATCACAAATTGATGTTTTCATAATTTGTTTGCCAGGATTTGATGAGTATGTGAATTTGGCAGTTGTTCTGAGCTTATTGATAGTTGGGGACTTTCCTGATTATTCAATTTTCACCAATTATTAAATTGTTTCCAGATTGAAAGTACAGTAATCTACAATTAGTTCGACATTTAGCTAATTGGACGGACATGTAATGTGACTTATTTAGTTGGACATTTTTGTAAACATAGAGATCCAAATTATGATCCCACATTGAAAGTCGACACTGTACCACTGTCATCGCAAATGTTCAATTACAGGTTAAAATTACCTCCAATCCGGCACTGAGTGGTGGTAATGCGACGTGCCATTGAATGTAATTTACTGTAAAATATGTCACAAGCTGGATGGGAAGAAATTTTCCAACTGTGAAAGCTGTGGCGAGTGACAACAAATCGCTAAACAGGAAGGTTTAGCCGAACAAGATGGGAATATCGAGTGATAACAAAACAATAAACTCTTTAGACTTTTTGTGATCCTGAAAAGGACCCTTTTTAGTCTGTATGTGAATCCAACGAGCGAACAAATCGTAATGAATGTATTTTTTTGCCATCGCTCCCTTTTAACGCTCATTCGTTCGTCTCGTTGGACCCGCCCCTTTGGCTGAGTCTGCCGATTTGTCTCTATCCTGTGAGTGTGTACCGCTAGAGTATAAAACACGCGGACCCCAAAAAAATATCTTATTTTCTTTTAAACCGTAAACCCGTGTGGTTGTACGGCATCGGCATCGTGTACTCAACAAAGGAGGAAAAGAGAAGGGAAAGGCAAAATCTCGCTCGAACCGTGGTGGTCTGCAATTTCCCGTAGGTGTATCCGCCAATTGCACCGGAAAAGGTAGCTAGGTCGAGCGCGTTAGTACCTGTGTACCAGTCCACCTAGCCGGCGTTATATAGTTTCGGCCGCCGGAGTGATCGAGTTAGCTGGCAAAGCTGCTCGCGACGATAAGAAAACCTGCATTCGGAACATAACACATTCGGTTCGGCGGACATCAAGACAACAGGCAGTTGCAGCGAATGGCGAGTGGCAAACGCAATCGCAAAACGGCATCAGGTAGCAGAAGAAAAAAGTTTGTTCTTTATACAAACTGCTTTGGTGGCAAATCCAGAACAAGGCGGCATCGAGGGCGTTCGAAATGGTTTTTTTCAAAACCACGAGTACTAAGTTTTCTAAATTGGAACCATTCCATAAAACAAGGCGCTTTTCAGGGCCATTAAACCTTCCAAAAAAGAGTTTAGGAAATAAAGTTCAATGCTTTCTAAAACATTATCCAAAATAATAATAAAACACAAATTGATGTTTTCATAATTTGTTTGCCAGGATTTAATGAGTATGTGAATTTGGCAGTTGTTCTGAGCTTATTGATAGTTGGGGACTTTCCTGATTATTCAATTTTCACCAATTCTTAAATTGTTTCCAGATTGAAAGTACAGTAATCTACAATTAGTTCGACATTTAGCTAATTGGACGGACATGTAATGTGACTTATTTAGTTGGACATTTTTGTAAACATAGAGATCCAAATTATGATCCCACATTGAAAGTCGACACTGTACCACTGTCATCGCAAATGTTCAATTACAGGTTAAAATTACCTCCAATCCGGCACTGAGTGGTGGTAATGCGACGTGCCATTGAATGTAATTTACTGTAAAATATGTCACAAGCTGGATGGGAAGAAATTTTCCAACTGTGAAAGCTGTGGCGAGTGACAACAAATTGCTAAACAGGAAGGTTTAGCCGAACAAGATGGGAATATCGAGTGATAACAAAAACACAACACCAAAGGTTCTTTTCAGAACCATTAACATATTCATAAAGAGTAAACAGTAAACTAATCCATTTTTCAGGTAGATAGGTATGTATTCACGTAGGTGAAGAAAATAAAACAATATATTTAAAATATATATTTAACAAAAGCTGTCCCCTTTGCATAGTCCTACGTCACTCCGGTTATGTCCCCGACATTACCCACCCGTCTTTTTGCAAAAGAATCAGTTAAATTCAACATTCGATCAAACGAAACTATTGAACATAATAAACAGTAAAATTAAATTGTACAAACCATTGATTTAACCGCACATAGATTTTTGCACGTCAATCCTATTCCTTGCAATCAATACACAAATAACGAGATTGCAGCGTTTGCAAAATAAGGTAATGCATTCGATTTTAAAATGTAGATACACTTCCCCTAGTTTAATTTTGGATGCGCTACAGTGGCTATCTGAGAAGTAAAGAATTTATTACCTGACAATGGTGTTCATCTTTAAAATTTGGAACGAAATTTTTGTAGGAAGGTATGCTGCCTCGAAAGAGGAAGTGATGTTCTTAGATCATTCGCAAGAAACGCGAATGATGCAAGAACACCCAACTTTATGTTTAGTCGGTCACAAAACTCGTTGTTATGTAAAGGTATTATGTTTTATTACCCAGAGAAATAAAACGTGCGGCAACAATGGCAGAGTTTGAGAAAATGTGGATTTCACACGTAAAATCTGTTTTATAAACATGTTTTTATAAAAATTTTGCTAAATAATTTATTTGTGTTTACAATTGATTGAAATTTTCAGGTTACAGGATAAATAACGGATAATGATAAATATTTTTTGTGAATGTATATTGTAACAAAATGAGCGTTGTCCACGAAAGTTTGAGCCTCGCGCACGTTCGGTATGCCTGAACTATGTTGGTAGTCAACACTAACAGAACACTGACACATAATGAATTAATGAAGTGGAATCTGGAATGGAGATAGTTCATTCAGAATTGTCGTAAATATTATTATATACAAAAAGACGGGTGGGTAATGTCGGGGACATAACCGGAGTGACGTAGGACTATGCAAAGGGGACAGCTTTTGTTAAATATATATTTTAAATATATTGTTTTATTTTCTTCACCTACGTGAATACCTACCTATCTACCTGAAAAATGGATTAGTTTACTGTTTACTCTTTATGAATATGTTAATGGTTCTGAAAAGAACCTTTGGTGTTGTGTTTTTGTTATCACTCGATATTCCCATCTTGTTCGGCTAAACCTTCCTGTTTAGCGATTTGTTGTCACTCGCCACAGCTTTCACAGATGGAAAATTTCTTCCCATCCAGCTTGTGACATATTTTACAGTAAATTACATTCAATGGCACGTCGCATTACCACCACTCAGTGCCGGATTGGAGGTAATTTTAACCTGTAATTGAACATTTGCGATGACAGTGGTACAGTGTCGACTTTCAATGTGGGATCATAATTTGGATCTCTATGTTTACAAAAATGTCCAACTAAATAAGTCACATTACATGTCCGTCCAATTAGCTAAATGTCGAACTAATTGTAGATTACTGTACTTTCAATCTGGAAACAATTTAAGAATTGGTGAAAATTGAATAATCAGGAAAGTCCCCAACTATCAATAAGCTCAGAACAACTGCCAAATTCACATACTCATCAAATCCTGGCAAACAAATTATGAAAACATCAATTTGTGTTTTATTATTATTTTGGATAATGTTTTAGAAAGCATTGAACTTTATTTCCTAAACTCTTTTTTGGAAGGTTTAATGGCCCTGAAAAGCGCCTTGTTTCATGGAATGGTTCCAATTTAGAAAACTTAGTACTCGTGGTTTTGAAAAAAACCATTTCGAACGCCCTCGATGCCGCCTTGTTCTGGATTTGCCACCAAAGCAGTTTGTATAAAGAACAAACTTTTTTCTTCTGCTACCTGATGCCGTTTTGCGATTGCGTTTGCCACTCGCCATTCGCTGCAACTGCCTGTTGTCTTGATGTCCGCCGAACCGAATGTGTTATGTTCCGAATGCAGGTTTTCTTATCGTCGCGAGCAGCTTTGCCAGCTAACTCGATCACTCCGGCGGCCGAAACTATATTACGCCGGCTAGGTGGACTGGTACACAGGTACTAACGCGCTCGACCTAGCTACCTTTTCCGGTGCAATTGGCGGATACACCTACGGGAAATTGCAGACCTCCACGGTTCGAGCGAGATTTTGCCTTTCCCTTCTCTTTTCCTCCTTTGTTGAGTACACGATGCCGATGCCGTACAACCACACGGGTTTACGGTTTGAAAGAAAATAAGATATTTTTTTGGGGTCCGCGTGTTTTATACTCTAGCGGTACACACTCACAGGATAGAGACAAATCGGCAGACTCAGCCAAAGGGGCGGGTCCAACGAGACGAACGAATGAGCGTTAAAAGGGAGCGATGGCAAAAAAATACATCATACTGATTTTAACCTCCGACCGAGAAGGTCACGTTTTTTTCAGCTCGGCAGTTTGGCGTTTTGGACAGCGGCCTAGGACGTCTCCCCCTGGCGATTCCGAAGGAGTTAACTTTAATTATTTTTAAGTGGCAGCAGAAGGAGAAGCAGATAGCAACGGCTAGTTCGACCGTTAGGAGCGGGCGCTTGCCGGCAAACCGGAAAAGCGCGCGCTTTTGCGGCGTCACCGACGCCACGCCCCCTTTTCCCTTTGGGCAGTGGTGCCAGTTTCTCTTCTAGTATCGTAGTGATTTTTAACATAAACAAAAAAACTAAAAAGAAAACACGCATTACGGACGGTGAAGTGACTGAAGGAAAACAAATTCAAAAGTTTATTCCCCTAAATTGTTCGCGATTATTGGTGGTTTTTGTAAGAGCTCTATAAAAAAAGTGACAGTGTTTTTCTAGATAATATCCCAAAGTGAAAAGCCCTCATAAGTGTTCTCTCCTTTAAATAATAAATCGATCTGTCGGCTATACCTAGGGGGTAGCCGACAACAGCATGGCTTCCAGTAGCTCCGGGCCTCCGGGAGGCCGGGCTACAAATTTGTACGAGGGTAAACCTACCCAACGTACTGCTCCAAGGTGGGCCGACCCACTGAACGGCGACCTACAGATCCTGTTACTTCGTGCCACAGGAGAGAACGTGATCCCGACTAACCCGTTCGTCGTGAGTAAGACGATCGCCAACGCTGTAGGAAAAAAATACTACACAGCGCGACCGCAACGGGACGACAAAAAGAGGACGCAGTATATCCTTACGGCCAAGCACGAGGATATAATTGGTAAGCTCCTTTTAATCAACAAATTGATCGATGAAACCCCTATCGAAGTAATTTACCACCCTACTCTAAATCAACGTAAATGCGTTGTTACTTGCCGTGATGTCATTGACATCAAAGAACCTGAACTAATTACAGAGCTTTCCGATCAAGGTGTGATCGATGTCAAGCGAATCACCAGGAAGGAGAATAACATTGTTATCCCAACCGCTACTCTCATTTTGACAATTCGTGGAACTGTTGTTCCCGATTTTATTAACTTCGGATTTATTCGGGCTGGGACTAGAAATTTCTATCCCAACCCAATGCAATGTTTCAAATGCTATAAATTTGGACATACGAGCAAGCGATGCAAACGCGAGAACCCGCTTTGCCGAAATTGTGGACAGGAACATCCAGAACAAAAGGATGGAATTAAAACCTGCAACGCTTCAGCGTTTTGCTTGAACTGCCAAGGGGACCATTCCTCTTCGAACAGGAAATACCCCGTATGGCAATCTGAAAACAATATAACCAAAATCAGAATCGACTATGGTATCTCCTATAAAGAGGCGAAAGAAAAGTTCAACGGTCAAAATAACGGACCAACTTTTGCAAGTGTTCTGCAAAACAGACTCTCCAACTTGCAAAAGCCAACACCCAGCTGCAATTGCAAATGTAACTGCGCCTCGGCCGCTTCGGCCTCTTCTAGCCGCGAAAGCACACCCCCAATTGACACTACAATCGATACCTCAATGACAGAGTCGACAACTGATAGCTCAACAACTGAATCCGAAAACGAATCAGTCATTTCAATGGACACTTCTGATGTTCCAAACAAAAATAAAAATAAAAGAAAGATTGCGAAAGGTTCATCTTCAGATTCAGATCAAAAATCCGAAGATGAAACCCTAACTAACAAAGACAAGAAAAGAACAAGAAATTAACAAAAACAGACACCAACAACAAATAACAATACAACCCCAACAGAAAACAACAACAGCAACAACAACACACATCAAACAAAAAACAACAATAACAACAACAGCAACGCACATTCAACAAAAAACAACACAAACACAACAAACACTCCAAAGACTTCTACACCAAACAAAAACAACACCAATACCTCAAAGAAAGCTTCTCTTTCCAAGGGTAAAGGACCATCGAACTAATTCTCCTTGAATAGTTCAAACATACACACAATTAAGACTTAGGAATTAGAGTTAAAAACACCAACACATTCACTCCAACACAGAAATTCGGGATACAATGGAACATCAGAAGTATCCGACGAAATATTCTAGAATTGAAAATGCTTATTTCGAACTCTAATCCCACAGTCATAGCCCTTCAAGAAACTATGACACCAAACAATTTCAATAAACACTTCATCTCAAAATATATCACATATTTCAAAGAGGGTCCCAACCCCTCAAAAAACGGAGTTGCAATCGCAATCAAAGATGGCGATCCACATGATCTTCTTCCCATTACCACTGATCTTCAGGCAGTGGTAGTGCGCATTAAACACCCCTTTCCAATCACCGTCGTTAGCATCTACATCACTTATGATCCGAACACTCTACGCGGCCAACTGGACCATCTGTTCGCCCAACTTCCCGCCCCAATCATGCTTATGGGTGATTTCAACGCCCACTCATACGCCTGGGGAGGTGAATACCTCGATCGAAAAGGATCCATCATTGAGGATTTCATATCCGACCATTCTCTTCTCCTTCTTAACAACGGCCAACACACCAGAATCCATTATTCTGGTACTACTTCAGCCATCGATCTCACTATAGTATCAGACAAACTATCTTCAAAACTTTCATGGAACATCCACGATGATACTTGCGGAAGCGATCATTTTCCAATCTTCACTTCCTTCGGCCAAACTTCTCCAGAGTTTTCAACAAGGCCAAGATGGAAATTTGAATACGCTGACTGGGCTGGCTATCAGTTTGACATTGAAAACCGCCTCTCCACTAAACGAGATTGCACAGCCAAGGAATTCTCCAAAGTTGTCCTAGAAGTTGCAATGGTGCACATCCCCAGAACCAGTGGCATCCCTGGCAGGAAATGTGTCCCATGGTGGTCGCCTGAGCTGAAGGCAGCGATCAAAGGTCGACGTAAGGCCCTACGCAAATTAAGAAAGGCCCATCCGGACAGCCCACTGAGACCCACTCTGCTTGCAGAGTTCCAAAGGGCTCGCAAAGAAGCTAAGACTGCTATCAACACAGCCAAGCACAATAGTTGGGTTAAATTCGTCAGCGAAATTAATCCCAACGCGTCAACAAAGGAGTTATGGAGTAAGATTGGCAGGCTTCATGGAAAGAAAAGAAGCAAAGAATATAATCTTCTGATTAACGGTCAATACACCAATGACCGGAAAATCATCGCCGAGGCGTTTGGAGATTTCTTTGCTTCCGCCTCCTCCAATCAAAACTACGACCAAACCGTTCAAACCCACAAAACGGAATGCGAAAGAATTCCCATCGATTTTGGAATTTGACTTCAACAAAAACCTCAAAGAGCTCGATTGGGTACTGAACAAAGTCAAACAAGGATCCACATGACCTGATGACATCAGCTACCCTATGCTTAAGAATCTACCCCATCTCGGGAAAAAAGCACTTCTGAAGCTCCTCAACAAAGTCTGGGACAGTTGAACCCTCCCCAGTTGCTGGAAAGAGGGTTTAATGATCTGTATCCCGAAACCAGACATGAACAATCATCTTCTTGACAATTTCCGCCCCATCACTCTCCTAAGTTGTGTTGGGAAAGTCTTGGAAAAAATGATCAATCGACGCTTAACGACTTTTCTAGAGTCAAATAAGCTGATTGATCCCAGACAATTCGCATTCCGTGCGGGAAAAGGTACAGAAGATTGCCTTGTAGCAATCGAAAAAATCCTAGACGACGCAACTGAAAAATTACACCACATTGATATTGTTTCCCTGGATTTATCCAAGGCCTTCGATCGGGCATGGAGGTACCCAGTGCTGAAAAGCCTTTTCGACTGGGGGATTCGTGGGAGATTAGGTCCCTCGTTAAAAGTTTCCTAGAAAACCGGTCTTTCAAAACCGTTATTAACAACCACCAATCTTCTCTAAAAATCCCAGAAAACGGCTTCCCACAAGGCTCAGCACTTTCACCAACCCTCTTCAACATTGCCATGCAATCTCTATTCGAGATTATCCCGGACCATATAAAGATCATAGTCTATGCAGATGACATCACTCTTATCTCTACGAGCTGCTTCGGCTTAATTCAGAGAAAGAGGCTTCAAAAAACCTTAGACTCCATCCAAAACTGGCCTCTAAAAACAGGTTTTAAAATTTCCCCGGAGAAATCCAAACACATACATATCGGAAAAGCTCTCAGAAGGAGAACCTATCTTCAGCTCAACAAAATCCCGATCCCTACAATGAGGACATTGAAAATACTAGGGGTTACTTTCGACAAGAAACTCAACTTCCTATCACATTCCCAAAAGACCAAAATAGCCACCAGGATGAAATTGAACATCATCAAGGCTATCGCAGGCAACCTAGCCTCTGGCCATAGAAAGACGCTGCTAAATGTTGTAAATGTTTGGTTGGTCCCACAAATCCTTTACGGAATAGGCACCTTCAGCCGTGGAGGGGACAGGGTGTTAAACACCATTCAACCAATTTACAATAAAGCAATTCGGCTCGCAATTGGCGCTTTTCCCACCAGTCCTACTCTTGCTGTAATGGCAGAAAGTGGGCAACTTCCCTTCACCCACCTGGTAACAAAAGCCATCACTAATAAAGCCATCCGTCACTTGTCACTCCCCGAAAGCGACCACAATGCCCCATTAATACATAGAGCTAAAACATGGTTCAAAAATCTCACGAACAAAGATCTTCCCGATATATGTGAACGTTCATCTGTGACGGGAAGAAATTGGAACGTCAAACCGCCGAACATTAACCTTGAACTTCTCAAGGCAGTTCGGGCGGGAGACCCTTCTCCAAAAGTCAAAGCCTGCTTCAATAACCTCGTTGCATCCAATTTTCAAATTAATCACCAGGTATACACAGATGGTTCAGTCAGTGCCGATGGAGTTGGATGTGGAATCTTTGAGAGTAGATACACCGGTAGCTTTTCTCTTCCACCGCAATGCTCCATCTTCAGTGCGGAAGCTTTCGCCCTTTTAATAGCTACCCAAGAATGCACCCATGATTTTCTTCCTACCACAATATTCTCCGACTCAGCTAGCTGTCTCCATGATCTTCTGAGTGGAAACAGCAAACACCCATGGATTAAGCAAACAGAAGAGGCTGCTTCAAATAAAAACATCTCCTTCTGCTGGGTTCCTGGTCACTCAGGAATACGCGGAAACACAGCCGCCGACATACTGGCCGGCAAGGGCAGCAAAATAGAACCCCCAGACATGCCCTGTCCTCCATCTGACATTGTCCGCTGGGTAAAACAGCAAGTCCGTGAAAGTTGGGACATAGGTTGGATAAACAGCCGTCCCACTCATCTTCATAAAATTAAAAATTCCACTCTCCCTTGGGAGGACCGTCTCAATAGTAGGGAAAGGCAAGTCCTTACCCGTCTTAGAATTGGGCACACTAACTTCACCCACTCACACTTGTTCTGCAGAGCCGAAAAACCCCAATGTGCTTGCAACGAAGCTCTGGTTTCCGTTAGCCATCTTTTACTTGAATGTCAACATACCAAAGATGCTCGAGTCCGACACAACATAGGTCGACTTCTTTGGTAAAATCTAAACCGAAATACTAAATACCTTGGAAATTGCTTATTAAAGTTCGCCACTTCACAGTCATGTATGCGTGTTTATGTGTGTATACACATGTATGTACGGGTCGGAAGGAAGGTATTCATACATGTATATACACGCATTCAATAATAATAAATAACAAATAATATAATATATACTTTCATACCCACATCTATCTTCCATCCATTACATTATACTTTAATCAACTTCCTATTCCTACAGCCACACTCACCAAGGAGGATAAATTCATTAAATAAACCTCTCCATTTTTCAGCTATACTATATACCATTAAATTCAAAACCACTATATTTTATTATCTATTCAAACTGTATTTCATTTCATTTCTCGCCACCCCACACCCACTCCTCCCCTCTTTCCTTCCCATACCACTCCCACCCCCTCCCACTCCACTAATCCCACCCAAATCCTTTCCACTCCTTTCCTTCCTATCCTCCTGAGAAGGGCCGTTTTGTTTTTTGGCTTTGGAACACGCCTTTCGCTGGGTCACTTGTGCTTCGTTACTGCTTTGGTCCTCGGATCAGTAAATTTTTACTTTTCTTTACAGCATATATTAAATATCTTATGAAGCATAGGATCCCTTCCTACCTTCTTCTTTAACCGAGAGTCGAGCGGACAGATCTGATGAGTGATTTTTTTGGTTTCCCTTTCGCCAGTCCCCTCTGGGCTGGTTTTATTGTGGCTCTTCACTGGGCTAGAGGCGAATGAACTGCAAAGTTTAAAGCCTCTTAAAAACAAAGAAAGAAAGAAAGAAAGAAAGAAAAATACATTCATTACGATTTGTTCGCTCGTTGGATTCACATACAGACTAAAAAGGGTCCTTTTCAGGATCACAAAAAGTCTAAAGAGTTTATTGTTTTGTTATCACTCGATATCCCCATCTTGTTCGGCTAAACCTTCCTGTTTAGCGATTTGTTGTCACTCGCCACAGCTTTCACAGTTGGAAAATTTCTTCCCATCCAGCTTGTGACATATTTTACAGTAAATTACATTCAATGGCACGTCGCATTACCACCACTCTGTGCCGGATTGGAGGTAATTTTAACCTGTAATTGAACATTTGCGATGACAGTGGTACAGTGTCGACTTTCAATGTGGGATCATAATTTGGATCTCTATGTTTACAAAAATGTCCAACTAAATAAGTCACATTACATGTCCGTCCAATTAGCTAAATGTCGAACTAATTGTAGATTACTGTACTTTCAATCTGGAAACAATTCAAGAATTGGTGAAAATTGAATAATCAGGAAAGTCCCCAACTATCAATAAGCTCAGAACAACTGCCAAATTCACATACTCATCAAATCCTGGCAAACAAATTATGAAAACATCAATTTGTGTTTTATTATTATTTTGGATAATGTTTTAGAAAGCATTGAACTTTATTTCCTAAACTCTTTTTTGGAAGGTTTAATGGCCCTGAAAAGCGCCTTGTTTTATGGAATGGTTCCAATTTAGAAAACTTAGTACTCGTGGTTTTGAAAAAAACCATTTCGAACGCCCTCGATGCCGCCTTGTTCTGGATTTGCCACCAAAGCAGTTTGTATAAAGAACAAACTTTTTTCTTCTGCTACCTGATGCCGTTTTGCGATTGCGTTTGCCACTCGCCATTCGCTGCAACTGCCTGTTGTCTTGATGTCCGCCGAACCGAATGTGTTATGTTCCGAATGCAGGTTTTCTTATCGTCGCGAGCAGCTTTGCCAGCTAACTCGATCACTCCGGCGGCCGAAACTATATAACGCCGGCTAGGTGGACTGGTACACAGGTACTAACGCACTCGACCTAGCTACCTTTTCCGGTGCAATTGGCGGATACACCTACGGGAAATTGCAGACCACCACGGTTCGAGCGAGATTTTGCCTTTCCCTTCTCTTTTCCTCCTTTGTTGAGTACACGATGCCGATGCCGTACAACCACACGGGTTTACGGTTTAAAAGAAAATAAGATATTTTTTTGGGGTCCGCGTGTTTTATACTCTAGCGGTACACACTCACAGGATAGAGACAAATCGGCAGACTCAGCCAAAGGGGCGGGTCCAACGAGACGAACGAATGAGCGTTAAAAGGGAGCGATGGCAAAAAAATACATCACGGCGCTTTTGGATCTCGGACTGGAACGTCACCCTCTGGCGCCTTGGAAGGAGTTTGCAGATATTACCTGTTTTTTCACACCTAAAAAACTAACTTTTGCTTCTAGCAGCCTTTCTGAAGGCTAAGTTAGTCCTCAATATAGTTTTAGTTTACAGATTTGCTGCAGCAGACGACATCCGTTTACTTCGACCGCAGTGAGCGGTGCTTACCGGCGTACCGGAAAAGCGCGCGCTTTTCGGCGTCACCAACGCCACGCCCCCTTTTTTCTTTTGGGCAGTGCTGGCAGTTTATTTGTAGCGATTAGTGATTTTAAATATAAAATATAATTTAAAAAGAAGACGTGAGCTTACGGACAGTGAAGTGACTGGTGAAAACAATTTCAAAAGCTTATACGCGATATTGGTGGTTTTACAAGTGCTCTGGTTAAAAAAGTGTGAATTTCTGGGCACATATCCCTAAGTGTAAAGCCCCCATAAATATTATATAGTGTTTTAACCCGAAGAAAACCCCAGTCATCGGCTATACCTAGGGTGTAGCCAGACAACAGCATGGCTTCAAGTAGCTCCGGACCTCCGGGAGGCCGAGCTACAAACATGTACGAGGGTAAACCTACCCAACGTACCGCTCCAAGGTGGGCCGACCCACTAAACGGAAATCTGCAAATCCTGCTACTTCGTGCAACAGGAGAGAACGTAATCCCGACTAATCCGTTCGTAATAAGTAAGACGATCGCCAACGCTGTAGGAAAAAAATATTACACAGCGCGACCGCAACGAGACGACAAGAAGAGGACTCAATATATCCTTACGGCCAAGGATGAGGATATCATTGGTAAGCTCCTTTTAATTAATCAACTGATTGACGGAACCCCTATTGAAGTGATTTACCACCCAACCCTTAACCAACGTAAATGTGTTGTTACTTGCCGTGATGTCATGGACATCAAAGAACCTGAACTAATTACAGAGCTTTCCGATCAAGGTGTGATCGATGTCAAGCGAATCACCAGGAAGGAGAATAATATTGTTGTGCCAACTGCTACTCTCATTTTGACTATTCGTGGAACTGTAGTTCCAGACTTTATTAATTTCGGATTTATTCGGGCTGGGACTAGAAATTTCTATCCCAACCCAATGCAATGCTTTAAATGCTACAAATTTGGGCATACAAGCAAACGATGCAAACGCGATAACCCGCTTTGCAGAAATTGCGGTCAAGAACATCCAGAACAAAAGGATGGAACACAAACCTGCAACGCTTCAGCATTTTGCGTGAATTGCCAAGGGGACCATTCCTCTTCGAACAGGAAATGCCCTGTATGGCAATGCGAAAATAATATTACCAAAATCCGAGTCGACTATGGTATCTCCTATAAAGAGGCAAAGGACAAATACAATGTACAAATTAATGGACCAACATATGCAAGTGTCTTGCAAGACAAACTCTCCAACTTGCAAAAATCAGTAACCAGCTGCAACTGTAAATGCAACTGCGCTGCAACTGCCTCGGCCGTTTCGGCCTCTTCCAGCCGCGAAAGCACCCCTTCAATTGATACTACACTCGACACTACCATGACAGATTCGACAACTGATAGTTCAACAGCTGAATCTGAGAGCGAATCAGTCATCTCCATGGATACTTCCGATGTTCCAAACAAAAATAAAAATAAAAGAAAGATTGCGAAAGGCTCATCTTCAGATTCAGATCAAAAATCCGAAGATGAAACCCTAACTAATAAAGACAAGAAAAGAACAAGAAATGAACAAAAACAGACACCAACAACAAATAACAACACAACCCCAACAGAAAACAACAACAACAACAACAACAACAACAACACTCATCAAACAAAAAACAACAATAACAACAACAGCAACGCACATTCAACAAAAAACAACACAAACACAACAAACACCCCAAAGACTTCTACACCAAACAAAAACAACACCAATACCAAGAAAGCTTCTCTTTCCAAGGGTAAAGGAACATCGAACTAATTCTCTTTGAATAGTTCAAACATACACACAATCAAGGCTTAGGAATTAGAGTTAAAAACACCAACACATTCACTCCAATACAGAAATTCGGGATACAATGGAACATCAGAAGTATCCGACAAAATATTTTAGAACTAAAAATTCTTATTTCGAGCTCTAATCCCACAGTCATAGCCCTTCAAGAAACTATGACACCAAACAATTTCAACAAACACTTCATCCCAAAGTACATCACATACTTCAAAGAGGGTCCCAACCCATCTAAACACGGAGTTGCAATCGCAATCAAGGATGGCACTCCACATGATCTTCTGGCAATTACCACCGACCTTCAGGCAGTGGTAGTACGCATTAAACACCCCTTTCCAATCACTGTCGTCAGCATCTACATCACTAATAATTCTAATCCGGCCACTCTACGAGGCCAACTGGACCATCTGTTCTCCCAACTTCCCGCCCCAATCATAATTATGGGTGATTTCAACGCCCACTCATACGCCTGGGGAGGCGCATACCTCGATCAAAAAGGATCTATAATCGAAGATTTTATCTCCGACCATTCCCTACTCCTTCTAAACAACGGCCAACACACCAGAATTCATCATACTGGTACTACTTCGGCCATCGATCTTACTATGGTATCACACAAACTCTCTTCAAAACTTTCTTGGAACATTCACGATGATACCTGCGGCAGCGATCATTTTCCAATTCTCATCTCCTTCGGCCAACCTTCTCCAGAGTTTCCAACAAGGCCAAGATGGAAATATGAATATGCTGACTGGGCTGGCTATCAATTTGATATTGAAAACCGCCTTTCCGCCAAACAAGACTGGACAGCCGAGGAATTCTCCAAAGTTGTCCTTGAGGCTGCAATGATGCACATCCCTAGAACCAGTGGCATCCCTGGCAGGAAATGCGTCCCATGGTGGTCGCCTAAGGTGAAGGCAGCGATCAAAGGTCGACGTAAGGCCTTGCGCAAACTAAGAAAGGCCCATCCGGATAACCCCCATAAGCCCACTCTGCTCACAGAGTTCCAAAGGGCTCGCAACGAAGCTCGAACTGCCATTAATTCAGCCAAACATAATAGTTGGGCTAAATTCGTCAGCGAAATTAACCCTAACACGTCGACAAAGGAGTTATGGAGTAAGATTGGTAGGCTTCATGGCAAGAAAAGAAGCAAAGAGTATAATCTTCTTATTAACGGTCAATACACCAATGACCGGAAAATCATCGCCGAGGCGTTCGGAGATTTCTTTGCATCTGCCTCCTCCAATCAAAATTACGATCAAACCTTTCAAACCCACAAAACGGAATGCGAAAAAATTCCCATCGATTTTCATACCGATGTGGAATTTGACTTCAACAAAAACCTCTCCCTCAAAGAGCTCGATTGGGTACTGAACAAAGTCAAACAAGGATCCACCGAACCCGATGACATCAGCTACCCGATGCTAAAGAAACTACCTCATCTCGGGAAAAAAGCACTTCTGAAGCTCCTCAACAAAGTCTGGGACAGTGGAACCCTCCCCAGTTGCTGGAAAGAGGGTTTAATGATCTGTATCCCGAAACCAGACATGAACAATCATCTTCTCGACAATTTCCGCCCCATCACTCTTCTAAGTTGTGTTGGGAAAGTCATGGAAAAAATAATAAATCGACGCTTAACGACCTTTCTCGAGTCAAATAAGCTGATTGATTCCAGACAATTCGCATTCCGCCCGGGAAAAGGTACAGAAGATTGCCTCGTAGCAATCGAAAAAATCCTAGACGACGCAACTGAAAAATTACAGAACATAGATATCGTTTCACTTGACCTATCCAAGGCCTTCGATCGGGCATGGAGATACCCAGTACTGAAAAGCCTTTTCAACTGGGGGATTCGTGGGAGGTTAGGCCTCTTCATAAAAAGTTTCCTTGAAAACCGGTCTTTCAAAACCATCATCAACAACCATAGGTCTTCTTTAAAAATCCCTGAAAACGGTTTCCCCCAAGGCTCAGCACTTTCACCTACCCTTTTCAACATTGCTATGCAATCCATCTTCGAACTAATTCCCGATCACATAAAGATCATAGTCTATGCAGATGACATAACTCTCATCTCTACGAGCTGCTTCGGCTTAAATCAGAGAAAGAGGCTTCAAAAAACCTTAGACTCCATCCAAAACTGGGCTCTAAAAACAGGTTTTAAAATTTCCCCGGAGAAATCCAAGCACATGTACATTGGAAAACATCTCAGTAGGAGAACCTATCTTCAACTTACAAAATCCCGATCCCCACAACGAGGACATTGAAAATACTAGGAGTTACTTTTGATAAGAAACTCAACTTCTTACCGCATTCCCAAAAGACCAAAATAGCCACCAGAATGAAGCTGAACATCATCAAGGCTATTGCAGGCAACCTAGCCTCTGGTCACAGAAAAACACTGCTGGATATTGTAAACGTTTGGTTGGTCCCAAAAATCCTATACGGAATAGGCACCTTCAGCCGCGGAGGGGACGGTGTGTTAAACACCATTCAACCAGTTTACAATAAAGCAGTCAGGATTGCATTCGGAGCTTTTCCCACTAGCCCCACTCTTGCCGTAATGGCTGAAAGTGGTCAACTTCCCTTCAAACACCTGGCGACAAAAGCCATCACAAATAAAGCCATCCGTCACCTGTCACTTCCCGACAGTGACCACAATGTCCCACTAATACGCAGGGCCAAAACATCATTCAACAACCTCACAAACAAAGACCTCCCCAATATTTGTGAACGGCCATCTGCTACGGGAAGAAATTGGAACGTCAAACCGCCGAACATTAACCTTGATCTTCTTAAGGCTGTCCGAGCGGAAGACCCTTCTCCAAAAATCAAAGCTTGCTTCAATAACCTCATTGCAACCAATTTTCAAATTAATCACCAGGTATATACAGATGGTTCAGTCAATGCCGATGGAGTTGGATGTGGAATTTTTGAGAGTAGATACATAGGTAGCTTTTCTCTTCCACCGCAATGCTCCATCTTCAGTGCGGAAGCTTTCGCTCTTTTAATAGCTACCCAAGAATGCACCCATGATTTCCTTCCTACCACAATATTTTCCGACTCAGCTAGCTGTCTCCATGATCTTCTAAGTGGAAACAGCAAACACCCATGGATAATACAAACAGAAGAGGCTGCTTCAGATAAAAAACATCTCCTTCTGCTGGGTTCCTGGTCACTCAGGAATCCGCGGAAACACAGCCGCCGACATATTGGCCGGCAAGGGCAGCAAAATGGAACCCCCAGACATGCCCTGTCCTCCATCTGACATTGTCCGCTGGGTAAAACAGCAAGTCCGTGAAAGTTGAGACATAGACTGGATAAACAGCCGTCCCACTCATCTTCATCAAATCAAAAATTCCACTCTCCCTTGGGAGGACCGTCTCAATAGTAGGGAAAGGCAAGTCCTTACCCGTCTTCGAATTGAGCACAGTAACTTCAGCCACTCACACTTGTTCTACAGAGCCGAAAAACCCCAATGTGCTTGCAACGTAGCACCCGTTTCCGTTAGCCATCTTCTATTAGAATGCCAACATACCAAAGATGCTCGAGCCCGACACAATATAGGTCAGAGTCTCCGAGATATCCTCAGTAGAGACGAGACCCAAGAAACCAATCTTATTGCGTTTCTGAAAGAATCCGACTTCTTTGGTAAAATCTAAATCGAAATACTAAGTACTTTTGAAATTGTTTATTTATTACAGTTCGCCACTTCACGGTCATGTATGCGTGTTCATGTGTGTATATACATGTATGTAACTACATACATATATATACACGCATCTATTAATACATATTCTCACATATATATTCCATTTATTACATTACTTAACTGATTTCCTAACTTTACAGCCACACTCACCAAGGAGGATAAATTCATTAAATAAACCTCTCCATTTTTCAGCTCTACTATATACCATTAAATTCAAAACCACTATATTTTATTATCTATTCAAACTGTATTTCATTTCATTTCACCCCACCCCACACCCACTCCTCCCCTCTTTCCTTCCCATACCACTCCCACCCCCTCCCACTCCACTAATCCCACCCAAATCCTTTCCACTCCTTTCCTTCCTATCCTCCTGAGAAGGGCCTTTTTGTTTTTTGGCTTTGGAGCACGCCTTTCGCTGGGTCACTTGTGCTTCGTTACTGCTTTGGTCCTCGGATCAGTAAATATTTACTTTTCTTTACAGCATATATTAAATATCTTATGAAGCATAGGATCCCTTCCTACCTTCTTCTTTAACCGAGAGTCGAGCGGACAGATCTGATGAGTGATTTTGTTGGTTTCCCTTTCGCCAGTCCCCTCTGGGCTGGTTTTATTGTGGCTCTTCACTGGGCTAGAGGCGAATGAACTGCAAAAGTTTAAAGCCTCTTAAAAACAAAGAAAGAAAGAAAGAATAAAAAAGAAAAATACATTCATTACGATTTGTTCGCTCGTTGGATTCACATACAGACTAAAAAGGGTCCTTTTCAGGATCACAAAAAGTCTAAAGAGTTTATTGTTTTGTTATCACTCGATATCCCCATCTTGTTCGGCTAAACCTTCCTGTTTAGCGATTTGTTGTCACTCGCCACAGCTTTCACAGTTGGAAAATTTCTTCCCATCCAGCTTGTGACATATTTTACAGTATATTACATTCAATGACACGTCGCATTACCACTACTCAGTGTCGGATTGGAGGTAATTTTAACCTGTAATTGAACATTTGCGATGACAGTGGTACAGTGTCGACTTTCAATGTGGGATCATAATTTGGATCTCTATGTTTACAAAAATGTCCAACTAAATAAGTCACATTACATGTCCGTCCAATTAGCTAAATGTCGAACTAATTGTAGATTACTGTACTTTCAATCTGGAAACAATTTAAGAATTGGTGAAAATTGAATAATCAGGAAAGTCCCCAACTATCAATAAGCTCAGAACAACTGCCAAATTCACATACTCATCAAATCCTGGCAAACAAATTATGAAAACATCAATTTGTGTTTTATTATTATTTTGGATAATGTTTTAGAAAGCATTGAACTTTATTTCCTAAACTCTTTTTTGGAAGGTTTAATGGCCCTGAAAAGCGCCTTGTTTTATGGAATGGTTCCAATTTAGAAAACTTAGTACTCGTGGTTTTGAAAAAAACCATTTCGAACGCCCTCGATGCCGCCTTGTTCTGGATTTGCCACCAAAGCAGTTTGTATAAAGAACAAACTTTTTTCTTCTGCTACCTGATGCCGTTTTGCGATTGCGTTTGCCACTCGCCATTCGCTGCAACTGCCTGTTGTCTTGATGTCCGCCGAACCGAATGTGTTATGTTCCGAATGCAGGTTTTCTTATCGTCGCGAGCAGCTTTGCCAGCCAACTCGATCACTCCGGCGGCCGAAACTATATAACGCCGGCTAGGTGGACTGGTACACAGGTACTAACGCGCTCGACCTAGCTACCTTTTCCGGTGCAATTGGCGGATACACCTACGGGAAATTGCAGACCACCACGGTTCGAGCGGGATTTTGCCTTTCCCTTCACTTTTCCTCCTTTGCCATATCCAACCATGGCTGCTTGTGTTGGTTTGTTGATGTGAGGTGATGCGAAACGATGTGGTGTACGGTTCGGATGAGAATGATCGTTACGGCAGCGGAGAGGGGATTTTTAAGCTGACTGGCTGGCTCGAGAATTACGCATGTGTGAGACTGAGACCAATGTTTCCCTCATTTTTTTCTTTTTCCTTTCCAATCGGGTTCATTGTGTTTCGCTCCTGCTCTGGTTGCCCGTTTTGGTCGGTACGATATGAGGAGCACAAAATACACCAATCAAAAATGGGCACATAGTGCATTTGGACAATGCTTGATATTTCACAATTATTCAATTATTTATCTCAAGAAAAATGAAATGTTATTCGTTATGATAGATGCGTAGATATATTTCCTATCAATTGATGCAAAAACCTTTGCGATCTATTGAGAAATGCTCGAGTTATAAGCGTTCCAAATCTTGCATTTTTTCCTACTTGTTCAGTGCCTAGATTTCCATTTCACCCCCTATATCTTCCGGCTAGACGTAGTCCTACGTCAAAATTATCAATATATGAAATATTGACGTAGGACTACGTCTAACCGGAAGATATAGGGGGTGAAATGAAAATCTAGGCACTGAACAAGTAGGTAAAAATGCAAGATTTGGAACGCTTATAACTCGAGCATTCCTCAATAGATCGCAAAGGTTTTTGCATCAATTGATAGGAAATATATCTACGCATCTATCATAACGAATAACATTTCATTTTTCTTGAGATAAATAATTGAATAATTGTGAAATATCAAGCATTGTCCAAATGCACTATGTGCCCATTTTTGATTGGTGCATTTTGTGCTCCTCATATCGTACCGACCAAAACGGGCAACCAGAGCAGCAGCGAAATACAATGAACCCGATTGGAAAGGAAAAAGAAAAAATATGAACGAAACATTGGTCGCAGTCTCACACATGCGTAATTCTCGAGCCAGCCAGTCAGCTTAAAAATCCCCGCTCCGCTGCCGTAACGATCATTCTCATCCAAATCATACACCACATCGTTTCGCATCACAACATATCAACAAACCAACACAAGCAGCCCCAGACATGGCTGACAAAGGAGGAAAAGTGAAGGGAAAGGCAAAATCCCTATGCCGAGCGCGTTAGTACCAGTGCTCCAGTCCACCTAGTCGGCGTTATATAGTTTCGGCCGCCGAAGTGATCGAGTTGGCTGGCAAAGCTGTTCGCGACGATAAGAAAATCCGCATTCAGAACAGACCACATTCGGTTCGGTGGACATCTAGACAAGAATAGGCAGTTTCAGCGAGTGACGAGCAGAAGATAAAAGTTTGTTCTTCATACAAACTGCTTTGGTGGCAAATCCAGAACAAGGCAGCATCGATGGCGTTCGAAATGGTTTTTTTTTTCAAAACCACGAGTACAAAGTTTTCTAAATTGGAACCATTCCATAAAACACGGCGCTTATCAGGGCCATTAAACCTTTCAAAAAAGAGTTTACGAAATACAGTTCAAGGCATTCTAAAATATTATCCAAAATAATAATAAAACACAAATTGATTTTTCATAATTTGTTTGCCAGGATATGAAGAGTGTGAGAATTTTGCAGTTGTGCTGAGCTTATTGATGGTTGGGGACTTTCTCGATTATTCAAGTTTCACCAATTCTTAAATTGCTTCCAGATTGAAAGTACAGTAATTTTAGTTCGATAATTAGCTAATTGGATTTTTGTAAACTCTATGGGGGTCCAAATTATGACCCAACATGTCCCAAGCTGGATGGGAAGAAATTTTCCAACTGTGAAAGCTGTACCACTGTCATCGCAAATGTTCAATTACAGGTTAAAGTCATCTCCAATGCGACACTGAGTGGTGCTTCGGCAAGTCGCATTAAATGTAATTTACAGAACAACATGTCCCAAGCTGGATGAGAAGAAATTTTCCAACTGTGGCGAGTGGCAAACGCACTCGCTAAACAGGAAGATTTAACCGAACAATATGGAGATATCGAGTGATAACAAAACAATAAACTCTTTAGATTAACGATGATTTTGTGGACCTGAAAAGGACCCTTTTTAGCGTTTGCTTCCTTCTTCTTGTCGGTTTCCGAGATATTCTTCTGCGCCGTGCCGAACTTTTTGGCGGCTTTTCCACTATTCCACTAGTCTTCGGTGCCTTCGTGTTTGTTAGAAACACCTGCATGTGAATCCAACGAGCGAACAAATCGTAATGAATATATTTTTTTGCCATCGCTCCCTTTTAACGCTCATTCGTTCGTCTCGTTGGACTCTCCCCTTTGGCTGAGTCTGCTGATTTGTCTCTATCCTGTGAGCGTGTACCGCTAAAGTACAAAACGCGCGGATCCGCTGAAAAATATATCATTCTCTTTCAAACCGTAAATCAGTGTGGTTGTATGGCATCGTTTCACATCACATCGCATCAACAGATTGGTGCCGGAGCACCAGCATACCTAATAGCGGTTATAGAATTTCGGCCGCCGGAGTGCTCGAGTTAGCTTGCAAAGCTGCTCACGACAATAAGAAAACCCGCCTACAGAACAGAGCACATTCGGTTCGGTGGCAACAATCAGTTCCAGCGAGTGGCAAACGCAATCTCAAAACGGCAGCAGGTAGAAGAAGGAAAATGTTTGTTTATACAGACTGCTTTGGTGGCAAAACCAGCCACCGTAAAACACGGCGCCTTTCATGGCCATTAAGCCATTCAAAGAAAAGTTATTAAAAGTTATTCACAATACCAATGCATTCTAAAGTGACATAATATGACATATAATATGAACTGAATTATTTTGTTTATGCTTGTTTTTGAACTTATTGGTGGTTGAGGCCTTTTAAATTGATCATTCAGTTTTCACAAACCCATACATGGTCTCCGAATTAAAAGTGGCTCCAAATTACAACACATTGTATGCAGGATGGCATTAACGAATTTTCTCGGTAGCAAGAACTGCTTTCTTTAGTTGATAACTGATGTTGAAAATTGACTGACGTTACATCTGCATTGTATAGAAACATAACTAAGGAGCAATATGATAAGCTATGCATTTCCTGCTACTCTGTTCTTATTTTAAAGGACTTTAATTCGAAGGTCATCCGTCCCTGTATTCACATTGATTTTTCAGAACGTTTATAGCTCGTCTATTCCTCGACAGATTGTAGAGTTCGTCTCCAAAACCTCAGTTCTTTTCATTTTTATTTATTTTGTTTGCGGAGACTACAAATATTACAATTCATTCGTCTCCGAAACCACAGTTTAAGGTACGGTAATGTGCTCAATGAACTGACGACCACCTATGCATTCCTTATCACAGCCATCATTTTGATTGTACGATATGTGCATACGCCGAAAAATGCCCGGCGTTGAACATTTAATGAGTACAAAGCCTTCGGAAAAAAAATCAAGAATCAAATATAAGACAGTGAGAAAAAAATGAGAAATTTTTTACAAAAAAAACGCAAAAAACACAACCAAAAGGTTCATTTCAGAACTCCCAACATGTTCATAAAGAGTAAACAGTAAGCTAATCCATATTTCAGGTAGAGAGGTAGGTATTCACATAGGAGAAGACAATAAAACAACATATTTAAAATATATATTTAGAATAAGCTGTCCCCGTTGTATAGTCCTACGTCACTCCGGTTATGTCCCCGACATTACCCACCCGTCTTTTATATATTGTACAGGGTTTTCCATTTCGGGCTTCCGAAAGTATACAGCCCTGCGCTGACAATCGTTTGACATAGCTGTCAACCAAAGTGTCATATCGTTAGTTGAATGTCTGCCATTTTACAATATGGATCGTTTTAGCATCGCACAACGTGTTAATTTTGTTAAATTATACTATAAAAATGATGAAAAACCGGCACATGTTTTTCGAGCATTACGGAAGGATTTTGGTCGTCATGGACGGCCTACAGAGCACACAATCGCTAATGTAGTGCGTAAATTCGAACAAACTGGATTTGTAGCGGATATTTTGAGACCTGTGCATCATCGTAATGTGCGTTCGGCCGAAAATATTGCTGCTGTTGCTGTCAGTGTGGAGGATGACCCGAATGTTTCGATTCCACGGCGTGCTCAGCAATTGGGCTTGTCAAACACATCATTGTGGCGAATTTTACATTTGGACTTGCACCTACATCCATATAAAGTCCAACTGGTACAAAAATTAGAGCGTGGTGACCATGGAATGCGTCGGGCATACGTCGATTGGGTGAACGAACAACAGTAGCAAAATGCTGAATTTTCGCATCAAATTTTCTTCAGCGATGAAGCACATTTCGAGCTCGGTGGCTATGTGAACACCCAAAATTTCCGTATATGGGGCTCAGAAAATCTACACGTGATTGTTGAGAGGCCATTGCATCCGCCAAAAGTCACTGTTTGGTGCGCATTATGGTCTGGTGGAGTCATCGGGCCGTATTTCTTTGAAAATGAGGACGGCGAGAAGGTAGCTGTGAATAGTGAGCGCTATGGCCGCATGTTAACCGATTTTTTTGCCACAAATTGAAGATATAGATACGGATGACATGTGGTTTCAGCAGGACGACGCCACGTGCCACACAACACGACCGAACATGGCCATATTGCGAACGAAATTTGAGGGACGCATAATTTCGCGTTTTGGTGATGCAAATTGGCCGTCCAGATCATGCAATTGGAACCCGCTAGACTTTTTTTTGTGGGGTTATGCGAAAGACCGTGTCTATGCCAACACTCCGCCATCTCTTGAACATTTGAAAGACAACATTCGTGAAGTTATAACCGAGATACCGGCCCATATGTGCCGAAAAGTCATCGAAAATTACCTGTTCCGGATCAAGGTGTGCGAGGAAGCCCTAGGTAGACATTTGAATGATGTTGTATTTCACACATAAGGGCATAAACCAAACTTTAATTTGAAATAAAAGTTTCATCGAAATTCGAATTCTAAGTGTGTTTTATTTCAATTTACTTTCGGAATTTAAAGTTGGAAAACCCTGTATATAATTAAAATATTGAAATATTATCATATATAAAACTGTGTTTATCAGATGGTTATATCGAGTATTTCTGAATTGTAAACACTCTCAGATATTGAGTTTAATTCCCATTCTGTCAAGGTTCTTCCTGAGTTAAAAATTTTCTTGACCTGCCTTGAAAAAAAAACTTATTGGATAAATTCGACCAGTCCAAATCTTTGTAGGGGTATGAGGTGGGTCATCATCATCATAATTATAACCAGTGTTGCCACATTTAAATATGTACCAGAGGGGTCAAAAATCATTATCATCTGTACATTTTTTTTCCAAAAATCTGTACTAAAAATCTATACAATCGAAAATATTCGTTGTAGAGAAAAAAAATTATTAGCATTAAACTAATACTCATTTATTTAGCTTGAGCTTGGGTAGACTGTACAATTCGTAGTTGCCCTCCGTGATTGACCTGAACCAACCAAATAGCACAAAGAACACACAGAATGACGCTTGGGACTAGCAAATCATTCTCGTTGTGCAATTTTCGGTGATTCGAGCTTTAAATGGTCAATAACGACGCCGGCCACGTCCTTACAGTCACCAGGGGAAGGGAAGGAATGTTAGTATGATAATCGCCGCCCGAAGGCCAGAAGGGTCGCCTCTATAGCGTGGTTCCCTAGAGATTACCATGGAAGGGATAGTTGTTAGTGGGAAGAGGTAAGAATCAGGATTCACTGTGGTAAGTGATGTGATTATATAAACGCAACTGAAAAAAATATATGTAAAACTAATTGGGCCGTCTATATATTCTTTTATTCATGACACGTACTTTTTATTGAAATCTAATCCCGACGGCGGAGTTATCTTTGGGAAACCTGAGAAGGTAACCTAGAGCACCCTAGATGAACGTTATTCATCGCGCGTATTCTTCATCGAACTACAACTGCGACGGCGGAGCGTCATTTTTGGGAGAAACCTGATAAGGCAACCGAAAGAACTCTACCACCAATCGGACCTGTTATTTATTCCGTTATTCATCGTGCGTACTCTGTATGCAATTTTAAGCGCGACGACGGAGAGTTATCTTTTGGAAACCTTAAAAGGTAACCGTGAAAACTCCTCTAAAACCAAGGATTCCCGAAACTTTTGTATACAAACAAACATGAAAATACGAAAGAAAACAAACAATATAAAAAAATACAGAAATGTTAGACATTATATTAACTCACCACGCAACCACCACCAAATTATAAGAAACTATATTACGACGTACTTCACTCTGAAAACTTACAGTGAAGACATTCTTAAACATGTGAAAACATTTACAGACTTCCCAAAGTTTTGTTGAACACAAGTAAAAATTTAAAAAACACCTGGTATCCCTGAACATCAAACCACGCACACATGAAAACCTATGGATGAGATACAAAGTATAAACATAAACACACACCTCTTCCTTGAATTCACAGCAATAACACTCTGGCTGCGACGTCGTGTTCGTGAGGCAAATTACTTTGTCACATTGGAAGGCCCGGATGAAAATAAGAATTCTTGAAACTATAAATAAAAACTCTTACTCGTGTCATTCGACCTCTCAAAACACGTAGCCCCCAACCCAACCATTCCTCCACAAATCTTTGACATTTCCACAAAAACTCACCACTACAGCATAAAATCACTGTCAGACACAACACCGGCTCAAGAATGTCCTACTAAAACCCGTTACTCAACCACATAAAACACACATCCGATACCCAAAAGGCAAATCTCATCCAAAACTACTACTGAAAAGACCTTATACTCTCCTGAAATCCATTATCACCCCCGCCTACATAAAGGGAACACGAACAATGCCATCAAAACTAATGTTTCGTATATCAAACTAAACAAATAGTCACACAGCAAATTGATCTGTAATTCCCCGAAATATGTAAACAAAAATATATACAAAAACACACAACAAAAAGAAATTGAATTAATTTTGTGGAGATCTCAGAGCAATTCAAATCTGGTAACTTAGCTGAATTCTGCCGGCAGTTATCATTAATATCATTTTGGCGGTATTTTCACTCGGTGATAATTTCACTACGCCATATAGACCGATTTCAGGCATCCGCATGCGTATTACATTTGTTGGGACAGAACACACGCACTAAAACATAAGCCAAGACCAGGCAGACATGTACGAACAAGATAAAATACGTGCGGCCCCAGGCCGGTACATCACTCGCGACAAAAAAACGAATACTTCGTTGACTTTCAACGTTATCGGCCGAAAAACAAAGGAAATTTCATTTATTGAACCAATTGGCCAAAACTGAACTCCATTTCACATTTTTAATCGCGATTGGAAATCATGTCACAACACGAAAGTGAAAAACGGACGCGTGTATATAATTGAACATGCCGAAACTAAAAAATGCACTCGCTCCCGCGGAAACAATATGAATTTAAACGATTAACTTGATATATTACGTGTTTTTCGGACAATTTTTTCACAAGAACAGACACTCGATGAACAGATATTTAGTGCAAATTAAACCAAAATAGCGACCAACAACGCGTATATTGTTCACTTTTATTTCAAACGAAGCACAGAGCAACTAAAGCAAACGTCTTCACTCGATGCCTGCTCGCAATCCTCTCCCCATTAAACTAATACTCATTTATTTACTACAAATACTTTATTTGCATTTGCAAGTCATTCGTGTGTTTGATGATGCTTAAACATAGTATTTCTGAATCTAGATTGCATTTTTTTTTAAATTTTCGAGTTGCTACAAGGATTTTTGACCAAATTCTTTTCATCTCATAATAGCGTTCTTCGTATCGTTGCTGAGCCGATTTCTGATTATATTCAGAAAAAAAACGCTCAACAGTTGCCGAGGAGTGAGGCATAGTGAGAACGTTACAAACAAGGCATCGAAGCGCCGAAAAGGAGAGCGAACCGACAATTTATTTTAGGGCATCCATTTTTTGTCCACCATTCTGTACCAATCTGTACTTTTTGACGAAAGCTCTACTGTGTACCGTACAGAATCTGTACCAAAAATAACGAAAAAATATGTACCATTCCAGATAAATCTGTACGTGTGTCAACACTGATTATAACCTTGAACTTGTCTCTATCTAACTTATGGGATGTTAAGTCGTTCGCAAAGTAGATTAAATTCCAAACCAATCTTATCACGATCGTCGCAGCTAGGGAGATTTTTAGGATCATTCCAGGATATTCCATGTAAAGCGAAGCGTACAAATTTCCGTTGAACGGACTCGGATACTGTTATCGTAATACGGAGCCAAAACTACAAAAAAATATTCCGAGATAGAAGCGAATAAGGGAACGGTGAAGTGTTTTTAGGCACTTTATCGGTTGAATATTTGATAATGCAATAGTAAAACCAAGAGTATTTCATACGTTGTCTCCAATTTATCCTATTTAAGCGGCTCGGAATAAGCGGAATCGGAACAATAAGAAATTTCATTTATTGAACCAATTGGCCAAAACTGAACTCCATTTCACATTTTTAATCGCGATTGGAAATCATGTCACAACACGAAAGTGAAAAACGGACGCGTGTATATAATTGAACATGCCGAAACTAAAAAATGCACTCGCTCCCGCGGAAACAATATGAATTTAAACGATTAACTTGATATATTACGTGTTTTTCGGACAATTTTTTCACAAGAACAGACACTCGATGAACATATTTATTCTATTCGTAAACACATCGATTCAATTGGCGCAATCCATTCGAATCTCTCTCCTAACGACATTGCACTACAGTTTGGTGATTATAATCTCTGTGATGTGCACTGGGCTGTTAACGAGGATGACTACGCGTCAGTTGATCTGGATCGCTCTCGACCGTGTGCTGCCAGCTGCTCATTTCTGGATGGTTTCTGCTTCCACGGCTTGTCCCAAGTTAACAGCTTGGAGAATGCAGAGAACAGGACTCTTGATCTTGTCCTCGTAAACGACATCGTGCTACCTGGTTACCAGATTAGCGAATCCGTTGAATCGCTCTCTAGGATTGATCCTCGTCATCCTCCACTCGAGCTAATCGTTGCATATCCAACGGCTGTAACATACGAAACAGAACGTAACGATCCTGGTTTCGATTTCAAACGGGCCAATTTTGAGCATTTATGTGCAGCATTACTCGTGGTCGACTGGAATACTCTGGACACGATTCAAGATACCGATAGAGCAGTTGGATTCTTCTCCAACGCTGTACTTCAGGCGATTACAGCACACGTTCCTTTGAAGTCTCCTCCGTGTAAACCGCCATGGTCAAACAACCGTTTACGCTTGCTGAAACGTCGTCGATCTGCTGCTCTACGTTCCTACTGCAGTCAACGTTCTCAACACTCGAAGCTGCAGTTCAATCGGACCAGTAATGAGTACAGGAGATACAATGGATTTTTGTATGCCAGATACAAGATTCGTATTGAGGAGAGCCTACGTGTGAATCCAAAACGGTTCTGGTCGTTCGTCAACTCAAAGCGAAATGAAAACGGTCTCCCGACATCAATGTATCTTGACGAACTTTCTGCTGACTCGATCAGTGGAAAATGCGAACTATTTGCACGACAGTTCAAACGCGCCATCAACAGTTATACAGCTCAACCTGAACAGGTGAGATTATCTGTCCAGGATGCTCCCCAGGATGTATATAGCGTTGAAATGTTCGAAATATCTGAACAGGATGTAGTCAAAGCAATTCAAAGGCTTAAATTCTCGTATGCTCCAGGCCCAGATGGAATTTCACCTGCAGTGTTGAAAAAATGCAGTTCTGCACTGGCCTCTCCGCTGACGAAACTTTTTAATCGATCACTGCAGCAACGTGTGTTTCCCTCGAGCTGGAAAAAATCGTACCTATTCCCCATCCACAAGAAAGGAGATAAACGAGATGCTAAAAATTATCGCGGCATTACTTCTCTTTGCGCCTGCTCGAAGCTGTTTGAGATCATTATGAATGAATCGCTTTTTGCTAGTTGCAAGCAGTACATCTCAACGAATCAGCATGGTTTCTACCCACAAAGATCCGTGAACACCAATCTAGTTGAGTTCTCATCGCGTTGTATTCGCGCCATGGATGCTGGTAACCAAGTGGATGCCGTCTACTTGGACTTGAAGGCAGCTTTTGACCGGGTTGATCATCAAATCCTTCTCGAAAAACTAGCGAAATGTGGCGTAGCCCTTAGTTTTGTCGAGTGGTTCGAGTCCTACCTGAAGAATCGAGCTTTGTGTGTGAGAATAGGGTCACATGAGTCCGAGTCGTTCACAAACATATCTGGAGTGCCTCAGGGGAGCAATTTAGGCCCCTTACTTTTTGCATTATTTATAAACGACGTGTCCTTCATCCTGCCACGTGGAACGAGACTCTTCTATGCTGATGATTCTAAGGTCTACGTTATTGTCGAAGACATAAATGATTGTCATCATCTTCAAAGCTTGCTGAACATTTTTGAGACGTGGTGTGTACGAAATTGTATGACGTTAAGCGTCAAGAAATGCCAAGTTATATCGTTCACCAGAAAGCGGAATCCCATCAATTTCTCCTACATGTTATCCGGCAAAGCCATCGAGCGGGTTCAACAAGTGCGCGACTTGGGTGTAATGCTTGACAAGGAGTTCACTTTTATCTACCACTACAATGACATCATCTCCAGGGCAAACAAGCAGCTCGGTTTTGTTCTGAAGGTAACCAATGGATTTAAGGATCCGCTTAGCTTGAAATCTCTATACTGTGCGCTGGTTCGTTCTATCCTGGAATTTGCTTCTGTTGTATGGTGCCCTTTCCCCAGCATTTGGAAAGCGCACATTGAATCTGTACAAAGAAAGTTCGTACGTCGTGCTTTGAGGAATCTTCCATGGCGGAATCCAAGGGAATTGCCTCCTTACGAGGAACGCTGTAATCTGCTGCGAATTGATACTCTGGAAAACAGGCGATCTGCAGCACAAGCCATGTTTGTTGCGAAGCTGCTGAGGAACGAGATTGACTCCCCTTTCTTGCTAGCTAATCTAAACATGTATGCTCCGGAACGCACCCTACGTCATCGTGATTTCCTTAGGCTCGATTTCCGGAATAGTTTGTATGGCCAGCATGATCCGATGGAGTTTATGTCTGCTACATTCAATAGGATTTTTCACATCTTCGACTTTAATCTCGCTAGCAATGCGCTTCGGATTAGATTAAATGATTATTTCAGAACAAGTTGACACTCGCAATGCGTGTATTTGATACTGACTTGGTTAGGTCCATTAAGACAATTTGATGTCAGATGGATTAAATAAAATAAAATAAATAAATAAATAAATAAATAAATAAAGATATTTAGTGCAAATTAAACCAAAATAGCGACCAACAACGCGTATATTGTTCACTTTTATTTCAAACGAAGCACAGAGCAACTAAAGCAAACGTCTTCACTCGATGCCTGCTCGCAATCCTCTCCCCATTAAACTAATACTCATTTATTTACTACTTTTATCTTGTTCGTACATGTCTGCCTGGCCTTGGCTTATGTTTTAATGCGTGTGTTCTGTCCCAACAAATGTAATACGCATGCGGATGCCTGAAATCGGTCTATATGGCGTAGTGAAATTATCACCGAGTGAAAATACCGCCAAAATGATATCAATGTGAACTGCCGGCAGAATTCAGCTAAGTTACCAGATTTGAATTGCTCTGAGATCTCCACAAAATTAATTTAATTTCTTTTTGTTGTGTGTTTTTGTATATATTTTTGTTTACATATTTCGGGGAATTACAGATCAATTTGCTGTGTGACTATTTGTTTAGTTTGATATACGAAACATTAGTTTTGATGGCATTGTTCGTGTTCCCAATAAGGAATATTATCGTCAAGGGATTTTTTCATATAATTTTGTTGATTTCACACACCGACGCAATACGATATCGCTATCGCCTTTGTAAAGCAACGCATATCGCTAGCAACACGACGTGTCGTTTGAAGAGCAACTTATCGCCCATAATTTGGCAAGTTTCGTTCATTAAGCAGATTGTTTGCATAATGTCAGGCGTTTTTATTGCTTTGGTATGCGAAGCACAACAAAGAGGCAATGTATGAAATATGTTCTCGAATCGTTAACTTACAATCCAAAAGTATCGTAGGTCACTCTGTAAGCGAGTCTGTTCCAACCCTCGCCATATCCAAAAACCACCCTCAATTGGGAGCTCAACATCTTTTATTACCTAGTTTTTTTTTCATTTTTTGTTCCTCAACTTATTTTTTTCACCAAACGTTACAGTGACAGTTAAATTTCAATCAGAAAATCAGTCGTAATTTAAATTGTGCTTATGGTAATGAACATTTTGATGTTGGGTAGCTACCAAGTTTCAAAAAAATCGGAGAGAATTGAGGATGGCGTGAAAGGATGAGGATGGCAAGAAAAATGAAAGTACGTTTTTCATCATAGATCCTATGGTGAACCAAAAAGGGGTTCAAACAAAATGGCATAATTTCATATTTGGTACCCTATGCATTTTTTTCCATAGAGATAGTGATTGGATTTGAGGGTACTTTCTATTTCCTTATCCAACCAGTCCCTTCAAAAGTTGTTTATGTTTTATTTCCATTGTTATTGAACTCAGTACTGAAATAATATATTCTATTAGCAATTATACGAAAAAGAGATCTACCGAAAAAAAAACATCTGCTCAAACCTCCAATATTTATTACTTTTAGAAAATAAAATTAGACATGTACTTCACTATTTCGCCCTTAGGGTACACATATCAGAACTAGGGTGATCTGAAAAACTGACTGACATTTAAATACGTTAATTTTTGAACACATGTAACTCTTGAACCGCGCACACTAGTTGTAATTTTTAAATTCAAGTGAAAGGTATTTTAGTAAAATCATAAGCCAAAAATATTAACAATATTAAGATTTTTGAGGTGGCGAGAGTAAACAAACCCTTCTTTTTTTATTTCTTGGAAAACTGCGACTTTTTCACATAAGGAGCCGTCCACATACCACGTGGATAACTTTAGGGGGGATAGGGGGTAAGAAAATGTCCACGCTTGTCCACGGAGATGGACTAGGGGCCAAAAAACCAAAAAAGGATGATAAACTGGATTGTTTCTATCAACCAAATTGAAGCTATTCGTTAGGGTAACCATTTACATTTTAGGGTGGTCTGAAATATCTTTTTTTCCATATTTTCCGAAAATGATTTTTTTTAAAATTCATAACTTTTGAACTACCGATTCAGATGATCGACAAATGAAATTAAAGCCTACTAGCCTGTTTAGAAAAAATACCGCACTTGCAAAAAATATGAATTTTGTTTTCATAATTTTTTGTCGCATTTGTTTTCTATAGTTCAAATGGTCTCAGGACCAAAGGCGCTATATATTTTTAATATTTTTTATTGAAAGCTGAGGATGTTTTACCTAACATATCCAAGAATCAGAGATGTGTTCCTTTTTTATGTTAGGTTATTACAAACATAACTGATAACTCGAAATATAATTTTTTCCCCTTTTTTATTTCTTCAAAAATTTAAACTTTTGAACTACCAGACCGATTCATTTGATCGATATATCAAATTGAAGCCAAATAGCTAGTCTTCTTAGGAAAAATATTTCACTCGCGTAATTTTTGATTGTTATAGCTTTTTATAGTTTTGGGGAACCGCGGGTAATACGGACAGTGGGGGTAAATGGACAGGTTGATGGTTGATTTGTATAGTTACATTTTGAGTTTCAAATTTCTGTTAATGAGAACACCTTCTACATGTTATTCTATAACATTTAGGCCAACCTATGGCAATGAATACTAATCAAAAAGGGGGAAACAAAAACCGAAAATCATACATGATTCCGCGTGTGGATGTAACTTTAGCTGCTTCGATAATAAGCACTTTGAGTGGTTTAATTGCAAAATTCAATTCGCTGATGGTTATATTTCAGTTTGTGAGTTAACAGAGAAGCGATATTAGGTATGTACGGAAAAGTAAATTCATTTTTGAGTGGAAAATTTAAATTATTGAAATATTTGTACTGGTGGGCAAAACGGACAGTTGCCAATGGGAGTGAGATGGACTGCGAAAAGTCTGTTCAATCTATTTCTAAGGAATGCCCTGCGTCTATAAATGGAAATCAAGTCGCCAATTGTGGACTGCTTAGAAGCTGTCTGGAAACAAAAGCAAAATAGTTGATGGTCTTTCCGTTTATACTGTTGAAATGTACGATATCGCTTTATATCATTAATTCGATTTTTTCATCATTTAAAAGACATTAGTGATGAGTTCAGACCTTGGTTGAATAAAATTATTCCTCTCGCGATCGATAAATCTCTACGCTTCATATATTACAAACCTGTCCATATTACCCCCACTATGTGTCCATATGACCCGCATCGAAAAAAAAGTTGTACTTTTCGGTCTGTTTTAATTTCAGAAAAAAACGTTGAAAAACACTTTTTCGTAAAATATTTGACCAATTAGGTAGAAAAACAGTATATTGAATCGCAAGAAACTGTATCAAAGTTTTGGGAAACGTGAGTTTCGAAAGATAAAATTGAAGTTCTTCTTAACATGTCCGTTTTACCCCCACCTCCCCTTCATGGTCTCGGAACCAAGGGTGTCATGTGCGACTAGATTAGATCTATGCGACTAGAACTCAATTTAGTTGCAGGTCTAATATTTTTTCAAAGAAGACTAGCTCATTGACTTCAATTTAATAAGTCGATTATCTAAATTGTTTTAGTAGTTCAAAAGTTATGAATATTTGTAAAACCTCATTTTTTGGAAAAAAAAAATGGGAAAAATGATTTAACTTTGAAGTATTATAATTCAAAAAAGAAAAAGAACACATTTCTAATTTTTGGATATGTTATGTAAAACATTTATGTAATGTTATGTCCTGATTGTTCTGGTTCAATTCCCGTTCTGGTCGGGGAATTTTTCGTCAAAGAAATTTCCTCCGACTTGGACTGTAGTCAAGCGTGTTATAGAGCTTGCCACTCAGAATGCATTCAAGGCGTGATATTTGGCATAGAAATCTCAACTAAGTACTAATAAAAATGACGCAAGTAATACTACGTTGAGACGGCGAAGTTCCTCCAGGAACGTTAGAACCATTTAAGACGAAGAAGAACGAAGTTTTCATATCACCTTACACATTTCTTTGAATTTTAAAAGAATGTTGATTTCTCAAAACTTGCTTCAATCGGGCAGCAGGTTTTAGCGCTTTAATTTTTTTAATGAACAAATAATTTGATACAGAGAAGTTAATTTTCATTCATAATTTTTATTTGAAAGGGGTTCATTCTACCTGAAACTCCATTATTATCTTTTACGCTTCACTAACTCGTAAAACGAAGTTCAATGTAGGACCGTTAATTTTAAGCAGGTTGACCTCGTTGAGGCACAGTAGGTAAATTAAAGGTCTTAGTTGACTTCCTTGAGGAACACCAGATATAGAAATCATGTCAGAACTAACATGGTATCTTTTATCAAAATATCATCTGCCTCTACCATCGCAGCAGAAATTCTGCGATTGTTACGAGTTTCAGTTATATCTAATAAGAAAAATTAAGAACTTTTCAAATCTTTCCCTGAATGTTCAAAGGAAAAGTAATTGTCACAGTGTTTCTCCGATGGCGAATTTGAAACAGTTTATTGGAAAGTAACTAAATGTAGCTTTTGTAACTATCCTATAAGTCGCCAATTGTTACATCATATTTTTCAGTGCATCACAATAGTTAATATAGTACGTAAATGTGTAGTGGTTGTAATATTAAATAATATAGACATCACAACAATATGTCAATACAACATACAATATTTTGGCTGTGTTAAAAGTGAATCAGATCCATGTTACTAGAAAAAAAATGATACAGTAACCCAATGCGTTTTGTCTTCTGATTTGTCACATCAGCGTTGCCACCGGAAAGCTGAGGGATCATTGTCAAAATAAGATTCGCCGCGTGAAAGTCACGTACTCGACAGCTTAATTTCTCATCATTATTGCCATGTATATTCGTCATTTAATTTCTTTTTCCTCAGTTCAAGTGGTTTTGTGCATATCTTTCTGCTTCGGCAATTCAGTACAACGATATCAAAATCAGACATGATTGGAACCCGGTGGAATCAGCATGAGAGAAAAAATGGAATTTTCCACCCTCTCTCACACTTCCGAGTATCATCATTATTTGTTCATCTTCGCAACCCTTGATGAGGAAAACTTGATGCCGTGATCGGCGTGTCTTTTTCAACTTTGATGGTTTAATCACCGTCATTAGGATGTCCCTCCAATCTACCACCGAGCGTGTGAGGTGTTTGTTCGTCAATTGAAGAAAATTATCAAGCCTTGGGCGGGAGAAAAATTAAAATGTGATTCAAATTGATTACAGTTCCCCAATGAAAATAGTTCCCCTAAAATTAAAGAATTTATAGAAATTGAAGAAATTAAGAAACTAACTGAAATCCAGTCTTAATTAAAATATATTTGGATCCCACACAAACAAAACGAAAGCTAAACGAAAATGTACTTGTCCAGGGTTGTTAATTTTGTGATTCAATCAATATAGTTCTGTATAGCGATAGATAACTTTTATAACACCTCAATTATTATTTTCCAATTGCAAGGAAAACTCAGTCATTTCTGCTATTATAATTGCGAAAAATGCAATCACTTCTACTCATAATTGGGCGTTGTATTATGATTGTGATGTAACTTTTTACCCCATCCGTTCCGAACACGTGTCTTGATTTATCGTTTACATCGAGGTATCTCGCCCAAAAGTGTGCTGGGCTGTAATTTGACATCGCCTGCAGCATGTTTTCACTGATGAGAAAAATATATGGAAAGGAAGTCCATTGTTCTACTATTTGGAAATAGAATGTGTTTGAGCTGTATTTTCTCGACAGTCCTCTCAATGGAACTGTCGTCCTGCGAACAAATATTTTGACATTTTCATCACACCTTCGTCAATCAAAGTGCTGTGTGAAAAAAGGCCAAGCTTTTGTAACGTTGTAAGCCGTTTCCGATTTCTGCGTCTCATAAATAAAACCAATCTGATAAACAACGCATGAGAACAGATTTGTGCCACGAGGAAATTTATCCTTTACCAAATTACCCATAAAACAATTACTGCATGTACAATACTTCTGTCATGTTTTCGAGCTTTGAGAACGAGCTCGCTTGTCGCTTCATTCATGGTTCGAATTTCGAGCACAAAACAACCATCATTCTCGTGTTTATAACATCCTTGTGCAGACATTCTCCATTTTTAGGACGTGACAAACTCGAAACTAACCACTAATGGAGGAATAGAAGTGGCAATATCAAATCAGTGCAGTCTATATATTTGATGATCAAAATATGTTTATACAGAATAAAAAATATACCTGAATAGAGTACGCGATTCTCAACAAAATCGAGATATATAATAATCATATTGTACGATTTTGCATTGAAATCATATTAGACTCCAGAAACGATGCTTAAAGAAAAACATTTGTTGGTCAGGAAGCATTTTTTCCATAACATTATATAGCACGAGCTCACTTCACAATTAATAGCTTGTTTGATTATACATCGCATATCAAATTTTCAATACAAAAGCACTTAATTGGGAATTTAACGTGCTGTTAGAATGTTAAGAGCTGCCACAAAATGTTGCTTATTCCAAACCAATAGCTGACAACCTGAATTTCATTTTAATGCGGGCATTAAGTTACTCGTGTGATGTACTCTGTAATAGAACAAAGCAGATCAAACGAGTATGTGCTTGTGTGAATTTGGAAGTGATCTCAGGCTTATTGGTGGTTGATGATTCGATTACGATCGATCATGAAATTTCTACGAATTTCTGCCGGAAACAATGGTCAGAGGTGGCATCTTTGGGATGTAATTTTGCTAATATGTACTGTAACGTCTTAAATGCAGTGGACTGTAAAACTGCTGCTTAATCCCGCTGCACGATTCCAAAGCTGCCTTGATGCAGCTTGCCCAGCGAGAGAGACCAAATTCCCCCCGTGGGCGCGATGCAAACTGCCTTCATTGCAGTCATGCAGCGGGGATTTTTCATTCGCATGGAATTTTACTTCACGCTTGCGACTGAACAGGTTTTGGTACTACTTCGATATTATATAAGTTATTTCAATTGACAGCCGGTTGGTTGGTTGGGTTGCACCCGTCTTTTTACGTAGGACTACGTTTTTCGGTAAAAGTTCAATATCAGAAAACAGATCCCGTTTTTATGAAATAATGTTAACGTTTATAGCTGTTTTCGCTACGAACGAAAATTTTATAGGATTTGTTTAAAATGCTATAATGTATATCCCTTATCCAGTACCTTACAGTACGGAGGACGAGAGGGCGGTTCGCCCCAGGTGTCACCCTCAGTGGGGTTCAAGTTACGGAAACATCTTCAAAATTTGCGACAGGTGTATAGACCACTTTTTGAGTTTATACGGACAAGTTTTTGTTAAGAATCCACAGTGTGTGAAATTTTATGGAACTGTTAGAGCTATTTACACGTTTTTATGCTTCACTCCAACCTGTTTTTCGTAGTTTCAACTCGTTTTTGGGATGTGCCTATTAACCATAAAGGCGTAAAGATGAGAAAGTTGTTGCGAACTCAATAGAGTGATCATTATGATGCTGTAAAACCAATTTATGGGAATTTCGGTGGGGTGACATCACAGCCATTGAAATTATGTGCGAGAACTTCTATGCTTGAAGTCGTCTCTCCAACCAGTGATTGGTGATTTCAAACAGCACGCTGATGCGTGAAGCAAATCTTGCGGAGAACTATTTAAAAATCAAACGATTATCTATAACATTGTGACCAGACTCAATGCACTGAAAATCATCCTTGCTACAATCAAATTGAAAAGGCCTAATTGAAATCCAACGATTACGAATTTTCTACTAAAAGAAGAATTTGTCACAAGATAAGCAGGCTAAGCGAAAGACTTTACGCACCCGGGGTAATAATGGAAGAGAAAAATAGGGCGGGAATGTTGAAGTGTATTGATCGTTTCCATCGGGAGTTATAAGAGTGATGTCCAAAGGAGTAGCTGAAATCATCGAAACACCTTGGCACATGTTATTAGCATTTGAAACCGAACTGAATTTTTTTCTATGACGAAATTTCTATAAACGACGAATTTTTGCTATATAGCGATTTCACGCGCAATCGTCCGGCCGCTGATCCGACCCTCTTCGTTTTTTTTTCGAAACTTGGTACTTATGATGAAAGCTACACAAACTCATAATTTTCATTATAATATTACCAATTTGATTTACGACTGATTTTTGAAAAGGGCGTATTCAAAATCATTGATCTTTCTTTCAAAATATCGTAACTCAAAATCCAGGTGTCTGATTCAAGTATGATGTTCGACAAAGTTGTTGGAAAATAGAAGAACTATTTAGGAACAATAACACTTTAAATACATTGTTAAAAAATCTTACTCAAAAATAGAATTTATTATTAAAAACTTTTATATGTTAAAACACACCAATATCGATATTTTTTATACATTTTTATTGGAAACCCCTTCTAATTTAACAAATTTTTGATGAACAGTAGAGCCGTGTCGGTCTCACCAAAATGTAGATATAAATTTCGTAGCCATTTAAGAAATGTACTACGAAAAATAGAATCTACATACGATTCAACATGAAGAGCTATATACAGCAACGTCTTGATTATATCAAGCTAAAAAAATCTGCTGATGCTATTCGTTCATATTTCATAGTTATTCTTTCCAGTTGATATCTGTATGCATTCATCTGCATTTTACATTTTTTTTTTCTTCATCTTTCTCAAAATCAAGCCTTTCTAATTGCCCATTATCTATACCGACAACATGTGACACTGTGTCATATTCTTCCTTCTTCGAATTCAGGTACAACTATTCGAGTCTCAGGAGCAGGAATCATAAACAGGTTTGACAGAGTATTTATTAAATGCACCACAGCTATTCGCTTTCAAGATTTGGTGATTGGGGTTGATAAAATATAGTGCCAATACTTCCAAAATACATCTATCACCTTTTTTTTTAGTGCCTTGGTCAATGAATTTAACATGAATGACGTTTTTAATTTTTCTCGGTAGATTAGTGTTAGATCTGGAATGGAATATTCTAGTAATTTAGCCATCTAGTATTCTTGTGTAGCTATCTAGCAACCCAACATTTTTCGTTGCTATAGCAGCGTCTTTTCCACATATTTTGTTGCTTTGTATAGAACCTTCAAGAATAGAAGACGTATTAGAGGGACTGAAGTTTTGTTAAAAACTCCGCGAGTTTTTTCTTTTATTAATACCCCGAAATAGTTGAACGTCGTTCATTGTTTGATACTACTGCTGTAAAGCAAAAATCAAAATGTGTCCCCCGAGGGTTCCCCATTCGTCCCCCGAGTGTTCCCCATTCGTCCCCTGAGTGTTCCCCGAGTGTTTCCCGAGCATTCCCCGAGTATTCCCCGTCGAAACCATCTGCATTCCACCTTACGATCAAGATTGAAGTGCCTCATTTGCACGAAGAAATCCCAGCAATTCACCCGTTGAAGAAATTCCTCCCCATTAGAGTTCAATCCCATCAATTAGTTTTATATTTCGAATTATACCCTGGTCCATTGGTTGAGGAATAGATAATGCTTTCGGCATTTGTAGAAAAATATAATTATATTATCAGAGAAAATTGGATCCCCTCAACGGTGCGCAGTGCAGTTTTCCATCATTGGGGTTGGGGAAAAAGAAATGTAGTATATTGTCAATATAAGGCAACACTTAAACATATCTTATGTTGGACCTATCGCATCGGATCATACTATACGGCTATTTAAAGACAATGTTGTGATAGTCCTTTTCAGTCTCAAGTTATAGCGCGTCAAAAATGGAGTCCACCAAGCAAGAAATTCGCCATATTTTACGTTTTTACTACCTGCGAGGCAAAACTGCAACGAAGGCGGCCGAAAAAATTGGTGTAGTTTATTGACCCGATACTGTAACGATTCGCACAGCACAGCGTTGGTTTGATCGATTTCGTTCTGGTGTAGTAGCTGTCGAAGATACACCCCGTACTGGTAGGCCAATCGTCGTGGAAACCGATAAAATCGTAGAAATCATCCAAGTAGACCGGCATGCGAGCACTCGCTCGATTGGCCAGGAACTGGGTATAGACCATAAAACCGTTTGCCACAATCTTCAGAAGATTGGATTCCAAAAAAAACTGGATGTATGGGTGCCACACGATTTGACGCAAAAAAACTTTTAGACCGAATCAACGCCTGCGATGCACTGCTGAAACGGAACGAACTCGACCCATTTTTGAAGAAGATGGTGACTGGTGATGAAGGATCACGTACGACAACCTAAAGCGAAAAAAGTCGTAGTCGAAGCGCGGTGAGCCGGCCCAAACATCGCCAAGCCCGGATTGACGGCCAGGAAGGTTTTGCTGTGTGTTTGGTGGGATTGGAAGGGAATCATCCACTATGAGCTGCTCATCTATGGCCAGACCCTCAACTCGGTTCTCTACTGTGAACAGCTTGACCGTTTGAAGCAGACGATTGACCAGAAGCGGCCAGAAATGAACAATAGGAATGGTATTGTTTTCCACCAGGACAACGCTCGGCCTCACACATCTTTGATGACCCGCCAGAAGCTACAGGAGCTAGAATGGGATGTCCTATTGCACCCACCGTATAGTCCGGACCTGGCTCCAAGTGATTATCATCTCTTCCGGTCCATGCAAAACGCTCTCGGTGATACTAAGTTGGCCTCAAAAGAGGCTTGCGAAAACTGGCTGTCTGAGTTTTTGCAAATAAGGAGGGCGGGTTTTATAAGGGGGGATAGTGAAATTGCCTTCTAGATGGCAACAAGTTTGCGAACAAAACGGCGCATATTTGATTTAAATTGGATAATTTTAAATATGTTAAATAAAGCGTCAAATTTCGATCAAAAACACGACATTTCTTTTTCCCCAACCCAATATTAATAAAACGGTTTTAGGTTGTATTTTTTTTTTTGTTAAAAACTGACAAACTGCCGGATCAAACTGATTTGAAACCATTCACAAAACATTTGCAGTTGCAGCAAAACAGCAGAACCTCGGTAGTACACGGTAGAAGTGACGAATCTTTGAAACATCGAAGATTATTCGATTTTCTAATTTTTATCAATGGCAATTTAAGATATCAGTGAAATAGCAACACGATAGGTAAGTTATTTGATTTTGTCAGTAATGATTTCTGCAATACTTTTTTCTCTCTTCGAATTAGTTAATGTAACCACTCCCGTGGCACTCCCTTCGATTCCCGTTCTGGTCGGGGGAATTTTTCGTCAAAAAAATTGAGATTTCTCAAGCCAAATAACACGCCTTGAATGTATTCCGAGGGGCAAGCTCTTGAATACGCGTGACCACAGTGCAAGTCGAAGGAAATTTCTTTGACGAAAAATCCTCCGGCCAGAACGGGAATCGAACCCGAACACCCTGCGTGATAATGTGAGACGCTAACCACTCGGCCACGGGTGCACTTCTATTGGTGCTTACGAATGCCGAAACTCTTTCTAAAATTAAGGCACTACTATACTAGAACTTCGCATGTGCTCCAAAATTACTCACAAATTGATTAGTTTGCAAGTGAATAATTTATTAGTTTTTGTAATATGTTATCTTTGATGTCCAACCTTCTGGTGCTCTAGTCACGTAAATCTTGACATGGAAGTGGTCACTTTCTGTAACATTCAAGTTGGATATCGTCCAAAAACGTCGTCGAAGCTCATATTTCTTTAAACATTCCACCGATTCGATTCATGTCCTGAAGGATTTTTTATATCACCCTTTTGTCGTTCCAAAGGAATAAATACAAACTTCAATTCGCAAAAGATGTCACAAAAATTTATCACCGGCAACTCTCAAATGGAACTTCAACAATTGACGAAATAAAATACAGAACTATTGATTTTTATACGGATCGCACTTGAGAAACGGCACAGGCCGTACATCAACAACCATGGATGATTCTGAGCAACTTTCTCTTTGATTGTTTATAATGAATGCTATGAAGCTCAGGCTTATGAACATAGTACGAGAGATTTTCAAAGGAAATGCGCAATATTCGCTACAAATACGCTACAAAGTAAGAAAACTTCGTAAGCTACGTGAGTACGGTTGATCACTGGAGGCGGTATGAATACTTAAACACCCCTATTCTGTATTTCGATCGATTCGAAATATTTCAAACGACTTGATTAAATGCCATTCTGTATTCCGTTCGAGTTGTTTTCGCATTTCGTTCGATCTGTTTCTCTCAGAACATTAAAGGGGCAAAACGTTCGGAATAGGTGAAGCGAAATCATACCTCGAACGAAACAACGATTTCGAACGAAATGGAAATCCGTCGGAATACAGAATAGGGCTGAAAAATAAACTTTTCTGCTTAATCCTCATTTTCTGTTAAATAACTCAACGTCGAATTGAAATTTGCATATTATGTCTCTTGTTTCGAAAAACGTGATATAAAAGAAACATTTTCAGTGATAAAATCGAGAGGGATATAAACGGGACGTGTCAAAAACACCCAGTGATTTAATCGAGACGTTACTGTATAACGTATTATCCTAAAACTAACAGTAACAGAGATACAACCAATTGATCATAATAATAAAAAAAACTTTTAGTAAAACGTCGGAATCTCAGCCGTAATATTCAGCAGCAGTATGCATTTTCTGATTTTTCACGAACAGGATTTTAATTAGTTTAAATTTATTATATCTCTAGAACGGTTAGTTCAAGGATTAAACTATATACGTAGTTTTTCATGTTGAATCTTATGTAGGTTCTATTTTTCATATTACTTTTTTTTAATGATTACGATTTCACAAAGTAGTGAAAATTCATAAATTTTCGAACATTCATATTGGTGAGGCTGACACAGCACCACTATACATCAAACTTTGTTTAAATAGAAAGGTTTTCCAATAAAATATAGAGCAATTCCAAATGAAATCGACAAATGACAAAACTTGAGGAAAATCGTTCTATGACAAATGCATCATGGGATTCTTCTACCGGAATTGTGGATCATTTAAATGCCGCGATGTTATGGTCCAACTAACATACCACCGTTCTCAAGAAATTCACCACAACTTGATTTTTGGTGTTAGAAAATGCTTTCATTCTAATAAAATTATTTTTTTAAGTATTAATAAAAATAAGAATTAATTGAAAAGTTTAAGAGGAATCATTAGCTTCATGAATAAGCAATGATAAATAATTATTTAACATTATGAGCTATAAACAGAAGAGATAGTTTTCGCGAATGCAGATGAGATATACCATCTTAAAAACTTGATTCATCACCAAAAAGAAAATGGCTCTGATTGATAGTATGGGCACATGAATTAGAACGATTTATACGTTCCGTAATTATTTCTATTCAAAACCTTCTACGCTTACGCTTTCACGATTCCCATAAGGCAGAAGGCGCCCCTCTGCATTATTACCGCCACATGAATTGAATGTATTTCCCTATAATTTTTTCTGCGTCATTCACAATGCTTTATGTGTACGCTTCCCTCTCTCTACACAACGGCAAGCAACAACAACACTCCAACACTCCTAACGCGAAAAGCATAAAAAATCTGCATGGAATCAGAAATGATTATTATATCGTCCCGCCCCACTTGGCTGACATTCTGTCGACGAATCAAAACTCAGCATTAATCGCCCTAGAAGGTGAAGGAAAACGGAAGACGAGAAAGAGAAAAAATCACGATTTATGATTTCTTTCCACATTTTTAATCAGTAGGAATGACTGCGGGCATATGTATGGTGGGATACTCGTATTTTATTATTTCCTTCACACAAAGCAATACATAAACGTATCATCGTATCGCTATGATGGTGATGTGTGCGCCGCGTCATATACAGCTTCTGGTCATCATGTGTCCCGCTTCCGCCATTAGCGGTGCGGTGACAATCTTGGAACATTTTTTCCCGCTATGAATTTTCTACGAATTGCTTGCGTCTCTTCTGAAATTCTAACCAAGGCATGATGATAATGACAATATTTGCAAAAAAGCTTATTTTCTTTGAACTCTGATACCCATTGGCACAATTTTCCAAAAAGCTATTAAAAACTTGGTTGAAACACTTGATTATCGAAAATATGATACTTGAGAAAATTGGTTCTTTACCTGTTTCCTCTCAACATCCACAATGATAGAATTGAATTGGACTTGGGAGCAGATGCATGTGTTTTTATCTAGTTGTTACTATTAAATCTTCGAAAAAAAATATCATTCTGTTTTGTTTTTGATGATATTGTTAACTTTTATTCAGATATCAGTTTTTGGAAATTACATTATATTTAATGAAAATTACTGAATCGAATCATTCATCGTTGTTTGGGGAAGAATCTTTCACTTCAATATTGATACCGCTCATCAGTCGGCGCGCACCTTCTTCAGCCACGGTCGTGGCCAGCCGAATCCACCAATTCTTCATCTGACCAATGTCGCTTCAGACTGCTCTCTCCATCTTCAGCTTCCTTTTTTATCCGCATAAATATATATTTATTTCATATTATTTTTGTTTGGTACAAAGTTCTTAACATTTTAAGTGACCAGCTATTGCTATGCACCTGAATACCTAAATACAGGGAAACTTCGATATAACGTACCCTCGTTATAACGTACCCTCGATATAACGTCACTCGATATAACGTACATTTTACCTCGATATAACGTACACATTTCCATCATGAGAAAGGCTGGCTTCGTCTTTTGATTGAAGTTATTCATTAACTTTACTAAAACAGCAACACAATAATGTATTATAGACTACGTTTGTGAGTACTTTATTATGCTTCGATATAACGTACAATTCGATACAACGTACAATTTTGAAAGTGAAATGTACGTTATATCGAAGTTTACCTGTAGATATTTAAAAAATAGCATTACAAAAAAAAGTTTATTTTACATGATTGATTTTTTTTTATGATTTTGAATGTTAAACATATTGTTTTTTTTTTGTTAATTATCAAATGAACTTCCTAGTTAACTTAAACTTAACCTAAACTTATGATCTTATTTTACAACAAAAATATTCCGGACAATTTAATGCTCGGAATTGGAGCACCTCTCTCCAATTTTCTGGATGCATTTCTGAAAGCTCTTTCGTGAACCTCCGTGTTCTCGTCTAGAGGGAGCAGGTTTAGAATGATCTTGAGAATTTCATGATTTGTTTATAAATAGTCATCTGACAAAGTTTAGAATTTCTGCCAATCAACGAGTTTTATACCGGAGCAAAATTTTACATTTCGTTGTTATTTTCTCAACGTGAGACCTAAAAATCAGATGACTGTCTAGAGTGAGTTCTAAATAGACCACTTCCCCGGACTATTCAATAAAAGAGCCACCAAACCAAATGTTGACGCTTTCAGTCGGAACAAGTCTAAGAGATCTGGAATGCGAAAATAAGCCTGAATCTTTGTCGCATTAATTAATATTTTCCAACTGGCATAATACTCTGTTAGAGCATCCAGGTCACCCTGTAGTTTGCGTGTCAGAATACTGTTGAAACGACCCTTAAACAAAATCCTATTGTCATCAGCTAATTGGAACAATATCCCATCACCGGGAAGCGGTGGTATGCCCGCAGTATAAATGTTACACAGAATAGGCGAGAGGATACTTCCTTGGGACACACCTGCATCGATATTAAAATGCTTGGAACACACATTATGCAGCGAAACCTGAAATTCCCTATCAGAGAGATAATTTCTAACGATCTTGATAAGATAAATTGGAAAATTGAATTGACACAACACATTGCCAAGCCTTCATGCAACACATTGTCGAAGGCCTTTTCAATATCCAAAATCACCATTGCTGTCGTCTTGGACATCGACTTATTCTGCTTTATGATATTTGAAACTCTAGTAAGTTGATGGACGGTAGACCTTCCTTTACGGAACCCAAATTGTTCCTCAGGAAAGACCACATTCTCATCCGCGAAAACAAGAATTCGATTCTGGATGCATTTCTCGAACAGCTCGTCGGTAGCTCTTAGGAATAGAAGGATATTTTCCCGGTTTCAGTACTATGATGACTTTAGCTAGGGGAAGGAAGTGAAAGGAAGTAGCAAAGCCCCCAGCATCTATTAAATATTTTCAAATGAGCCATGACTAAAGTGTTTGAGATCAATGTTAAATGTGTTGTCAAAACCAGGGGCCTTAATGTTCTTGAATGATTTGATAAGAGCCACAAGTTCATCAGCCGTGACTCTCGATTCCTCCGGAACTAAGCTGTCCGATCATTCAACGATGTTGACTCCTCCAGCTACAACCTGCTCATAAAGACCACCTTCACGTGAACTCTCGAACGAAGGCAAACGAGGGATGGGTTTAGGTCCCATCCCTCCTGTGTTGAATCCTCTGGGATATTCTCTATTTCTGAGGTCCTCAATCCTCCGTTACCGGGACCGCACTGTCACTAGCGATGGCAATCGTTTGCTGAAGGGATACCAGCGCCTATTAATCTCCATAAGGGAATCCAAAGGCCGATCGAAGTTGATATTGTTGTCCACAATCCGTTGGAACAGGACCTAGTTGGCACTGTGATAGTTCCGCCGGGGACGGCGGATCACAGAATCGGCAGTAGCATCCAATTTCTAGAATTTGATCCAGGATTTGATTAATCGTCGATGTCATAAGTTGCATCGTAAATCAAGGCACATCCATCGCATTTCATGAGACATCTTATATCATACAGGGTGTTCAATAAGTTCGAATATAACTTCTCATCGTTGGGTAGGTGCGCATCATGTGCATTCTGTGTATTGGTATTGGTGTCAGCTTTAGCCTCATATATAGGCTAACCGACGCGTACGGTGTCGACTTGCTGTCATTGGTTGTTTGTTTACCGCGCACGCTTAATTAGTACCGTTACATCGTAGCAAAGTTGTTTGCGAGAGGTGAGCGAAGGGGATCCGGCCCACACGGCTAATATCGTCCAAGCGTGGTGTCGGGAGAATTCGACGGATTTCCTCGATAAGAGTTTGTGCCCCTCAGCTCCCCGGACCTTAATCCCCTGGGTTTTTATGCATGGTTGTACATGCTGGCCAAGTAGAGCGAAAACATAAAGTGAGCACTATGGATTCTCATTAAAATTTGCCTCAGAAAAAATTGACACAGAAAAGAATATCTTGTAGTTTCATTTTGACGTAGAACTACGTCTTTCATTAAGGGTGCCAAATCAGAAAACAGGTCACGTTTTTATGAAATAAAGTTAACGTTAATAACTATTTTTGCCGCGAACGGATTTTGGCGATTTACATACTAAACGAATCGGAAATTCCGTAAGATTTGTTTAATATGCTATACATTAGAATCCCCTGGTTTGTAAATGGTTAAAATTCATGAAAACTTTAAGCGTTTTCATTTTCCCATACATTTGTTCTGTCCATTTGTGTGCTTTCCTGAACAGACCTGTCAATAACGATCAACTTATCGACGACCAACGGAGGGGAAATCGTAGGATTTAAAGTCTCCGTGAACAAAGGAAAAGTAGAAGAATGGAGGGGAATACTTGCCTAGAGTATAAACAGTGGATCTCGCTGAGGCAAACTTCTGTAGAGGCGAATGAACTGCAAAGTTTAAAGCCTCTTAAAAACAAAAAAAAAACAAAGAAAGAAAGAAAGGCAAACTTTCATTCGGCATCGGACTGTTGTGCAATCCAGTTCACTTTGCTTTCGCTGCGCTTCGATCTGATATTGGACCCCACCAGTGGTAATCCAACTTGGATATCGTCGTTTGGTTTTTCTGTTCGTTTTTCGCGTTATTCGTATCGTGTGTTTTTCTTTCCGCGTAATAAATTGGACGCTTCGCGTAGTGTGTGATGAGCAAGAAGAAGAGGAAGGCAGGCTCGATCCCTGCAAAACACGAACCCATTGCCAGGAACAATAAAATTTCGAGGCAAGCGTCATCTAATGATGCACGCGATGTTGATGCAGTGAAAATAGCTCGCACTGAGCCGAGCTTTCGCGAGGAAGTAGGCAATTCCGGCGCGTCGATCGAAAATGTAAACAACGTTATTCATGCAGCAACCAAAATCAAGCTCCCCCCGCTGGTGGTGAAGGCGGTCACTCTTGACAAATTCATCAGCGAATTCGCATCGATGGGTGTTACAGCAGAGTACAAGCTGTGTGGCATAATTCAGTATTTTTCCGAGCAGTTAACATTGTTTGTTTTCCGTCATCATAAGGGCTTCGTTGGTGCCTTTTACAATGCATCAATGCATTAAACTGACGTTATGGCGAAACAGGCGTTGAGGTTGTGCGCCAAAAATTATTTGGGGAATACCAAGTATCTTGAATGTCTTACTGGAATGTTATAAGTTATTTGGGTTCGCGTGCCAGTCGCAAAACTGCCTTCAACTAGTATTGCATTTGCGCTAATATTGATCATAATGAAGCATTGCTATTGTTTTCGAGGTTGTTATTAACAAAAAGAGTTTATTTCGCTTGGTTTACGTTGTATGAACGATGCCTAGAGGTGCGATTCTTTTGAGGCAATACTAAATAACATGTAGCATGATATTTGATACTTGCAAGTGTTGTCATTGTTGTTTCCATTCGGTGCCAAATATATATTGATGTAGTTATGAGATGTGGAATAATGGTGCTGGTGTAACATGTATATAATCAACTGTAGCCGAGTCTATGTCAATTGCGAAAAAGGCCAGCGGAATTGCGTTCGAGGTAAATTTTCAATGCATTGACATGAAATAAATTGCGACATACGATCAACTAGTGTATTGTTTTGCGAGGGCGAGAATGAATCATCAATCAATTATCGTCAACTGATTCTACAATGAAAAAACCATTTCAGAGATTATACTACTTGGCAGTTGTTTCTAAAATTTCACAGCATTATAGAATAATATCCGAAGGTATAAATAAGCGACTTATATAAAATAAAAGCGTAGTTCTACGTGAACAACGCGATCGTATCTTGGACACAACCTCCTATAAATTTTTTTTAACACATTTTTAAAGTGTATTCGAACTTATTGAACACCCTGTACATCTTAAGAGACCGGACTCTGGTAACTGTTCACTGTTTGAGGTTTCGGTTGGGTTGCTCCTCCGACCTATAATCGCAGTTGGCAATGAAGAGATCAACTCCGAGGTTTGGTTTGACTCTGCCGGCAGTTGTAATCACTCGCGTCACAGTAATTTTAGAATATTTCTGCATTTTCTTAGTATGAAGCTGCATGATAGATCTGGAGTTTTCAGTAAATTTATCAGCAAATACAAATTTGAACATCTTCTTGGGTCGTTCTTTGTTGGAACCTCCTACCAAAAATGTACCAAGAATCAATTCTTACATACGTATCGTCGTTCATGAGTAAGCATTCTTGGTAATTCATTAACACGTCCGCCCCGCGATTCACCATTAGAGGTGTGATACCCAAGACTATGACATGATTTTGAATAAAGGTAACCGGTTATTATATATGGTATGATCTAACAAAACAAGTTACTATGGAAACGTCCATGTTATAGAATCTTACTTGGTTTTTTATGTTCATTATTTCTCATACTTCGTCTTTCGGTGGACGTTCGAGGTACAAGGTATTGAGTGTTAATATCTCTCTATCGAATGAACGAAGTGGTATGAAAATAACGTATTCGAAAGATAAAAGATCTACGAGAGATGTTTTTTACTTATTGGCCATAAAAACTTGTTTCAATAGCTCAAAACTGCTTCGAAATCAAACTATTTAAATAATCATAAAAAACGATTGCTTCCTGAAATGTCATTTCAGTCTCCATTGGTCTGCGGTTGATGCATGATACGAGGGCTGTCCAACCTCTGTCCGTTTCTCTTTTGCTACCGTGATGAACGGACATGCAAAATCGTTTGCTTGTAATATATGATTCCGTACACATTTTGGCAGTTAACTAGGTGTTCCCGTGATGATTTTTTATATCACGAAAAAGATATTCCGGATGTACGGATGATTGAATAAGCTTGTCTTGATGATTTGAGTTTCGAAAGTCAAGAGGAGACTACAAGCGAAAGATTATTATTTCGTGTATATGGGAGAAGCTACAGATTTGAATAACGACATCCTTCAACAAAGTCAGGATTTAGTTTTCATGAAGTCCCGTTCACAGGCTACCGACCACTTCAACCATGTCAGAATCAAATGAAGGTGTTCAGTATTTTTGAGAAAGCAAAACAAAAAAAACGCATGCATATGGTTTGTAGACAACTTTTTGGACTTATGAGAACAACATGATTTTGTTAAGCATCTACAATGTGTGATATTTTTAAAACTTCAATCTGTTTACTCGCTCTTCGCAGTTTCAACTGATCGCCGATTGACGAAAAAATCCCCCGACCAGAACGGGAATCGAACCCGAATCCCCAGCATGTTAGATGTGACGCTAACCACTCGATCACGGGAGCACCCACTGGAGTATTGTGCGACTCAAACACTGGATCATGTGCACGGTCTCCCCTACCAGAAGTTTATGATTTAATACTTCTGTGTTATCTGTACTGCTGATGCGTTGCACTAAATTAAGGTGAAGGTGGAAGGAAGCCACAAATGACTGTCGCAATGGCGCTCATTTCATTCATCTCCCTCCCTCACCCCTCGCTCGAAAATCAATAATTTTACGAAACAGTGTGAAGAAAATGATCGTTTTCGCACACTCCCCATCAAGTAATATAAACCAAACTCTAATCGATTACTCACAAGATATTGAATTTTCATCTGCCGTCGCACTGTATAGTGAAGAACGTCAGAAAACTCGAGCTGGTGCTCTAAAAGTTAAATTTTCATTTTTCAATTTTCCGCAATGGTTTTGTTTGTATTGGTGAAAGCTTCGTTATTTTTTCGACACTGACAACATCATCGAAACAGATATAAAAATGGTGCTCCTGAGTCATAGCGTTTCATATCATGAAAATCAATTAAATAAAGTTGTGTTGATATCATTACAATTATTATTTTTACGTTTAATGGGTCTATAATGTAAGTTTTAGCAACGTTAACATTCGTTAAGGAAATTGTATTGCAGAGCTCGGAACACTGTCACGGCTGCCTATGCTTTCGAAAATAGTGAACGGAAAAGTATTACATTCAATCAAAATGCCTCGACTGACGAAGAGAAGGGTTAAGGCTCTCCAAGGGTAATATGTGAAAACAATACGATCAACGAAGTAAAATATTAAGGAATTATCAACATCAAGTTATTGTGGGGAAGAACTTGTTAATACCAAAAAAGCACCGATTCGCATGTGTAATAAACATGCAACATGTGGTCTCATTTTACGCTCGCGTATAATCAGAATTTCACTTCATATGCAAATACATCTTCTGTATGTATTTATACACTCGACAAAAAAATTAAAGGAACAAAGTGCGAAGTCGGAAAATTTGAGTGATTTTTGACATACTGTAACTTCGTGAAAAATCAACGCATATCGATGGGATGCGCATCATTTTGAAGCTACAACTTTCAGGTATTAGAATATTTTACGTAACTATTTTTATCTTGGTGTGTGTAGGTGTAGTCGGCAACAATATCGGGAAGAAATGAAAAATGGATTTTTCTTTGTTTTTTCAAGAATAGTTTGGACTAACACAATTTTTTACTAACCAACTCAACAGCAAATTCAATTAACCTTATCAACCAGCTTTTATTTGGTTCCCACACAGAGATTTTTAAGTTTAAGTTACTACAATGGCTTCCTTCCACCTTCACCTTAAGTAGATCTAGCGCAAAATATTTGCAAACCAAAAGATCATCTCTGAGTGATCAGACTCAATGCACTAGTAATTTTTTTCGCTGTTGAAAGAAACAGTCTTGTCTAAATGGCCATTAACAAGGTTTTATTAAAATTCAACGATTAAAAATTTGCTACTGAAAGGAGATTTCCTGATAAGATAATCAAATCAGGTGAAAGACCTTCCGGACCCGATCCAACTATGGAAGAGGGAATGTTCTTCCGCAGGAGCATTGTACCACTGCGACCATTAGTTTGATCTATTGTAGTGAAGAGGGAATGTTGGAGTACGTTGGCCATTTTCATCGGGAATTACAAGAACGGCCAAAATCGTCTAAAGAAGAAGCCACAATTTTTGAAACCATTCAAGCTCGACACATGTTATGAGTACCTGACAGCGAACTTGTAAAGTCGATTCGACGAACGGGTAACTACGAAGTTTCAAAAATACAGCTTTTGCTAGAGATACCAAGACTTCATAGACATTTGAAGACCGCTGAAATAAATTCTAATGATGTCAATAATCGCCTTGGATGTGTTACAGTTCATCGTGAACTGGGACTTCCAGGAATCGATTCCAAATCTTACAGCGAATTTTGATAAGTTTTTAACCGTGTACGTTCCTGTGGAATCTTATAGAGCGGTTTATTAGAGTTGAAATTAATTAAAAATTTGCGGTTAACGATGGGTCAGTTATGTTTAATACGTTGAGCCACGTACCGTTATTGATGCGCATTCTATCAGCAAGCAACAAGAGAGCGAAAGCGCATTTAACGGGAAGCACTTGTACAATATCAATGTCAGTCTCAGTTCTCAAAGATATTTATTTGAAAGGATTTCTTTGACTCACATTACGACGCTTTAGTAACCCGCCCCGAGTGTCACCCGGTCACGCTGCGCCACTGCATATATGCGATCTATTAAGATATGGTCGAGTTATTAGTACCATACCATATGGTCAGAGTTGGAAATCATGACACATATCACAGTTACTATTGTGACCAAACCATTGTGATTCTATGAGATATAAATAAATAAAAACGCGTGAAATTTATTTAACATATTATTCAACATATTTCTTGGACGATCCATGCGGTGAAAATATTCCGGAGATGATGGCTTCTGTCTTTGTACGAGTATAGTTAGCGCTCATCTTCCGAGCCAAGCAGACGCGTTTCACGCTTTAGCCAAAATAGGAAGTCAAAACAAGCTAACTTTTCTATCGTTCCGCTGCGTCATTATTGTCGCCGAGCCGTTTGCGTGTTGTCGCATACTACGACTCCGCGATGGTACGCCGCGAAAACACATTCCGCATAGATTATGCGGTGTTGCAACGAAAACCGGACTATGCGAAAGTGCAAAATTTCGTTGGGACTGTTCTGGGTTTAAAACCAGGTGAAGTGACACGAATCCAATGCTGCCGAAGCCTTGGATGTGCCTTCGTGAAGGTCGTTGATCTAGCGCTGGCACAAAAAGTGTGCGAAGAGCACGATGGGAAGCACGAAGTGACAGTGGAAGGAGGGGTGAAGCTTCCCCTACGAATTACGATGGAGGACGGTGCAGTGGAGGTCAAATTGTTCGATTTGTCTGAAGATGTATCGGATGAAGCCATCACTGAATTCCTTTCCGCATATGGTGATGTTATCTCAATACGAGATCAGATATGCGGAAATGACCAGCAGTACTTCTTTCCGGGTATCTGCACAGGTGTTCGAATCGCGAAAATGATCGTGAAACAAAATATTGAGTCGTGGGTCGTCATTGATGGCGAATTAACATTGCTGTCTTATTTTGGACAGCGTCAAACATGTCGACACTGCCGGGAATTCATCCATGTCGGAGCGTCCTTTGTGCAGAACAAAAAGCTGCTAGTGCAAAAATCGTACGCCGATGCTACGAAACAGCCCGCAGCAGCAACGGCAAAGCCGATTGCGAAGCCGCCAGTCCAAAAAATAGCGAAACCGAGTCAAAATACGTCAGCATTGCGATTCCCGCCGTCGAAAAAGCAGAAACAGCAACAACAACCGATGCCTGTACAGACAAGTAAACCGATCGATACGCAGTCGGTAACACAATTTCCTCCTCTCACTATTCCCATCATACCCATATCGGATTCGAAACAACCATCGGATAGCAGGTCAATGCCCAGCACTTCTGGTCAACAACCTCCTGCTAGTGGCGAAGTGTACCACGGACCTGCTAGTGGAAAATCCGATGGGAACGAAACAGACGAAGCGGCAATTTCAATCACACGCTCGAGAACACGCCGGCAATGCAAGAAGCGCCGGGACGAAAGCGACGACGAGCGGGAACAGGCTAATATATAATGACTCATATCGCCAGTTACAACGTCGCCACTATAAACATAAACAATATTACCAACGAAACGAAGATCAATGCCCTCAAAACCTTCTGCAGAACGATGGATCTTGACATCGTGTTCTTGCAAGAGGTAGAGAACGAGCAGCTGCTTATTCCTGGCTACAATGTCGTCATAAACGTTGATCAGTCAAGGAGAGGGACGGCAATAGCACTAAAAGAGTACATGCGTTTCTCCCATATCGAAAAAAGTTTGGACGGCCGACTGATTGCTCTTCGCGTCGAAAACACGACGTTGGTCAACATCTACGCACCATCGGGCACAGCAATGCGCGCCGAACGAGAGCGTTTCTTTAACGACACAATTTCTTTTTATCTACGTCATAATACCGACAATATAATTCTCGCTGGCGACTTCAACTGTGTGCTGCGCACATGTGACTCGACAGGCTACAACAACAGCCCCGCCCTCCAACCCACCATACAGCAGCTCCAACTCAGCGACATTTGGGTGAAATTGTATCCCACGACTCCTGCCCCCACATATATAACGCACAACTCTGTCTCTCGGCTCGATCGCATCTACGTCACCCATGGACTTTGCAGGCATCTGCGAAATGCAGCAACACACGTGTGCTCGTTTACAAATCATAAAGCGCTAACTGCTCGTATATGCCTCCCAAGTCTCGGACGCGCACCTGGTCGCGCATACTGGTCGCTACGTGCACATGTTTTAACAGCAGAGAACATAGATGAATTCCAAATCTCATGGCAATATGTTACAAGACAGAGGCAAAACTACCCAAACTGGCTCACGTGGTGGCTATCATTTGCTAAGAAAAAAATTCAGTCCTTTCTTCGATGGAAATCCCGAGAAGCGTACAGCGTATTTTACGCGGAACATCAACGACTATACACGCAATTAAAGCAAGCGTATGATGGGTATTTCCAGAATCCTGCGATGCTAACCACAATAAACCGTGTTAAGGCACAAATGCTCGCGCATCAGCGCAGTTTCTCTCAAAATTTCATGCGCATCAACGACACCATTATTGCTGGAGAAAACATCAGTACATTTCAGTTGGGTGAGAGACGTAGGAAAAAAAAATTATCACAGAAATGCGTGGCGAAAACGACGAAACTCTAAACACTTCCGAAGCGATCGAGAACCATCTGCTTCGGTATTTCACGAGATTGTACACAGCGACAGAGGTAGAGGACACATCTCGGTATCCATTCCAATGCGAGAGGGTGATACCAATAAATGACGAGTCGAACGAAGCTTGCATGGCTGAGATAACAACAGCAGAAATTTGGTCAGCAATTCGAACATCAGCTAAGAAGAAAGCGGCGGGGAGTGATGGGTTACCCATCGAATTTTATCAACGCACATTTGACGTCATCCACCGAGAGTTGAACCTTGTGTTAAACGAGGCCCTCCGATACCGTCTGAGTTCGCGAACGGTATAATCGTGTTAGTACGAAAGAGAGGAGCAGAAAACACTGCACGAGGATATCGACCAATCAGCCTTTTGAATGCGGACTTCAAAATCTTGAGCAGAATCCTGAAGTCTCGCCTCGAGCGTGTAATACAGACTCATCAAGTACTGAGCGATGTACAAAAGTGCTCTAACGACGGGCACTCAATCTCTGAAGCCACTCTTTCTCTGAAAGATAGAATCGCACAGCTGAAAGCGAGCAAGCAAAAAGGGAAGCTGATTAGCTACGATCTCGACCATGCGTTCGATCGGGTATCCCTTTCTTACCTTCACCAAACTATGCGGCAGCTAGGAATAAACCCAGCTTTCGTAAGCTTATTAGTTCGAATTGCCGAGCGATCTTTCTCTCGGTTACTAGTGAACGGACACCTCTCGGAGCGCATCCGCATCGAACGCTCGGTTCGGCAAGGAGATCCGATGTCGATGCTGCTCTTCGTCCTATACCTCCACCCGTTTCTGAAACAACTAGAGCGACAACTCGGTTCCGATCTTGTTGTGGCCTATGCAGATGACATATCTGTGATTGTAACCAATACAAATACAATAGAGAGTATCAATGATCTATTTAATGATTTCGAGCACGCTGCGGGAGCAAAACTCAACAGGCTAAAAACTGTTGCAATAAACGTCGGGCTCATAGATGAGAATCCATTGAATGTTCCGTGGCTGGTCACAGCAGAAAAGGTGAAGATCCTGGGTGTGATTTTTACCAACTCGATCCGGGAAATGGTAAACATAAATTGGAACGCACTTGTATCGAAATTTGCTCAGCAGGTGTGGTTACACTCGTTGAAAAATCTAAATTTACAACAAAAAATTATTTTACTGAACACCTTCATTACCGCAAAGATATGGTATGTGGCATCAATCCTGCCAACGTATTGTATCCACACAGCGAAATTAGCGGCGATCATGGGCTCCTTCCTGTGGCGCGGAATACCGGCATGAGTTCCAATGGAGCAACTGGCGCGTGACAAAGAAGCTGGTGGATTGAAACTGCATCTACCAGGCATAAAATGCAAAGCGCTATTGGTAAACCGTCACATGCAAGCAAGTGGTTCCCTTCCCTATTATCAATCCCTTCTGAACCAAGCTACTCCTCCTCCCGCAGACCTTCCCTGCCTCAAAATCCTTTCCCAACAAATCCCCCTTCTCCCCCCACTTGTTAGAGTACATCCCACGAGCGATCTAATACACCGCTTTTTCTTGGAGCGAACTGAAACGCCTCGTATTGAAAGGAGAAATCCGGAAGCGAATTGGAAACGAATATGGAAGAACATTGCGACGAAACAGCTATCATCATGCCAGCGGAGCAACTTATATTTGTTTATAAACGAAAAGATAGAGCACAGAAAACTGATGAGAACCATTCAACGAGCAGACGGTGAAGGCTGCTTACATTGTAATGCTGCAGTAGAAACACTACAACATAAATTCAGTAGCTGCCCCCGCGTAGTAGGTGCATGGGCTTACGTACAACGGAAGATAACTGACATACTAGAAGGATGGCAACTCCTGTCTTTCGAAGAATTGATTAAACCAGCGCTGCCAAACATCGGACCTACCAAACGAAGTCAAATACTGAAAATATTTATATTATACATCTCCTATGTAAATTCAATGAACGATAGAATCGATGTAGGCGAACTTGCATTCTTTTTAAGATGCGAAAATTAATTTAAATGTAAATAATATTTTAAAATAGAATGGAATAAACGATATATTAAATTTGAAAAAAAAAAAAAAAAGTATAGGAGATTTTTTGGGTGCTCTTTCTGCAACCAAATTTTCTGAGCGGCTGGATTTCGGCACCACATAGTTCACCATTGATTTGGAAGTGGATGCCAATCGATATTCTGGCAATGTTTCGGTGTTTCCTTCCTTGTTTTTATCTTTGCAGTTCATTCGACTCTAATTCAATGTTTGTATATGTTTTCCTAATCAGATCTACCTGTTTCATTGTAGTTTCATTGTTTCATAGGGCTCTATTCACCGTACATTTAGAGTTTTCACCCTAGTTACATTAGAAAAGATAAAATCATCGAATGAAGTGTAATATCATGGTTTATATTCAGTCGTATAGTTAATTTGTGAAATTAATTCAATTCTGTTAAAATTCATTGTGGAATATTTTCTCAATACGAAAACCATTCAATTTTGTTGAGTCAGGAACTGCTTATGCACTTTCTGGGACCAATTCCTTAGTTGACGCTCTGTTACTGCAGCTCTGTGTTTTCCATTAGATTTCCTGGCGGAGACTTGATGATGCAATTTTTTCCCAAGGACCGGTGTGTTGAATTCCCGGCTCGTGGATCTCACCGATACTCCACGTCGCAGAGAATCGATTGCTTTCTCCAGATCATCTGCGAAATAGCGCTTCTTTTGGAGTTTCTTCTGGCTCATTCCATAAAAATTTGACAAATTGTCATTTATATATTAGGCAGTCAAAAAAGTCCTGCGGTATTTCCGCGAGGTGTCGTTGTAAGCGCGTAGTTCTAGTTGTATTCATTGTATCGAGTCATACTATAGCTTGTTGGAAAGGTATTATATAGTCCTATAATATAGTCCTTGACAGTGTTTTGTTTGGTTAAGTCGTTCGTGAGTTATAGTGTCGCAAATATGGAGCAAAATAAAGAGAAAATCCGACATATTTTACAGTACTGCTATGACAAAGGCAAAAATGCATCTCAAGCTGCCAATAAAATTTGTGCAGTTTATGGACCCGATACAGTTTCCAGCTTCCAGCACAACGAAGGTTTCAACGTTTTCGTTCTGGTGTAGAGGTCGTCGAAGATGCGCCACACTCCGGAAGGCCTGTCGTCGAAAATTGCGACAAAATCGCTGAATTAGCCGAGAAAGACCGGCATAGTAGCAGCCGTAGCATCGGCCAAGAGCTGGGGATAAGTCATCAAACCGTTATTAACCATTTGAAGAAGCTTGGATTCACAAAGAAGCTCGATGTATGGGTGTCACACACGTTGACGCAAAAAAACATCTTTGACCGTATCGACGCATGTGAATGGTGACTGGCGATGAAAAGTGGGTCACTTACGTTAACGTGAAGCGCAAACGGTCATGGTTGAAGCCCGCTGAAGCGGCTCAGACGGTGGCCAAGCCCTCATTAACGGCCAGGAAGGTTCTGCTGTGTGTTTGGTGGGATTGTCAAGGAATAATCTATTATGAGCTGCTTCCCTATGGCCAAACGCTAAATTCGGACCTGAACTGCCAACAACTGGACCGCTTGAAGGTAGCACTCATGAAGAAGAGGCCATCTTTGATAAACAGAGGCCGCATTGTCTTCCATCAGGACAACGCCAGGCCACACACTTCTTTGGTGACGCGTCAGAAGCTCCGGGAGCTCGGATGGAAGGTTCTTTTGCATCCGCCGTATATTCCGGACCTTGCACCAAGTGACTACCACCTGTTTTTGTTCGTGGCGAACGAGCTAGGTAGTCAGAAGTTAGCCACAAAAGAGGCCTGTGAAAATTGGCTATTCGAGTTTCTTGCCAATAAGGAAGCGATCTTCTATAACAGAAGTATTATGAAGTTGGCATCTCGTTGGGAACAAGTCATCGAACAAAACGGCGCATATTTGACTTAAAACAGATGATTGTAACTAATTTTATGAACAAATGAAAATTCAAAAAAAATTCCGCAGGACTTTTTTGACAGCCTAATATTTAAAATTTCAATGCACGGTGAATGGAGATTGATGTTTAATGAAGCATCCATTCACCGAGCATTTTTGTTTTGATGAAAAGTCAATGTAAACACAATTTTCTTCTATATTTAATACGCGGCCTCAAAATACGAACCCTCAAGCTGTGATTGTACGGTAAAACAGGAGAAAATCCACTGCCACAAGTATTTCAAACACTAAAATCTCAAAAACGATGTTGCCACTTTTCTTCGTAGGGACGCTGATGGGGAGCTAATTGGTTCGGATGCAGACAAACAAAAACGTCAAAACGACATTTTAAAAGGATTTTGATCGCAACTATGCCCCATATCAAAGCTTTTATACTATTTTTGATAACATAGATGCAAAAGTGGCGCATTTTGCCACTATTTTGAAAAAATATTGGAACATATTTCGAAAATGCACGGTGAATGGCGACTAAACGGTACTTCTGGCGCAAAACATAACGTAAAACAAAATTTCTAAATAAAAATAGCTGGAATACCAACTGCTACTCTTTATATGCTCACAAAACTTATTTCTTCAATAAAAAAAAAGTTTTACTAGTGGAGCCGATCTGGCGTAGTGGTAACATCCATGCCTCTCACGCTAAAGGTCACGAGTTCAATTCTCACTCCCGACATTCTTCCAAAAATGGAAGTAAAAGTGTCGAACTAGCCAAATGAGTTGAAAGTCACTATAATACAGTCACAAATTACAATTTTCGGAATTTCTAGACTAGCATACTTAAGATACAGCTGATGTACCAAAACCAATCATCAAAAATCAATCAACCCAAAAGGGTTTTTTTCTGCAGAACCTTATCACTTCGCGAACTTCTTTTCAACAAGTTCGTTGCTATTCGTTATGAATTGATAAAACTGGCATCTTAAATAATATTGCTAAAATAAAAGTCTCCGGTTTAATCAAAATATGATTTAATTTCATGTAAATTGTCTAAGCCCTCCAGAACTGATCAATTGTCCAAAAATAATGGTGTGTGCTACCGTGGTTCGAGTTTGCAGGTATAGCACGGGGATGAATGTACATTTTACCAACAGTGCATTTTTCATAATCATTTGCGATATACATGAATACTCATTATACCTACATCAAAGACAGGAAGGAAACTGTTTTCCTTTTCACACTGCTTCAAAGCTAAGCCATTAGAATATGACGCTCTCATAAAATCATTTTCTATGGAACTCAGGTAGGAAAGAAGAAAATTGCATATCGCAATAAAAACGAAAACGAGGATTGCAAGCACATTTGTGTGAGTGTGGATCCCACTTGAGAATATGAGATTAAACCTGATACACAGAACACTCAGCAAAAGTGAAACGAACGAGCTATTCATTCGACTTGCATTATGCAGCTGTTGCCACATCCTTTTTTTCCACTCCTTGCATTGTATATGTTGCGCAGAGTGTACTAAATCTATGGTGGATTATTCATGAATATGAGCACACAACTCACCCGTTGGTGGAACTCGAAATATAATCATCTTTTAATTTTTGCATTTCGTCACTAAATTTGATGGAAAAAGGTTTGTGTGGAATTGAGGAGAAAGAGAAGGAATAATGCCATTATAATACATGCTGTGCTGATTATTCCACATATCTTTTACGAAGGTGCGCAAATCGTAAGTATCCATCACTGACTCCCACACTTCATTATAATAGCATGGATAATGATGGCGGTGCTATTTCCTGTGTATTGACAGGTTCTGTGCACAAATGAATCATAGAAGTGCATTCCTAACGAATGTGTACGAGGGGTTCGTTATTTTCCGATCCGAGCGAAGCCTCTAATGATTCATAATTTGATATGTACAATGAAATAAACCGAGAATTATGCCGCTTACGACAATTAATGATACGGAAAACAAATAATTGATTCCACTGATTTTAAAAACTGTGTACGGGCAATATAAAAAGAAAAAAAACTCTACAAATATCATCAACATTAATTGCATGATCTTGTTAGATTGTTGTGAAGTAGGAATCGATTTTGCCACCACTAATGTACATAAACTATGAAATTGAAGCTAATAGTTTTTTTTCCATTTTCTCATTTGGCACCAATCATCCTTTTCTATACAATCGTTTAAATCTCAACAGCAACTTGCTTCATTTCTACAACGAATATCCTCCACCGTTTGACTCCGTGCAAGATGTTTACTCAAGTTAATGGTATAAACGCCACAAGGACAATTGAAGACTCAGATCGTCGCTCGAAATTCCCCCTGTAATACTGATATATTTTCTCGTCATCACTAATGTATTGATCAAACAGAAAGCTGTCGATAAAATGGTGAAAGTACAATCTTGCGATGACAATATATAAACCAATGCTCTGTTGCATATACTCAGGTTTTTCTACGCGAGGGATGCGTACCTCGTAAAAAAAACCGCGTTAATTGGAAAATCCGCGTAAAAAAACTCGTAATAAAACCTTATAAACAAACCACGTAAAAAACCTGGGTGGATATGGTATATGGATTTCAAAAAATGGTTTCGAATATGAACATGACTTCATTATACTCAGAATGTCGTCATACCCCATGTTCCATAACCACTCGATTCTGGTGTGCGAATTGAAATTGTCCGGTGGTGCTTTTGATGTTGCTAGAAGGATTGTAGGTGCTCCTTCGATTTAACATATGATATATCATTTTTCTACTGTATCAATTCAGTGTAGTGTCAAGCAATGTATCTAACTTTTGACAAAGTAAATATTAAAAATCAAACCAAATATTTGTGTTCACAAACCTATGACCGAAATAAAAAACACATTCAGAAGATGATTTTAAATTCGAGCGGATTAAAAGTTAACGATGATATTTTTTATTGAACGAGTTTCATAAGAGAAGTTTACAAACCCTAGAAAGTATGGAGCAAAGATTTTCGATCCAGAAAATCACAAAACTCTCCGGTATACTAAAGAGTTCACTAGAAAGTCAGATTAAGGAACGCTACTCATTTACAAGAATGATGCAGCAGCATTCTTCTCAACAAAGAAGAAAGAATTATCGTGGAGTGGAAAAGTCAGAAAAAGTCGTCGAAAATCTTAGATAGTCACTCAAAATCCATCATCTCAGCAGAATGTACCGACTATAAATAAATAATAAAATAAATTTCATAACTTTTGCTCATTATTGTGGTTTAGTTTAAGATTATAAAAGAATAACAATAAAATCAAAACTAAAATAACCTATTTCTCTCAAAGAAATGCTGCTGGCATAATGGGTCCGGAATTAAAAGCAAAATTGTCCTGAATTCAAATCATGATTAAAAATAGTGCCCGGATTTGAATTCACGACTCAATGAAAAAGAAATCAAATGTTAAACAAATAAAACATAATTTTGTGGAACTCTGTGGTTTATAACTTACAAGAATACCTTCTAATTCTATACAAACGGTAATTCGGATTTCGATGCACTACGATATTCATTGCTTAAAAGTTTATCGCATTTTAATTCGGTCGATTATTGAGTACACTTCGATTATCTGATCACCATACTACCAAAACAGCATGCTACGTGTTGAGACTGCCCAACGCAATTTTGCCTTATTAAATTACCTTGGAGTAATCTTAACGATCTTCCAAGCTGTGAGCACTGCTGTAAACTTATCGCACTCGATATTCAGCCATTCCATGCCAAACCGATACAGTGGTTCTCAGATTTTCGTGAAAAGTGGTAATTTTGTTCTTTATCACAAAACATTAGACCCGCATTTTTTTTATTTTTTCATTAGGGTGACCATTTCCATTTTAGGGTGGTTCGAAAAATCAATTATTTCCACTTTTTCCCAAAATTGACTTTTTTTTTAAATTCATAACTTATGAACCACTGAACCGTTTTAGATTATCGACATATCAAATTAAGACCAATGAGCTAGCCTTTTATTGAAAAATATTGAACCTACAAAATAAAATGATTCTTGTTTTCGTAAGTATTGATTGTAGTCGTTTTTTGATGTTTTCATGGCTTTGGACTAGAGGGCATTTTGCAAAAATTCATAACATTTGAACTACTGAACAGATTTAGATGACATATTAAATTGATTTCATGTAAATTATCTAAGCCTCATCCCTCCAGAACTGATCAATTGTCCAAAAACAATGGTGTCTGCTACCGTGGTTCGAGTTTTCAGGTATATCAGGGAGATGAATGTACATTTTACCAACAGTGCATTTTCATAATCTAATAATTTTAATTTTTCAAATTTTTCATAAAAAATGAAAAATGACTGGCATAAGGCAATGAATAAGGCACTCCTATATCTTTATCTATCAATAATACAAATTAAAATGGATCACCAAATGTGTTGCTAAGCGCAAAACCCGAGGAAGGAATCGTCCGATTTGAGCCGTCTATATTTTTTTGTATTCGTCTCTGTCCGTAGGTCAATATTACGGAGCGAAAAACCGAAACTTTTTTTGAAAACTCTGGAGAAAAATGGATAAAATTGGAAAATTGAATTCCCATGTGTTCTATAATTACATCGTGATAAGCGTTGTTATTTCATTCGAAATTTGCGCCAAAGAAATTGATCTTTGAAAATTTTGCTGTCATTGGCAATCTATCAAACTACTCGGTGTGGTCAAAACGCATCTATGGAACAAGACGCGCCAGTTCTGTCACCTTGGTTAGGGGAGCGGTAGAAAAGAAAAAATAGAAAGCGGATTGTTTATCCGAAATCTGATCACAAGAGTCTGAAATTTTACATGTCTCAATAATGTAGAAAAGATGTAACGTTTGCACGATAAAATGTTGTATTAAACAGAGTTCACAAACCGTGCACAAGCGTATTGTGTTTTGTTTAGAAAAAAACAGTATATATTTAAGATATAATTTCACTATTTGCAACATAACTTATTACTATATTACATGGAATATTTATTCCGTACGAAAAAGTAAATTTTCATTCATTATTTTTATTTCAAAGGTGTGTTAATTTCATCCAGAAAATCCATTATAACTTTCGTTTTTCAAAAAGCGCAACACGAAGTCAATGCTGTAAACGCAGATATTTAGGATAGACCAGGGGGCTTGAGATTTTGTTTATGACAGATCACTTTTTATAGTGAAAATATTTGACGGAGCACCATTTAAACAAACCCTGTCCGCATTGACGCTTGGATATTATTTAAATTCAATATACAAATGATTGTCACATGGTCCACTCTGTCTGAACATGATATGGAGCCATTTCGCCATGGTAAATGGTACAAGGTCCGCTCTGACTGCATACTATGAGGGATTTTTGATCAATCATAAAAATGTCGATCCTTTATTCCTGCTGTATGCGTGATTTTACAAATCTGATAGATGTGGTATGTAGCTAACATAATGCTTAACCAAATGTAATCAATAACTCGAAATTTTCAATTTTGCGACTTGGTCCCCTCTGACTTAACACCGACAATATGTTCTACAATGACATCGTTGTTATTCAATTGAATTTCGTGTTGGGGGAATTAACTTTCGTGTTCCGTTGGTGTGAGGCGAAAATGGCAATGGAGGGCTAAGGTAGAATAACACGCTTAAAAAGTAAAAACTTATGAATGAAAATTTACATTTCTGTATCAAACATGTATTCCATTTAAAGGGGAAACATGTTATTTGCAAATGATTGAAGATCTCGAACGAGAATTGTGTCTGAAAATATATTTATATTATAAGTTTTGGTAGAAGTAATAGGAAATTTATAGTAAAACGAAATCGTAAAGGGCCAATTTGAAGATCAATCAATGAAGAATTCTGCGATTGAACCCACAAACGTACGCTTCAAAGAGAATGTGAATGTTCGAAAGTATTCATATCAAAAAATCAATTTCGGGCAGGACGAAGTTTGCCGGGTCAGCTCATTTTCTTAAAAATTCGTTTATTTTTACAGGCTCGATTACATAGGTTTTAAGAAGCCAAATTCTATTTTTTAAAACTAATAATTTATAACAATTTTACTTAGTTCTATGGTGAATAGGACACGAAACCGATTACTCGCGGTCAACTCGTGTTTAGTAGGGAGATATATTTTTTTCAAGAAGATCAGAGGATATAAGAAGATTGTGACAGTGTTGACGGTCGACTCGTTACATGAACGCCGAAGATCAAAACTTCTGCAATTGGTGAATTTTAATATTCAATGGCGAAGCCTGTGGTCTTACAACTATATCTTACTTACAACTACACCTATCCCTCGGTTTACACTGAAGATAGGTTCCCGATAAAACCGTGTAGAATGAAATCTCCGATTTTTGTATGTAAAACCGTGTAAAACGAAATAAACTCTCGATATATGCTCAATTTAATCATTTATTTAAGTAAAACAATTATAGTCGCGGCAATACATACACACACTCTTTACAGATACACGGGCCGAAGGTTGTGCAGTCCACTGATGATTCAACAAGAGCCAAAGGTTGTACCGCTCATGACAACTCTACACGAGCTGATGATTGCGCCGGCTAGTGATCATTCTATCCTGGATTCCACCACGCTAGATATGGGGTGCAGACTAGGGGGGCGTTGCTGATTAACGGTCAGCTGCATCCCAATAAGAAGTATCCTGTGTCGGGCACACGTACAGAACATTGGAGACAGCAACATCCCAATAACGAGAACATTTGTAATACTAACCTCGAGCCAACCGCGAGTAATCGGTTACATATTACCAACATAGTTGTAAGCAAACATTGTCAAAATATTGAACTCCCGGCCCCGTTAGGCTGTTAAAAATATATATTTTGGATAAAAAATTTTTATAAAAATCTACTTATAGAATTTATTATCAATTCTAGATACAAATAAAACAAAGTATTCTTCAAGAAACTAAATTGTAATGAGTTTTTTCACTATCACCACTTTTAGAAATCGCCAGTCTTTTTATTCTGATTAGTATAAAGTCATCCTTATCACTTGAGCATTCCTGATGCGATTCTGGTTCAACAGTCGACGAATTCGGGAAGATCTCAGATTCGACTTCAGACATAGTGATAAAAGATTCAATTAACAGCTGCGTAGATTTGTTTTGCTTTATTTATCATTAATTTTATTAAAGAGAAAAATCTCCGAAAGTCGAAAGCCGAAGATATAACTTTCTTTTACTTTTCAATTTTGTGGATATTCCTGGCATTCTAAGAGTTTGAAAAATTGACACAAATCACACATCAAGACTCCAAAAATGCTTGTAATTTGATAACTTGCCAATTCTAGAACATAAAATCGCACTCGTAGTCAGAACTACTATCCTATTTTACTTGTTTTCATATGAACTACATATATACATTCTTCAAGTTTTTCAAAAAAAATTATTTCATAAACCGTGCAAAAGCGAAATCGTGTAAAACAGGTACCGTGTAAATAGGGGGATAAGTGTTTAGTTTTCGGTTTAACCAAATAAAACATGTCTGTCTTGTAGATCAACTGAATGCAAACTGTCTTTATTGTTCATGGAAGTGTTGGCAGATTTCAAATAATACATTTACTCTGGGCAAGGTTAATGAATGCAAGGTAAAGAATAACATTAGTTATAACAGAAGGTATGAATAATATATATAGATGATACTCATAACATCTCCCTTTTCATAATTAAGCTCACTGATATAATTCATAGTTCTCGAGACGCTTCGGCAAACGAATCTGCCGTTTCGGCTGCTCAGCGGACGGTTGCTGAACTGGCGGCGAAGTTCGTGGAGTACTATAAGGCGATAAGCAGTGTGGTTCGTCTTGTGTGTCAGAATGTTCTACCTGGTGATGTTGTTCCTGCAGCGGCAAGGATTTAACCATTATGTTATCACGTCGAAGGTTCCGTCCTTGAACTTCCACTATAGTTGAACGATCATTGAAAGTGTCACGAACTACAGCTGGCGTCCATGCCCTGTCATCAGGTTTCTTTTTTACAAAAACAGGCTGACCAATCTGCAATGGTGGCAACGTAATATTTAGCAACCTGTCAATTACGTTTGATTGCTTCTTCAACTCCTTCCTGTCTTTGAAATGCGTAATTTTGTTCGGCCATTGGAATATTAAAGCGTATTCGGCGACTAAACATCTTCTGCGCAGGTGAGCTACCACAGTTGTTGGGAACATTTCGCCATTGTTGTAATGCCATCCAGAAATCGCTGTTGAATTCCGAAGTCTTCTTCAGCAATTGCTTCACAATTTTTACAGCTGCCTCTGCTTTTCCATTTCCTTGCTGATGATGAGGAGCTGACATGCTGTGTTTGATTTCCCAGTCATTAGAAAATTTACTAAATTCTGCACTGTCGAATTGAGGTCCCCCATCAGTAGTAACGAACATGGGAGTCCCATAACGAGCGAAATTTCTCCGACATTTTTGCACTATAACTCGCGATGAAGCTTCACCGGCAATTTCTTCGACTTCGATGAAGTCTGAAAAATGATCCACGGTCACCAAAAAGATATGCTTCTTTCCCTTGATCTGCTGTTCACAAAGATCAAGACTCACTTTTTGATACGGATAGCTTGGTATTTGATGTGTCTGCATAGGCTGGTGTTGTTGATTAGCCGAATTTTTGATACATGCGGAGCAATTCTGAATCCGCTGTCTTATCTGATCGTTTATACCAGGCCAGAAAACTGTGTCACGAGCTAGCTTCATAGTATTTTCTATTCCACCGTGAGAAACGTGCAGCCTTTCCAAGATTTCTGATCGAATACCAACTGGTATCAAAATACGGTTGTTCATGTAGACAAGCCCGTTCTGAGTGTAGAGGTCATCCTTGTATTTCCAAAACACCTTTAATCGTTCCGGAAGGCCATTAATTGATGATGACCATCCTTCGATAATGAAATTGATGATCGTTTGGACAGCGACGTCATCAGTTGATGCTCTACGAATTGGATTTAGACGAAAATCCGAGATTGGGATGTACTCCATAACGTTGATTTCCTCCAACTCCTTAAAGGTGAAGTCCATGTCCATGGTGTAGATATCATAAATTTCTCTCATGGTAGGATCACCTTCAGCGATAGCAGCACGTGACAGCATATCAGCTATTATTACCTCGTTTCCGGGTCTGAACTGTAATTTCAGTTTATACCTCTGCAACTCCAATAGCATTCGCTGTAGTCTCATTGGTGCTCCACTCAATGATAATGGCCCACCTCATACCCCTACAAAGGTTTGAGCAGGACGATTTATCTTATAGATAATAATTAAGTTTAAAAATATCAAGAGACCAGTATTATAAAAAAAAAACCAAGCGAACTGGATCTGTTGCAGGCATAAATATCTATTAATAGAACAGTAAAAACACAAACTGCGAAAAAACAAACAATGTTCCTATCCATATTGACATTGACATAGTCATAGTCTCAACTTCAGGCCCAATGTTTTTCTAAGTCATGTCAAGAAAATTTCCAACCCGGGAAGATCCTTGACTGATTGGGAATTGAACCCAATATCTAAAAGTTTCTACTTAGAACATAAAAGAGATCTGCTACAATCAGAAATAATCGATATAACCATCTGATGAAAGATAGTTTACGACAATTCCGAATGAGCTATCCCAATTCCAGTTTCCACTCCAGACCCTATATAAAAATTTCATTATGTGTCAGTTTTCTGCCAGTGTTCATTATTAACATTCGTCCAGGCCCACCAAACGCGCGCGAGGCTCAAACTTTCGTAGACAACGCAATTTTTTTTTTTTATAATAATCTACAATTTTAACAAATTTAACAACAAAAAAACATCATCATCATCAGTACAAACATGGCAGTTTGAGATACCTGTAAATATTTTTTCTAATTTCAATTGATATTAAACATAAATAAATCATTTGACAAAAAAATTACGAAAACCTGTTTACAAAACAGATTTTACGTGGGAAATACACATTCTCTTAAACTCTGCCATTGTTGCCGCACGTTTTATTTCTCTGGGCATCGAATTGAAAAAATGTATTCCTTTGTATAACAACGAGTTCTGCGACCTACTGAATATAAAGTTAGGTGTTCTAGCATCATCCGCGTTTCTAGTATTGTATCTATGAACATCACTTCCTCTTTCAATTCGATCACACAAGTATCGAGGCAGCATACCGTTTAAAATTTTGAAGACGAACACCATTGTCAAGTAATAAATTCTTTGCTTCACAGATAGCCACTGTAGCGCGTCCAACATCAAATTAGAGGAAGTGTATCTACTACATCTTAAAATCAAACGCATAATCTTATTTTGTAAACGCTGCAATCTCGTTAATTGTGTATTGTTTGCAAGGAATAGGATCGACGAGCAAAAGTCTCTGTGCGGTGAGATCAATGATTTATATAATTTAATTTTACTGTTCACCGTCAGTTCTTTTTTCAAACGACACAAAACGCCGTATTTCTTGGCAATCTTCTTGATGACATTATTAATGTGAGACTTGAAAGTTAAATTGTCATCAATGATAACTCCTAGGTATTTGATTTCATTCACGCGTTCTAATGTCTCACCATCTATTTCAAAATTTACGTCAATACTGGAGTTTGCTGAAGAAATCAGCATGTATTTTGTTTTGCCAACATTTAATTTCAATTGTTTAAATTTAAGCCACTGAGCCAGAGAATGCAAGTCTTCGTTTATGTGATCCTCGGTTTCTTTTATATCCTTAGCTGCGATGAACAGGACAGTATCATCCGCGAACAAATTGATATCACAATATCGTAAAATCCGTCGCAGATCATTTATATATAAAATAAACAAAAAGGGCCCTAAGACACTTCCCTGCGGCACCCCGAGTGAGTTGCCGATGGGATCGGAAATAGAATCATTAAAACGAGTCTTTTGAGTTCTGTCGCACAAATAGCTTTCGAACCATTTGTACGACATTCCTACAATTCCATTGCGCTCCAATGTTTGTAACAATAAGGGCCTAGAAATTGTTTCAAAAGCGCTGGTCACTAGAACTGGGGGAATGATATATAATTCCATAATTTCCCATCTGCATGCCTCTTTCAACTGAAATAGCCAAGAACCAGTTATTTTCAACAGCTTCGTTTAAAAGAATGTTGAATTTGACTGATTCTATTGCATAAATTGCAACACCTCCAGTGTGTTTGGAGTGCGACAAGCAAAAAGCAACTTTATAGCCCGGAATTTTGTACTGATCATATGATTCTCCATCGATTATGTGAGTTTCAGAAAGAAAAACCATCTGAGGACGCATGTTTTCTACAAGATATCGCATTTCTGCGTAATTTGTAGAAAGCCCAGCTATATTCAGATAAATTATTGCTAACTTATTCACACATATATTTTTTTGAATTGCTATTTGGTTTGAAAAATGACGTTTTTTTTCTTCTCCAGCAGTCTCCGATAGACAGGACACTGGGTGCTATAAGTTGGATGATTTTCATCCAAATTCAACTTCTGTTCATTATTAACTTTGATACAATTTATGCATTTCAATTTAGTTGATGAGCACTCAGATGTTTTATGTTTCTCATTACACCTTGAACATGTTTGTTCTTTCTTGCAATCTGTGCTCTTATGCCCAAATTCTCCACATTTAAAACAGCGCAAAACACTAAAGGCCTCAACCACGCTACATTTATCCCACCCGACTCTTACTTTACTAGCAGTCATCAGGTTTCTGTAAGTATCATGGTCAACTTCAATTATCGTGTTGTATTTATTATACTTCAAGCGTGGATTTTCATATTCAACAACGACCTTGACATCCTTGATCGAAATGTTTTCATTTTGACTCTTTAAGTAGTCAATGAAAACATCAGAGGAATATCGATCACTCATCTCAATAATTTTTAATTTTGGTTTTATTGGCTTTGGAATAAAAGTACTAAACCCTTTTCCAAGATTGCTTTCAATTCCACTTTTCACTTGCTCAATATTATCCCCTGCTGCACACTCAACAATAATCGAGCCATCTTTACCGTTCCTGAAATTCTCTATTTTGTGTATTTTAGGATCTAATTTAGTCTTCAACATTTTTCTTGTATCATCATTTTTCTTGTCAGACTCTATTGGCTTTACCACAATGACTGGACGAGCCTTACGAGCCACGACATTAGCGAAACTTTCAATATTATTATTATTATTTCTAAACATTTTTTCTTTCAAATCATTATTTTTATTCGTTAACATAATTTTCTTGCTCGGAGTGTCCAAATTAGCACTAATTGAGCTCGGACTAACCTGTCGCTTCCTGTTCATCACAGCTAAATTTCTGTCAACATTTATTTTTTCAGAGAATAAGCTTTTCATATTTTCCAACTTTTTGGCAACACTGCTCTCGAAGCATGCCAACTTCTCTTTGAAAAGCTCGTCGAAAGATCTGATAAGCTTATCTCGCTCATTCTCAAACGCGATGTTTATTTGCTCGGTGAAGCTTTCTCGGACATCAGAGAGCGAAAGTGAGATCTTTTCCATCTCCCTTTGCAATCCACCAACGTCTAAAGCATCACCTCGCACGCCACATTTCTGGTCCGACAAACATTCATCACAAATAAACTGAATGTTCGGATTCTCTATTATCAGTTTCGCTGTTGCTTTTGTAAACGAAGTACAGCGCCGATGAAATCGAACACCGCATTTACCTACACAAACAACAGGATCATCACTGATCATTACTTTGCCGTCGCACGCCTTGCACTCGCTCATCTCGAGAGTGCCCTGCGCGGCAGCAATGGCAAAAGCAGAGACAACAAAAAAACAATACAACGATACACAACACAGCACAAGCAGCTACGGTGGCTATCCTGAGCGATAGCGAGCCGTAGAGCCATGATATAAATTTGATTTAAAAACGCACAACAATTATCAGCATGCACTCAATAGGTACTTATCCTGATAATATTTAAAATTCGCCGTCGGTGGAACAAATTTGTTCTAATTCCAGCCGTCTATTTCCCACAAAAAAACACCTTAAATTCAGCACTATAAAGATATACAAACCACCATGTTCGCTAAAAAAAAAAGTTGATCAATGGCTTCTGGGAGATACGCAAAAGAGGCAAGTGATCAGTTTGTACGGTAACGTCTTTACCTATAATATACATTTCGAACTTTCTGCAGGCAAATAATATGGCGAGAGTTTCTTTTTCTAATTGAGCGTATCTTCGCTCTGTTTGGGACAAAGTTTTGGAGGTGTAACAAACCGGCTGACCGTCCTGAAGCAGGACTGCTCCTAAGCTATCACATTGTACAACTACATCTTTGCGGACATAAAAGTATTGCAAAACAGGCGTTTGGGTCACCATGGTCTTCAGAGCGTCAAATGAATTTTGGTGTTCGTTTTCCCACTGCCACTTCCTATCACGGGTTGTAAGCTTACGTAGAGGTTCTGCTACTGAAGCAAACTTGGGTAAATAATTGGTGAGATATGTGATCATTCCAAGGAATCTGAGAAGAGCGGCAACGTCCTGCGGTTGTTGCATTTCTAAAATACAGCGAACCTTTTCTGGGTCTACTTTAACTGCATTTGGAGTGAGAATGTGCCCGAAAAATTTTACATTGGATTGGCATAGACGAATTTTGTCTTTATTTAGTTTGACGCTCTTCTCACTCATTTTCCTTAGAAACGCGTCTAGATTTCGGTTGTGATCCGCTAGCGCTTCTTCTAAAGTATTTCCACATCCGAAAATGATTACATCATCTGCCAACACGCGCACTGCTTTCAATCCATTAGTGACCTCGTATAACTTCCGTTGGAATATTTCAGGTGCCAGAGAAATCCCAAAAGGCACCCTTAACCAACGATAACGCCCGAAAGGCGTCCAGAAGGTCGTAAGTCGTGAACTCTCTTCGTCAAGTTCAACTTGCCAAAAACCTGAATTTGCGTCCACGGTGGTAAATACTTTGGCATTAGTCAGTTCAGGTTGAAGCTCATTAATTGTAGGAATTTGATAGTGTAGACGCTTGAGTGCGGTGTTCACCACAATTGGATCAATACAGATTCTTATTTTGTTGTTATGCTTCACCAGAACTAAATTGCTTACCCAATCAGTTGGTTCCACTACCTTTGCTACGATTTCCAGCTTCTCCATTTCTTCGAGTTGCTTGTGTAACTCGTCCCGCAGTGTGACTGGAATCCGTCGCGTTGACTGTACAACTGGTTTCACCGTTGGATCGGCTTCTAAATGCACTTTACCTTCCAGCTTGCCAATACCTTGGAACACTTCAGGATAACGTCCCACTATGCTTTTCGCAACCATTTCTTGTTCTTCCACAACCGAGAAATACAGTCTCAGTTTTTTACACGTATACAAAGACAAAATCGGTTGTTGATTAAATTACACCACATTGAACACTGCTTTATAGCGTTTTCCACCGTGTTTCACATCTACAGTTGCTCTTCCCAGTGTGGTTATAGCAGATCCACCAAATCCTTTCAGTACAGCTTGATGATTATCGAGTTTCACCGATTTCGTGTTTAAAATATCGAGTAATGACGGTAGTCCTATGACATTACATGTCGCACCTGTGTTGAGAATGCAGTATGTTTGCCTTCCGGTATCACCCAAAGCAAGCTTTGCTTTCAGCAAACCGGCTCGGTTTTGCTGAATGCTATACAAAAACTCTATGGTATCAATGTTTTCTTCGCATGGTTCATTATTTGATTCAAAGCTGTCACTCGAATCTGCTTCTCCGATGGTAGCCACCTTCTTGCCAAAGCGCTTTGAGTTGTTTCCTTCGCGGTTCGATGTACTTTCTTCTTGCTTTTTTTTTACACATTATTTCGAAATGATTTCGCTGATAGCAGTAGAAACATGTGCTGCCCCGTGCTGGACACTCTTGCAATTTACAGTGGTAAGGCTTTCCACAAAACGCGCATTGTTTTTGTTTATATTCACGTGAAAACACTTTGTTCACTGAATGTTCTTCTTCAAACCACTTGTTTTTATCCAATTCTGCTTTTGTCGCTTCTTCAGACATGCACTGTTCATTCACTTGAGTCGCCGTCAACTCGGTTTTGTCAATAAAAGATTTCTTCAATCGCATATCGCACAACCCGGCCACTATTATATCACGAAGCCTTTCTTCCTCTAAATCGACCCAGTTGCAATCCTTTACAAGTTCTCTTGCTCTGTTTATAAATTGAGTCACTGTTTCACCATGATTCACTCCATCAGATGATTGTTGCTTGCACTGCAAAAATTCATAGCGAGCTAACTTTACATTTCTCTTTGGTACCGTATACTTCTTTAACGATTCCAAACACGCTGCGACACTTTGCTTCTCTTCCGGTCGAAGAGGCCAATTATTGAATATCTTTCGCCCTTCTATACCAAGTGCTGCTTTAAAGGTAGCAACCTTCACTCGTTCTTCACGATTCTCTAGCCCCGATGCTATGAGATAAACCTCAAAACCGTCAATAAAATCATCCACGTTTTGACGAACGTTCCCCGTCAGTGATAGCGGTTCCGGAAATGGTACATTGTTATTGAACACATTGACAGCAGCAGCTGCCGCTTCTCTGTGACTGATTGTGGCGCTCTGCCCTACTGCGTCCCCGTCTGCGTTTTCGTGTTGATTGCCTGTATCCATGTTGAAAAATTTGGTGCTGGTCCACTCTTCTAAGATGTTGCTTCTTTTTCCGCTGCTACAGAAAAATGTTCCCACATGAACTCTTTCTGCCTATTTCGACGAATAGACGTAATGATTTAAACTGTTCTTTCTTCGATTCTACCCAAGACTTTCTGACACCATGTTTGGTTTTCGGTTTAGCCAAATAAAACATGTCTGTCTTGTAGATCAACTGAATGCAAACTGTCTTTATTGTTCATGGAAGTGTTGGCAGATTTCAAATAATACATTTACTCTGGGCAAGGTTAATGAATGCAAGGTAAAGAATAACATTAGTTATAACAGAAGGTATGAATAATATATATGGATGGTACTCTATATCATAACAATAAGTGTATTCCATTTTCTCACACAAACTAGGACTACAATGAACCAATGTCGAGCATGTGTCGTAAGTTCAACCGTTGCAGCTCAGTATCCAATTTTAGTTTGTCCCGTTGTCTTAGGATCAGCTGATTTCAGTTCTATTGCAGTCGCCAAGTAAATGTAGCCACTACGAAATACTCGATAATCTGTCGCTAAACGCCTTTCCAAAGTTCTGGATTTTCTTCCATCCGCTTCTCGGAGCACTGAAGACTTCGCTTCGCCATGCCGAAGCTGTTGGTGAACTTGAACTTATCGTAAACATAATATCGAATTCAATTTTTAACGGTGCATCTGAAATGTGATTTTTACTAAATACTTCAATAATTTCACAACAATTTGGCTGTGCATCATTTTTTAATCAGACATCTGAATTTCGAGTTCTAATTTTTTATAAAAAGGTTCAATGACTCTGGTTACGCCCTTACATAAATCGGTCGTCATTAAAATTGCTCAGCTGATGATGAAAATTGTGATTTTGGGTGATTGTCATCTTATGTAAAAAGTTTGAAGTCACGATATCTACATAGAATGCATTCATGAAACATATTTGGAACAGAAGCTTCTCTAGAAACGTTAATGCCATCGAGATTGGATCCCTCTGACTTCTGGTTGTTATCACATCTCAAAAAATGTGTAGCGTGGGAAAAGATTCTAATAAAAAAAAGTAACATCAGCGGTGCAAGAGTATTTAGACTCCACGAATTAGACATTGGAATTAACGTAACGAAGTTCCAAAAGAATCTATTTATTCAACAACTTAATAAATGTGTATTGTACCATACCTGTTTTACATTGCAATAGCACTCACTCGATCGAATATTTTTTATGAGAAGTGTAATTATCAGAATCATCAAGAAAACATTCGGAAAGAAAATTTCCAATTCCTTTTTTTTCTTTCACAGCAAACTGTGTCGTTAATCCATGGAGCAATTTAAGGAAGCTTTCGTTGTGGTCCAGCGAAAAGGTATTATATCTTTCAAACACGATTTCCCTATCCCATCCATTCGACGTAGTGCTAAATAACAATATTTACCTATTCAGCACAAATCCCATCTCGAGATGGGAAAACGATTTCCCTGGCTCGCTTCGGTTCGCTCAAAAGGACCATTAGTTGTGACAAGGGAAATGATGATGATAATAATAACGATGATGTTGACAATAATGATAAATTTATAAGTGATGAATAAATTTGTCTGGTTGTATTCCAAGCGCAACCGTTCGTATCGAAATCGAGCCAAAGAAAGGAAGATCGAAAAAGAATATAAATCGAGGGAAAATCATCGCTATGAATGTGCAAATCTGCCGAGAGGAAATTTATTTCTATTCAAATTACTGGATAAAAAGAAAACGACGAAATTACAATAATTTGAATTTTCCGGGCGCCTTTTGCGGCGAAAGGGAAAGAGATAATTTAATGCTCCAATGCAATACGTTGGTTGCAATTTTCTAGAAGTGAATTTTGGAAAAATTTAGGAATATTTCTGCTTCCCAGTGAACACTTTTTCTGCTTAATTCCTAATGAGCTAACACGCCATACACAACACTTTTATGCGATTCAACTAAAAAAACACAAGGAAGCCAAAAAAAAAGAAGGATAAACCAACTGATCATCAGTTTTTTTGTAAGCAGCTGAACACTGAACTAATTCTTTGAATTGATTCATAAACTCAGAAAAATGGCTGCCACTGTTCGGCTACCATCATGCTTCAAATATAATTTATTCACCCTTGTTTATTTACCTGCTGGTGGAAGAATGAATTAAATTGCTGATTTTCACGCCAAGATATCATCAATAGATGATAGTCGAACAAACCCAATAACGTGCCGAAAGCTACCTTTCACCATCAAAGCAAAATATCGCTCCTCTTCACGTCAATTATAACTATGATGAGCATTATGTCGACAAGGAACTTCCTCTCTGCGCTTGTTTTGTTGTTAATAAAAAAAAATAGGTGTGAAACATCTGCCCTCTGCTCCCTCATCAAACCTGCCACTATTCAGGGGTACAAATGATTCAAAATTTGTTGTGGTATTTCTATGTTTTTCCTTTCATAGAATTTTGGTAGATATAAATAAAAGGATAACATTTCAATGGCACTTGAAAACTTCAACTGTAACGATTCAGATCAAGAAGCTTAGAGAAGATTTGGTGTTTACGCGTGTGGTTTCTGAATGTTACATGTTTTTCCTTATTGTCAAATCCCATAATTTTGGTTAAACGAAGGTTGAAGTTAATAAAACGTTGCAGTTGAATTTAACTATGGAAGTAAACAAATTATTACATCTATAACTTATAACTGTGAACTTCAGTTACGTAAATGCAACAAATGTGACGTTTCATTACATTTATTCCAACATCTCAGATAGCAGTTTGAATCAAAACTCGATATAGTCCACAAAAAATATTTGTTTCTTTTGATGTACTGAAAAACCCTTCTAGAAGATATTGAATAGGTGACAGTTTCTTTATTCTGATCAAATGATAAACTATGGCGATAGCGAATAGTGAGGAGACAATAGTGCAACGCGTTAGTTCGTTCTCTATTCATACGCAACTTCAGTCTTCTGCATAGAGCCTTCTTGTCATGGAGGGGTTTGCTCGATAGTCTTGAAAACTAAAGTGAAATTTCCGTCAAAAATGAATCGGAATATAATAATTTGATGAAATTTTTTATTTCATTCACGATTTGAACCAAATATCTTTCTAACGATCACCGTGACATTCTTACATTGGTGTATACAGGTGTTCCAATTCTTTATATTAGGCTGTCAAAAAAGTCCTGCGGTATTTCCGCGAGGTGTCGTTGTAAGCGCGTAGTTCTAGTTGTATTCATTGTATCGAATCATACTATAGCTTGTTGGAAAGATATTTTTGCGCGCTATAGTCCTTGACAGTATTTTGTTTGGTTAAGTCGTTTGTGAGTTATAGTGTCGCAAATATGGAACAAAATAAAGAGAAAATCCGACATATTTTACAGTACTACTATGACGAAGGCAAAAATGCATCTCAAGCTGCCAATAAAATTTGTGCAGTTTATGGATCCGATACAGTTTCCATTTCCACCGCACAACGATGGTTTCAATGTTTTCGTTCTGGTGTAGAGGTCGTCGAAGATGCGCCACGCTCCGGAAGGCCTGTCGTCGAAAATTGCGACAAAATCGCTGAATTTGCCGAGAAAGACCGGCATAGTAGCAGCCGTAGCATCGGCCAAGAGCTGGGGATAAGTCATCAAATCGTTATTAACCATTTGAAGGAGCTTGGATTCACAAATAAGCTCGATGTATGGGTGCCACACACGTTGACGCAAAAAAACATCTTTGACCGTATCGACGCATGTGAATCGCTGCTGAATCGCAACAAAATCGACCCGTTTCTGAAGCGGATGGTGACTGGCGATGAAAAGTGAGTCACTTACGACAACGTGAAACGCAAACGGTCGTGGTCGAAGCCCGCTGAAGCGGCTCAGACGGTGGCCAAGCCCTCATTAACGGCCAGGAAGGTTCTGCTGTGTGTTTGGTGGGATTGTCAAGGAATAATCTATTATGAGCTGCTTCCCTATGGCCAAACGCTCAATTCGGACCTGTACTGCCAACAACTGGACCGCTTGAAGGTAGCACTCATGAAGAAGAGGCCATCTTTGATAAACAGAGGCCGCATTGTCTTCCATCAGGACAACGCCAGGCCACACACTTCTTTGGTGACGCGCCAGAAGCTCCGGGAGCTCGGATGGGAGGTTCTTTTGCTTCCGCCGTATAGTCCGGACCTTGCACCAAGTGACTACCACCTGTTTTTGTCCATGGCGAACGAGCTAGGTAGTCAGAAGTTAGCCACAAAAGAGGCCTGTGAAAATTGGCTATCCGAGTTTTTTGCCAATAAGGAAGCGAGCTTCTATAACAGGGGTATTATGAAATTGGCATCTCGCTGGGTACAAGTCATCGAACAAAACGGCGCATATTTGACTTAAAACAGATGATTGTAACTAATTTTATGAACAAATGAAAATTCAAAAAAAATACCGCAGGACTTTTTTGACAGCCTTATATTATGATATTCTGTAGTAGCCTCGAACCATTACGACCATTAGTTTATTTGGTGTGCTATAACTCGATGCTCAATTTCCGCTGGATTGGCGTTAATGACGATCTTAAACCTTAAGCGGCTCTTTTACGATCACCGTTAATGACAATACTTTATCACGATTTTCATAATAATAGCATTATAAAGTTGGAATTACGGTCAATTATGATGCGAATTCGGATGTTTTTATTTCCGCACATCATTACTGTAAAAACTATGTCATTACCAATGCTCACTGTACTAATCAGCCTACCGGTAATGTCATTATTAACAATCTTTAGGCTTTGAAGATTCTCAAAGAAATTAATCAATTTTATGTTACACGATCACGGTATTTCGCGGTATTGTTGGTCCCTAGAAACTGTCGTTGAGCTTTTCGTTAGAAAAACGTTGATCACTGGGACAGACCGTCACAAAATAAGGAACTGTTTACGATATGTGACTACTTTCTAATCGAATTTCTGACTATTTTTTTTTCATAAAATAAATATCTTCGGAAGCTGGAACCAACACTGATATTGTTCAACTGCTCTTGATGCAAGCTGAATGGAAAGCGTAGCAAGAACGATTCGGGGCTCAACGAATGAAAAGGGGAAGTCTTCTTCTTTTTCTTATTATTATTAAATGGCTCTAACGTTCCTAGGATAACTTCGCCATCTCAACGTAGTATTACTTGCGTCATTTTTGTTAGTACTTAGTTGAGATTTCTATGCCAAATAACACGCCTTGAATGCATTCTGACTGGTAAGCTCTAGAATACGCGTGACCACAGTGCAATTCGGAGAACATTTCTTTTACGAAAAATTCCCCCGACCAGAATGGGAATCGAATCCGAACCCCTGGCATGATAATGTGTAACGCACACCACTCGGCCACGGGAGCACACAAAAGGGAATGTCATCACCACCAAATACATCAATTTTGGAAGGCATATTTGAAAAATCATGACCTTATGATAACAACATTCCAAAAGACACACCAAACAATGTATTTCTAGTCTAGTAATTCACTAGTACCTTTGACCCACCCCAGTAAGGCAATTTTGTTTCTTGGCTGCCAGATATACGCATGATTTTTCGCTTACTTCGAGATCGCTTTCCATTCCATCCAAATTCGGGGCGCAGTTTACAATTTACTACACAAAATATTTTTGACATTTGATGTAAAAAGAACGAATATCAGCGGTTACAAGCTCACGAGTTTCAGAAAATCAGTGAATGAGAAAAATCAGTATCAGTAAATAAGAAAATATCTTCATTCCAAAACCGAAAAAAATTATCTCCCAGAAATGTTGATGTTTTAGGTAAAAGAGTTCGGCTTCTAAAAAATGATATGGATAGGTTTGGCAGAGTTTAGACACATCTTGGCGAGCTAGGCGAACCCAGCGAGAAAATATTACAAGGCCGCGGATTCTTAATGCCAAAGTGGGACTAAGCTTTGCGGAATACAGTTATCTGTATGTTCGTGCTCTTTAGTCTTGAACAAAGAATTGTTGAACAATCGCACAGGTGCTAATGTTAACCGACTTAAGGATGCCGGACAATTCTTTCTACATGTTCAACGCCTTTAGCGGCTTCCAGAAGCGCATTCGAGACAGTTCCAGTCACAAGGAGGAAGGCTGGAACAGTTTTTGAGACCTATCTCAGCTCCCACAGTTCCTTGAGGTTCAGGCCAATGATCGGGTAACGGGTGTTAAATAAAAAATGAAAATTTTTTCAATACCTTTCAGTAACTCAAATAAAGAGCGTAAAATTTTCTTTCTCCAAGAAAATTGCTCTTTGGGCTCCCTAGAAACAGTAGGCGTGTTTGGTTTTGCTAGTTTGAATTTAGTCAAAGCAAAGATGGCGTCGAAACAGCACGTGCTCCGCGAACGCATTGTACGGTTCTACGAAACGCATTTCCAGCAAGGAAAAAAGTTCACGGTGGCACATTTTAAGGAAGAAAATGTACCTGTCAGTACGGTATATCGTATCCTGGCTTCCCTGAACGTAGAGCGGAAGGTCGGAAGTGGTCGTCCGGTAACGATAATGACGAAGCAGAGGAAGACATCGTTAAAGAAGCTGTTTGACAACAAGGACGCAACCAGCCTGCGTGACGCCGGTCGGAAATATGGCTACTCCCACGTGATCCATCGGACCCTCAAGATGGAAGGAATCGTCTGCAGGAAGAAGACGAGGTCGCCGGAGTACACGGAGGAGCAGATTGGAACGGTTAAATCACAGTGTCGGTGGATGACAAAAAAATACCGCGGGACGTCTTTCGTTCTGGATGACGAATGCTATTTTCCGTTGTCCAAAACGCATATTCCAGGAAATGATAATTACTACTCCAGCGACAAGTCATCCACACCGCCTGAAGTGAAATACAAGTTCAAGCAGAAGTTTGAAAAAAATGTTATGTTGTACATCGCCATTTCCGACCGGGTCTGGTAATCAACGAACAAATCTATCGAGAAGAGTGCCTCGATTAAATCCTGCTGCCGTTCCTGAACGAGCATCACGCGGATAGGAAGTACGTCTTCTGACCGGACAAGGCGTCTTCCCATTACGCCAAGAAGACGCTGGCGTATCTTGAGGAGAAAAAGATACCTTTCGTGCCGAACGATCGTAACTCAACAAACTTGCCCCAGTGCCGCCCAATAGAGGATTTCTTTGGCTCACTCAGTGCCCTAGTGTATAAAAACAATTGGAGGGCCAAGGACACGAAGCAACTGACTACAAGAATCCGGAATTGTATCCGGAAAATGGACGTAAGTGCCGTACAACGTTCTTGTGAGAGCATCGCGACAAAGTTGAGTCGAACAGCAGACCACGGGCCTTACTCAAACATTCACTGACATTTTTTTGAAGAAAATACATTATGTTATTAATAGAAAATACTGAAATCGACAAAAAAAATTTTTTTTTTTTGTATGTGATTGAAAAAATTCTCATTTTTTATTTAACACCCGTTACTTGCAAATCTTGTGATCATGGGTTTCCTCCAGATTTTGGTTCAGCAGATTGGTGACATTGACAATGGTGGTGACTTGTCGGTTTCTCTTTTTTTATCCCATCTGTTTTATTTTTATTATTAGGCTCATCTAACAATTCAGCTGCAACAGCCAAATTTATCGTGTACATTTTTTCTCATGTTGTATATTACACAGTAGTCATATAGACGTAAAACTATTTCTATCTCATCGATACACATTTTTATCTATGTCTATTGTATTAGCCATTTAGACGTAAGAGTAATCATTCCTTTTCTATCGATACACAACACATGAAGCCTAAGAATATTTCTATTGTTCGAATGTTCACAGTTGGACACAGCAGGACTGTTGATATGAGGCTCCCATTGTTGTGTTTATAAATAGCACCAATTACCGATGCAGCAGATCGATCGTATGTGGAATGAGAGGCTGGGATCACCATCACATAATGATTGTTGCGTGGACGTGGTAGCTAGAATAACACACAAAGATGGTCAGTTGAGGGCAATGGGTTATAAGCTCATGATTGTTCACTTAGTAGCGGACACGCAACCCATTAGGCTACGAAGACCCCCTCGGTTTCTCTTGTCGTAAACTATAATATCTGGAAGGTTGTGGTTGTAAATCGAGAGTGATCGACCTCTCGATTCACAGCACGATCATAGTACAACTTGAAACGGTAATTTTCCAGAATAGGTGCAGGCTAATACCGGTAGTTCGGTACGGTCTTCTAATATACCACATGAAGCTCGGTGTAGGTTATGTTGGCCAAAAATGAACAACTTCCCATATTGTGTTCTATATTCTCTTCTTGTTGATGACACATCCGGAATACATCTTCATCGTCTTGATGTCAGACGTACCGTCTACAGCTTCTGCCCCATCTCGAAGAGACTCTGTTAAGTTTGCTGGAGAACGGCTCAATTTTTTTTAAAAGACTCAAAAAGAGACACGCTAGTAAGGATTGGTATGGGTGGGCGGTAATACATTTAAGGATCGATTCCACACTCAAACTAGCGTTGGCAGAAAACATTTGATCTTCGGCAGAAAAAAATGCTTTTTCGAGTGCTGAAGGGTGAAATAAACAAATAAAAGCACAGTTTTCAAAAACTTAAACATGTTTGTATGTATGGGAGCAGACATCTCTGTCTCTCAGACTGAACGTCAGCTTGGGATTTTACACAAAAAAATATAAACGATGTCAACGGGGATCGAACCAAGGCCGGCTTTCTAGCTGTTTTACGCAACCACGCTATCCACATAACTACTGGTGCTGTTGCATAAATGTATGACAATATTACACCTCATAATATAATTAGGTTGGGAAGTATTTACTAAGAGCAAAAAGGAGAGCATAAACGTGAATCTATATCCTTCTCGATCGGGGCCATGTATTGAAAAAGTATGCGAAAAGTTTCAATCCGTGCTTATTTGCAATGTGTCTCTCGTTCCACCCGTTCATATTGATCTTATATTGCTATGCCATATATATTACACAAATTTTATACTAGTATTTGAGAGCGGTGGTTAAGTGGTGACGAAAGCATTTCAATGCATGTAATATTCCTGATGCTTTCAGACGAGATAACAGAACTATTAGCTGAATCGTTGTATTGCACATACAACGGAATCGATTCCTCTTTTTTCCTTTTTTTCATAAAAAAGAAAAAGTTGCAAACAATAGGATTTTATTTTCGTAATTATTGATATGTATTGGTTATTATATTTTTTTATATTTTTTCCTTGAAAACTGAGTTTTTCACATAACATATCCAAGAATCAAATATGTGAAGTTTAATGTTTTTAAGTTATGTTTTTTTTTCAAAATTAACATGTAAACAAATACAATCAATAACTACGAAAACTAAATCCATTTTTTCCAGTGTAATGATTTTTCCAAAAATATGGGTTTAATTTGATATGTCGATCATCTAAATCGGTCTACTAGTTCAAAAGTTATGAATTTTTTGGAATAAGTCATTGTTGGTGAAAAAGGGGAAAATTGATTATCGGACTAACTTTGAAAAAATCAAAACTCAAAAACGACAAAAATCTCGTCTAACGTTCCTAGAGGAACTTCGCCTTCTCAACGTAGTATTACTTGCGTCATTTTTTTATTAGTACTCAGTTGCTTTGCTTTGCCTCTTTGTTTTTAAGAGGCTCTAAACTTTGCAGTTCATTCGCCTCTAGCTTAGTTGAAATTTCTATGCCAAATGACACGCCTTGAATGCATTGTGAGTGGCAAGCTCTAGAATACGCGTGACCACAGTGCAAGTCGGAGAAAATTTGTTTGACGAAAAATTCTCCCGACCAGAACGGGAATCGAACCCGAACCCCCGGCATGTTAGGTGTGACGCTAACCACTCGGCTACGGGAGTACCCTGATTTTTGGATATGTTATGTAAAAAAGACCTCTGCTTTCGAGAAAAATATATAAAATATAGCGCCCTCTAGTCCAAAGCCATGAAAACAATAAAAAACTAATACAATCAATAATTACGAAAATAGAATCCAATTTTTTGCAAGTCTAATATTTTTTTAGTAAAAGACTATCTAAATAGCTTTGATATGATATGTCGATCATCTGAATCGTTCCATTAGTTAAAAAGTTATGATTTTTTGAAAAAATCCGTTTTTAGAAAAGAGGAAAAAATGATTTTTCGAATCACGCTAAAATGGAAATGGGCACCCTAATGAAAAAAACGGATCTAATATTTAACGATAAGGAACAAAACTATCACGTTTCACGAAAATCTGAGTATCACTTTATGATATGGAATGGTTGAATGGTTTTGGAAATAAATCCCAGTCGTCGATTTACTCTACAGGTAAAAAAAGAAAGCAGTGTAGATTGAAATCGCACCCGAAGACTTCTTCCAGTCAAGTACGATTTCAACCACGTTATTAGGATGCTCCATGTCGCGAAAGTTTGCAGAGTAGGATTTTATAGTCGATCTTATCGAATGCAGCATCTAGATCGGTATATCTTACGTCCAATTGCACCCTTTCCTCCTGTGCGTTGATACAGGTACTAGTGAAATCTAAAAGGTTTGTATCGACCGATCGCCGAGTTGATAAGTAATTTTTTTTTCCAAAATATATATTTTATTAAGGCACATGTGGCGTTAGCCTGACGGGGCCGGGAGTCCAATATTTTGACAATTTTTGTCTTACAACTATGTTAGTAATATGTAACCGATTACTCGCGGTTGGCTCGAGGTTAGTATTACAAGTGTTCTCATAATTGGTATGTCGCAGTCTTCGATGCTCTGTACGTGTGCCCGACACGGGATACTTCCTATTGGGATGCAGCTGACCATTAATCAGCAACGCCCCCCTAGTCTGTACCCCATATCTAGCGTGGTGCGTCTTTCTCGACTCGAGGAATCCAGGATAGAATGGTCACTAGCCGGCGCAATCATCAGCTCGTGTAGAGTTGTCATGAGCGGTACAACCTTTGGCTCTTGTTGAATGATCAGTGGACTGCACAACCTTCGGCCCGTGCATCTGTAAAGAGTGTGTGTATGTATTGCCGCGACTAAGTAAAACTTTATCGATCGGATAGGAGGGATATGAAACGGGGACACAACGAAGGAAACATCATTAAACGTTGACATCGGCGTTTCTGAGGAACAGGTATAGATGAAGCAGAAGATCAGGATCCCGGCTACCTAAGATATCCCGGACGGGGATATCCGATTGTCTGCCTTGTGCTCTCAGTGCTCTAGAGAGCTGAGAGCGAGCAGCATGGAACTGGATACACGACCAGACAACATGCTCGATGTCGTGGTAGCCATCGCCACAATCACAAAGATTGTTTGCTGCGAGCCCAATGCGATAGAGATGCGCGTTTAGGTTGTAGTGATTGGACATAAGCCGAGATATCACGCAAATGAAATCACGACCTACATTCAATCCCTTGAACCATGCACTCGTCGAGACCTTAGGGATAATCGTGTGTAACCAACGACCGAACTCATCACCACTCCACATGCGCTGCCAACTTACGAGCGTATACTGACGAGGAATGTGGAAAAATTCATTATAAGCAATTTGCCTTTCAAAAAGTGTGCCTTCTAAAGCGCCCACCTTAGCTAGCGAGTCCGCTTTCTTATTCCCCGGAATCGAGCAATGAGAGGGAACCCATGCTAAGGTAATCTTGAATAATTTTTCGACCAAAACACTCAATAGTTGTCTTATTCTTGTTAGGAAATAAGATGAGCGTTTATCAACTTTTATTGAGCGGATTGCCTCTATTGAGCTGAGACTGTCTGAAAAAATAAAATAGTGGTCGATGGGCAATGTTTCAATGATCCCTAATGCGTAATATATCGCACCCAGTTCAGCGACATACACGGAACAAGGATCTTTGAGTTTGAAAGAGGCACTGGAATTTTCATTGAAGATGCGGAAGCCAGTGGACCCGTTTATGAATGAACCGTCAGTAAAGAACATTTTATCAGATCCAACTTTCCCATATTCTGCCGAAAATATCGGCAGAATAGCATCGGAGCGTAGGTGATCTGGGATTCCATGGATTTTTTGTCGCATGGACAGATCAAAAATGACAGAGGAATTGCAGAAGTAAGGGAAGCAAACTTGGTTGGAGATTCCTGGTGAAGGGTGCACGTCGTGGGTAAGGTACTCATGGTATAAAGACATAAAACTTGACTGAGGAGTCAGTTGGAGTAGATTTTCGAAGTTATCAATCGCCAATGGATTCATGATCTTGCAACGGATGAGAAATCTGTAGGATAATTCTGTGAACCGAAGAGTAAGCGGGGGTACTCCTGCCAAAACTTCGAGACTCATCGTATGTGTCGAATGCAAACACCCCATGGCTATACGCAAGCAACGATATTGTATTCTCTCCAGCTTGAGAATATGAATTCTGGCAGCTGATCGGAAGCAAAAACTGCCATATTCTAACACTGATAATATCGTTGTTTTGTACAACTGAATGAGGTCTCCTGGATGGGCACCCCACCATGTTCCGGCAATTGTTTGGAGAAAATTGATTCTTTGCTGGCATTTCTGTTTCAAATACGCAATGTGTCTTCCCCAGGTACACTTAGAATCAAAATATACACCCAGGTATTTGAAAAACATAGAGTGTTGGATCGTTTTGCCGGATAGGTGAAGCTGGAATTGGGCGGGTTCGTGCTTCCTAGAAAAAACGACCATTTCAGTTTTCTCCGTAGAGAATTCGATACCCAGCTTGAGGGCCCACGTGAACAGATTGTTCAGGGTATCTTGCAACGACTTTTGCAGAACGGCGGGATTAGTACCCGTGATGGAAATAACTCCATCGTCTGCAAGTTGTCTCAGCGTGCAGTCTCTAGTTAGACAATCATCCAAAAACTGTACAAGAGGAGGCTTAGGCAGGAGCCTTGTGGTAGGCCCATAAAACTGTAACGAGAAGATTTCGAGCTGCCATGAGAGAAAATCATGTGTTTTTCTGACAGTAAATTGTACAGAAAATTGTTAAGAATTGGTGAAAGTCCACGATTATGAAACTTCTCTGAGAAAATTTCCATGGAAACTGAATCAAATGCCCCTTTGATATCGAGAAAAACGGAAGCCATTTGTTCTTTGCGAGCAAATGCGATTTGGAAATTGATAAGTAATGTTTCGAGCAATTCAAGATAATCTCGAACGACTTGGATACCGCCGAAAGACTGGTGATATCACGATAGTTTCTTAAGGCGCGTCCACATTATGCCGAATGATGCCGATCGGCCTGTACCAGGCGGCACATTCGGTTCGTTATGTAATGTGGACGTCCCATCGGGTGCACAAAGCCGAAGCCCCATCGGATGCACGAAGCCGTCACGAACACACGAAGCACAATGTCGTCAACGCTAATTTACTTCGTTTTGTTTTGGTTCGAGTTTCTTCGATCCGGACCCACTTGTTTCGGGTTGGGTTCGGTTTGATTCGAGTCGGTTTTCGGCTTTACCGGGCGGCCAAGGCCGATTGGCGTAATGTGGACGCGTCTTTATATCCCGCTCACAGAAAACATAAATAACTCATTCCATAATGTTGTGAATTTACCTTGCTCAAAATGCATTGAAAATAGCTGTAAAAGGTTGAACACCGACAGAACACAGTTCTTCTCGAGTTCTTCAGTTTTCTCGTTGCTGAAAGCACCATAACTGGAGTTTCTGTGAATATGGACAGATCCAAGAAGTCAGCCGGAGTACCAAATGCAGCAGATGTCGCATCAACATCACAAGTTGTTCTTTGTTCGAAGACTGACGTAAAATGTGTCGCAAACATTTCACACGCATCTTCAGGGGATGCTGACTCTCGTCAAGAATCACGTTGGACGGAATACTTGAGTTTTTCCTTTTACTGTTGATGGTGCCATCAACATCAAGCTCGCAATCAGAAACATCCAGGAATGAAGTGCGCTACACATATACCGTCGTCGTTTCCACACCGACAGACATTGATTTGAACAAGATTTATTCTGTGGAGACATCTAGCGAGTAGTGGTTGGACATAAGTTTACTCATTACACGAATGAAGTCACGACTTGCGTCCAAACCTTGCCCCAGTATTCTCAACTTATTTTTGTATTCGTTGCTATTCTCTATTGAAAAATAAAATATTCTTACGATGGAGTACATCGCATAGGTGAATCAAACATCTCTTGTAAAGAGTTTAGGCCTTGTTCTCACTGCAGCGGAGCGTCAGCGTGGCTTGGTCGGGGCGTGTGACGCTTACGATTAATCGTGTGTGTTCTTACCGATGTATGAACACACCAGGCTGACGTGCCGTTTGGCGTGCAACCGAAAAAACTTCACGCCGGCGATATTTGCACTTCTCCGCTTCTCTCTTGCATATGTTTGTTTTTTTGGTTTTATTTTTTACTCCGAGTTTTTAGCCGGATACGTCCAACAATGTTTGAATATTTAAAAATAAACCAATTTTCCATCTTCCATTCAAAAACACACATTGACAATTTTCATAAAACACGCTGAAGACACGCCGCTGGCACGGTGCAATGTGAGTGAATTAAAATATCGTGGCGAGAAGTGAACACGCCCTCACGCCACGTTGACGCCCCGCTGCAATGAGAACAAGGCCTTATAGTTGTTTTAGTCATGGCCTAACATTGCCCATCATATCAATATTGTTTTTGACATTTTATATAGTACTAGTTGATCCGGCGAACATCGTCCCGGCCAAAATTATTTTTTTATATGAATTCTTTCGAACATTCACGTTTTCTTACTAAGCGAACGTTTGTGGATTCAATCGCAGAACTCGCCATTGATTGATCTTCTAATTAACCCTTTACAATTCTCTTTCATTATAATATTCCTATTATTTCTACCAAAACTCGTAATTATAATATAAATTTCTTTTCAGATACAATTTTAGCTCAAGATTATTGATTGATTTACTTGCAAATAACACGTTTCATAGTTACATGAAACAGTTGTAAAATAAATTTTCATTCAGGATTTTTATTTTCGGAGCGCGTTATTCCACCTGAAAATCTGTTGTAATTTTCGCTTCACATCAACGGAACACGAAGCTTAATTCCGTAAACGTGAAATCCAACTGGGCTAACACCGATGTCATTGTAAAACACATGGAAATCGATTTTTTTTCGAGATTTCTCTCAAAGCTCTTCTAAAATTTCAACCATAACATAAGATTGATCTACGGGCAGAAACGAATGCAACAAAATAAAGACGGCTTAAATCGAACATATGGAATTTTTTTTTCGGCTTTCCTTCAGAGTTTTCCAAAAAAAATCAATTTTTTCTCTCCACTATATTGATCTATGGGGATATACGAATTCAACAAAATAGAGACGACTCAAATCGGTCCATTCCTTCCTCGGGTTTTCCGCTTACCAACACATTTTCCATTTTTTTATATAGATTGAATCACCGAAAATGCACAATGGATGTGTTTTAACACGTTAATACTCGGGTTTATTCCATCATGTGTATTTGCACAATACCAGTGTTGGTCACCACTCTCAAAGATATTTATTTTAAAAAAGGAAATAGGCAAAAATAAGACTAGAAAGTAGTCGCATATAGTAAAACATCCGAAAACAAAACACATTCTTTTTTATTTCATTATTTTGTAACCGTCAATCCCAGTGATTAACGTTTTTCTAACGAAAAGCTCAATGTCAGCGGAGTTCTATGTGTTAATAATCCTTAACATTAAATCAATAGTGTTGAAAGTCGCTATAATACAGATAAAAAAAAATAATTTGTTTGATGAAAGAAAGTCGGAATGCGTATTATTCGGCGTCTAAATCTCAACCGAATATTAATGGGAACTACGTTCCTATCTATGTTACTGCGCGGAAGTGTATATAACTCTTTTGATTGTGTGGAACATGTTACGTAGAGTATTTGCGGGGAATTTTACTCTATTCTAAACTAATCTGCAAGACACAACGTTCACGAAGCAAACACGAAGAGGTTGGTTTAGACTCTGAAAAACTCTGATTTCAACAATGAAGATTATGATTATGACACTTTGTTCAATAACTTCTTCTAATAACTAACTTTTTACTAATCTAATAACTAATACTTCAAAAAAATCAGCAACGATGTAAAATTTCTACCATCATCCAAAATTTAATTCTCCCCCACCCTGAGAGGCATATTGAAGAAGATGGCGCACTTCAGCATGCGGCACGCCACTTATAAGCACACACCATTCGGAGCAGTTTATTCCGTTGCTGTCAGGGTGAAAAATTGGAATTACATGTCGACACCCTCCGGCCAATTCAATCTGTCATAACCTGCCAATCCCATCAATTTGCGTGATGTAGTGAATCAAAATCACATTTCCTTTATCAAATTCTCCTTCCATTGAGCAAACAGGAAAATAATCTAAATTGTATAACGAAATAACAGCGTTATGGTTGGAGATGATTCTTATTCGGTCAGAATTTAATTACATTGCTGTTGACGAGGAAACAAATAATTACATTGCTACCGCAAGCGCCATGCCCGGTTCAATTCGGCAGCTGCTTCGTCTGTTTGAATGATGTAGTGTTTCGATGTTTGATTTCTATATGGATGATGGCGGGACCATTATATAGAATCGTTTTTGTGTAACTCTGATTAGATCTAGCTTCATGTTTTGTCATTGAAAACAATAATCAATGCGAAGTGAAGGAATTAGTAGATCTGCCGGTAACTCCTGTTCGTTTTTAGAACTTTTTTTTAAATAATATGTTTAACATCCTCATTTATGATGTTTTCTTCGATTTTGATTTTTATCTGTAACCATTTTTTAAGTGCCGAAACAAATGAGAATGTGAGGATGCCAAATTCGACAAAATTTCCACGGGTTTCGGATGAGTCCCCAAAAATGAGACCCTTTTTTTCTTGATTTTTAATATTGTTTGTAAACATTCAAAATCCTTGTCCGAAAAAATCTTTCTTGAGAATGGATAGCAATCTGTCATTTTGAATTAAGTTAGGTTATTACTCAGATTGAAAGAAGCATTATAAGCCGATGCAACTATACCTGAAAGGTCGATCGTGTATAGAAATAGTTTTTCCAGGATGGTTGAGTAGCCAATCGTTCTGGGAAACTGAGAGCTTTTGCTTGAAAGGGCCCATAACTGAAACATCCAGCGGTTGTCAGCGATTTGTGACATTAGGTGGAAAAGATACATGAATTGTACAATTTTCTCGGCAATATTTGATTGTTTCCAAAGTGCAATGACTTTTCGATTGATTTTTGACGTAGGACTACGTCTTTCATTTCTATACCGGGGTGTAAAATCAAAGTTTCGAAAACGAAAGCGTTACGCCGGAGACCGAGATTTTGAGTGTTAATAACTCCTAAACAACTGAACGAAATGGTATGATAAACACTTCATTCGAAAGATAAAATGTCTACGCGTTCTATACTTGTTACTTTCTGATCCAAAAACTTGTTTCAATAGTCTTAAATTTGCTTTCAAAATAGGCTATTGAAATCACCAATCGGTATATAAGCGAGCGCCGCTCGGAAATCCACTCAGTTCTAATTGAACAGCGATTGGAGCATGTTGTCGCTGTTGTGGTGAAGCTCTTCATTTATCATGAAAGCGCGGATGAACGGTGTCACCAAGAGCCTGTTTGTGCACCTTAGGCCATAAGGGAATCCATCAGGAGGAGAGTGATGCTACAAACGGTTCCCCGGGAAGATCTCGAAGCAGCCGCTACACACACACACACATACACGCACGGAATTCTTTCCGTTTGGATCGAGAAAGATCCGGAAAATAATCTGCCAGTTCCTCTAGGAATTTAAAAATACCTTCATGTGAAAGAGTTTATTTGAATGTTTTCTATCCATGTAACACTGTGACCAAATATGTTTCAATCAAGTGCTATTAACAGATGGTTATCGAGTTAGCATTAACCACTGGTGGGCTTCCAGTATCGAGGAAAATGTGGAAATATCTAATCGTTACTGAAAATAATCTGCCAGTTCCTCTGGGAATTTAAAATTACATTCATATAAAAGAGTTTATTTTAATGTTTTCTATCCATGTAACACTGTGACCAAATACATTAGGTTTTGTGATTTTTCAATCAATCGCAATCAACAGGATAGCTTCTGAAGATTATTCTTCCCCATCAGTAGGATATTTCCGTATCCAATATTGGATGCATAAAACCTTGTGCCTCCAACGTAACGCTCTCGTTTTCGAAGTTCTCCAAATATTCATTCATTCAGAATGAATTCAGATTCAACTTCATACAAATGATCTCTAAATCAACGATAGTCCTACGTCACCCTTGCGGTTATACCATAGATATAACCCACTTCCTGTTTTTTAAATTGATTCGTTTACGTTGCTTTTTGCTACCTTTTTCAAATGTTCCAGAACATTGAGAAACAGTTTTCCCGTTATGCAACCTTTAGTTGGGAAATTAGCAAAGACAATGGACCCAGTTGGACCACCTGTGAGTTAGAATTATGAAAACGTTCTATTCGAAACTAGTTCGGTAGCTCTTTCCATCTCATCTTCGTTGATGCTGGTTCTATCGGTTTTCTTTTTGTAGTTTCGAACCATCATTAGGTCTGAGAATCAGACTAAATTGATGTTTGTTAGTGAACAACAATCAGACACAAATTTTATGAGGTATTAATGTGCCCCGTGAACGATGTCCGAATGTGCCTCACCACCATCCGAAGACAAATCATAATTTTATCTATTTATTAGACCTTTATTTCCCCGTTGTATGCACGTTTTTTTCATTTCATATTAATCACTAATTGAGGTGGTGTACTTAAATTTCTAAATCGTTCACAAAGGAATTAGGTAAATAATTATAACTTCAAGCTCAAAAGGTTCGAAAAGTGTATGAAAAAGGGCACTGTGTTGTTTTCGTAAGTAATAAACGACCAGGAGATGTCAAACCATATGAGGGCTGTTAACTTACTTATATTTTTAATTTGGTTGAAAATTGTACCACTTAATTTTTACAAGCGTTGTCCGAAACTGCCCCCTTTCCCCTATGATGCGCGGTGCGGAAAGCGAACGCGAATTTCACATAAAATTAAAATTTATTTCCTCAAAAAAACAAACAATTTACACATAGTATTCGTGCATAATTTTCGTGCTAAAATTCCGTTTGTCATGTTTGCGTTTCTTTTTAGTTTTTTATTGCGTTATATTGCGATTCTCGTTATTTGTGAAGACCTTGTCACTGTATTCCGCGGAGAATTAGATAATTTAGGGAGGAGGACCGAATCATGATATACAGTAGAACTCCGCTGTATACTATAACTCGGTCATCCAAATTATTCCCATCGTTTCTTCTTCAATCCCGATATCCAAATATAGTGGTTTGTTGAGCTGAATAAATGAATGAAACTATATTACAGTAGAACCCTGATTAGAAGCAACTTCTATATTAATTTTTTATAGCTTTCCGAAATTTGTCAGTAAGTGGTATGACTCTCGTATTTGCGGACCTATAGTATATACGACCTTACAGATGGATAGTTGAATGATTTCGGTATCAATAAAACATAGTTTTTATGCTGAAATATATTTTCAATTCAAATGCAACTACTACACACAATCACAGTCCTATGTCAAGATCCCGTCCGTGCCCCTAGGCTCAGACCCATCAACTTTTTTCGCTTATAGTGCTTGTAGCTTGTAGTAAAAATGATGTTTCTTCGCAAATCCTACAGTGTTTTAGACCTGAGATCGATATTGAAATGGGTTCTGCTAAGGCTTCGTGCCCAAATTACGTAACGCTAAAACTCCGGATTTTGGACCTCCTCCCCCCCTACGTAACGCAATTTCTTATCTCTAATACACAGAAAGTAACGCAATCTCAAACCAAAGTTCAGTTCAGATGTTCAATAAATGAAAAATGTTTAATTAGATTAAACAGACTGTTTTAAAGGAGTGGGATAAAAAATGTTTTGACGTAGGACTACGTCTTTCATTTCTATACCGGGGTGTAAAATTAAGTTTCGAAAACGAAAGCGTTACGCTGGAGACCGAGATTTTGAGCGTTAATAGCTCCTATACAACTGAACGAAATGGTATGATAAACACTTCATTCGAAAGATAAAATGTCTACGCGTTATATACTTGTTACTTCTTGATCCAAAAACTTGTTTCAATAGCCTTAAAATTGTTTTCATAACAGGCTATTGAAATCACCAATCGGTATATAAGCGAGCGTCGCTCGGAAATCCACTCAGTTATAATTGAACAGCGATTGGAGCATGTTGTCACTGTTGTGGTGAAGTTCATCATGAAAGCGCTGATGAACGATGTCACCAAGAGACTGTTTGTGCACCCTAGATCAGAATGGAAAAGCGAAGCAAGAAAGTACCAGCATCGAAAAACGGTTCCGCTTGAGGCATCGGAGTCCCTCAAATATTAATTTATTCATTCATTCGGAATGGATTCACATTCAACTTCAAACAAATGATCACTAAATCAACGATAGTCCTACGTCAACCTTGCGGTTATACCACATAACCCACTTCCTGTTTTTTTAATTAAATGTGGTTGAAAACCTTTAGTTTTAAATATTACCACAGCTGTTCGTAAAAAGCATACGATAAATTTGAGATGGTTACTACGCTCTGTGAGTCATGATGAATGTTGCCTGAAAATGTTGAGAATGGATTTGTCTCGGTTATACGGAGATGTCATTCCCGCCGCATGTAGAAGTGTTTGGTAGATGAATTAGTTGTACGCTCGTCAAGTTATGAGTTATTTCAGCGGTTCGATTTGTTCCCAAAGAGTCCTCACGGTAACCTTCTCAATTTGCCTGGCCGGTGAGTGGTGGCCGGGCCCGTGCCGCGGGGTTTAGCTTCTGATTTGTATGTGTGGGGCTGCTTCGCTTTTTTCTTGTTCTTAAACGCGTGAGTGGCCTCATGCATGCAGATTAATTTTCGCGTTGCGTAGTATGGGCGCATGCGGCGTTCTTCGGTTCAACGGGTGCAACGGGAATGAATCGATTTTGCGGCTCACGTATCTAACATGAAGGATACGCTATCGTTTGTGACTTTCGTTTTTCCATAGACTCTAACATTTCTTTTTACATTTCTCTCCTGTTCTCTCCCGGTTTTCCTTTTCTATTGTGGAAAGGGAATACTAAGTTTGTCAGCAGTTGACACAAAGCTATGGAACAGATAATTTGATTCAACGAAATTCCAACGAAATAAACCACTGGATTTTCCAATGTCGTTTATCCTGAAATTTACAATTAATGGTTCAATATGGTTCAATTTAACAGAATATATCGCCGGTTCAATTAGTTTTGGAGAAGTTCTCTCGGTTGCCCTCTCGGGTTTTCCCGCGGATGGTCCTCCGTCTTCGCGATTAGATTCCCAATCGCGACGGCGGAGAGATAAATTTGCGGTGGCCTGGGGGGGTGACCAGGAGGGCTCCTCTGGGGCCAATCGGACCGCCCAAAAAGCATGCGCATGGCGAATAACGGAATATATCACCGGAACGATTGTTTCTGGGTGGTTTACCGGTCGATTGTCTTTAGAGGAGTCTTCTTGGTTACCTTCTCAGGTTTCCCACAATTGATTCTCCGCCGACACGACTGAATTTCGATAAGCCGATATAGCCGGTTCAATTAATTTCACAGGTTTTCCTTTTCAGGTTACCTAAATATACCCTCTGGCACGTGTTGTAACGAGGGTTGCCAACCATTATATTATATACATAATAAACATAAAATGATAGAACATTATACAAGTGCGGACTGTAGAGCTTTTTTATGTAGGCTATTATGATAATTCTGATTTTCAACCAGGAAAACATCGTATATTTATTACGAATAATTTTCATTCTAATGAAGTAAAGAGTACCTTCTAAACTCGAGTTTACCACGCGCAATCGGTTTTCCACCTTACTAAGCATAGAGCTAAGAAAATCTACAGTCTACCCAAGCTCAAGATCAAGCTCCAACACAAGTAACGAAACTCAACTTTTTTCCTGTTATTAATTGAAAGTAAGCAACTGAATACAATTGATGAAGGTATAAAGAGCTATAAAATAACCTAATAAACGTATTAATCGATTGTGTTTTCATTAGGAACATACCATAACTACATGCTCGAGACAAACATATTTTTTACATTTCATACAGTTGTAGCGTGTTTTTCGGTATTTTCTTGAAGAGAAAAATCTATAATGATCTAGCCTTCTATCTAGTTACCAGATGATAAAGGTTCTGGAATTTCAAGTTTTCATATTTCTAATATTCGTTGTCTCTGTGTTCTTGGTAAACTAAAAATTAATGTCATTCTTCCGCAAGTGCAATGCATTCACAAGTGTGTGTGATTTTGACGTGGAAGACTGATATCGCTCTAGTCGGCCAGTAATTAAATAATTCGATGATTTTTTGCAGCTGTTCGAGCAAGGGTGGCATGCAAGCTGTCAGGAGAAAATCAATGCACTATGAAGCAACCATGTGACAGTTTGGAATCATTTGACCTTTGGCTGCACAATGAAACTTTGGCTCCTACATGAATTAACGCAAAAAAAATCGAAAGGTTGTATCCGAGACACGACCGCTTAGGCCGTAGGACTACGCAATCTTTTTGTTTTTGACGTAGGATTACGTCTTTCGGGAACATATTGGGGTACAAGTTGAAAATCGAAAATCGAGCACATCGTGAAAATTGTCCAATTTTTAACACTTATTGCTCAGACATTTCATGATGGATCGATGAAATTTTTGCGTCAATCGTTTTCGACACTCCATAACAAATTTTAATATTGAAGAAAATACTATATGTCATGAAACTAACTATCGAACAATTGAAAAATCTCAACCCCTATCCTAATGAAAATACCCACTTCTGATTGGTCGAAATTGACGACACATGCGGCGGGTCCCTAACAGAGACAAGAAAACCAAACTACCTGGCGGAAATCGGCATTGCATATACATGAAAGTAGGGAGAACTTTTGTTCCTACCGAAATGTGTTCCCTAACAGAGACATCAAAACCATGGTTCCCGGGGGAAATCGGCATTGCAAATATATGCAAGTCGGGGGCATTTTTATATTGCGAGTATGGTGAGTGATACGATTAATTCTAGCAAATAAAAATTGAATTGGAACTTTAATGTTGGTTGCTTCGTGAAATTTTATATCAATGACCGATCGTGTATTGTGAAAAATTCAGCACAAGTGTAAGTGTAAAATTGTATATGATAGCAGTTGTGTTAGAAATGACTTGATATATGAAACGATTTATTCCAATTTTCATAAATAAAAACCAAGGTGTGTTCCCGCTCGAGAACGGGTCATTTGGTTTAAGCTGTCTGTTTTGTTGGGTTCATTTTCACCCAAGGAAAGTTTATACGGCGAGAAAAATTGGGAAAGTGAAGAAATATTAGAAACAGTGATTTGCCATGCATCCATTAGTTGTTGTTAGTCCAATTAAAATTCGCATTGGGTTGAATAAACACTCAGAAAGTAAAAGTTATAAAAGAAAATTACCTTTTCCATTTCAAATATTTTTTCTCTACACTAAAGTAACATGTTTTTACTGATGAGAAAAATTGATAATTGTGTTCGGTATTGGTATTTATCTTAAATTAGAGTTTGAGTGAGTTTTTTTTCTTTATTTCATCCATACATAACACAGGAGGCATCTCGTCTAGGATCACAGAGGGCGGTTTTCATCATATCTCGTTGCACTTCGGTATCTTTTATCTGATACGCACCATCTAACGACTGTTTACCATCCTTCTGTCATCATCACTCGGTAAACATTTGTGCAGTGAACAAACAATACCCAACAACCAAACAAAACGGCCCTTTTCAGGGCCACCAAATCATTATCAAAGAGTTTATCGATGTAATTCGTCAAACATATCCAAAATCAACAGATAGTCTAACGGAATCCTACGTCAACTATGCGGTCGTGTCTCGGACACAACCCTCCTGTGACTTTTTTTTTAATTTATTGGTTTATCATTTCGGATATTATTTGCGAATACGTCGAAATTTCATAAATAACTCTTTAGTAAAAAGTTCCGGTGAAAAGGTTTAATGGCTTGCGTAGTTTTGTAGAATCATTTCGAGAAGCAACGATTCTTTTTTGCGTTTGCGCGAAAAGTTGGTCATATATCGCAATTTGTTTCTTCATATCAGTCATTTTCCGTGCATCGCCATTCAACAAGCATCAAACACGCGTCTAACTGATGCACACAGTTGCAACGATAAAAATGAAACATCGCGAGAATGACCGTTTATGGAAAATCGTTTCTCGACTCTCGGTGAAAACCGTCAACGAAGCTAGGATCTTGTTGCATCAGAATAAAGCCGATGCACACGAGAGCAAATGCGAATGACAACTAAAAGTATCGATGGTGTACCATTCACATGTACAGGAATGGAAAAGTTCTAAGTTTCGCGCAACGAAAACAAGATCCTGAGAATTTTCTTCAGAGGAGATGCAATACTTATACCGTTCTGAATCATTTGTTCTAATATCTTCAAATGCTTAATGCACTGATGATATAACTATAAAATTAATATCACAATTGCTTCTTTAAAGTAATCACTTGGTTTCACTATCATTTCATATGAGAATTACATTTAAATCATAACATAATCGGTAAAAATCTGACAACACATTAAGGTTTGTGTTTGACGTTTGCTTAGCGTGAGCATGTAGAATTTACCCGTTCATAAATGTTTAAATTTCTCCCGTGTTTCATCAGTTCTCATCATCGTTAACAGTTTACTGTTTTTTTGTTTGTAAGTGTTTCGCAGTTGACTATAAAATTCAATCAAGTGTAATGTAATTTTCGTCCAATAAATTACAAAATAAAGTGTCCGATATTTGAATTCAATCTGTCCGAAATTTGATTTAGTGTCCGAAGTTTGATTCTTATTCGCTTCATTTGAAAAGCATTTTATTCGATGATTTTTTTATGTTTTCAGTCAAATGCCAAAGTAGAAAGCTTAAAGGCATATTGAACTAAGTTTTTAAAAATATCAACCAAATAATACCTATGCATAAAGTTTAGATCTGTTTTCTGCATCATATGCCTTAAGCGTCCGAAATATGATTCAGAACGGTACGCTAGCGACAGCTTACTTACAATGCAAGGGTGGATTTTACTTCGCAAGTATTATCGTTTCACTATCCCCCTTCGTTGGTTCTATTCTAGCGGCTGCATAAGTTGCCCGTTGTTTTACAGCTCTATTCGGGAAAGCACACCAATGGACAGAACAAATGTATGGAGAAATTGGAATGCTTCCAATTTTCATCAATTTAAACCATATACAGACTATGGGATTGTAATATACAGCATATCAAAAAAATCTTAGAAAATTTCCGATTCGATTGGTATGCAAATCATAAAAATCTGTTCACAGCAAAAATAGTTATCAGCGTTAACTTTATTTCATAAAACGTGACCTGTTTTCTGATTTGACACCCTTAATGTAAGACGTAGTCCTACGTCAAAACCTGATGGCCCATTTCTAAGCAAATAATCACAAGCATTGGAAAATGGGTAGAATACAGGAATATCGTTCGCAAAAGATTATAGGGTAAGCTCAGCGAACCACCACAAACAACTTCAAAGTATGGATTGGCAACAAAAAGGTGATGATGTGTGTATAGTAGATTTGAAAGTTACATTATGTGGTGTCTCCAAATGGCCTCACGAATGAACCAGAATACTACTAGTTTGCATGAAGCGTTCAAAAACGACACGGAAAAATCCGGACAAATTTGTTTTTAATGCTATTCGCATCATTTTCGGGTATCTTTTTTTTCCTAAATTTCTCTAAATCATGTTAAGAGTGTATAGTACCACAGTAGGTATTGGTTGTTAGGAAAATTTCCTTTGTTTACATCATACGGTATGATTCATACCGAAATTCGATGTGATTCTCCACGCTCAAAACGGAATTCCCTGTCTCGAGAGTCAGCAAAACTTTTATTTAGTACATTTCTACCTGGAAATTTTTGACAAAATTTCTGGGCAGGTTTTTTTACATTGGCCGACTGGAAGAGTGCCCCAAAAAATGTATCTTGTCTGGCTTGCAATTTGCAGTTGTGAACTGAAAAGCAGAACTTTCGTTTCGTCTGTTATCCCACTTTGTATTCCTTGATTTCTCGAATTATTCTCAATTAAAAATAAATGCAAAATAGGAAGATGTCATTGACAATTTTCTCACATTTAAAACTTGTATAAGTAACTGATGGGAACAACTCTGCATCAAACATCTTTTAACGGACATGTTTAACACGTTCGTCGCCCCGTGACCCAGATATGGATGACACTTTCCTCGTTCGAATCGAATATGATTTTTAAACCGAATTTGATCGACTCGGCCCCAAAATACAAACCTTAAGATGTGAAGAAAAAACATAAAATGAAAACCATAAGAATATAATGTTTCTTCTATACTTTTTATCAATTTACATTAGGAATCGTTTGTACTTCTGTTCCATAGGAAATCCATATTATATGATATTGGCATGTGTTATTGTTGTCAGTTCGTCTTCGGAAAGTTGTATACAAACAAAGTTTGACCTTCATTAAATAATTTATTCGCAAGTTGGATCCAGCAAGAAACTCAGCCGGGTCGTGTTGGGCGTTGAACGTGTTAAAAATGGCCAGTGTTGGCGAAATTTTAACATTCGACCTTATTAGGATCCTACAGGATATTGAGACATTTTATCTAGCATTGAAATCTTTCGTTTTCTTGTCAATTGTTAAATCATTAGTGAGACGATAATAATTCCACAGCAGTATTGGTACCCATTACTTATCAAGAAATATATGTTTTCATTCAGATCGAGCATACATTTCGCTCAGTACTTCAATCGTTATTTTTTAGTCGAGACAATCCACAAAAAGCGTTTCTTAAGATAGACATAATCTTTTGTGTAATATGTTAAACGATAAGCCAACCAATGACACAAATGGCAATGGCAAAGAACATTCATACCATTTGTGTATGTTTCCCAATTTGTTGCAACGTAATAATACTTCAGTCAATGACCAACAGGAGTTCACATTTAAGCTTTACAAATCTGAAAAAGTTTAGAAGTGTGCAATTCAAAACAGCAAAATGTCGCATCGACATTCAAATAAAAGCTGTTTTCCACGTAGCGGCTAGACACTCCACTCTGCCATCTATATGTGAAACGCGGAAACGCCACGTTACAGCTACATACGACGTAACCGGGGTATGAATCAGGAGCATCGGTAAGTCGTGCTACATTCAATGCTCTTCATGTAGTGCTGTTTTCACTGTTCAACAGTGATCAATAAGAAAAATTATGTTGGAATCAAATTGAATCCTTTCAATCGTTAATGATGAATGCATAAAAATACGGGTTACGCGTTTGCTTGAGGGGCGGACTTATTTCTAGTATAATAAATTGTTGACTTTTTCTTCTCGAGGGATAACCGTGTAAGGGGTAGAATACTTTCAAACAAACAGGCCTATAGAATCACACCGAAATCAGTTAAAGTGGGGTGAAAAGCCAGCCATAGTTGAATGTTTAGTAAAAATGGCTGATAATGTAAGAATGGCCATAAGGTTATGAATAGAAATAGACGTAATAAACAATTCTGAATCAATCATGCGAAAAATCATGTATTAGATTCAGTATCGATGATTGTGGATAGGAAAATTCAAAATCTACTTATAAATGGTAAGTAGATTTTGAATTTTCCTATCCACAATCATCGATACTGAATCTAATGATTGATGATTGCAATCAAAAAACTTTCATTCAATTTGTTCAATCGCCGTCGGCCGTCGGAAGTTCCCGTAGTTTCTTCCGTGGTTAGTGGCACATAAATCATAGCGATTTTCGTCAAATAAATTTCTACCGACATCCACTGTGATCACGCATATTCTTACACCTGCAACTCAGAATTGCAGAATACGACATGTGCTATTCGGCACTGGAATCACATCCAAGTACCAATAAAAATGACACAAGTAATACCACGATGAAGAAGTAGAATTGCCGTCGGCACATTTTCTCATTCAAGCACTTACTATTTTATTTCCAAACAGAATGAAGGTTCGTGTTCCTATTTATCTTGTTTATCACCTTTACCTATCAGCCATCCCACACTAATGAACCAGTGGTTCGTTTCAGATGATCGACATATCCAAAAAGTTAGTCTTCTTTAAAAAAATAAACTTGCGAAATAATTGGATTTGGTTTACATAATTATTTATTGTATTTGTTTTTATAGTTTACATGGTTTCGGGACCAAGGGCGCTATGTTTTTTTTTATTTTTTCTTGAAAGTTGATAAAACAGAACATATCAAAGAACAAAAATTGTTTTTGAGATTCGATTTATCAAAGTTAACCGATGGCTCGAAAAATCAATTCGAAGTTAAGTTAATACAATTTAAAAATGGAACTGAAGACGACATCGAAGCATTCCAAAACGAAATACATGTATTCCAAACTTGATGTGATGAAAATCCACTAAAACTGAATGTAAAAAAATGTAGCTCTATAACATTTAGCAAAAAATAATCATGTACCAAATATGGTAATAAGTCTTGGAAATCAAAGTGTGGAAAAATGTTAAAATAATAAGTGATCTAGTCATTCTGTGTCATTCTGGACTGTAAACTCACGTTCATAAAACACTACAACTCTGTTATAAATATGGCAAATAGTGTGTGAAGTTTTGTCAAACGCTTCTCACATAATTTCCAGGACCCGTACACAAAAAGGCTATTATATATTACATGTGTTGGACCTACTCTGGAATACTGTAACATCGTTTGGAACCCGTATATGGTCGTACATGAAGAGCACATTGAATCAGTCCAAAAACTTCTTTTGTATTTACTTCTTTTGTATTTACATGTACATCCAGCTGAATTACTAGAAGAAGTAATTTATATGTACCTGGGCGTCAACTAAAATCACGCAATTTGTTTCTAACGAAAAAATTCCGAACAAAGTATGCAAACAACGCTCCTATCAACCGTATGATGCGTATATACAATCAACACTGCGAAATAATTGACACAGCAATGAATAAAAAACAGCTAAAAACAAACTTATACCGTAGAAATAATATTGAACCTAAGAAAAGATTGTAACATCAATATAAGTATGTAGTCTACATTTGTTTGAATATATATATATATATATATATATATATATATATATATATATATATATATATATATATATATATATATATATATATATATATACATACGAGGGTCGTTCAAAAAATAATTTTCAGTGCCTCAGAAATCGCGGAAAAAAAGGTAGGACAAAAAACAAGGTGATTTTCGTAATCTACGTTTTATTTTCTATTTTTCTACATAATCACCGTAACGTTCGAGACATTTTTCATAGCGTGGCACGAGTTTTTCTATTCCGAGCGCGAAGTGCGTAGCGTCCAGCTTTTTGAAGTACGATGTAACTACAACACGAATTTCTTCAGTGTTATCGAATCGTTGACCGCCGAATGTCTGGGTTTATTTTTCCGCGATTTCTGAGGCACTGAAACTTATTTTTTGAACGACCCTCGTATATATCTATAAAAATCTCTTGTCTCGGTGTTTGTAGTCGAACTTCTCCGAAACGGCTCGACTAATTTTGATCAAACTATACACAAAAAATATGGTAGACATGAGAATAAGTTGTAAAGTGTATATCAAACCGCTACGATACCGATTAACGTATATTTAATACCGATTCGAGTGGCCCTATGCAGAAAAAAATCAATTATAAGCAAATACCCCATTTCCAAATTCCAAGTCCCATCTCGTCCCTTTTTCCCATCCAAGCCGCTCTTTTTTTTCGAAATGAGTTTACTACCAACGCCTTACGATGATTCCGAAACCAACCTTTGAAAGAGTAGCATCGCTACTCAATCCATTTGGTTATTTAGATTATTTCCACAATTGTTTTTGATTCCATTTCCGAAAGTTTAGCATGCTACATCGCGTGAATAAATCCAGTTTATGTTAAGAAGTTTCCAAAGTGTTTTAATTTTTGGGTTATCGGCGTTGAGGCCTCCTTAAGCCAAAGGATACGTGATTTCCTTCAGTGGTGTGATCCACCAATTATCATGGCTTCAAAAAATTTATCTTTTTACAAATTTTCACCCTCTTACCCACATCCTCTGCTTCTCAATTGCGATTTCAGTAGTTTTAACAAAAACAATATTAAATGTTCAATTAATTTAACCATCGTTCTTTTTTCAAACAAATCGAATTTATTTATGTTGTGCGCAAGTAGCCCGAATTTGCCTAAAGCCAGACACATCACCGGTGAGCTGAGAGCAATATTGAATGAGCACAATGAATTATTGAAATTCATTAAATCACATATGCTCGGATCGCAAAATGACAATCACGATTTTTTCATCAATCCTGATAAAACGCCAGCTGAAGAGTACGTGAGTAGATTCAATGCGTATGTTGTTGAAGACGTTGTTGGAATCATGAAAGGCGACTGCACAGCGATGTGAGAAATTGTGATTCGAGGAAGGAACAATAATCTAGAATTCATCGTCTACACACACCGTTCATACGACGCAATCCATCTTCTTCTTCAATGGTCCTAACGTTCGCTTTCTCCACGTAGTATTATTTGCGTCATTTGTATTATTACTCAATTGATTATCTACGCACCCGTATTCTGAAATCCGATCGAATCGAAATTACCCAAAAAAATTTGCATTCTGTAATCCGTTGGACTTAAGTCCGATCGAGTTGTGCGAATGTGGCAGCCTTGCCACGCTTTCAAAACAAAAAGTATAAATAGAAATAAGTTCTCCCGTATTAAATATGTATTCTATGCTGCAGAGCAACATATTCTGTTATGGATAAAGTTTTGACGAAAGTGCAAAGAAATTTTAAGAAAAATAGTTAAGTTAGGGTCAGGACTATGTCTTCTAAGCATTTGAATGCTTGGAATAATTTTTGCGCAACTCGATTGGACTTGAGTCGAATTGATTACAGAATGCGAAATTGTGATCCGTTCGATCAATAATTCAAGATAAAAATATGTTCGTAAAATATTTCAAAAGCTGAAAATTTAAGCGTTAAAAAAAACAGGATGTTTCGAAAGCTTGTTTGCTACTTTCAAAATTAGTAAACAATATCTTCATGGTACAAATTTGATTTTGAATCACTGTATAACTGAAAGAGTATCAAATTACCTCGTTTACCTGAGCCGATTGGAAATGAAACTCAAGACCTTTATACACATCATCTGTAGATAGATTACGGTTTACTAATGCGACCGTTCTCGTGTTCAGCAGCCTGATCCTAGTAAACACTTCAAACATTTAATACGATCATCGGGCACAACCCAGAAAATATCGTTTAAACTATCTATTGTGCAGCTCAATTCATGAGTTATCGAGCTTTCCTCAGCTACATTTTTTGATTGATTTAATAGCTGAGAACCGGAGGGCCAGCCTTTAGTTAAGGTTAGATTCAGTAAGAATCCGAAATCACGGTTCATTTTATAGCAGCGAACATCATATCATCATCAGTGGAGATCGAATAACTTCGTCTCGAATGCTTTTGTTTCCATTGAATTTGTCCGAACGTGGTGGATGATGTGTTATTTCAAAAAATTTGTTTCATAATTTCCGCCTTTGCGACTACGCAGCTGTATATTCATTGAGTAGTATTGTTTTTTATTCATTGCCAAATTGGACTTTTTTCGTCTCTCATATTTTTGAAAGTTTTTTTTGGGAGTTAACCGTCAATCAACGATATAAAATACTATCAATCAATTGTGTGTCATTTTACCAGGTAATCTTCAATTTACAAGCGCATCTAAAAAAACATGACCATCGAATAGTTGCGAATAGTTGGATCACATATCGCTACAATATCAGGAAAGTGAACTAACCTCTTATTCTTTGCTAAATGCAAACGCGACCGATTTTTGGTACTCAATTTTCCCGGCAAAATGGTAATGTAATCTGCACTGAGATATAATCGTGGCCTCAACTACATGGCGCACATTGATTATTCAATCACTCAAAATGCGTTATCCACAATGTTGGGTGATTGAATAATCAATTAATTCATGAGAAGCCACTCCCTGAGGTCATATCAAATGATGTTTATGAGTTGAAGATGTACTGCAACGTTTCAATTCTAACCCACAAATTACCATATGCCACATCCCAAACATTCAACCAACTACAGCCTTAAACAATGAAGATTTGTCAAAGGTCTTGCAGCATACTATTCCAAGGAGCAAGCATTTATATTCGCATGGTTAGCGTTATGCAAAAGTCAGAAAGAAGAAAGAATGGATGAATAAGTATCATCAGAACTTGATGAATTATTCATTATGTTGGTAGCGATATGTTGATGATCTTGTTTATTTATGTTGCGCCACCGGGCCACAAATGACAACAAGACACAAACCCTATCTGGAGTTACACCATTCAAAACGCTATATGAAGACAGTTTCAATGTAGGGCTGCACTAGGCGTGCAATGTTTTGTTCTAAGAGACACTCTCATAATCATTTAGATCTCCTTTCCAGCATCCCATCGGCACACAGTGTCATCGAAATGCCTTCCCTACAGCCCGCTGTACTGAAACAGCACAGATATTTTCTTCAGCGAGTATCCCTAACAGTGTCGTTGAAACTATACATTGTTGTAAATTTTAATCGTATATAAACAAGAATGTTATTTTGTCAGTTCGAAAGGGAACTTAGGGACTGTCTACATACTACAATGACAAATTTAGGGTCACATAGTGAGCTATAAAAATGGCGACAAGCTGGATTGTGGGAACTACCGTGCCATCACAATGCTGAAAGGTGTCTACAAAATTCTGTCTCAGATCCTCTTTCGCCGTCTATCGCCAATAGTGAGTAGGTTTGTGGGAAGTTATCAGGCCGGATTCATGTCCGGTTGCTCGACGACTGACCAGATTTTTACACTGCGGCAGATCCTCCAAAAGGGCCGCGAGTATCAGGTGCCTACGCACCACATCTTCGTTGACTTCAAGGCCGCATATGATACAATTGACCGACGACAGCTATGGAGGATCATGGACGAACACGCCTTACTCCGAAGGCTGACAAGATTGATTCAGGCAACGATGAACGGTGTGCGGTGCAGGGGACTTCGAAAAAAATGTTAGCACGAGGGATTGATCGCAACAGAGTTCTTCTTGGTAGTAGTGTTGTAATCGGTGACCGGAATAAATCGCCACAGTAAACAACTGCAACAGAAACAACCGCTTAGAAAAAGTGTAGTAGGCTAGAAATATTTGGCGCGGGAAAAACATCATGTGCCTCACATTTCTATTATAAATTTATTCTCTTGTTCTCGTTTTTCGAAATTTATTCTGAGGACAATGTAATGGGGACGAAGTCCCCATTTGGCGAGGATAAGGAATCGAGGCGGCCCATGCCGCCAAGATGACGCAATCCGAGTCCACCGCCGACCCGCCGTCGGAAGCGGCGGTGTCTCGCACGCAAACCTGGGATCCACTGATTGCCCGGTTAGTTTGAAACATAGGATACGATCCTTTAGCAATGTCCGACCGAGCTCTAGCGAGCGTCGGACGGTATACGTCTGCCCGGGGCGTTACGTTTGCCTGGGGCGATACGTTTGCCCGGTTAATTCTTGTTTTGAAATACAATACCGCGCCACAATATTTATAGCCTACTACACATTTTATAAGCGGTGGTTTCTGTTGCAGTCGTTTTCTGTGGCGATTTATTCCGGGAACCGTTGTAATCGACGGCGACGAGCTCGAGGTGGTAGAGGAATTTGTCTACCTTGGCTCGTTGGTAACAACTGACAACAACAGCCGTGAAATTCGAAGACGCATAGTCAATGAAAGTCGTGCCTACTATTGGCTCCGCAAATCCTTGAGGTCTAACAAACTCCAACCTCGTACGAAATATACCATGTACAAATCCCTAATTCGACCAGTTGTTCTCTATGAGCACGAAGCATGGGCGATGCTTGAAGAGGACTCACAAGCGCTGTCAAGTGTTTTCGAACGCCGAGTGCTCAAAACAATATACGGATACCATGGAATCCCAGATCATCTACGCTCCGATTCTATTCCGCCGATATTTTCGGCAGAATATGGGAAAGTTAGATCTAATAAAATGTTCTTTACTGACGGTTCATTCATAAACGGGTCCACTGGCTTCGGCATCTTCAATGAAAATTCCAGTGCCTCTTTCAAACTCAAAGATCCTTGTTCCGTGTATGTCGCTGAACTGGGTGCGATATACTACGCACTAGGGATCATTGAAACATTGCCCATCGACCATTATTTTATTTTTTCAGACAGTCTCAGCTCAATAGATGCAATTCGTTCAATGAAAGTTGATAAACGCTCATCTTATTTCCTAACAAGAATAAGACATCTATTGAGTGTTTTGGTCGAAAAATTATTCAAGATTACCTTAGCCTGGGTTCCCTCTCATTGTTCGATTCCGGGGAATGAGAAAGCGGACTCGTTAGCTAAGGTGGGCGCTTCAGAAGGCACACTTTTTGAAAGGCAAATTGCTTATAACGAATTTTTTCACATTCCTCGTCAGGACACACTCGTTAGTTGGCAGCGCATGTGGAGTGAAGATGAGTTCGGTCGCTGGTTACACACGATTATCCCTAAGGTTTCGACGAAAGCTTGGTTTAAGGGATTGAATGTAGGTCGTGATTTCATTTGAGTGATATCTCTGCTTATGTCCAATCACTACAACCTGAACTCGCATCTCTATCGCATTGGGCTCGCAGCAAACAATCTTTGTTTCGATGTCAACGTTTAATGATATTTCCTTCGTTGTGTCCCTGTTCCATATCCCTCCTATCCAATCTATAAACTTTTACTTAGTCGCGGCAATACATACACACACTCTTTACAGATACACGGGCCAAAGGTTGTGCAGTCCACTGATCATTCAACAAGAGCCAAAGGTTGTACCGCTCATGACAACTCTACACGAGCTGATGTTTGCGCCGGCTAGTGACCATTCTATCCTGGATTCCTCGAGTCGAGAAGACGCACCACGCTAGATATGGGGTACAGACTAGGGGGCGTTGCTGATTAATGGTCAGCTGCATCCCAAAAGGAAGTATCCCGTGTCGGGCACAGGTACAGAGCATTGGAGACAGCAACATCACAATTACGAAAACACTTGTAATACTAACCTCGAGCCAACCGCGAGTAATCGGTTACATATTACTAACATAGTTATAAGGCAAACATTGTCGAAATATTGAACTCCCGGCCCCGTCAGGTTGACGCCATATGAGCCTTATTAAAAATATATATTTTGGATAAAAAAAAATGAGTGGGTTATATCTATGATATAACCGCAAGGTTGACGTGGAACTATCTTAGCTTAGCAAGCATTCGTTTGTATTGATTAAATTCTTGATTGAATGAAACAGTTTCCAAATTCAATTGAGTTCAATATATTTGCTTTGTGAGTGAAAAAAATGAACAAATGCCATGTAAAGTCAATTCATTTATTGTGATTGATTGTTCTTCGTTACAAGTAAATTTAATGACGGACCTTTTACGTTTGGTATGATGACTAGAACAAAATATATGTACGGAAGAATTATCAAACGTTTGATGAACCAGCCTAAGGCTGAAAATCTTTCCAATAAAGACAAAAAAAAATATCAAACGATTATTTTATTTTACATTTCCCTCTGAAGTTTACATCCCAAAAGTGTACATACTTCTCGAATCTCGAATTTGCTTGAAACTGGGAAGTTCATTCGCTTCTAGTGTCTGCACGATTTTCCCAGGTTCCTAAGTTTAGAAGATCATGTTAGGACAGACATATTCCACTCTGCACAAAGGCAAGCGAGGACAAAAGTACTCGCAGTTTGCATTTATTTGCAGAGCCGATTTCCACAGAAACCTCGGTTTTGAAGTCTGTGTTAGGGAAACACATTTCAATCGGAACAAAAATACCCCCGATTTGTATGAATTCGCAATGCCGATTTCCCCACGCTCCATGGATTTGAAGTCTGTGTTAGGGAATCACATTCCAGTCGGAACAAAAATACCCCCGACTTGCATGAATTTGAAATACCGATTTCTCCAAGCACCTTGGTTTAGAAATCTCTATTAGGGAACACATTTCGGTGGGAACAAAAGCTCCCCCTACTTTCGTGTGTTCTTCTTCTTCTTTTTGGCTTTAAGAGGGTTTAAACTTTTCAGTTCATTCGCCTCTAGGCTCTTTCGTGTGTTTGCAATGCCGATTTCGCTGCTTGGTTTTAAAGTCTGTGTTAGGGAACATTTTTCGATGAGAACAAAAGTCTCCCTACTTTCATGTATTTGCAATGCAGATTTCCCAACGACTGCTTGGTTTTGATGGCTGTGTTAGGGAAACCGTAAATCGGGCCAATCAAAACGATGCAGTTAGGGCGTTTAGATAACGCCTAATATTTTACAGTTATTCAATTGTTTATCTAATGAAAAACAACATTTTGTTAGTTGCGATAGATGCGTAGAAATATTCCCTATCAAGTGATGCAAACATCTCTCCTATCCAGTACGAAATGTTCGAGCTATAAGCATTCGAAATCTTTCATTTTTTCCTGCATGTTCTGTGTTTAGGTTTTCATTTTACCCTCCATATATTCCGGTTAGACGTAGTCCCACGTCAAAAAAATATACGGTGGTGTACAAGAAAACAGAGTATGGAGAAGGAGAATGAACCACGAACTGGCGCAACTCTACGGCGAACCCAGCATCCTGAAAGTCGCCAAGGCTGGACGAGTGCGATGAGCATTGTGTTTGCATCGAATCCGGTAGGAACAAGATGGAGAGGTGCCCAGTGAGCGTGGTGGTTGGATCCGGTGGAGCAGGACTTGGCATGGATCGGTGAGGCCGGGAGTTGGAGAACTGCAACCATGGATCGGGTTTATTGACGAAAAGTAGTGAATCAGATATAATCTGAATGGGATGTAGAATAATAGTAAATAAATAAATAAATAAATAGTGAGCTGGGAGAGGGAGTATGAATTATAGCCACGTACACTCAAACTACACCTTAAATTGATTTTTAGCTCATGTTTTGTCATCCCGATTTATGACATTAAATGAGACAAAACATAACAGAAAATGTCATGACACACAAATACTGGTAAGCATTTGTATAATATACATGCTACAGCAATATAAGATTAATACGAGCGAGCGAAACACTTTGCATACTTTGCCACATACATGGCCCAGACCGAGAAAGATATTGTTCTCCTTCATGTGCCCCTTTTTTACTCTTAGAAAACAATTCCCAACTTCATTTCATAATCAGGTGCAATATTATCACGTATTGCTGAACAACTACTGAAGCATCATTAGCCATGTGGATAGCGTGGTCGTGTAAAATAGTTTTGCATTCCAGCTGACCTCAGTTCGATCCCCATTGACGTCATATGAACATTTTTTGGTACAATCCCAAATGAAATGAAAAAAGAAAACAAAAAGAGATGTCTGCACGCATACATACAAACCATTTTTAAGCTTTGGCAGTGTTCCGAGCTCTGCAATACAATTTGCTTAACCAATGTTCAAGTTGCTAAAACTTACATTATAGCAAACTGACCAGACGTCCCGCTTTTTCCCGCATTTCAAGGCTTAACGTTTTAAATAAGCCGGAAGAACTAGTGTATACTCGACAGGAAGACAGGAGTTGTTTGATGAAGTATCGTAAATGAAGCACTGGGCGGTCTTACGGAAAAGATGTATATCGGCGTGTTATTTTACCTTTTCATGGCTTTGGTGGTCATCTGTCTCTCTATTTTGGTCACTCGCCCAAAAGTTTTCTATCGGGCGCAGCTGGGGAAAGTTGGGAAGGTTGGCGGTCTTCGCGACAATGTTTATCTCCAGCCGATCCATCCTCCAGTGATCTTTTGGCATAATGGGCTGATCCAGGTTCGGCATAAAGACCACATCACCTTCCCAACTCCGGCAAGCACTTCGTACTATATATCTCCCCGTTCACCATATGACTCGAAAGAAGAGCGGCTTGGACATTCCCTTCACGTCTGCGAGAGAAGGACCTTCTTCGAGAACTTGATGTGAATGATATATTCGACGTCATCGCTTACCTGGGGAACGTAAAGTACCCGGTCCCTTCTAGCATTAAGTACGTCTCGTCTTTCATCATGAGTACGAAAGAAGTGTTTCACTTCTTTCGCTGGAAATAAGTTTTTCACCAGCGCCTCAAGCTACTCCTTCTGGGTGATTGCCTGCTGCTCAGATACAGCCGGTCTCGTCTGACGCTTCCGCATGAATATGTCCATTTTGGCCAGATTCTTCTCCACCGTTTGACCGGTTGCTTCGATCTCCCGGCTTAAGGTGCAGCAAAGAGATGATATTGTAAATACCAGGTTGGCTATATCTGGCGGACACAAGAATGTCCAACTCCTTCGCTGTGGGGTGGAGCTTACAGTATGGAAAAATCATCAAGTTGCTTGACAGTGCTGCTGCTGCGAATCAACAGCCTTGAATCATTTTTGTTGTAGACTTAATAAACGTAAGATTTGAAGAAAAAAATTTCTTATAAATTATCTTTTATCGCCATCCGAAATAAGTCCATTTTTTGAATGCATACGTTAACACTGAAATCGATGAAAAATGAATTGGAATTTTCGAGCATTCCATTCGGTAATTTGAAGAAAATTGTAGAATTTGAATCGTGCTTGTCAGGCGTAGATGCTCTGATTGAGCGAGTGATTTTCGGGCGTAAACAAAATTTAAACCACCGAAAAATCACAACTGAGTGCCAATACCCAGAAAGTAATAATACTGATCAGTTTAGACTCGCTAAACTATGGTTTATGTTCACATAACGTATATACATAACGTTTTGTTTTTTGTGTTCCGCGTTGGACCTCTGACCATATGGTCACTTTAATTATAGACCCATTAAACGTAAAAATAATAATTATATTGATATCAACACAATTTTATTTTATTGATTTTCATGACATGAAACGCTATGACTCAGGAATAACATTGTATTGAGTGGTTTTAACAGCGCTTTCGATGATGTTGACTGGCATCAGTGTCGAAAAAATAGCGATGTTTTCACCTATACAAACAAAACCATTGCGGGAATGAAAAGTTAACTTTCAAAGCACTAGCTCAAGTTTTAAAACGTTTTCCACTATACATTGCGACGGCAGATGAAAGTTTAATATTTGGTGAATAATCGATTAGATTTTGGTTGATATTACATGGTGAAAAGTGTGTGCAAACCATCATTTTCTTCACACTTTTTCCCAAAATTATTGATTTTCGGGCGAGGGGTAAGGAAGAGAAATGAAAGAAATGAGCGCCATTGTGGCAGCCAATTGTGGCTAGCTTCCACCTTCATCCTAATGTAATAAATCGGGATGACAAAACATGAGCTTAAAATCAATTTTGGGTGTAGACACGTTAAATCAATATTTTTAAATAATACATTCACATCTACAAATTCTACATCGTTTTTAGGCGCGTAGAATTACAAGCATCATCGCTTTGTGGTTATGAGCTCTAATGTAGATGTCACATGAGCTGATGCAGCTTTGCGTAGATTCGTCAACAGGGAATCGCCCACTCCATCAGGATGAAGAAACCGCCAAATAATGTTAATCACCGAGCTAAATAATCAGCCATTCCATGCCAAACTGATATTGTGGTTCTCAAATTTTCGCGAAAAGTTTATTTCCTTTATTCCTTTTCGCCAAATATGAGACCCATATTTTTTTTATTTTTTTTATTGGGGTGTCCATGTCCATTTTAGGGTGGTCCGAAAAATCAATTTCTTCCGTATTTTTTCCCAAAAATTCCTTTTTTTGAATTCATAACTTTTGAACTTCTGGGCCGATTTAGACGATCAACAAATCAAATTGAAGCTAATGAACTAATGATTTTGAGCCTCAGTTTAGTATGACTGAATTTTCCCATGCTCTTCTTTCGGATAATACATGATAACCTGATAACACAAAGGAACGTTTGTTGCAATTGTTCAATGCTTGAGCAAACATTATCCCGCATGAGTGACAAGTGGAAGCCAAACCCAGTAAAAGTAAAACCCATTCTGAAACCAGTAAAACCTGCATCTGTTTACAATTCTTCTAGACCTATTGCAATGTTTTGATGCATTCGTAAATTACTAGAGAGAATGATTCTCCAACGATTAGACAGTTGGATAGAATTTAAAAAACTTCTTCCACATTCGCAGTTCGGGTTTCGTAGAGGCGAAAAAACGAGTTGTTATTGCTTTGTGTAGTAAGCAGCAAATGGTTTCAGTGTTCCAAGGTATCAAAGGAGTATTTGATTCAGTTTCCATTGAAATTCTTTTTGAAGAGAACATAATTGGTTTCCCCGAGAAGAAATAATACTTAGTTTAGCTTATACACGTGTCTCCCTCAACTACACCCAGATTTTTTTACGCAGTTTTTTGCGCGGTTTTTTACGCGGATTTTCCAATTAACGCGGTTTTTTTACGCGGTATCCGCGTTAAAAAGGACCAGTGCAATATCACATCTCCCCCTCAGCTCACATTTTTCTCTCAGAGCAAATTACGGTAATTAGTGCTTGTAACGGAGTTTAGTGCCTAGTGCCGCACCTTATCACGATTCTTACGTGGACTTTAGGTGTTGGGTAACGGGGAGCTCGCCGGGCGGTACAACGGGACGGGGTTTTTACGGGCAGCTATTCGTGAATGTCTTTCCCTGTCTACTTAGCTCTGGACGGTCCAATAGTGGTACTGCACGTGCATCGGCAGAAGAGTGTACAAATTACTATGGAATCTTCTAGCAACAGCAGTTGACCTCATTAGTGAGGAAAACCGAACTATTGCTACCAATAACCAACGAAATTGCAGGAAAAACTACGGGTTTTCGGAAGCGAGCAACACTCAACTTTTTACTTCCGTTCTACGTAAAGATAGTCCCATTTGATATCTATTATAGGTGACATGGTTTTTTTTTGCGGGTTTTCCAATTAACGCGGTTTCTTTTACGCGGATTTTCCAATTAACGCGGTTTTTTTTTGCGAGGTACGTATCCCCCGCGTAAAAAAAACCTAGGTGTATCATCGTGTATCGGTGGAAATCTGGTGGGCTTACTAACGGGTCTTTCATTAAGGGGGTATTCTAGAGTAGAGACACGAATTTAGGACGTTTTTTCAAGCTCCGTGAAAATAAAACAAAAAATATTGTTACTATCCATTATATCAATATTTATTCATCTATTTGTTAACAATAAAACAGAAATTGAACGGAGAAAAAATATTCATAACTAGAATAGTTACAAGCTGATGAAGTGAGAGTGTTAAAAAAAAATGTTGTGTCATGGCGTACACGATTCCAGCTCTTCTGGTTATCTGAAACAAAAAACCGATCCCGAGTTTCAGTAGTAATTTTTAATGATTATTAAGCGTTTTGACATTGACAGATCATTAAAATGTTCGATCACATGAAAACACAAAACTGTCAAGTCGCTAATGGATGACCCTTTGTTAATGCAGTCATCCAGTACTATGCTAAACCTACATGCTCAACTTAACTTTTTTGAAAAGTATACTCGTGTAACACACAGGGTTTGTGGTGATGCGAAATGACAACCAACGCTTTATTATTGATTCCACATCGCAGATGAAGCTGACATACGTTAAATGTTTTAAGACGATGAATTGGTGACATAAAACACGATAAGCAAGAAAAGTAGGTGCGTACGAATTGCAGATAGACACAAAATATATCGTAACTATAACCATACCTGCGTGTTTTAATATAAGAAAAAAACAACTAAAACTTGGCCCACAATGTAATGTTTCCAAGGTCCCTTCAATACTATTCATCCAGTAAAGCGGAAATAATATGCAATCCATAATATATTTCTTAAAATTGAGAAGCGCAAAGAAAGTGTGACATCGAAAGTTCGAATCGAAAAATACAATACTGTTCCTTGAAACCAAATGAAAAACAACGGAAAATTTCATAAATGGTGAAAAAAGTAATGATAATAAAAACTCCCAACTCCCATTTTCCACTTTACCATTAATCTGCATTTTCCTTACACCTCAACGTGCCAATAGCAGTGAAAAATATGAAAATGCCATAAAATTAATTACTGCATTTTGTCGTGCGATGATCACCCGTAGCTCTTGACGACATTATGAATCTGCTTGCTTCCATAACAAGGACCCAAACAGTATTGAAAAGAGTGCGCTGATGTGAAAAAGAGTGGCTAGAGTAAAAGAGTAACATAGACTGCTAGACGCCATATTTAGCCCATCCACGTTGTTTATCATTCAAGCCTGGCACATTTCAAGAATCGTATTCATAATTAAGCAGCTCCTAGGAAGAGGCGAAAAATTGTAACGAGTCGGTTTCTCCGGAATATAATATGCTAAATAAAGCTAAAGAAAAATATCAACAACAGCCTGGAGCATCGGAGTGGGGTTTTGAAAGGAATGATTACAAAATTCCAATTATAATGCTGGAATGAATTAAATTAATCATTTTTTGGTTCACAGTGTCTAGTTTTGAACCACAATTCCGTTCGTAGGTGTTCATATACGTTGTCAAAGAATAACTAAAAGATATTATACACTAAGTATATTTTAATGAAGGAAGGGGTGTGATACTGCATTTGCCTAATTATTTTTAGCTTTTAGTACATTACAGTATCATTTGATATCCATACTGATGGGGTTTTGAGAAAATATGTAATCCACCTTTTTTTTTTTTAAATCATGAAATATGCAGTTTTATAATGACTGCAGAGATAAAAGTGCGTTCCTAATTTCAGATCTATCGGTCAACAGGAAAGGGGTGGAAGGTCCTGGTCGGGTATGGAAGTGAAAATTGTCTCCCAAACCAAATTACCCGCTCTATGGAAAATATTGTATAAGAAATTTTGACTATTTTTTGAACCCCTATGAGGTTCAACATAGGGTCTATGGTTAAAAACGTACTATTCAAAGCTTTTCACGCCTTTCTAGATAACTTGCCATGGTGTATCGAGAAATATTATTCAAAAAAAATTTCACAAGACTAAACATATCAACATCTGTTCTATTCATAGAATCAACCAATTTCGTTTCAAAAAAATTTCGAAATGCCAAAAAAAATTGGCTTTTCGATGGTAATTTTATCATAGTAAGATAGTTTTAGTATACTATGATACACTGCGACGGCGCCAGTGGTTGTATGGTTAGCGTAACAGCCTCACAATCCGATCGGCCTGGGTTCAATCCCAGCTGGCGTCGTTGGGATTTTCTGAGGCGAAAAATCTCTGGTTACGTCTTCCTTCGGAGCGGAAGTAAAAGAAGTTGGCCCGGCTCATGAGTTGTTGAGTCTGATAGGTAGGAGCAGGTGGAGTCGCCTCCCTGATGTCGGTGATTGGCACTAAAGTGGCGGAAATAGGCCGACGAAAAATAAGCGAAGATAAAAAAAAAAAATACTATGATACACTATGAGTATTTTTTCTATATTTTCATTTTTACAAGCTATTGAGAGCAGGGCCTGACAATTTCACTTCAATTAGCACATCGTCACTCAATATTGTGTCTATCGCTTCTCAGAACAGAACCAGAACCATGCAGGCTAAAAATATATCTATTCTCTATTCACGCACAATAAGAAAAATATCTCGTCTCTTTCGTACATATTCCTTTCATTTCACGTTGATTCCTTTCATTCTGCAAACCAAAGCGACGTTAGAAATCGTCACTTGGAAATTAATTTGAAGCATCCATGTATTCTGGCAGTTTGTATAGAAAGGAATGTTTCCTTGTTGCATTCGAAACTTATTCACTGAAACTAATGATAACGGTGCAGTGAGGGTTGTGTAGTATGCCTGCAGGAGTAATTATTTACCGGCGCTAGTTGTCAGTGTGAAATTAGTGATGAAACGGATAGTGGTTTGATCGGATACTGGATACCGGTCAGCTTCGAGTCCGGATAGCCGAGTATTCGACAGCCCGATGTTTGTGTTTGTGCTTATTTGTGTGCGTGCACGTGTATTTGTGTGGGTGTTTGTGTATGTTCGCGCGTTTTTTGGGTGTTTGTGTGCGTGTGTGCGCGTGTTTTTTTCTTGCTTGCATGCAGGTGTGCGCTTTTTTTATGCGCGGGCATGTGTAGGCGTGTTTGCGCGCATTTGTGCGTGTTTCTGTGCGCGTATGTACGTGCGTTTGCGCGTGTTTTTTCTTGCTTGTGTGCAGGTGTGCGCGTTTTTTTGTGCATGGGCATGTGTGGGTGTGTGTGCGTACGTGTGCACGTATTTGTGTGCGTGTGTGCACGTGCGTGCTCGATTCTTTCCGTGCGTGCGTCTGTGCGTGTGCACGTTTGTGTGCGTGTATGTGCTTGTGTGTGTGCGTTTGTGCGCACCTGTGCGTACATTTGTATGTTTGTGTGCGTTCGCGTTATTGTGCACATGTTTGTGCATGTTTGCGTGTGTGTGTGTGTGTGCGTGTTTGTGCACCCAATGGTATGTGCGTGCGCGTGCTTCCGGCGTTGTGTATGCGCTCGCAATTCTGCGTGGGCACGCTGAAAGCGCAGACCTAGTCGAAAATCGCGTAATTTCAAGCAAATCGCATAAAAAAATCGCGTAATTTTGAGCGAATAGCGTAAAAAATAACACGCATAAAAAAGAATCCAGCGTACTTGCAAATAACATGCTTCTTTGTAACATGGAATACATGTTTGATACAGGAAATATAATAAAATGAAGACAGCTCAAATCGGACTATTCTTTCCACCCTTAGAGAGGGTGAAAAACTCGAGAAAGGAATAGTCCGATCTGTGTCGTCTTTCATTTTATTACATTTTCTGTAACAAACATGTATTCCAAATAACAGAGAAACATGTTATTTACAAGTGATTGAAGAATTTTGAACACGGTCCGCGACGATCCATTTTGGTAAAATAAAACTTACGTTTGAAAGCAGCAAGCATCCTCTAACATGCGAAATGAAAATAAATATAACCCGTTCAAGCAGTTTTAATCGTCAGTGAAAGCTTCTGCTTTTATACTTGTAAGAGAACAAAAGAGGAAAGGAACGAAACAAAAGAATGAATGTTACTGTATGCGTAGAGAATATTTCGTTTCCACTTCACCCCGATACACTGAAATTAATCCACCGAAAATGACTGTAGTGGAAGTGAGAGTTGTATGAATAAAATTCAATCACATTTATTAGCTTCGAAAATAACTAGCCCTGATTGAGAGTGTCGTGAAAAAAATTCGTTTTTAGCCAAAGTTCTTATAGTGAATCATATAGGGAATGAGAAAAAATATCTAGTTTTCTAATTTGCATCAATACTTTTCATAGCGCTGGTGATAAGATTTGGAGCTCGTTTTACGAATACACGAAAACAATACAATAATAGATTTTAGGAAAAATTAAAAATGCTAGAAAATCACATAAAAATTGAAAAAATATAAAAAAATTATAAGATATTTTGCAACTGCGTAGTTCTTGAAATATTCTGAAAAAAGATCACCAACATCAACACATATAATAAATTCATAAACAAATAAATATACATATTTAAATATAAACTGAACCTTTAATTGGTCTCAAAGTTCTAAAAAAAAAAAATCAAAATTTGGAAATATTTTTTGTACCGCTCAACACTGATAAAATTCTCAAAAAAACAGCATATAGAAAAGGTGCATAATGAAATTGAAATAGGAATTGGAGTGAAAAAAATTATTCAATATTTCAAGAATTTTTTTAGTACTTAAATTTTTTATATTTTTTTTTTTGTTATATTTCTCGATACACCATTATAAGATGCACTTTCAGTATTTTCTTGGAATTTTTATCTCGAAGCTATCCAGAATGGCATGCGAAAAATTGATAACTACGTTTTCTACCATAGATCCTTTGTTGAACCTCATAGGGGTTCGAAAAAATAGTAAATTTTTCTTATTTAGTACCCTATACAATATTTTCCATAGAGCGGATGATTTGGTTTGGGGCACTTTTTACTTCCATACCCGGCCAGGCCCTTTCTATTAACACGTTCCCGCCGGCGCGTACCACCGGTGGTGAGCATTTGACTGCTCTAAAAAAAGGAAAAAAAGGGAATTGAATAATTGTACAAATATAGGGATACCATCTGTCCTGATTCAGCAGGACATGTCCTGATTTTGAGATGCTTTCGGGAACATATTGGGGTGCAAACTTGAAAACGAAAAATCTACCGCATTGTGAAAATTGTCCAATTTCAAGCGCTTATTTTAGAAACGCTGTTATTTCGTATAAATCAGCAACAATATCTGCGTTTATGGTCAATGTTATCATATTTAGCTCCTTGAAACTTATGTAACTGAGCCTGTACAAATAAACGATTTATAAAAAAAGCGCTTATTGTTTAGTCATTTGCTAATGAATTTACGAGATATTTGCATTAATCGATTTGGGCACTCCCTGATGATTTAATATAATGAAGAAGAATAAATACAGGGTGTTTCATAAGTTATTATACAAATTTGAAGCAGAATTTCATCTATACCACCATTCATCGGTTCCGGAAGACAGGCTCGGCCATCCGGGTGGCCTCGTCCAGCGAGTACGCCAGCTGTCATCAAGGCGGTGAGAGAGCCGGTTCGTCGAAAAATTAACCGCTCGATCCAGAAAACTGCAGCTGACCTGGGTGTGTTGATCGGAGCCTCCCACACCATCATGACGAAGAACCTGGGATACAAGCCGTACAAGAAACTCAGTGTTCACGGGGTAACGAAGGCTACAACCAAGAAGAGGATGGACAGAACCAAACTGTCCAATGGATTATTGTTTTGGTTTGATTTTATGCTGCGGTAAATCCGACATCTTGATTGGTTCAATTTGTGCCTCCCCCGTTTTCATATCATTCGCCTTCGGCATCTTTTATCGTGCACTATCCAACGACTAATCAACATCCTTTTGGCATCATCGTACGATTGTACTACTGGTGGAGTGAACAAACAATACCCAACAATCAAACTAAACGCTCCTTTTCAGAGCCATCGAATTATTATCAAAGAGTTTAATAATGTAATTTTTCGAGCATATCATGAATCAGTATGCGATAACAGCTCAATGTAATTCTACGTCATATGCGGTCGTGTTTCGGATACAACCCTCCTGTAACTTTTTGTTGATGACTAACATTTTGCAAGCGTGTAGAGAGTGACAGTTGCATCTCTAGCGAGATCCATCTGTTTTCATTCAGAGTTTTCGTTTCACCGGATTGTTTTGTGTTCTGTTTTTATATTCCAAATTAATATTCAATTGTCTAAACGGAATTGTCATTTTACCGACGAATTTCGCCAGAAGTATAGGGTTGGAGAAAAAGAATTGTCGTATTTCTGATCGAAATTAGACGCTTTATTTAACATACTTAAAATTATCCAATTTAAATCAAAAAGCGCCGTTTTGTTCGCAAACTTGTTGCCATTTAGAAGGCAACTTCATTATTGTCCCCTTATAAAACCCCCACTCCTTATTTGCAAAAAACTCAGACAGCCAGTTTTCACAAGCCTCTTTCGAGGCCAACTTAGTATCACCAAGAGCGTTTTGCATGGACAGGAAGAGATGATAATCACTTGGAGCCAGGTCCGGACTATACGGTGGGTGCAATAGGACATCTCATCCGAGCTCCCGTAGCTTCTGGCGAGTCATCAAAGATGTGTGAGACCGAGCGTTATCCTGGTGGAAAACAACACCATTCCTATTGATCATTTCTGGCCGCTTCTGGTCAATCGCCTGCTTCAAACGGTCAAGCTGCTCACAGTAGAGAACCGAGTTGAGGATCGTTAGCGTTGGCGTTGAAGTTATATTTGTTTCTGTTTCCATTGCGTTTGTGCATGTGCACTTTTTCTATCGTCATTCGCTCTAACATATTTCGTCTCTAACACTTCCTTTGTTTAACTCCACTCCACTGACATTGGTCTTTTAGAACCGTTTTCAATGAACCAAAGTCATCATTTTAGTTACCAAAATGGCACCGGAATACGATATTCGACTTCCGCTCTTGAAGCCCTTTTACCAAATACACATATCATAGGGGTTTTCCATCGTTGCTGGTCATTACCTATATATTTAGAGGTGTATGCCATTTCCGGACAATAGGGAGTAGATTCGCTGAAATAGAGGATCGATTGAGGACCCAGGGGGGGGGAGGAGGTTGAGAACCATCATTTTTGAAAGTGTCGAAAAAAATAACTTTTGATTTGGCTTCTGTTTTCCCCTTTTCCAGCTCTCATGAACTACACCGAGCTTAGTATGCATTTCAATGCAGACTTCGCAAAAAAAGAATTTTATGTGATAAATGGCCGTTTCAATCTAGAGGGTCGGGTCAGGACTACCTTCCACTAAATATTAACTAACCCATAGATACCTTGGATTTGTTGTCTTGCGCTTAAACAGAACTAATGAATTTTTTTTCTGTTTTGAGATTAGCCTTCTTTAATGTTTGATTTTTTTAGCATTTTCGAATTATTCATCTCTTTCTTTTCACCATGACGTCTTTAAATTTTACGAGTGCAAAAAATGCATTCAGCGATTAGCTACGTAGGACTTTCGAATGCCATGAGTATTTGATTCACTCTGACTGAACAAAAAAACAAGTTCTACTGCTACTCAGTTCACTATGACCGAACAAAATGAAATTAGAATGTGTCAATAAGTCACCAGGCATATTTTTTAAAGATTTCGTCCAATAAATCCAAGTGTTTTTGAGCTGTTACATTGAAAAATAGATTTTAAGCAACAACAACAGCCAGTATAAAATGAAACAAAAACAAATAAAGACGTAAATCATAGAACAACATCAATAATAAGTACATTCTGATTGCATACTGTTATTGGTTTGAATTGTTGATTTTAAAATAATTCAAACTGTAATCATAAAACAACATCAATATTAAGTACATTCTGGCTGCAAATTTTTATTGGTTTTCACCGTTGATTCTGAATTAATTTAATCTATATCCTATACTGTTTATAGAATTAATGAAATCTGAAAAAAAAAACAAAGTATAGCTTGCAAATATGTTGACCCAAAGAAAACATCATCTCTACTTTTTCTGCTCTCACTCAACACCGTTCATGTTATGTTTAAATTTACGTCCGAAGCCTTCCTCACCTTTCAGTTATGACGCTACACTTCTCGTTCAAAATCACTGACACCATCTCATCTTCCTGTGGTATTCATGCCAAATAACACGTATCGATTATATTTTTAGTGGCGTGTACCAGCGCGAGTCGGATGAACAAATCCCCACTAGAACGGAATTCGAACTCTAAACCCCCGGCATTATATGCACTCGGCCAACAGAACGAATTGTTTTGCATTTTATATAATTTTATAAAATGAAAATCAGATAAGCTATCTGCTGTTTAAATGGATTTCTCTGAAGCAATTTATAAAGAATCCACAACAGCATGTTATATCCAATCAGAAAAAAGATGCTCATACGTTTAGTGTAAATCTAAAATCTTCAGTCATGTCATACATGCTTCCCGTTTTTTGCCATTGCGCTATTACCTGTAATTCGATCTCCGTCCAACGACAATGAATGAGTTTGTTTTATCATAAACCGGTCTTCGACTGAACGTCAAGTGCTCAGTTTACAACTTTCTATGACGCCGATTCCACTTTCATGTGATCCTTTCCTACTTATTCTGGCAATGCGCCAAAAAGTTTGAATATCATTTCTACCTAATCAGTCGCACCTAACAGTCGATGTGCAGTTCACAGTGAGCAGATAAGTGGCTTACGCAAATTAACGAAACTAATACCCAGTGACTTAGTTAATCTCGGAAAGAAGCGAATTACGTTACGTGCACAAGTGAAACAAAATCTAGAAATGGGACACAGGTGAGGTTTGTTATGCATTAATGGAATACCTGTATCGATTCTGAAAGTCCTTATCACAGCAACTTATACAGGATTGAAGCAACGAACCCGAAACTAAATGTTGTGTTTGTGTCTCATCCGTGTTGTCTCATCTGTCCATTGGATGTTTCACTAATGAAGAGATTATTACTAAAAACTGAGCGATGGTCAAGATTACATTACCTCATCTATTGGCGCTAATGCGGAAATAGGCAAAGCAAAAGTTGCATGCAACACCGAATGCTTTGGTAAGCTGAGTCGATTTGCGCCATTAGCAGCCAGTGAATGGCGGGAGTCTAGCTTTGAACACGCACTCAGATGGGTCATTCCTATATTGTTACTAGGTAACCAAAAGAAACAAGCTAAACGGGTTAGAGCATATATGGCTCCTTTGGAGGTGCATTCGGAGATAACATAGAAATGTTTTATTTTTTTCGCTTTCATTACGTGCTGCGACTCCGAGCGGTGACAATATTTGCGAGATTCAGCCCTAGTGAACAGTTCTGGACCAGCGCTCTGTGGAAAAATCTCTCTGCACATAGAAAAAACGGTGGTTCTGTATCTGTTCTATAAATATTGGCCTCCACGATCTAAATGTCACATCCGACATTAGTGTTAGAAATGGGCATAAGGTACGTTGGTAATATGGTTTTCGATATGTGACAAGAGAGTAATTGCTATCACAGGTGGCCTGTATTATAATAGTGAATTTGTTAAATCTCAACAACGAGTGTGTTATAAAACATCTTATCTTGATTCTACTATTCTTCCGGTAAATAACATTGAGTTGAATGATGAAATGAATTGAAGATGGATAACCATGCCGTAACATATTGGACACGTGAAGAGTGTAGTGAATGTAGTGAATCATAGAAAATTTATTGTTTTGTTAACGGAAATGGTTTAACCCTTTGTGGTCGTTTGTCTGCCCTCAGCCACCATAGCAAGGAATCATACTAAAAACTTAATTCAACAATGTAATAATTTACATTTTTTCTAAACGAATTTCAATGTCTAGTGAACTTTTTCATGTATAAGGAGTTTCTTTAAATAATAGGTAACGGTACTCGGTATAAACAAAATATTATTAGCGTGGAACGATAAGAGGATTTCTTTCAAGGGGAATTATCCGACCGCAAAGGGTTAATTGTTTTCGAAAATTCAAGTTACTGATTCTTTATAGTTCTTAGAAGTTATATCAGACATTCTCTAAGGACGATGTCGGAGACTAAACTGAAGAAAACAACACCATCATTGCTATGGCACATTAATAGAGAGTTGTTTTTTTTTCTGTATTTTAGTGACTTTCAACTCATTTGGCTGGTTCGTCACTTTTACTTCCATTTTTGGAAGAATGTCGGGAGTGAGAATTGAACTCGTGACCTTTAGCGTGAGAGGCATGGATGTTATCACTACGCCAGATCGGCTCCACAATAGAGAGTTGTGTTGGGAGTCATGTATATACATTTTTTCTTATGAAAACTGAACTTTGTTCATTCATAAAACTAATAATTTGATTATTAACGCGTTGAACACCGAGTTTTTCTTGCTGCACTTTCCATTCAACCCGAATCAAGAGCTCCAGCTCAAGCACCCAAAAATACTTATTGTATGAATAAAAAATATGTGCTCCCTTGGCCGAGTGGTTAGCGTCATAACTAACATGCCGGGTGTTCGGGTTCGATTCCCGTTCTGGTCGGGGGAATTTTTCGTCAAAGAAATTTCCTCCGACTGGCACTGTGATCACGCGTATTCTAGAGCTTGCCACTCAGAATGCATTCAAGGCGTGTTATTTGGCATAGAAATCTCAACAAAGTACTAATAAAAATGACGCAAGTAATACTACGTTGAGACGGCGAAGTTCCTCTAGGAACGTTAGTGCCATTGAAGAAGAAGAAGAAGATGAATAAAAAATAGTCAGAAATTCGACTAGAAAGTATTCAAATTTTATAAAACATCCGAAAACAAACCGAATATATTTTTATGTTCTTATTGTGTAACTGTCAGTCCCGGTCAGTCAGCGCTTTCCTACCAAAAAGCTCAACGTCGGCCCTAGGAACCGACGCGGGGCCCGACATGATAATCGATGTATTCAATTTTTGCTTTTTATCGTTGTAATTTTTTTGCTTTGTAATCGATTTCTATTTTATGAAGATCTTCTGATAGATCATTCCGCAAAGTTTTTGTTTCATGGACTGTGAGAATCCATGCAGCGAAAATAAGTTTCAATTTCATAGAATGTCATATGAGCATAAAGGAATGTCAAATGGACATGAAGAGGTACACATCGTGCTTCATTCAGAAACGCATAACTGACCCGTAAACCCACAAGATACGTAATCAGTACAGAAAACGTACTCATATTGTGCAATACATTTATTTGTCGTCTGCTTCAAGTTTAGTGGAGATGTTTTTTCTGCTTCGTGTGCGCGTTAGTTAAATGCACGTAAAATCGATGAATAACAGTTAGTGTAAAGCGAGTGAGTACAGTATTCCCGCGTAGGATAAGAAAACATACCGGTTTTAGCTTCGTCTTGCTGATAACCGGAACTTTACTGTTGATATTTGTATTGTTACTAAATTACGTTACCGATTGTTGAGCGATATCTCTAAATACCGTTGACGGCATGTTTTTTTCTTCTTACTTTTGTGTCTTTAACAGATTACTACTTTTGGCAATCGTTGGTTTGGGATCATTATACGTTATGCATCTTTTGGCGCAGGACTTTATGAAGCTCTCAAAGCCCCTCTTCATGGCCTCCGGGAAAAGAGGCACAACAAATTTCAACCGAACTAGCGTTTTAACTGTAAGTATTAGTAATAGAAAAAGGGTTAGACATAAAAAAATGAGACTAACATAATTTTATCAATGTTTAAATAATTATAACTTTTACGAAAAATATACTTATTTAGATGCAATTGGTTTTGTTTGTTGAGAAAATTTCTGATAAATTCCGTGGATATTTTGTACTCACGGAGGGTATGTTGAAAGTTCTGTCCGGGAGAAATTGCAAATGAAATAATCGCACCGGAAACAAGCAAATACACGAAACATTTCAACACTATTGTACCTTCGAAGATGCGAATCACATAAACGTCAAAATGCTACATTCGAGTATTATACCATGGTAAACAGCCACTTTGAAATCGTTTCTCTTCTGAACTGGGTACAATCGTTAAAAGTTTTGTGTATTTCCTTTCAGTAAATTCTATTTGGTTAGTCTTGCACGTCTCATGGCACGAACGGCAATGCAGGGTCTTTCAGATTAAACGCTCACGCAACAAATTTCAGTAACTTCAACAGAAGTTAACCGATTTTTATTTAAAAAAACAAAATAAAGGTTATTTTAGGATATTTTTCATGTGACCACCCCTTTTTTCGATAACGCGTTTTAAACGGTGAACAAAATATTCTTCATACTAAACTTCATCATTACGACTTCGATGCTGTTGAAAATCCGAGTTATTTCTTCTTTAAGTTCCTCCAAATTGTGTGGCTTATTACCATAGTAAAGGTCCTTCACGTACCTACAGAGGAAGTAATCGACGACGAGAAATGTTGAAATTCTTACCATAAGAGGACAAAGTTTCATTAACCCTTTCGTTACGAGCGGTGTCTGTAGACGACATCCGCGCGACGAGCTGTGTGTACGAGCGTCGCCTTTAGACGACATGAAATTCATACTGCTCTTCGATCACACCAGCGCGATGTGCATACTTTTCGGCGCAGTGCCGTAATGAAAGGGTTAAGGCTTCGGTTGCTTGAGTAATACGATTTCACTAAAAATACACTTACTTGTAAATTTTACATCTTGACACTCGAAACCATCCGATCAGATTGAACGAGAAGCCGAATATTATCGTCCCGAAGTGGGGAATGCAGTGTTACCATCGACAGAGCAGAAAAAAAATTATAAGAAGCTATTCGATTTTTGTTTCGTGAGCGTTTAATCTGAAAGACCCTGTACATCCAATAACAATGCGGGCGGTGACTTATTGCAATCACATTTTTTTTCATTCGGCTTTTAGTGATGTTTGCTGCAGGTTTTTGAGGACAAGAATCATGCCCGAGACTACCTCGCTCTGCCATGATTCCGAGCTTTTTGTCTCCATAAGGGAATGTCAGTTCGTCAATTTTCACGGCATTAAAAACCTTTGGAGAGGAGAACTTGTTTGCTTTTCTGATAAATCTAGTCGAAAATTCCATTGTGCATGAATTAAAAACAGAATTTGAAGTAATAGAAAAAAATGTTTTACAACATTTAGTCTTCAAAACTCACTTCATAATCAAAACGCATTTTAACAATTTTCGAAACCTACTTCTTGAAAGAATTTATAGGTTTTTTGGTTTAGACATTAGAGCCCCCGCAAACTGCAGACTTTTAATCGGCCGATGTTTGATCGAGCCTAGTGCAAAGACCGATCCAACTGAATCGGTGTAACGCGCACATATACATATCACTCCATACTGATTATGTCAGCCAATTAAACTATCGCCCTACAAAAAGTTGGCAGTCTGCGTAGGCTGTTAGTCAGTTGAGAAACAACTAAGATATAGCCATTTTCATCAGTGTTGCCACATGTATAGATACATCTGGAAAAGTAAAGATTTTTTCGATTTTTTTTGGCACAAATTTCAATTTATAACACGTTGATAAAGCAGAAAAGGAAGAGATTCGATTGCAATGATTCGACTATCAAGGCTGCTTTAATGTAAAATTCTAAGAAAAAACCTGTATAACATTGTATTATTGTAAGCGTTTAAATGTTTTTACGATGAGGGCAGTTTTTAATACTATACTCTCATTAATTTATATTAAAGAAAACTTTCATAATCGAATCTTTTTACAATTGATAGTATGTAGTCTAAGTTAAGGCTTGAATACTATTTTTTTTGATGATAGTAGAAGAGGTTTTCCGTGTAACGAATATTTTTAATGGTACAGATTTCTTAAAGAAGGTACAGAAGATTATTATCCTTTGAAGTACAGATGAATATGTGGCAACACTGATTTTGATTTTCATACAAGTGGATAATACGAATGACAAACTCATATTGCACAGTCCGGAACTGATATTTGGTTGTTTCTCAACAGACTTGACAACTCGGCTTGCTGGATTGCATTAAGTATTCTAGAATAGTTAAGAGCTGATGAAGTGAGATGGCTAAAAATAAAGTTGTGCCATGGCGCACACGATTCCAACCCTTCTGGTTATCTGATACAAAAAATCGAACAGATTCTGAATCAGTAATGATGCCGCTATCGCATGAACCTCGGACAAATCAGAAACATATTTTTTGGCAAAATGGCGGCCGTTTGAAAAACAAAATGTGGCTTTTTTCTTACGTTTCCCATTTTTTTAAAAATAGTAAAATCTAAATATTATAGTATTCATGGTCATGTGATAGAGAGATGCCTGCAGATTGTATTCATATAAATTTGACATAAATCGGCTCAGTAGAACTTGAGATATCGTGTACGCCAGTTTGAAAAAACTTGTTTCGAGAAAAACACGTTTGAAGTTCTTTGTTTCGCTGCCCATGTTTGTTTAGGAGACGTAATCGACAAAATGAACAAAATCGACTTTTTTGCCGTTATGCATTCTACGCAATGTAATAAGTTTGCTCAACATGCAAACAAAAATTTTTTTGTTCGAAAACATTTGAGTAATTTTGAAAAAACGTTTTCGAAAAATCACTGTTTGTCCGCATAACAGACGTATTTATATACAGCTTTCATACATCGTTCTAAAATCAACAATTATCAGTATTATGTGCTATAAACTAAATCTACATTTGAATCACATTCTTTGTTGAGTCCAAACGTTGCTGTCACGATAGCGGCTTATTACTTAGTGTTTCCAAATAGATTATTATAAGAAACCATTGAAACGCTGCTCATATAATTACTATTTTCTGTACACTGCACTGCGATGAACAAAGAGAAGCAATTGTGTTTTTTAATGTTATAATTACCTAAATTTCTGCAACTGAATCTTCAAGTAGATAATGAAACAATCAGATCAGTAGTAAAATAAAAATAATATTGGTACTTAGCATTATAACTCCTCGGATTACGGATAACGGAAAACGGACATCGAATTATTCCACATACTCAGCATTTACTCATATCGTTGGTGTAAGTCACTCCACCATCTTTATGTGATCGGGATATCTTTATGATCGTGATATCGGTAAATCATGTTGCTAAAATTACCAACATTGCAGATTGTCTTTACAAACTCAATTAACACGGTGAGTGCCACGCGGTTTTATAGCAACTTTCCCGTCAGGCCACGCGCTAATATTGTAGTACAGCAATGCGAAGAGCAATGCTGGAAAATTAGAATTTACTCGATGGAAATTTTTGAACGTAATAGGGAAATTCTTATCGTAAGAAGGTATTTTTGCCCGAAGGCATGTTCCTGCTGAGTATTCAGGTTATATACCGCATCACTAAAATGGCTCTAATTCGGTAAATAATAGGATTTTTGATAAGTCCTTGTTTATATTATTGAATGCCTAACTACAGAAATATAAAGGAAAAAAATATTTTTTTTTTTTCAAATTTCTAGACTAGAATACCGCCTTAAACATGTAATTGATTCTATTTTCTAGAACATAAATAATATCTCGTACTAGGCAAAATACAAACTATGAAAAGTGCAGCCAATCCGGAATATCTCCAGTGATGATGACTGTTCGAAATTTGACAGAATGTTGCTAGTCTCACGCTTTTCGTGTTCCCCTTGTATGTAGTATCTCTATAATTATTTCCAGAATCAAATTGTTTCCAAAAACCAATGAGCATCAATTTCATGAGAAAAGAATAATTATTTTTATTATTTTTCAAGAGATGAAACTCAAGTAAATGAGAAATGGGTCATGGATCTTGTTGATTCATAACCATCGTAAAGAAAAAACTAAAAACGTATCCTTGGCATTCTTCCCAAAATCCAATAAACCTATATGTTCATCGCCTCAGAGTAACATTTATCATTGCTAAGATACGCCGGCCAAGCCAATTTGATTCGTATAATGTATTATCATGAATAGGGCTGATCCAAAAGAGTAAATTCTGAAATAGAAATGAGTGTTACTCTATTCCGGCGACACTACCACCGAGGTCGATTCACATACCTTAGTACTATTAATGCCGACGGGTTCAAGATGCTGAGACGCACCAGGTTGTTCGATAATGTTTAACTTTCAATAAGAAAAGCACGGTTCTATAGTAGGGACACATTCCAATGATCTTCTAATCAACAGATTTCATTCCTAAGAAGAGAAGACGGAAGACTGTCGGAATACACTTCCGCGACTGCTATTACTGCTGTAGAGGTCTAACATCCAGAAGCACTGTACCTGATGGTTTTTGAACTGCGTGAGAGCTTGCTTCATCCTAATAAATAAATCAGTTCTGTTAACTAGGTCTTTTTTGTGAGTTTCTACATCCAACCGACTCAAAAAAGTACAACAGAAAGTCTATTCTTTTGAATAAGAATAAAAACACTGCAGTGCTTTTCATAAAATGGGACCACTCATATATTTGAAATTCATGGAAGATGTATAATTTCCGGGCCTTTTCTTCAATGATATTTCAAATGTAGTTCAAAAATATGATTCCAACTTAAGATTTTTTTTTATTTCATTGTATGGCTGATTGATTAAAATGTTTTTTTCATAAACACTAGCAGTTTTTTCTGAGTTGATGATGAAAAAATCTTTTACTTTACTTTAAAATCTAACTTTTAAATCTTTTTATTACTTTAGAGATACGTCTTGAAATACTTCGTATCAAGATTTGCAGTGTTGCCAGTTCAATATCATTCCACGACTGAAGAATATCAGTTTTCAGCTCAGCAACCGTTGAAAATTGACGATTACCAGTATAAATCCATCGTCCATCATTCCCCAGAGGTGTTCAATAGGGTTTAGCTCCGTAGAACATGCTGGCCATTCCAAAACATCAATCTGTTTAAATGATGATGATGATGATGGTCCCGCCTCCTTCCCCTACAGTGGTTTGAGCAAGACGAGTTATCTAAATTTAAATTTGTTTATTTTTTCTCAACATTGAAATCAGTTTAGCAAACACAAAAAAAACGCACTGATTTTATTCATAGATATAAGTTAAAAAAAATTGCAATTTCCAAAGACAATCCAATACTCAGTCATGTCCGCCACAAAGCCGATACGGTCCCGACGAGGCCCTTGCAGCCAAAGGGTCCACCAGAGCACAAGTCCAACCGCCAGCCTTGTTTTGGATTGACAATGAATATCCTCATTCAGAGAAACCGAGAAAATTTCCTTTACGAAAATTTCCTAGACCGGCACTTAGAAATCTTTCAATTTAATATCACGCACGCGTGGCACGCGCGCGACGTTCAAACTTTTGTAGACTACTTTTATTTCTTTTTTCAACTAATACAACTATAAAAACAACAAAATAAAAATAAGAATAGTCCATCATCACCAGATCATGACAGACATAATAGAGATCAATACCAATTAAAAAAAAAAGATAATTTAAAAAATTTAAATAGTCTACATAATATAATCCGTTCAAAAAATTTCGTCAGGTTAATTGAAAATATTAAAACAAACTACAAACAACATTTATTATCCGTTCGTATAAAACTTCGTCAATAAAAATCTTCGTCATAAAATTAAAAAAAAAATCGTTCGACTGTTAATAAAACACAGTTTTCACGTGTGAAATACAGTGCCTCTTAAATTCTGTAAGTGTTGTTGCGCATTTAATATGTCTTGGCATCGAATTGAAAACATTTATTTTGTGAAGCACATGACAAGAAATTAGGTGTTCTTAATTCATTCGCGTTTCTAGTGTTATATCTATGGAAATCACTCCCTCTTTCAACTTGATCACACAAATATCGAGGCAGCAAACCGTTAACTACTTTAAAAATGAACACCATAGTTAAATAAACAATTCTTTGCTTCACGGATAACCATTTTAGAGCGTCCAGCATCAAAGATGAGGAAGTGAATCTATTACATTTTAGAATCAACCGCATTATTTTATTCTGCAAACGCTGTAATCTCGATATTTGTGTATCATTGGCTAAAAATAAATGGAAGAACAAAAGTCTAAATGAGGAGAGATGATTGATTTGTATAGCTGTATTTTACTGCACACAGTTAAATCGTTTTTCAATCGGCATAAGATTCCATACTTCTTGGCAATTTTCTTGATGACATTGTCAATGTGAGTATTGAACTTGAGTTTGTCATCAATAATCACGCCAAGATATTTAATCTCCCGAACGCGATCAATGGTCTCATCATCAATTACAATAGAGACGTTTTCATTAGAACGATTTCGCGAGATTACCATAAATTTAGTTTTACTTATATTCAACTTCATGTAACATGTAACATAATCAGTTTTCGTCTGTCCTTAGAAAACTTAAGGACAGACGAAAACTGATTATGTTACAAATAACGGAAAAAATACGAACCGGAACAATCGACATCGTCATAAGGGAGAAAATAGGAACACAGTTGGAAATCTGGAAATGAAACTGCAAATCGCTTTGTTATCCAGGTGAATATAGGGCCATCTTTGAGCTAGATTTACGCAACTTTGAAGTCGTAGCGCTGCAGGAATTGTGCTAGACGGGACAGAAGTAGTGAAAAAGCGGACATTGAGTTCCAGAGTTGTGGCACCACCAATGAAATGACAACCAGCTTTGTAGTGCAAGACAGGACGATCAGGTGGAAGGCGACTTCCGGGCCTATCGCAGGCCACGGCCATGGACCGAGGAGTTTGGAGACGACTTCTTCATATAATACAGAAACCAACGGCCTTAGATAGAACGATGGTGCTGATCCTCAGACCAAACAACACACTTTCAATGTATTCTCAGTAGCAAGTTTGAGTTTTGCTCAAGACAAAAGTTGTAAATCGAATGAAATTTGTATTGATGAAAAAGTCACCCGGAACACGAAATACCCAGCATGATGGGTGTGATGCGAATCGCTCAGCCGCGGAGCCACAAAATCATTTTTATCCTTACTATATACAATTGACTTATTGTTTCGTTGATAACGAATGCCGCATCCATTCTGCGCACAGCTTTCTGGTACTCAATATTTCAGCCAATTCACATTGCCTGATGAGATCGCTGGTGTACTTGTTGAATCTCAATCGACGATCTTCCGAGAGGCATATATTGCATTTACGCTACAATTTTAGGAATTGATGTACTTCAGATCATATTCAAAACTTATCCGGTCACTTGAAATTCAGCAATCCATTTTCCGCAGTTTTCATTGGATTCGTCTCTACACAAAATTACTTCTCAACTGGACTCTTCAGTTAAGTCACTACTATCAATAGTTTCTGATTTTGTTCTGGTGCTACAACTTCCAGAAATAAAATATTTAATGGTTTTTATCGATTATTGAGATTTCAATGCTGAATGAACTGTGAAATGAATTGTTGATGGGAATATAAAAATACATATTGAAAGCGTTTTCTACAATCGGACATCCTTCTTTTTTGTGGCGATAAAAACGCTAATACTTATTCTGATACAACGTAAAATAACCTATGTTATATGTACCGGGATTTTTGAAAATAAAAACCAATGATAACGTCACTGGAACAAAAATCAATGATGCCCTAAACACGTAATCGATTAAACCTCGAGGTCAATTATCAAAAATAAATTCTAGGTCAGAAGATATTCATACAAAAAACGATGTTTCAGATTAGCTTTATGAACTAGAATATATTGTCCAGATCTAGCTTTATGATTTTCTATTCTCTATTTCTCCAATGCAGAGTTTCGAGGAACAAATAGACTGGAGCAACATGATGAGAAGAGATCCGTTCAAATGTTCACTTTCATTCATCTGTCAACTGGCCGCCGGTGCAGAGCCAAAAAATGAAGCAGCAAATATTATCTACGAGTTCATCCAGTAGTTGTCACATATTTGAATCATTAAACTTTTAAACTAACGGCATTCTTCTCATTACAGTTACAGCGTGGAAACTAATAGTAAAGTACCCAAAAAACTAGTTCAATCCTTTAAACGTGGCCTTAGTTTTAATAAGTTCAAAGAGGTAGATTTCGAAAATTGTTATCCACACTATCCCCTATGCATTTATTCCGCTAAAACTATGTTGAAGTTAATGAATCTTAATGCGAAGCTTTTTGGAACTGGAAAATAACGATATCCAGTTTTATCGAAGTCTCGAATACAATTGCGGATATATCACATGGTGATATAGATAAACAGTTGTGTTGTAGACAGATCCGCCTTTAATTGCCTGATTAAAACGAGTGTAATGGAAAATATAACAGAGGGTGTCAGCAAAACATATGAGACAGCTAAAGTAATACTCATTAATTGCTAATAATCGAAGGTAATTTGAATAATGTTCAAATTTCAATAAGAGTTGCACTCTAAAATTGCTTTCCTTGAAGAGAGATAAAATTCACTCGTTCAATTACTGATAAATAATTCTCATGATTTCATGTGGTGGTATCCGTGTCTTTAGAAATCACTACAAAAACGCGAGTTGGCACAAAGCCTCAAAATGAGATGACGGAAATGTTTTGAAATGCCTGTCACGCTGCTCCATTGTTGTTTTCAGTCTCATTATTCGATTCTAACGAGCAGTCACTGCTGCAGGATTCCAGCGACAAGACGAAAACCGAGATCCTTCTTCAGTCGCGTAGCACATAAATGGTATCGTTTGATTAAGGATTTTTTTTCTTCCCATGTGCACATAGAAGGTGCACAAGTAAATTTGTAATCCCTGGAATGTGATAGCCATATCACATTTCAGGTGGGCATTTCATCCCCCGGTATGCTGTAATTAAGAAATCTCACTTTTCAACTCGTTGCTTACGCCCGCAGTTGGGCTCGTTAGGATTCATAAAAATGCATAAAATAATTATGTTCAAGTTGTAAATGTGTTATAAAAATTAAAACATGCTCGGTTCGTGTAGAATTTAATGGCGTAACTTTTCTTTGTAGTGGAAGTTTTTTGTCCTTCTGCAATGCAATACCGTATGATTATGACAGAGCGTAATTTTTCTTCAAATTCACCATTAATCCCCAGAAGGTAAAACAGATTTGCAAATTTTAGAATGATTACTGTACAATTAAGGGTACGGCATTAAAAATGAAATTCATGCATATAATCATTTTCTGCTACGTCGCCGGGTACACAGTGAAATGTTAATGAATGTTATAGTTGCAAAATTCATAGAGCAAAAAACAAATCGGTTTTTGTACATCCAAACGTTTATTTCTCTTCTTCTCGCATATAAAAATAGATTTAGAAAATACTTTCTTATACATAGATTCAAGTTACCGTCTGTAAATACCTTAATATAAAATTGTGTATAATTAGTATAAATATGTTTACATTTGTAAATTCAATGTACTTATCGACCTATTGATGTTCAATTTTTAAAATAAATGGAAAATTTTATAATTTTCTTGTGACTTTTATAAATTTGTGAAAACTCTTTAAAATCCCCATACTGTCTACATCAGAAAAAATCCCTCTAACAGTTGCGGTACTACTAAGTAGACACAAAATATAGAGCAATTCCACGCCGGAACAGCCGATTTTGACGCGATCCTCAACGTTTTTTGTTGCGTGGGACTACGTTTTTAGTAAGTGTAAAATAAAATTAACGCTAAAAAATACAGTATACAGAGATACAGTATTCATATACCTCTGCGAATCAAATGCAGCGTTCGTTCTATGTGCATCATGGAAAGAGGAAATATTGCCTGTTTTTAACTGATTATAAATCAATGTGTATAAATAATAAATAATGTAAATGAATAATTATTTTGTGAATTCAGGGATGTTTTCGGACTTATTGGTACCTTTTTCCGATCGTTCATTCAATTTTCGTGAATTCGAACATTGTTTCCGAGTTAGAAGTGGCGTCAAAGTGCAGCGTAGTTCAAGGCGGATGTAATGAAGATATTATCCAGTGGTGTGAGCCAGTGGCGTGGAGTTTTCGAACCCGGGCGGAAGTGTCGGGTTGTACCCCCTCCTTCTTCGCTATTCATATATGAGGTGTGCCGAATGGTGAAATATTAGTTAATGTAGGGGTGACTCTACACCCCTCAAATCGTGAACCCGGGGGCGGTCCGCACCACCCACACCCCCAGTCGAAAAATATGAATAGTTGCAATAACACACCAACAAACGATGGAGAGGAGAATGTGTTCGCGAGAAGCGGACGAATGCTGAGGTCACCTGTCACTCGAGTAGCCACAACGAGTACAAGCAACACAAAACCACAAGAAGTGTTTGCTGCCCAAGCATTCCAAGGAGATCTTGGCTCCGTACAGAGCCAGTTTTTTACGCTGACCTCAAGCGCATCCCAAGAAGGGCAACTTGGGAGGCTCAGCATCACGGACGTTAGGAAAAAGGTCAACGAACTTTACGAGTTCGTAAAGGACAAAAACAATGTCCACTTAAAAATAAAACATCTGGTGACGAGCATCAAATCAGTCGTCATGGTTGCTGAACGCGAGCATAAGGAGCTGCAGATGAGAGCAGAGGGTGCTGAAAAGGCTCTGCTCGAGCTGAAAAAGGCCAAGAACGATCTGAGTAACGCGAAAGGAGGTGAAAGCAGTGAATGGCGTACTGTCGATAACCAGGCAGAAAAACGCAAAAAACAGAAGAAGAAGAAAAAAGTTGAGCAGGAAAAGAAGAAACTCGGACCTCGAGTGGAGCGAATCAAGGGCGATGCTTTGATCGTTGAAGTGTCAGCAGGAGTATCGTATGCAGCTATCCTTCGGAAAGTGAGAGACGATCCGGAGTTGCAGACACTGGGCGAGAACGTCGTGAAAACTAGGCGCACGCAGAAAGGCGAGATGCTCTTCGAGCTTAAAAAAGATCCAGCGGTTAAGAGCTCTGCTTTCAAACAACTCATTGAGAAGTCACTAGGGGAGGAGGCGAAGGTGAGAGCTCTCTCTCAGGAATCAACCATCGAGTGCCGGTATCGGGACGAGATCACGACTGTTGAGGAATTGAGAACTGCGTTACAGTCACAATGTGACCTTGGCGATGTACCAATGACAATCCGGCTGAGAAAGGCATACGGTGGGACACAAACGGCCTCGATACGGCTCTCGAAACAAGCTGCGAATAAACTGGTGGAGAAGGGTAAAATAAAAGTGGGGTGGTCCGTGTGCCCGATGAAAGCTACCCCTCGTATGGCCAAGCAAATGGAGAGATGCTTTCAATGCATGGGCTCCGGTCACCAGGCGAAAAACTGCGGTGGTCCTGACAGATCGAAATTGTGCAGGAAGTGCGGGACGGAAGGTCACGTTGCTAGAGACTGCACAAAGCAACCGAGGTGCATGTTGTGCAAGGAGGATGACGGAAACGACCACGTCACAGGTAGCTTCAAATGTCCGGCGTACAAAAAGGCGATTGCGGGTTCGCAGTAATGGAGGTTACCCAGCTCAACCTCAATCATTGCGACATAGCACAGCAATTGTTGTGGCAGTCAACAACTGAAACTAAATGCGACGTTGCAATGATCGCAGAACCGTACCGAGTTCCTCGCGATAACGGAAAATGGGTGGTGGATAAAGCAGGGATGGCTGCAATACTAGTGATGGGAAGGTACCCCATCCAAGAAGTGGTGGAAAGCTCACAGGAAGGTTTCGTGATCGTCAAAATCAACGGAATCTTCATGTGTAGTTGCTATGCACCCCCGATGGTCAGCGGAGAAGTTTCACGAGATGTTGGACGTACTCACGGATAAGGTCAGCGGCCGCAAACCAGTCATCATCGGAGGAGACTTCAACGCCTGGGCTGAGGAATGGGGAAGCAGATGCACCAACGCCAGGGGGTACAGCCTACTAGAAGCCTTCGCAAAACTAGACGTCACACTTCTGAACGAAGGCTCTAGCAGCACCTTTCGAAGGGACGGCCGCGAATCCATCATCGATGTAACTTTCTGCAGTCCATCACTGGCGGCTAATACAAAGTGGAGAGTGTCGGAGGGATACACACACAGCGACCACCAGGCAATCCTGTATAGTGTCGGCCAACGGAATCCCGCAGCGGTACGGAATACAAGAACCTTTGAGCGGAAGTGGAGGACAAAGGTTTTTGACAAGGAGCTTTTCGTCGAAGCACTACGCATAGACAGCAGAACTCTTAATCTGAGCGCCGACGGGCTGACAGGAACATTGGTGAGGGCATGCGATACAGCGATGCCGAGAAGACTGAACCCGACGAATGAACGACGTCCAGCCTACTGGTGGAACGAGACACTCAGCATCCTCCGCGCTAACTGTCTACGAGCCAGAAGAAGAGTCCAGAGGGCACGAACCGATGTAGAGAGAGAGGAGCACCGCGCGTCTTTCCGAGCGACCAGAGCCGCCTTGAAACGAGAGATACGTAGGAGCAAATCGAACTGCTATAGGGAGCTGTGTCGAGACGTCGACGCATATCCTTGGGGTGAAGCATATCGAATCGTGATGGCGAAATTCCGTAGTTCAACGACTCCCATGGAATTATGTCCGGAAAAACTCGAGGTCATTGTGAATGGACTCTTTCCGCAGCACGACCCACCGACGTGGCCACCCACACTGTACGGAGAGGACGAAGCAGAGAACGCACAAGTCACCAACGAAGAACTCATCGCGGTGGCAAAAGGTCTAAAGTTGAAAAAAGCACCCGGCCCCGACGGAATCCCCAATGTGGCCCTGAAATCGGCGATCCTTGCTTTCCCCGACATGTTCAGGGTGGTGCTGCAGAAATGCCTGGATGACGGTCTCTTCCCTGCGGAATGGAAGATACAAAAGTTGGTGCTGCTCCCGAAATCAGGAAAGCCACCTGGAGATCCAGCGTCGTATAGGCCTATTTGTTTGTTGGATACTTTGGGAAAGCTCTTGGAAAGGGTTATTCTCAACAGACTAGTGAAATGCACGGAGGATGACCACGGATTGTCGAAAATGCAGTTCGGGTTCCGGAAAGGAAAGTCGACAGTGGACGCTATTCGGACAGTTATCGAGAAAGCTCAGGTCTCGCTTAAACAAAAACGAAGAGGCGACCGTTACTGCGCGGTGATTTTGATTGACGTGAAGAACGCCTTCAATAGTGCCAGCTGGGAGGCCATCGCCGAGGCGCTACACAGATTGAAGGTCCCTGGCTACCTGTACAGGATACTGAGGAGTTATTTCCAAAATCGGATCCTGGTATACAACACAGACAGGGGACAGATAGTGAAGAATATCTCGGCGGGAGTTCCACAAGGTTCCATCCTAGGTCCCACGCTTTGGAACACGATGTACGACGGTGTTCTAAGGCTGAAGCTACCCAGAGGTGTGGAGATCGTGGGCTTCGCGGACGACATCGTAACAACGGTAATCGGCGAGACGCTTCAGGAGGTGGAAATGTTGGCGACTGAGGCTGTAGACATGATCGGTAGTTGGATGGACAGCGTAAAGCTCCAGATGGCACATCACAAAACCAAGGTGCTGTTAGTGAGCAATCGTAAGGCAGTGCTGCGGGCAGAGGTATCGGTCGGAGGACATACCATCGTTTCGAAGCGGGTGGTGAAGTACCTCGGAGTCATGATCGACGACCGGCTGAACTTCAACCAGCACGTCGACTATGCATGTGGGAAGGCGTCAAAGGCCATCAACGTGGTGGCGAGGATCATGCCAAATAGCTTTGGCCCAAGCAGCAGCAAGAGGCGTCTCTTGGCAAGTGTATCTTCGTCGATACTGAGGTATGGTGGCCCTGCCTGGTTGGCGGCTCTGGAAACCCACCGAAATCGGAGGAAGCTGAACAGCACATTCCGACTCATGGCCATGCGAGTCGTAAGTGCTTATAGGACCATTTCGACAGAAGCTGTGTGTGTAATCGCCGGAATGATTCCCATCTGCATCACTCTGGCGGAAGATAGCGAGTGCTACAAGCGACGGGAAAGCAGAGGTATCCGGAAATTGATGAGAGCGGAGTCGTTGGACAAATGGCAGTATGAATGGGATACGGCAGAAAATGGTAGATGGACGTACAGGCTGATACCGGTACTTTCGACCTGGTTGAACAGGAAACACGGTGAAGTTAACTTTTACTTGACGCAGTTTCTGTCTGGGCATAGCTGTTTCAGGCAATATCTACACCGGTTCGGGCACGCAGTTTCACCCCTCTGTCCGGAGTGTGGAGATATGGAGGAAACACCGGAGCACGTCGTTTTTGTCTGTCCCAGGTTCACCGAAAGGCGCGAGGGGCTGCCTGCACTTCATGTCGGGAATATTGTGGAGGAGATGTGTCGCGACGAGATGATCTGGAATGCCGTGAGCAGTGCAATCACACAAATCATGTCGGAGCTGCAGCGAAGGTGGAGGGCTGACCAAAGTGCTGACAACGTCCGACGGTGAAAGGTGAACAACGGCGACGGCTGTTGCAAGAGATGGTACCTCACGAGAGTAGCTGTGACGGGGTGCGCGTTGTGTTGGAGGGCACCACCTAATCGGCTCTCCACTGGGAAGAGAAATCCTGCGAGGGTGACTGTGACGGGGCGCGCGTCAAGTTGGAGAGCGCTTCCTAATCGGTGCACGTCTCGACAGGTAAACGGATGCCGATTTAATAACTACGACGGAGTGAGTGTCAAGGAGGGCGTCTTCAAACTGGTGTATACCCCACGAGAGCTGCTGTGATGGAGTGCGCGTCATGTTGGAGGGCACTACCTAATCGGCGCTCCGATGGAAAGAGAAATCCTGCGAGGGTGACTGTGACGGGGCGCGCGTCAAGTTGAAGGGCGCTTCCTAATCGGTGCACGTCTCGATAGGTAAACGGATACTGCCGCGGAGAACAGCAAAAGGCCTGCCTGACAACGCCTGATCGTGGCCTGGATGGAGGAACACCGCGAACATTTCGAAGGAACGAGCATCATTGATGAAGCCACGATCAAAATGGTAAATACCCCACGAGAGTAGCTGTGACGGAGTGCGCGTCAGGTTGGAGGGCACTGCCTAATCGGCGCTCCGTTGGGAAGAGAAATCCTGCGAGGGTGACTGTGACGGGGCGCGCGTCAAGTTGGAGGGCGCTTCCTAATCGGTTCACGTCTCGACAGGTGAGAAACCCCGCGAGGGTGGCTGTGTCGGGTTGCGCGTCAAGTTGGAGGACAATTCCTAATCGGTTCACGTCTCGACGGGTAAATTCAAAATGCCTGCGAAGAGGACATCAGCGCAGTGGAATTAATAACGAATAGAAAGAAAAAAATATTGAGAAAAAGGGAAGGACAACGCTAGTTAGCGTTGAAAACTCGAGAAGTGCATGAGCACAGCCGCCCCCTGAAGTAGTCGCCTAGATGTGGTCCCAGGGGGAATAAGGCAACGAGTAGAGGGCTTGGTTTTTGTGGGTGCGATCCCCACTCGACGTCTGGGTTAACCCTTCCCAGGTAAGGCTGGTAGAGCGTTCCTCACCTCTTTAAAAAAAAAAAAAAAAAAAAAACACCCCCAGTCGACGCCACTAGTGCGAGCTGTATCCTGTGAAAACTGAAGATGAAAGATTGTTTCACAACGCTTGTCTCCGCCAGAAATAAATTAGCAGTCCTACGTTATCACTGCGATCGAGTCTTGGACAACACCCTTTTTTGACATAAAACTATGTCTTTGATTTCTATATAGGGGGGTCACTCTACAAAAAATGTAACGATTTATGAGGAGAGTTATTACTCAAAATGGTTAGTGTGACATATGTTGTGTTACATATCATTAGACAGGAAATTAATCCAGTAATTTTTTTTTGCTTGAAACATGAACAGTAAATATATTAAAACAAGTTAACAGTTTGACGATTTAAATGGGTATGTTTCTTTCGATTGCACTAACCACTCGCTTTCCTCCCCGACGCAACAACCAATATGTTTGTCTAGATTCGGGCGTTAGCTCACAATGTGAGTTGATGCGTATAATGAGTTATTCTCCATTTAGCGATAATAGGCATTTATCAGTTATTGTATTGTATGTTTTTTCAATTTGTGTTCAATTCACATTTTTATCATGTAGGGCTTGCTACTAACAATTTATGTAATTGTGGTCTAGGATAATATCGAGCATGTTGTTTGGTTATGTAAAAATGCAATTAATTTATTTAACTGGCTGCTGATTTAGAAGATCGAAAGGGTATACTCACGTAAATCAGATTATGATAGCTTGAGTAGTCGCGATCTTACAGGGCTATAAAGTTATTACAAACAATGTTCCGAACAACGTGGTAACGAAGGAGATAATGCTATTTTTATCTATAATATATTTTTGTAGTCATAGATTGATTTGACTCAGGCTTATATTTATGTAGGTCTTAACTATTTAGACTTGTGTTTAAAAATGATACATGATGATTCTTTGTCTTCTTCTGCATTATTGAATAAACAGAAGAAATGGGTAGTAATGGCTTTAATGGTATTTTTGTGTACATTTTTGAACAGAATGTGGTACCGTGTTCCACCACGTTATGTCATCTAACCCATTAAAAGAATACAAGTACATACAGGAAGCTGTTTTTCCAGGACATCCATTTGATGTATCAAAAAAGAAAAAAATACAGCTTTTGAACAATGAAAAACTCAATTTAAATGCAATTACTACACACAATCACAGTTATATGTCAAGATCCCGTCCGTGCCCCTAGGCTCAGACCCATCAACTTTTTTTTAGTCTTGTGGCGACTGTTCAAAATCACAGTTTTCATTCATAAATGACCAATTTTAATTACGACTGAGGCGTATCCAAAATAATCGCATTAGTTGAAATCATTATTCGAAATTGTTACAAAATCAATGTACTATTGAGAAAAAATAAATACACCGTTCAAAAATCTTACTCGAAAATTAAGTTCAATTTTGAAAATTTTCATAACTCAAAATGTGCCTCCCTCGATATTCTTTAAATATGATTTTATTATAAAATCCTCTCAATTTAATAAAGTTTGACATACAGTGGTGCCAAAATGAAGTAATAATAAAAAAAATCCACACTTTGCGAAATCCAAATCGTGAAAAATATCAGAAAAATAATTATGTTCGTTTGAAGGGGGTAGTTATTGTATTCAATAAAAATAATGTGTTTCGCGATTTTCTTTTCAACGAGAAGATAAATTACTATGTTTAATTTGATATCACAGTTTTATTAGGTATATATTACTTAACAAACAAAAAAAGTGTCAATTGGAATGGAGAATCTGAAAAAAAAATTATCAAAATCGGATGGACCTCCGGAACGGTAGAAATCCCACTAGTTTGCAAAACATGGTTTCGAGAAAAACGTGTTCTAAATGTTGGATACATATATTTCGTTTATTTTAAATCGTATCTTCAGACCTGTACCATAGAATTGTCCTTCAGCGCTTAAATGGTGATCTTCCTGTCGCTTTTTTGTTGCCAAATTGGACTTTCGGGCTTCTCTAGCTGCTTCTGACATCCGCATCTCTGCTCGTTCGATTCGTTCCTTACCCGATTTTCCGCAGAAATTGTTGCACTCTGGACCAATTTGAAACTTGAGTTCATTCATTATCTCCAAAACGCATTGTAGACCATCATTGAAGATACAAGTTGCTATATTTGCTGCAGTTTCCAAATTTTTCTTTAAAAAATGAATGTTTTTTAAGACATCGACCAAATACAAGCATGAAAAATTTTCGTTTGCATTTTGTGTGAAGCCTCCCAAACATCTTTCCAGTAAGTCACCTCGTATATTGGACGAATCGTTAGGAGGATATCCATTCCCGTAAACAACTGAACTGAATCTCAATTTTTGAATAAGATTTTCCAACGTGTATTTGAAATGTTATTTTCCCAAAGTATTCTATTGATTTTCCAACAACTTTGCCGTACATCATATTTTAATCAGATATCTGTATTCCGAATTATGATTTTCCGCAAAAAGGATCAATGATTCAAGATACACCCTTATAAAAAAATCTGTCGTAATTAAACGTACAATGATTTAAACGTACAATGATATCTGCCACCAATGATGTACAATGATTTAAAAAAAAGGGGAATGTCAAGGCAACGGCCGGCTGATTTGGCGTGGAATTGCTCTATAATCCATGAACTTCATTCTTACACTTTAAAAATTCGTTTTCCATTTCTGTAAACATTTGCACATTCCGATTTGCAACTGGCACGGATTTTTTATTCCACAATTTAATCTCATAAATTATAATTCCCTCAATCATTGTCCACTTGTCAAACTAAATATGTTCACCCTTTTTGAACAGGAAGATTTTTCACTATTGCTACTTTTTTAATCAGTGTTACAGTGTTTTTGATTTTCATTTATCTCGGATTGATCCTCAGAAAATTGTACTCTCGTTTATGTTAAGTTATTATTTTGATATTTTGAAGTGCATTGTAGTTGGTCATATTGTTATTTGTTTTGTAACTAGTGTTTACTGTTAAGATAGAATAAGCTGTTTTTTGTTAGGATTGAGATTGTGTCATTTGGACTATTTTATTCTGTTGACGCAAAATAAGCAGGTTTTATTTTAGGAAAAAGCTTTTAGCAAACTAAAATGGGCTTTTCCCTGCTCCAAAAATAAACATAAAATAAACATAAAACACTGTTACTGATTGTAACATTATCCCAAAATACTTTACATAAACATAAGTATGTGTTTTTCGATGAAACACACACTGGATCCCACATTGATTGAGAGAAAACAAGTGTAGCTCAGTATACAATGTGACATTTATTATTTAGACCGTATTGGTTTGGAAATTTTAGGCGATTTGCTTAGGTAGTCCAAATTCCCCCTTTTCCCCTATATGTTCAGATTCAGAATGAATTATTACCATTTGATTTAAAAAGGATTCGAGTAATTTTGACATGTTATTGTAGATACTGTTCGTCTGTAGTTTGGCAATTTTCAGTTTGGTTTCACATAAATATGTATGTAATGCTAATGTTTTTCTTTGGTATTGTAACATTTATATTTATTTGTCCGCCGTTATACCGTTGCGTTGCGGTCCGATCAATTTTAGATGAGTTCTCTCGGCTACCTTTTCAGGTTTCCCAAAAATAGCTCTCAGTAGTCAGAATTGGCTTTCCATACAGAATTCTCGATTATTAACGGAGTTTATCGACGCTTCGATTGGTTTAGAAGAGTTCTATCGGTTACATTCTCAGTTTTCCTTGAAATAACTCTTAAGGCCCATTTATACGTTGCTAGTAGCTGACTTCACAACGAGCAGCTACTGACCCGGTGAACTCGCTTGACAAATGGTTGACTCGCCTTGTCCGTTCACACAATGTGAGCTGCTGACAAGAAACTAGATACTAAGTACGGGTTTACCAGAGATGCCAGACGATTTTTCAAATGTCCATCAAATAGTCAGAAACAGCAATCAGGTCCGAATTTGACAGATGATTGATCCGAAATCAACTTATTTATTGGCTGTTTTCGGCTTAGGTTTTCAGTTGAATTTATCATTACACAATTTTAAATTTTATCGCGAGACACACGCTGGCCGTGTTTACAAATACTTTGTGCTGAATTTCTTTGAACTGAGGGTACTATCCGAAAAAAGCAGAAAGAAAAAACAGGAAGTGGGTTATACCTATGGTATAACCGCAAGGGTGACGTAGGACTATCGTTGATTTAGAGATCATTTGTTTGAAGTTGAATCTAAATCCATTCTGAATGAATAAATAAATTAATATTTGGGGGACTTCGAAAACGAGAGCGTTACGTTGGAGGCACAAGGTTTTATGCATCCAATATAGGATACGAAGAATAATCTTCAGAAACTTTCCTGCTAAACTGCACTTGATTGACAAATCACAAACCCAAATGTATTATATGGATATTTTATGGATAGAAAACATTAAAATAAACTCTTTCGCTTGAATGTTATTTTCAATTCCAAGGGGAACTGGCAGATTATTTTCCAGCAACGATTAGATATTTCCACATTTTCCTCGATACTGGAAGCCCACCAGTGGTTTATGCTAACTCGATAACCATCTGTTAATAGCACTTGATTGAAACATATTTGGTCACAGTGTTACATGGATAGAAAACATTCAAATAAACTCTTTCACATGAATGTATTTTTAAATTCCCAGAGGAACTGGCCGATTATTTTCCGGATCTTTCTCGATGCTGAATGGCATCCAAACGGAAAGAATTCCGTGCGTGTATGTGTGTGTGTAGCGGTTGCTTCGATGGTCACCTTCTCTTCTCCTGAAGGATCGGCTTCTCTGTGCTCCCTCACAGTTTCAAACAAACTGCTTGCGTTTCAGGGCAGATCTCGATCCTTCGCCGTCCAGCACCCTCAGCAACGATGTTGTCTTGTCGATGTCCTCACGAAAAATGAATGCGTCTCACCACCAGAATATCGCTTAAGTATGCTTTTTGTGCGTGATTGAATCGAGAGAAAGCGTGGTTTACGATGGCAATTTGGAAGGCAAACTAGAGGGGAATGAACTCTCTGAGCTCGGAACTTTCGGCGACTGAGCAATAATCGATTGCGGGCGCATACAATATTGGATACGGAAATATCCTACTTCATAAGCTATCCTGTTAATTGCGATTGCTTGAAAAATCACAAAACCAAATGTATTTGGTTACAGTGTTACATGGATAGAAAACATTCAAATAAACTTTTTCACATGAATGTAATTTTAAATTCCCAGAGGAACTGGCAGATAATTTTCCGGATCTTTCTCGATGCTGAATGGCATCCAAACGGAAAGAATTCCGCGCGTGTATGTGTGTGTGTAGCGATGTCTTCCCGGGGAACCGTTTGTGGCATCACTCTCCTCCTGATGGATTCCCTTCTGGCCTAAGGTGCACAAACAGGCTCTTGGTGACACCGTTCATCCGCGCTTTCATGATAAACGAAGAGCTTCACCACAACAGCGACAACATGCTCCAATCGCTGTTCAATTAGAACTGAGTGGATTTCCGAGCGGCGCTCGCTTTTATACCGATTGGTGATTTCAATAGCCTGTTTTGAAAGCAATTTTAAGACTATTGAAACAAGTTTTTGGATCAAAAAGTAACAACTATAGAACGCGTAGACATTTTATCTTTCGAATGAAGTGTCTATCATACAATTTCGTTCAGTTGTTTAGGAGCTATTAACGCTCAAAATCTCGGTCTCCGGCGTAACGCTTTCGTTTTCGAAACTTTGATTTTACACCCCGGTATAGAAATGAAAGACGTAGTCCTACGTCAAAAGGATTCGGGCCAGGAATTGGATGCAAAGAAAAGGAGTAACAAATACAATACTGGAGTAACTCCACGATGATGATCCCCGAGAGTACAGAGCAGTGTTGGAAATAACACCTGAAAAAGTGAAAAAACTGTTGGATTTAATTGCTCCACAAATACAACGCCAATATACACTCATGAGTGAAACTAGAAATGATGTGCCTTTCTTCTGGAATATGGAATATATATCAGATTATTGTCGCTATTTTTTAGAACCTCGAAAGCATCCATAGCTTAATTAATTCCGAAAGTATGTGGTGCTACAAATGGCAGTCTAAAAGATTTTTCAAAATTTGATTTACTTCGCGTTGACAGCAGCTTCGTGTACCAATTTGTGAAATGAAAATGATAGTAGATTCGCCGGAGGAATAAATACGTCTCAAAAACTAAAATAATGAATGAAAATATACTTTTTTCAAATCGAATATGTATTCTGTTTCTTAGAACAATACTTTTTTTTGCAAGTTGTGAGTGAATTTTGAATGAAAATTGTGCCCGATGATGATTTTATATTTAGATTCCCAATAAAACTGTCTCAATAAGAAAACGTGCCCCGCCAGTGTGCCAAACAAAATAACAACGATTCCGTTTAGAAACTATTAGGGTTTTATTTGTTTTTCCAATATTTTTCAAGTCTATAAATATCTTCGCATATTTTCAAATATCTTAAAAATAGAGACATTTGTTTACATTTGGCATCCCTGATTCGAACGCTAAATTCTGTTTTTTGACGTTTTGAGGGATGCGAGTGCGAGTAAATTCAAAAAACTTTGAAGTAGCTCGCACGCCGAATCACACATGACACTAACTGGCATGATGTGTTCACACGGTGTGAGTAGCTGCACTGCAGTAACTGACTAGATCGACTCGTATGCTTACTCGCACCGTCTGAACCCGGCTTTAGTCTTCGCAATTGAGCTTAAATAAACACTACGCGCGTTGAATAAGAGAATAAATCGTCAGTTTTATTAGGTTTGGAGGAAATTTCACGGTTACCTTCTCAGGTTTCCCAAAAGTAACTCTCAATTGGCAGAATTGAATTTTCACTCGAATATTAACGGAATTTATCGACGATTGGTTTAGAAGAGTTCTATCGGTTACATTCTCATGTTTCCCTAAAATAACTCTCAGTCACCACCATCGAGGTTGAATACTCACTTCGCGATGAATATCGCCAGTTTGATAGGGTTTAGAGGAGTTATACCGGTTGCCTTCTCAGGTTTCCCACAGTTAACTCTCCCCCATCGCGATTCGAATGCGCGGGATGAAAAATACAGTATATAGCTAGTCAAGTAAGTATTTTCGTTGTCGCGTGTCGTGACATATAAAATTTTCATTTTTTTTCGAATGATCGAAAATTCGCGTTTACATAATCACATCACTTACCGCAGTGAATCCTGACTTTTCTTAACCATTTCCACTAACAACTATCCCTTCCATGATAAACGCTAGGGAACCACGCTATAGAGGCGAATATCATACTAACATTCCTTCCCTTCCCCTGGTGACTGTAAGGACGTGGCCGGCGTCTTTATTGACCATTTAAAGCTCGAACCACCGAAAATAACACAACGAGAATGATTTGCTAGTCCCAAGCGTCATTCTGTGTGTTATTTGTGCAATTTGGTTGGTTCAGGTCAATCACGGAGAGCAACTACGAATTGTACAGTCTACCCCAGCTCAAGCTCAAGCTCAAGGAAGTTTTTTCACTATTGCTGCTTTGAATATCTGACCCTTGAACTTTAATACAATCCATACATTTTGTTTCTCCTAGACCAGTTTTGGATAGGTTGCCTTTTCGAGATGGTGAACATTTGATTTGTTAGGGTCGTTTTTTTCCATACATTATCACCCTTTTATACAGCCATTCCATGCCAAACCGATATAGTGGTTCTCAGATTTTCGTCAAAAGTGGTAATTTTGTTCTTTATCGCAAAATATTGGACCCGTATTTTTAATTTTTTTTTATCAGGGGCCCATTTCCATTTTAGGGTGGTCCGATTTTTTTTTCACTTTTTCCAAAAATGACTTTTAAAAAAAAATCATAACTTTTGAACCGCTGAACCGATTTAGATGATCGATATATCAAATTGAAGCCAATGAGCTAGTCTTGCAAAAAATTGGATTTTATTCTCGCAATTATTGATCGTAGTGCTTTTTTGTTGTTTCGTGGCTTTGGGCTAGAGAGCGCTATACTTTTTCATATTTTTTCTTGAAAGCAGAGGGTTTTTAACATAACATTTTTCGATATTTTCGTTTTTGAGATACAATTTTTGAAAGTTAACAGGTGATCCGGAAAATCATTTTCCTTCTTATTTCACTATAAAAATTCATAACTTCTAAACTACTGGACCGATTTAGATGTGCAGCATATCAAATTGAAGCTTATGAGTTATTTTTTTTTTTTTGGAAAAATACTACTTTTGCGAAAAGTTTGAATTTTCGTTTGCAACGCTTAATAATTATTGAAAATAACTACTAAAATTAAGAGTCAGCGAATTCTGCTTCAAGAGCGCTTACTCCATTTTTCGACCGTAATTATCGTCCCAGCCGACAGGCTGTGCATAGTTTAGTGACTAAATTTGAGTCTACATTTTCCCTGTTGAATGTTTCGTGCTAATGAGAAGCCGCTCCGCTCGAAGCAACGGAATATCGCAGCCGCAAGTGAATCCATTCGAAATGACCCAAATCAGTCAATTGCACGGTGTTCTCAAGAATTGGCAATCTCCCAAACCACATTGTCGCATTTGCGAAAAGATCTTGTATGGACAAGATCAAATTGACTCAAGAAATGAAGTATGAAGTATTAGGCGCCGAAACTTCTCCGATTGGGCTCTGGCAAATCTTGAGTAAAATTATGATTTTCGTCACGAAATCATCTTCAGCGATGAGACTTGTTTCTGGCTAAATAGCTTTGTCAACAAGCAAAATATGCGTATTGGTCAGATGCAAACTAATATGTGCTTCATAAAACACCGCAAAAAATTACTGTTTGGTGTGCTTTCCATAACGGAGGAGTGATTGGGCCGTATTTCTTTGATGAAAAATCCCACGGTCGCTTTGAAGAGACAACACGGATATTGCATGAACCTCCTGCCACCGAGACTTCATCCATTATGATCATTTTGAACTAATACTTATGAACATGTGGCTAAAGGAGACGAAACAAACAAGAGAGTGTGTTCGGTGGATTTTTATGAATATCGTATGTTGATTCGACGATGTCAGGACAACTTCATTCTACGATATCGTGAGCTGCACCAACAATCGACATATACGACCCCTTCCATGAGGTTATGCACCAATGAACCAAATTTCAAATTTAGTTTTAGAAAAAAAATGAAAACATAATTTGAATAAGCACTAGTTATATCATAAATTCTTTGAAACGAATTTGATTTTTATACTACATAATTATATTTAAAATATTTTAGGTTTTCAGTATTTTTATGTTTCTCGAGATATCTCTGCACTTGCTTAACCAAAATTCAATGTATACATACCATTGAATAGGTAATTAAATACTCATTTGAAGAGCCGTGGGTAGATTTAGGTTTCATTTTGTAATTAATGAGAAACAAGCATTTGAAAAACAGTTGTCACGTCACAAAAATAGAGCATTTTTTAAAATTATCAGCTGAACCTAAATTCAAACCTTTTTATACTTGGGTTTTTCTGAGCAAACAATGAGAGTCAACAACCCACCAAATTTGGATAAGATCGGCCCACAAATAGAGGAGTTTCAACTGTCTCAAGAAATCACGTCACGCAACGTATACGATCAATTCCAGCGTAACATAGTAATATTTTGACTCAATACAAACATTTTTTTTGCGTTTTTATATACGTACACACAAAATTAAACGATGTTATAGTGAAATTGAGAAAAATTACCACAAGAATCATAAGTTGGAGAATATTTTATACATAGATTGGCTTGTTGTCTGTCAAATACTTTTGTGACGAAACAACACCTGACTTTTTACTGTTTCTGACTGTGGAACATCAATGTTTCAAACGGAATTGATCATCCCGAATTTATCCAACAACGGCATACAGTGTATTACAGGTAACAGGTAGATTCAATTTATATAGTTTATTTTGATGAACATACCATAACCAATTACAATTGCCTTGTTTCGCAATGTTTCACAATCTAAAAGAACATTTAACTTATTTGACATACAGGTCAAAAATATTTCTTCTCTGTTTTTGAAGCAATGAAAACGCTAGAATGAAAATGCCAGAAAAAAAGTCACGATGTTATCAAACTGTCAGCGTTATGACACCTTCCATTTGACGCTACTGAAAATTCGGTAGGAAGTGCCGTTCCTGAAATACAAAAATACAATAAGATCACATTCCTCTATAGGATGGACCTTTGGAAGGGGAAGGGGAGATCTCAGAGGAAAGTGAGAAGTGTAGGGATCGGAATTGTTTAAAAGAAACACGATTCAATGATTTAACTCCTCGTTTATTCACAGTAATAATTTTCAGCTTCACGCTTGAACGTACTTATCTTGTCTGTCCCGTTCCCTCGCCGTGCTGCCATACCGTCCAATGTTTTCAGCAGGATAGAGCTGTGCTGTCTCATCACTTTTGACAAGGGACACGACAACACAAGACGTATGCAGAGTAAAAAAAAACATAAAAAATAGTATATATCTTGCTACAATACGGTGAAATTCATATTTAATAAAACTTATTGATTGTGCGATGTGACAACGCTTAGTGGAGACTGTTTTTTCGCACAGAGAGCGTTGTCAGTCACAAAATGAATGCTGATTTTTTAAATGTTCTTGCGTGTTTTTTTGAATATACAGGAATCACCATTCATCTTTTGTTGATAAATCATAGAACAAAGTTTATTTGTATGTTCTGAAACGGAACTGAAAATAAAACAATAATGTTAAAAAATCGGAAACCGCAAAAAGACAGGTGTTGTCACGTCACAAAAGTATTAAGCTGGCAACAAGCGAATTGAACTGTAAAATATTCTCCAACTGACGATTCTTGTAGGAAATTTTCTCTATTTTAGTTTAATATCGTTTACTCTTTGGAAATCGTTTAATTTATACATGAAAACGAAAAAACATGTTTTTAGTGAGTCAAAACGTTGTCACGTCACGCTGGAATGAGTCATACGCAAAGATAGAGAGCGAATGACTGCCATTTATACCGTTCTGAATCATATTTCGGACACTTTGTTCTAATATCTGGAAATGCTTCATACACTGATGATATAACTATGAAATTAATATCACAATTGCTTCTTTAGAGAAATTCATTGGTTTCCCTATAACTTCATTTGAGAATTACATTTGAATTATTACATAGTAGGAAAAAAATCAACACCACTACTCATTATCGTTTGTGTTTGACGTTTGTTTAGCGTGAGCACGTAGAATTTACCCGTTCATAAATATTCAAATTTCTCCCGTGTTTCATCAGTTCTCATCATCGTTAACAGTTTACTGTGATTGCTTGGAAAGTGTTTCGCAGTTGACTATAAAATATAATCAAGTGTAATGTAATTTTCGCCCAAAAAATTACAAAATAAAGTGTCCGAAATTTGAATTCAATCTGTCCGAAATTTGATTTAGTGTCCGAAGTTTGATTTTTATTCGCTTCATTTGAAAAGCATTTTATTCAATGATTTTCTTATGTTTTCAATCAAATAGGTACCAAAGTAGAAAGCTTAAAAGCATATTGAACTAATTCATTAAAAATATCTACCAAATAATACCTGTGCATAAAATTTAGATCTGTTATCTGCATCATATGCCTTAAGCGTCCGAAATATGATTCGGAACGGTACTACACAATCAACAAAAGCGTCATGAGGAAGAACACAGTCACTTGCGTGACGCTATCATGAGCAGGACCAATACAGCCTTTGCTATTGCTAGATCAAAACCCATGCATTGTCATGACATGTGGTTATCATGTTATCATTAGAAGGGAGAGAAGCACGGGTGTTCAAACAAAAAATGAAGTCATCAATGAGCTTCATTACAACATTACACGTAAACGAGTTGCAAATTGTCAGACTATCTTCAAAATAGCTACTCATCAAGATGAACCCGATCGCACCGCTCAAGTTACTGAGTTTGGTTTCTCAGGTAATTGCATGAATAGCATATGCCCTGCCGAAGCAGAAAATGATCACTACACCGTCGTACAAAGTTCCCCCACAACCGTAGCTCAGTACAAACTAGCGTGCTCCGATGCTTGCTACGATATATACGCCTTCACTGAAACCTGGCTGAACGGCAATACGTTTTCCAAGCAAATCAACGGTCCGGATTATATGATATATCGAACCGATCGTTCTCGGGCTACTAGCACTAAAATTATCGGAGGTGGAGTTTTGTTAGCAGTTCGTTCAACATTTACCTCTCGTTTAATTCATCCTCCCAATTCTACGGGTGTCGAGCAAGTGTGGGTGGCTGTGACCCTACCAACAAAAAAGGTGTTTATCTGTGTGGTATATCTTCCAAGGACCGACTTCGCGATTTTGAGTTGGTAAATCAACACATCAATTCGATTTTTTGGGTCTTATCGACGATGAACGTTAATGACGATATATTTTTTGTCGGTGATTTCAACCTGGCTTCAATCAACTGGACTAAGAATGATACAGGATTCTACCACTTTCGCATCAATGGCTCTAGTACAACATCTCTAGTAACATCTTTGCTGGACTGCTATAATACCGCTGATCTTCAGCAATTGAACTGAAGACCAATGACAACAAAAGGTTACTCGATCTTTGTTTCGTCAGCCGCAAACTTGCTTCTAATTGCGCGGTTCTTGAGGCACACATCATCCACCGCTGCAAGTAACATTACGTTTCCGTCAGGCTTGTCCGTTTCGTAGTACAATAGACACCGTTTCCTACGATTATCGTAAAGCTGACTTCGAGGGAATGATCGCTTTTTTTGATCACATCAACTGGGACGATGAACTTCGGGATTGTGACACGAACGCAGTCTAATCCGTTTTTTCGAATATTGTTGTTTATGCAATCGATCAGTTCGTACCAAAGAAAATTCTGTCCCCACCTACTTACCCACCTTGGTTCAACCTTCGACTGATGCGAATAATGTCATATAAACGTGCTGCTTTAAAGAAATTTGCACCGCGTACGGTCGTGTCAAAACGGAATTATAACAACGCCAACAATCAGTATAAGCGACCATCACACAAGCTTAAAGTGAATCCGAAGTTTCTGGAGACACGTGAATGATCAACGGAATAAGTCAGGGTTATCTTCTTCTATGTTCAATGCGGATCAAGAGGCAACGGATACAGTGGGAATTGCTGATATGTTCCGGTTGCAGTTTAGCAGTGTTTTCGTCAACGAACATTTGTCTAGAGACCATATACCGCTAGTGAGGTTCCTATACATCGTGCCATTAGGTCGCATCCGCCAATTTCGGGTGATGACGTACGGAAAGCTAGCCTCCGTCTCAAGAATTCTGTCTCCGTTGGTCCAGACGGAATATCTTCGCTCGTATTTAAGAATTGCATTGAAGTTTTGTTATCTCCATTAGCATCGATCTTCAACCTTTCGTTGAATTCTGGAATTTTCCCCGAGAACTGGAAGTTCTCGTTCATTTTTCCTATATTCAAAAAGGGTGATAAGCAATCGATTACGAACTATCGCGGTATCGCTGCTTTATGTGTAGTCTCTAAACTAATTTGAACTTATAAACTATTTGGGCTGGATTATTTGAAGTACAATTGCTCCAGCTTCATTGCCTCTGAGCAACACGGGTTTAGATCGAAGAGATATACTGCTACAAATCTCGTACAATACACCTCTTCAATCATACGCGAGATGGTAAAGGGACATCAAGTCGACGCTATTTACACCGATCTCTCGGCTGCATTTGATGAAATTAATCATGACATTGCAATTGCCAAATTGGAGTTACTTGGCTTCCACGGTTCTCTTCTTAAGGTGAAGGTGGAAGCTAGCCACAAATGGCTGCCACAATGGCGCTCATTTCTTTCATCTCCCTCCCTCATCCCTCGCCCGAAAATCAATAATTTTGCGAAACAGTGTGAAGAAAATGATCGTTTTCGCACACTTCCCATCAAGTAATATCAACCAAATTCTAATCGATTACTCACAAGATGTTAAATTTTCATCTGCTGTCGCACTGTATAGTTAAAAACGTCGGAAAACTCGAGCAAGTGCTCTGAAAGTTAAATTTTCATTTTTCAATCTTCGGCAATGGTTTTGTTTGTATTGGTAAAAGCATCGTTATTTTTTCGACACTGATGCCAGACAACATCATCGAAACAGTTATAAAAACCACTCAATAAATTGTTATTCCTGAGTCATAGCGTTTCATATCATGAAAATCAATAGAATAAAATTGTGTTGATATCAATACAATTATTATTTTTACGTTTAATGGGTCTATAATGTGAGTTTTAGCAACTTTAACATTGGGTAAGAAAATTGTATTGCAGAGCTCGGAACACTGCCACGGCTGCCTATGCTTTCAAAAACAGTAAACGGAAAAGTATTACATTCAATCAAAATGCCTCGGCCAACGAAGAGAAGGGTTAAGGCTCTCCAACGTGAATATGTGAAAACAATACGATCAACGGAGGAAAATATTTAGATATTATCAACATCGAGTTACTATGCGGAAGAACTTGTTAATACCAAAAGAGCTCCAGTTCGCATGTGTTATAAATTTGCTCATGTTACGCTCGCGTATAATCAGAATTTTAATTCTTATGCAAATGCACCTTCTATATATATTTATATTTGCAATTGTTCATCGGAACATATCGTTCATACATTTTACTTTAGTATTGAATATTTTTTTTTCAAATGTATTCAGACTCGTGTCAATGAAGCGCCACACAGTCTGATAAGTGAATTGATCTATTTACGTGTGCTTTGCTCTTCTCTAACAAACACTATTACCCCATTTTTACTCGTGGGTTTACCTATACTACTACAATGGCTAGCTTCCACCTTCACCTTAATTGGCTTCGCTCATACCTTACCGGTCGACATATGGCAGCAAAAACAGGTGATCATATTTCCAAATCGTTTCCAGTATCTTCTGACGTGCCTCAGGGTAGTCACCTAGGACCCTTCATCTTTTTACTCTATTTGAACGACGATCATTTTTCTATTCGTTGCATGAAGCTGTCTTACGCCGACGATTTCAAATTGTATTCTGTTATAAAGGACCGAGGTGACGCTTTATTTCTGCAGCAGCAGTTATACGTTTTCGCTGATTGGTGTCACAAGAACAGAATGCTGCTAAACGCCTCAAAATGTGCAGTTATCACGTTCTGCAGGAAAAAAAATCGCCAATCTGTTTCGCATATTGCCTGACAGATCATATTATCAATCGTGAGTTAAACATCAAAGACTTGGGTGTCATACTTAATTCGAAACTAACCTTTAAGGATTAGGTTGAATACGTGTCCGCCAAGGCGTCAAGTCAACTTGGTTTCATATTTCGGTTCCCCAAAGAATTCAGGAATGTTTCTTGTTTGAAAGCTTTCTACTCATCTTTGGTTCGCTCAACACTGGAGTACTGCTCGGTAGTATGGGTTTGTTTTTACTGTAACGGTGTGAATCGCATCGAATCCATCCAACAAAAATTCGTACGGTATGCTCTTCGTTGGTTACCTTGGAGGAATCGGCTCAATCTTCCAGATTATAAATGCCAATGGATTTTAATGGACCTACAATTACAAAGCGTTCGCCGCGACGTTTTGAAATCGCTGAATTATCGCTGATCTGTTGCGGTCTGATATTGATTGTGGTGCATTATTGCAACAACTGAACATCAACATCAGACGCGTGAATCTACGTTCTGATTATTTTTTAAACGTCCCAGTCTTTCGTACGAACTACGGTGCAAATGTGTTACAATTGTTTCGATTTCAATGTGCCCGTGTTAGGCTTAAGAATTTGTTTTACGGTATTCTTCTACCCAGCAAACATTAAATCGCATAACAAGCGTATATATTAGGCTGTCAAAAAAGTCTTGCGGTATTTCCGCGAGGTGTCGTTGTAAGCGCGTAGTTCTAGTTGTATTCATTGTATCGAGTCATACTATAGCCAAGGCGCGTAGAAGTATATCCTAAGGTGGGCCAACTTGCTAAAACCACTCTTCAGCCATCTTGGAAGTCTACTGTGTTTTGTTTGTAAACAATACGCTTGTGCCCAAGCTCGCTCGTGGTCAGTCTGTCTCTTTCACACTTCAAGGAAAAAAATCCCCTTCTGCTTTCTTCCGTACTGTTTTCATATACCGCTCCCCTAACCAACTTAGTGACGAAACGGCCTCACCTAGTACCATAGACCCGTCTTGACTATAGGTTGTTGGAAAGGTATTTTTGCGCGCTATAATATAGTCCTTGACAGTGTTTTGTTTGGTTAAGTCGTTCGTGAGTTATAGTGTCGCAAATATGGAGCAAAATAAAGAGAAAATCCGACATATTTTACAGTACTACTATGACGAAGGCAAAAATGCATCTCAAGCTGCCAATAAAATTTGTGCAGTTTATGGACTCGATACAGTTTCCATTTCCACCACACAACGATGGTTTCAACGTTTTCGTTCTGGTGTAGAGGTCGTCGAAGATGCGCCACGCTCCGGAAGGCAAGTCGTCGAAAATTGCGACAAAATCGCTGAATTAGCCGAGAAAGACCGGCATAGTAGCAGCCGTAGCATCGGCCAAGAGCTGGGGATAAGTCATCAAACCGTTATTAACCATTTGAAGAAGCTTGGATTCACAAAGAAGCTCGATGTATGGGTGTCATACTTAATTCGAAACTAACCTTTAAGGATTAGGTTGAATACGTGTCCGCCAAGGCGTCAAGTCAACTCGGTTTCATATTTCGGTTCCCCAAAGAATTCAGGAATGTTTCTTGTTTGAAAGCTTTCTACTCATCTTTGGTTCGCTCAACACTGGAGTACTGCTCGGTAGTATGGGTTTGTTTTTACTGTAACGGTGTGAATCGCATCGAATCCATCCAACAAAAATTCGTACGGTATGCTCTTCGTTGGATACCTTGGAGGAATCGGCTCAATCTTCCAGATTATAAATGCCAATGGATTTTAATGGACCTACAGTTACAAAGCGTTCGCCGCGACGTTTTGAAATCGCTGAATTATCGCTGATCTGTTGCGGTCTGATATTGATTGTGGTGCATTATTGCAACAACTGAACATCAACATCAGACGCGTGAATCTACGTTCTGATTATTTTTTAAACGTCCCAGTCTTTCGTACGAACTACGGTGCAAATGTGTTGCAATTGTTTCGATTTCAATGTGCCCGTGTTAGGCTTAAGAATTTGTTTTACGGTATTCTTCTACCCAGCAAACATTAAATCGCATAACAAGCGTATATATTAGGCTGTCAAAAAAGTCTTGCGGTATTTCCGCGAGGTGTCGTTGTAAGCGCGTAGTTCTAGTTGTATTCATTGTATCGAGTCATACTATAGCCAAGGCGCGTAGAAGTATATCCTAAGGTGGGCCAACTTGCTAAAACCACTCTTCAGCCATCTTGGAAGTCTACTGTGTTTTGTTTGTAAACAATACGCTTGTGCCCAAGCTCGCTCGTGGTCAGTCTGTCTCTTTCACACTTCAAGGAAAAAAATCCCCTTCTGCTTTCTTCCGTACTGTTTTCATATACCGCTCCCCTAACCAACTTAGTGACGAAACGGCCTCACCTAGTACCATAGACCCGTCTTGACTATAGGTTGTTGGAAAGGTATTTTTGCGCGCTATAATATAGTCCTTGACAGTGTTTTGTTTGGTTAAGTCGTTCGTGAGTTATAGTGTCGCAAATATGGAGCAAAATAAAGAGAAAATCCGACATATTTTACAGTACTACTATGACAAAGGCAAAAATGCATCTCAAGCTGCCAATAAAATTTGTGCAGTTTATGGACTCGATACAGTTTCCATTTCCACCACACAACGATGGTTTCAACGTTTTCGTTCTGGTGTAGAGGTCGTCGAAGATGCGCCACGCTCCGGAAGGCATGTCGTCGAAAATTGCGACAAAATCGCTGAATTAGCCGAGAAAGACCAGCATAGTAGCAGCCGTAGCATCGGCCAAGAGCTGGGGATAAGTCATCAAACCGTTATTAACCATTTGAAGAAGCTTGGATTCACAAAGAAGCTCGATGTATGGGTGCCACACACGTTGACGAAAAAAAACATCTTTGACCGTATCGACGCATGTGAATCGCTGCTGAATTGCAACAAAATCGACCCGTTTCTGAAGCGGATGGTGACAGGCGATGAAAAGTGGGTCACTTACGACAACGTGAAGCGCAAACGGTCGTGGTCGAAGCCCGCTGAAGCGACTCAGTCGGTGGCCAAGCCCTCATTAACGGCCAGGAAGGTTCTGCTGTGTGTTTGGTGGGATTGTCAAGGAATAATCTATTATGAGCTGCTTCCTTATGGCCAAACGCTCAATTCGGACCTGTACTGCCAACAACTGGACCGCTTGAAGGTAGCACTCATGAAGAAGAGGCCATCTTTGATAAACAGACGCCGCATTGTCTTCCATCAGGACAACGCCAGGCCACACACTTCTTTGGTGACGCGCCAGAAGCTCCGGGAGCTCGGATGGGAGGTTCTTTTGCATCCGCCGTATAGTCCGGACCTTGCACCATGTGACTACCATCTGTTTTTGTCCATGGCAAACGAACTAGGTAGTCAGAAGTTAGCCAAAAAAGAGGCCTGTGAAAATTGGCTATCCGAGTTTTTTGCCAATAGGAAGCGAGCTTCTATAACAGGGGTATTATAAAGTTGGCACCTCGTTGGGAACAAGTCATCGAACAAAACGGCGCATATTTGACTTAAAACAGATAATTGTAACTAATTTTATTTTTTTTTATCCAAAATAAATATTTTATTAAGGCTCATATGGCGTCAGCCTAACGGGGTCGGGAGTTCAATATTTTGACAATGTTTGCTTACAACTATGTTAGTAATATGTAACCGATTACTCGCGGTTGACTCGAGGTTAGTATTACAAGTGTTCTCATAATTGGTATGTCGCAGTCTTCGATGCTCTGTACGTGTGCCCGACACGGGATACTTCCTATTGGGATGCAGCTGACCATTAATCAGCAACGCCCCCCTAGTCTGTACCCCATATCTAGCGTGGTGCGTCTTTCTCGACTCGAGGAATCCAGGATAGAATGGTCACTAGCCGGCGCAATCATCAGCTTGTGATGAGTTGTCATGAGCGGTACAACCTTTATCTCTTGTTGAATGATCAGTGGACTGCACAACCTTCGGCCCGTGCATCTGTAAAGAGTGTGTGTATGTATTGCCGCGACTAAGTAAAACTTTATCGATCGGATAGGAGGGATATGAAACGGGGACACAACGAAGGAAACATCATTAAACGTTGACATCGGCGTTTCTGAGGAACAGGTATAGATGAAGCAGAAGATCAGGATCCCGGCTACCTAAGATATCCCGGACGGGGATATCCGATTGTCTGCCTTGTGCTCTCAGTGCTCTAGAAGCTGAGAGCGAGCAGCATGGAACCGGATACACGACCAGACAACATGCTCGATGTCGTGGTAGCCATTGCCACAATCACAAAGATTGTTTGCTGCGAGCCCAATGCGATAGAGATGCGCGTTTAGGTTGTAGTGATTGGACATAAGCCGAGATATCACGCGAATGAAATCACAACCTACATTCAATCCCTTGAACCATGCACTCGTCGAGACCTTAGGGATAATCGTGTGTAACCAACGACCGAACTCATCACCAATCCACATGCGTTGCCAACTTACGAGCGTATACTGACGAGGAATGTGGAAAAATTCATTATAAGCAATTTGCCTATCAAAAAGTGTGCCTTCTAAAGCGCCAACCTTAGCTAGCGAGTCCGCTTTCTCATTCCCCGGAATCGAGCAATGAGAGGGAACCCATGCTAAGGTAATCTTGAATAATTTTTCGACCAAAACACTCAATAGTTGTCTTATTCTTGTTAGGAAATAAGATGAGCGTTTATCAACTTTCATTGAGCGGATTGCCTCTATTGAGCTGAGACTGAAAAAATAAAATAAATGATCGATGGGCAATGTTTCAATGATCCCTAATGCGTAATATATCGCACCCAGTTCAGCGACATACACGGAACAAGGATCTTTGAGTTTGAAAGAGGCACTGGAATTTTCATTGAAGATGCCGAAGCCAGTGGACCCGTTTATGAATGAACCGTCAGTAAAGAACATTTTATCAGATCTAACTTTCCCATATTCTGCCGAAAATATCGGCGGAATAGAATCGGAGCGTAGGTGATCTGGGATTCCATGGATTTTTTGTCGCATGGACAGATAAAAAATGACAGAGGAATTGCAGAAGTATGGGAAGCAAACTTGGTTGGAGATGCCTGGTGAAGGGTGCACGTCGTGGGTAAGGTACTCATGGTATAAAGACATAAAACTTGACTGAGGAGTCAGTTGGAGTAGATTTTCGAAGTTATCAATCACCAATGGATTCATGATCTTGCAACGGAGGAGAAATCTGTAGGATAATTCTGTGAACCGAAGAGTAAGCGGGGGTACTCCTGCCAAATGTATGAGTCGTATGCAAACACCCTATGGCTATACGCAAGCAACGATATTGTATTCTCTCCAGCTTGAGAATATGAATCCTGGCAGCTGATCGGAAGCAAAAACTGCCATATTCTAACACTGATAATATCGTTGTTTTGTACAACTGAATGAGGTCTCCTGGATGGGCACCCCACCATGTTCCGGTAATTGTTTGGAGAAAATTGATTCTTTGCTGGCATTTCTGTTTCAAATACGCAATGTGTCTTCCCCAGGTACACTTAGAATCAAAATATACACCCAGGTATTTGAAAAACATAGAGTGCTTGATCGTTTTGCCGGATAGGTGAAGCTGGAATTGGGCGGGTTCGTGCTTCCTAGAAAAAACGACCATTTCAGTTTTCTCCGTAGAGAATTCGATACCCAGTTTGAGGGCCCACGTGAACAGATTGTTCAGGGTATCTTGCAACGACTTTTGCAGAACGACAGGATTAGTACCCGTGATGGAAATAACTCCATCGTCTGCAAGTTGTCTCAGCGTGCAGTTTCTAGTTAGACAATCATCAATATCATTGACATAAAAACTGTACAAGAGGGGCCTGCCTAAGTGGTAGGCCCGTAAAACTGTAACGAGAAGATTTCGAGCTGCCACGAAAGAAAATCATGTGTTTTTCTGACAGTAAATTGTACAGGAAATTGTTAAGAATTGGTGAAAGTCCACGATTATGAAGCTTCTCTGAGAGAATTTCCATGGAAACTGAATCAAATGCCCCTTTGATATCGAGAAAAACGGAAGCCATTTGTTCTTTGCGAGCAAATGCGATTTGGATTTCAGAAGATAGCAGCGCGAGACAATCATTTGTCCCTTTACCTCGGCGGAAGCCAAACTGCGTATTTGACAGCAAATTGTTCGTTTCGACCCACTTGTCCAAACGAAGTAGAATCATTTTCTCTAACAATTTAGGAATACAGGATAACATTGCAATCGGCCTATACGAGTTGTGATCGCAAGCCGGCTTGTTGGGTTTCCGTATGGCTATCACTCTCACTTGTCTCCAGTCATGCGGGACAATATTCAGTTCCAGAAACTTGTTGAACAAGTTCAGCAAACGCTGTTTTGCCAAGTCGGGAAGATTCTTCAACAAGTTGAATTTAATCTTGTCCGACCCCGGAGCTGAATTGTTACATGAGAGAAGGGCAATTGAGAATTCCACCATCGAAAAATTCTCATAATCGCTTTGAAGTGGAATGTCGCGTACGACGTTTTGTGCAGGAACGGTGTCGGGGCAAACCTTCCTTGCAAAGTTAAAAATCCAACGGTCAGAGTATTCCTCACTTTCGTTTGTATGGTTCCAGCCACGCATTTTCCTAGCCGTATTCCAAAGAGTGCTCATAGCGGTCTCCCTTGACAAACCATTGACGAACTTCCGCCAATATCCACGCTGTTTTGCTTTAATCAAACCTTTTAGTTTGGCTTCTAGAGCTTGGTACTTCAGAAACCATACCACTAATCCAGTTTTCCTGAATTTTTTGAAAGCGGATGATTTTTCAAGGTAGACCTTTGAACATTCCTTGTCCCACCAAAGTGATGGAGGACGACGTCGGAAAGTGATAGCCGGTACACGTTTCTTTTGAGCTTGAAGTGCGCTTTCGTAAATCAAACTCGATAGAAAGTTATACTCTTCGAGTGGAGGAAGTTTATGCATTGAAACAATTGCTTCAGATATTATTTCCGCAAATGTTCTCCAGTCAATATTCTTCGTGAGGTCATACGAAATATTGACTGACTCATGAGAGTTTGATTCATTAGCGATCGATAAAATTATTGGTAGGTGATCACTACCGTGGGGATCTTGGATTACCTTCCACGTGCAATCCAGGGATAACGAAGAAGAGCATAGAGATATGTCTAGCATGCTTGCCCGTGCAGGAGGGTTGGCTATTCTGGTTGCTTCCCCAGTATTCAAAACTGTCAATTTGAAGTTGTCGCACAGATCATAAATCAAAGTGGCACGGTTGTTATCGTAGAGTGATCCCCATGCTGTTCCATGGGAGTTAAAATCACCTAAGATTACCCGCGGCTCCGGCATTGCCTCGATAGTATCAAAGAACTGATGGCGGCCTACCGTAGTTCTGGGAGGGATATATATATCGAAGCAATGCAGAGGTCTTTGCCATTGATTTGTGTCTGGTAAGCAACAACTTCAATGCCTGTCATCGGTAGGAGAGTGACTCTATAGAAGGAGTGACATTTTTTAATCCCCAATAGTACGCCACCAAACGAGTCATTTCGATCGAGGCGAATAATGTTGAAATCGTGGAAATTCAGCTCATCGGCTGAAGAAAGCCATGTTTCACAGAGAGAAAATACATCACAGTTAGAGCTGTGAACTAAAAATTTAAACTGATCTAGTTTAGGAATGATGCTTCTGCAATTCCACTGTATTACAGTGGTCAAATCCTTGACCTCTTGCACTGAATCAGGCATCGAGGGAAATGAACGCTGCCAAAAAACCACATTTTTCTTTCAAAAATGTTCTCACAATTGGAAGCAAACATAATACTATGCTTTTAATAGGGTCGTTTATATTTAAAGCATTTAAAATGTTGTCCACCAGGTCAGAAAGCGCAAGCAAGCCAGATTGTGGCTGTTGCCTCGACCGCGAAAAAGGAGCAGACGTGTTGGGTGCTGCTCCGGGAAGTGCTGAGGACCCCTGGTGCGTAGAAGAACCGCTTAAACCAGGAGGTACTTGCTTCAGTCTATTCTCAGCACGTTCGATTCGAGTTTTCATTCCAACTTGGGAAGTTTCGGTTTTCTTTCTGGGGAGTGATGGAAAAGAAGTAATTTTTCTTTTCCTGATGGCACCCTGCGATGTACCGGAACTTCCTGCATTGGGAGCGTCAGCAACAGGCTCGTCGTTCTGCAGAATGGAATAGGGATTGTCCTGAGTCGTTGGAACGCCGGGCATTGAGTAAGATCATGAGGAGTCCCGCCGCAATGAAGACACTTGCGCTCTTTCGGGCAAGGATTCTCATCATGGCTCTCTCCACAATCTGCGCAACGTTTTTTGTTGCAACAATAGGCGGCCGTGTGACCGAGTTGCATACATTTGTTGCATTTCATTACCCGGGGTACAAACAACCGAACAGGTAAACCAAGTGCACCTATTGCAACGTAGTTTGGAAGGGCGGAACCCTCAAATGTCACACGAAAAGAGTTTGTTCGATTGAGAACTCTTTTGTCATTTTTAAGTGACACAGATTTCAGTCGATCGCATGCAAGAATTTTCACACTTTTAAGTGAAGAGTTCTTGAAGCGACCGACACCATCGAGTATCTCTTTTCGAGTCAAACCCTTTTCGTTTATTACACCGTTTATTTCAACGTTGCAACAGGGTACGTATACGCGATACTCGATCGCAAAGAGATCACAGCGCGTTATTTCATTCGCTTGGGTTCTACTGGAGACGACAACTCGTAATTTGTCTGGCCCCATCCGAGTAATCTCGGAAACTTCGGAAAATTTCTGTATCAACTCTTTTGAGATGCGAATGACGTTAAGAGGTTTGGATTTTCGTCTAAAGTATACGATAAATGGGCCTTTGGCGCCATCAGGGTATTCTTTTAGACGAAAATCCTGCTTCTCGTCTTTTTCCTCATCTTCAGAGCTTTCTATCTCGTAAACAGAATTTTCCTCCTCATCTTCTGTTTCATCCTCCTGCTCTTCAGGAGGATGTTCATTATCTGATATATTCTTTGGCGTAGATGGGGGATCCTCCCCGCCCTCTGCCATATTAATAAAAACGAAGAAGTAGACAACTGTTCGATATGAACAGAATATAATAATTTGGAAAATATAAATTAGTAAAAGAAATTATATTTCTATATTAGTTATTGTTGAAAATTTTATTTATTTCAATTTTTGTTATTATGTGTAATTTGAAAATGAAAAAAGTTCCAATAATAGTTCAACGGTGATGTATCAATATGGACACCCCTAATGCCAACGCTTGCCGATTTGGTAAACACAAAGTTTAAACAATGGTGTAAATCACAGAAGCTATACAGAATGATGGAAGAAGAAAGAGGAAAATAAACTTCTACTTGCCGCCGCTGTGTAGCGTGTGTGATAATGTGTCTTGCTGCCGGATTGTCTCGATAGCGCACCACTTTTTATGAGCTTTACTTCGCTCGCAGCGCACTAGATGAAAAAATACACACTAGAAACGGATGTAAAAAAAACACCTGTATCGGATCAAATATAGGTTCGACCGATCTGCTTGCGAGTTACCGCAGGATTTTTTGACAGCCTAATATAACCAAGGCGCCTAGAAGTATATCCTAAGGTGGGCCAACCTGCTAAAACCACTCTTCAGCCATATTGGAAGTCTACTGTGTTTTGTTTGTAAACAAAACACAATACGCTATTGCCGAAGGTCGCTCGTGATCAGTCTGTCTCTTTCACGCTACAAGCAAATAATTCCCCTTCTGCTTTCCTCCGTTCTGTTTTCATATTCCGCTCCCCTAACCAACTTAGTGACGAAACGGCCGCACCTAGTACCATAGACCCGTCTTGAATATAACATCAGATCCCCTTGAATTTGGCATATAATGCGCCTAACTGGCATATGCTTGCAAAAGTGGAGACCATATACATACATGGCAAATGCATACCGAATTTGTTTGCATGAATATGCAACTTTGACCGGCTATAATAGCGATTATGTTGAAATTGAATTGCGATCTAATATGAATATATTCATGAATGGTCAAAGCACCAAATACGATTTTGCCATACTCATATACGATTTATTACAGACATAGAAAAAAAACAAATGGCGCTCACGAATCACCATTTTTATATATGAGTATTTATGTTCATAGAAATAATAATTGTTTGATTGACTTGTGTTGGGAGTCGAATATGAATGTTTAAAATGCCACAGATTGCTGTTTGGTGAAAACTCCGATGTGGGTTCGAACTCCGGTCGTCTGGATTATCATCCACCAGCTATCTCGCGCGGCTATCTAAAGATTAATTCAACAGTGATTAAAACTTTCGAGTGCATCAGCATTTCATTGACATTTCAATATGATGTAATATCTTCTTTATTAGGATCTAATATGATTTACTGTTTCATGATATTCTTCAGCATGCAACACGATTTACTACAGTACTGAATCGATTTAAATTATACGCTTATAAGACACACAAACTGCATCAGCGTAATATACGCATATGATGCGGATTAAATATATTTTACGACAATGTACATCATAAAATAGATGTTTATTATACAGAATTGCGACTTAATTTGATAATGGTATATAAAATCGGGTTTTTACATTTTATGCGATATCAAATATACACGAAACATACTTTGATTGATATTATATGCGATTATGATTTATTCGGATTTCTTGTAAGACTTGGCACGTACAAAATTATACGATTTAATGTTTGCTGGGTAATTAATTGATTTTTTTGTATCCAGACCTTTTTTAATGTGTTCGCGTTTAGTTTAAGATTAGGTTTAAGTAAATGTATCAGTAGGATTTTGTGTAGTCTGTTGATACCTAAAAGATGAGGTTTTGCGCCCACTTTGTGGGCTTTTCCCTCCAATAAATAAAAATAAATAATAATAATAATTAGTATGGTATCTCTTGTTCATTGCAACTATCTTTAGCTGTCTTTGACCTTATCTATGAGGTTTTTGGTATAACCGGAAGGAATATTTATCAATTTTTTCATCAAGTGGTTTTTAAAATAGTTATTTTTAGAAATTTGATAGTTTCTAAATTTCCTACACTCATAGCTTCCATAGTTTTTTAATGGGATTAATGTCGGAAGATTATGGAGGAATATCAATAACTATTGAGTAACTGTAATGTAACCATGTGTGAACTTTATATGTCTTATGCTCTAGGTCATTGCCTTGGCAAAACTTGAATCCTCGACTCCATCCCATTTTGTTGACACTTGGCTTCATATTTTCCTTCAGGATGTTCAAGTAAACATTCTGATCCAATACATCATCGATGAAAACCAAATTTGCTCATACATGCACCCTTACACCATCCTTCCATCATCAACATGTTTAAACGTTGCCTTCAGTTTTTTTACGTTTAATTCATCGTAGGCTTCCTCCATTCCGAACGATAACAATCGGGGCCAAAAATATCAAATTAGGACCTATCTACGGAAATAACATCTTACCAGTAAGATGTTGGTGTGTTTAATGATGTTAACCAAATTAATACCAAATTGGAGTTACCTAACTTTCGTTTAGCTAAGAAACCGTTTGTCCCTCTGTACTCGGGCATTCAAGTTGCCCGTCCTAGGCACATTACCAACTTTTGGTTTGCTCAATTTGGTTTTTATCGATGATGTAATGAATCAAAATGTTCACTTGAACATCCTGAGAGAAAATATGAAGCAAAGTATCAACAAAATGTAATGGAATCGAGGATTCAAGTTTTATCAAGACAAGAGCTCAAGACTTAATACATATAAAGTTCGTACATGATTTCATTACAATTGCTCAAAAGTTATGGATTTTTCTCCACAATCTCCGACATCAATCCCAGTAAAAACTGAGGAAGTTATCTGTGTAGGAATTTTAGAAACCATTAAATTTCCAAAAAATAACGATTTTAGAAACCACTTGATAAAAAAATTGATAAATATTCCTTCCGTAAACACCCAAAAACTTGTAGATAAGGCTAAAGACAGGTAAAGATAGTTGCAAGGAACAAGGGATAACATGCAAATGATGAAATTCGGAAATCAGCCAAAGCCTTCGAAATCGAGTTTAGATTTCAATCAGCATACGATTATAAGTTTGAGTCGATTTTCAAACATTAACACATACATTCGCTATTTGTAGAGAAATAAAAGCCATTATTCTGAAAATAGATAGCAAACCTTTTAACTCTCATATGACACTATGACTTTATCTGAATAGAATGTTCCGAATGCTTGTTTTCGATTTTCAAAAGAAGGAAAAAGAGAACTGCATAGTGGAGTACGGTTACGGGTTTGAATCACTGTATATAGATGTACAAAAATAAATACCTTTTTTATTCCATATTTTTTTAAACTTCCCGATAAATTATCATAACCTATAAACATATAAACCTGACGCGGACCATAACACAGCAAACCCGATAATAGTTATTTAAATCCCGTTCTCAAGTTAAATTATTTTCATTTATATAATTCAGACATCTCATTGAGTAACATTTCGTTTCGTTCTTTGTTTTTAGGAGGCTTTAAACTTTGTAGATCATTCGTCTCTAACCCATTGAGTACCAGTTTGGGATTGGTATAAATTTTTCATTCGGTTGCTTCGTATGCTGACAAACCGTGGCAGCCCTGTGTTTGCCTCCGCAGGGCTACCCATACATTTCAAGTTTCATAATTTATTGGTGATTTTTTCATAAACCTTGATGATGAGTTGACAGCTAAATGTTTTGATCCTTTTCAAAACAGTCCGAAATCGCGTGTTGTAAATCTAGAAGTCTTTTTACAAAAGCTTTTTTTATTGCAATGTAAGTAAAAACAAATAATTAAAATTTAATTTGTTTAATTAAGAATTTGATTTGCATTCTAGCATGATCACGACCGGCCTGCAACAACTACGAATCCATGTATCGCGTTATGTAATGTGTAATTCATTCCACACCAGTAGAGTAGATTGCGAAATACGGAAGCTGGCTCGGCTGCGAGTAGTGGACAATAGTGAAATTGGAAAGGCTGCTATGGCTGAAGGTAAGCCCCCAAAATGTATCCATGTGTACAACAAACAAATGGTGGCAAAAGTTGGGGACAAAGTACTAGTTGCAATCAAGGGACAAAAGAAAAAGGCCATACTCGTAGGATGCAAACAGAAGCAAAAACCTAAAATTCCCAAATTCGACAGCAATAACATTGTGCTCATAGATGACAATGGTACGCCACTTGGAACGAGAATTCACGTGCCAATCCCAACCATTCTTAGGACTATACTGAAAGAAAAAACTCAAGCCAAAGGTGCCGATTACACTAAGTTGTTAGGAATTGCTAGTAGATTTGTCTGAATAAATAATAAAAATCAAAGAAAATCGGTACTGAATGTTTTATTCATATTTTCTTTTGCTTCCCGTAATCGATTCCTTCAACCATTAGCGGATTGTTTGCCTTATCACCGAATTTTCGCTTCTTTGGTACAAAACTTTTCTTTCTTTTAGTTGTAATTCCAGTTACATGTTTCAAAGCATCGGGAACAATATATTCAGGAACGTCACCCAAATGTTCCTGTACTTTGACTGTGTGTAAAGTTCGATCATGTCGCAGGGCTTGAAGATCACGAGGATTGTCCTCAAAGAAGCTCTAAAATAGAATAAGTTGCAGTAAAAAGTCCTCTCTACTGTAGCAAATGTTATACCTTCAGTTTTTCGGAATTGAACATTTCTGTCTTGATTTCTTTTATACGTGCTTCACGTATAGAAAACTTTGTAATCGCTCTCCAAGCATCTTTCGCTCTGTATCGAAAAGGCTCCACTTCCTCCATTTTAAACTGGTAATTCCTTCAAAGTGAAAAAAATGACATACTATCCTTTAAGAAAATGAAAATAACTTACTTTAGAATCTTCTCTCCACTGTCAACACCAGCTTCTAGATGCTGTTCAACACTTTCCATGAAAGCATTTTCTTCGGCAGCTACAAAAGATAGCACATTCCCACTATTGTTTCCCCTCGCCGTTCTGCCCGCTCGGTGAATATAAGAGTTGATATCGCGTGGGAAATCGAAATTGATAACGTTCGAAACAAGCTGGAAATCAATTCCTCTCGCTATACCGGATTCGGTTTCCGATTCCCTCGCAATTTTCTTTATCAACTTTTTACTAGCTTTCTTCTGTTTCACGGCAGGATCCAAAACATGCAATTCATCAGAGGCGATTATAATGTCATAGAGTCCCTATAAGTGAAAACAAGACTTATTAGATGTGATATGATAGGACGAGAACTATTTAATGTCACCAGATTGAATTGATTGACAGTATGACATCTTATCTTCGCCGGCAATTCCGAGTTCAAAATACACGATCTTATGCTAAACTGCTCCAGAAATAGCTTCAACCTGTCGAAAAACACAATAAAATGATGAAGTGTGCGTGTAAAGATTATTTTAAGGCATTCAGTAAAACCATGCATCAGAGAGAAGATTAGAAATGTATCCTGCCACAACCAGAGAACGTTAGAAAACATTCAATGTTGTATCAAATAGTATAATTTTTCATCAACTGGAACATAAATGCGACGGGTTTTAAAAGTAAATATTTACCTGTAACAACGATCAATTGAGTTAACGAAAATTAGACTTTTGCCTTTTATAAGCTGAAGCTTAATCAAAGAGTAAAGAATTGCTGCTTTGTCCGTTTCCTCTGCCGTGATATGATAGTGTGATAACTGTGATGTTGGTGCCATATCCGGTTCTTCTAGTCGTAGGATCACTGGATTGTGCAGAACAATTGTTTTTAATTCGATTACGTCTTTCTGCAAGGTGGCAGATGCCAAAACAGATTGATGAACATTTGGAAGGAACCCTAGCACTTCCTTCAAGTCGTTTTCAAAGCCAAAAGAAAACATCAAATCAGCTTCGTCGATCACCAGTGTTTTTAAACATTCTTTAACATTTACATTTCCTCCTTGTAACTGAGCAAGTAGTTTGGCGGGTGTCGAAACCAAAATATCCGGACGATCAGCCAACATATGTTTAAGTGTTGCATTATCCACCTTAGAACACATATCCAAACATCGAACCAATCGACCACATTTGATAGTCAAATCCTCAATAACTTTAGCTGTTTGATGACAGAGATCCTTGCTGGGAGCTAGAATTACAGCTGTTGTCTGCTGTTCGTTCGCATCCCGCTTACGATTGAGGATGCTTTGAATAATCGGAATTGAAAATGCTGCCGTTTTACCCGAACCGGTGCGTGCTCGTACCAGCACATCCTTGCCTTCCAATAATAAAGGAATTGCTGTTTCCTGGATCAATGTAGGATAAAGCCATCCAAGTTTTGCAATGCCCTGTTGAAAAGTTTCGTTATAGAAAAAGAACAAATTTGTGTTAATTTCAAGTACCTTTAAAATTCGTTCATCCAGTTCCATTTGATGGAAGTTTAAAGATTTCTTTTCATCTAAGTCAGACATCTTTCCTCGAGAATTTATAGAAGCTTAAATTACCAACATCGAAAGCATTGACCACGTTTATGAAATGTTTAGATTTGCCATATCATAACAAACTGTCAACACATCGTATGTGAAATCCGCGATTACATCTGTCGAAGTAATAAAACACCAGGCATGTTATTCCCCGCTTTGTTTATGTAGTGGTAGGCAAAGAAAAAAACCAAGGTACCTAGAAGTATATCTTAAGGTGGGCCAACTTGCTAAAACCACTCCTCAGCCACCTTGGAAATCGCCTGTGTTTTGTTTGTGAACAAAACACAATATGCTAGTGCCGAAGCTCGCTCGTGATCAGTCTGTCTCTTTCAACGCTACAACCCCCATCCTCTTCTACTTTCTTTCGTACTGTTTTCATATACCGCTCCCCTAACCAACTTAGTGATAAAACGGCCTACCATCACCACCACTCATATCAAACATTTATATCCCTAAAGGGCTGTCCACATACCACGTGGACAGAAAAAGCACGGTTTTAGACTCCCCCTCCCCCTCCGTGGACAAGCGTGGACATTTTCATACCCCTACCCCCCTTTGTCCACGTGGACATTTTTCCTTTTATAATCAAAATAATTAAGGAGAGAACTGATTTGCACCTAAATTCCATTTTTTTCCTGTCTGGAAGGTCGGAAAATAATTAATTTTCTTGGATTTTTTTCGAATGTTACGAATAAAGTGAAGAGCTCGGGTATTTTAGTTATTGTTTAAGGTATATGTGTAGATGTATTTTTCATTTTTTAAGTGCACGAATAATGATTATTACACTGTTGACAGCTGGATGCGTAGATGCTGTCTGAAAATTGGTACCTTGCTGGTGGTATCGGTTCCGAAGCAACGGGGTGTCGTAGAACAAATTTCAATGAATATTTTGAAACATTAGGACAATACCTAAAGCGTTACATAGGGGTTTTTAAAAATTCGAAAAATTGCCGAAATGGCGGCCATTTTTGTTAAAAATGAGTTATTTTTTATAAAAAATCGCTGTTTAGAAGCTCATAAAAAATCGAAAAAATGAGATCAAAAAATCAAAAAAACGGCTATGTAACGCTTTATATAATCCATTTTTAAAAGCTGACAAAAAATTTCCACTAAATCGGTCGAATAGATGCTAAGATATTGATACCACCAGTTGAAAAAACACGGTATCGAGAAAAACGCGTTTCAAAATTCGTACAGGTGAGGTCATACATTTAGCTGTAACTTTCCAACGAAATCAAATATCTAAAAGGGGCATAAGCTTCCCAAAAATGCAAAAACAAACAAAAATTCGATTTTTTTGATTTTCCAGGCCGGGGTCCCCCCTTAGGTTGTTTTTATTTCAAATTTCACTAGTTGTACCCTGTACCAGTTGTGGCCCATTGTTTTTGTATGGTAGAGAAATGGGTAGAATAACAAAGCACATGCTTCATATGAGGTTAATTTGGAAATACTTGTGAGTATATGATATTTTTTGTTTTTCCATTATAAGCGAATATACCCAGCAAACATTAAATCGTATAATTTTGCACGTGCCAAGTCTTACAAGAAATCCGAATAAATCATAATCGCATATAATATCAATCAAAGTATGTATCGTGTATATTTGAAATCGCATAAAATGTAAAAACTCGATTTTATATACCATTATCAAATTAAGTCTCAATTCGGTATAATAAACATCAGTTTTATGATGTACATTGTCGTAAAATATATTTAATCCGCATCATATGCGTATATTACGCTGATGCAGTTTGTGTGTCGTATAAGAGTATAATTTAAATCGATTCAGTACTGTAGTAAATCGTGTTGCATGCTGAAGAAAATCATGAAACAGTAAATCATATTAGATCCTAATAAAGAACATATTACATCATATTGAAATGTCAATGATGCACTCGAAAGTTTTAACCGCTGTTGAAATAAATTTCAGATAGCCGCGCGAGATAGCTGGTGGATGATAATCCAGACGACCGGAGTTCGAACTCACATCGGAGCAGTTTTCACCAAACATCAATCTGTGGCATTTTAAATATTCATATTCCACTCCCAACACAAGTCAATCAAACAATTATTATTTCTACGAACATAAATACCCATATATTAAGATGGCGATTCGTGAGGTTGTAATAAACATTTCACGAAAATATTTTGCGCCATTTGTTTTTTTCTATGTCTGTAATAAATCGTGTATAAGTATGGCAAAAGTCGTATTTGGTGCTTTGACAATTCATGAATATATTCATATTAGATCGCAATTCAATTCCAACATAATCGCTATTATAGCCGGTCAAAGTTGCATATTCATCCAAACAAATTCGGTAAGCATTTGCCATGTATGTATATGGCCTCCACTTTTGCATGCATATGCCAGTTAGGCGCATTATATGCCAACCAAATTTTAGGGCATATGATGTTATATATACGCTTGTTATGCGATTTAATGTTTGCTGGGTATAAAGGCTATCTGGTTTTGCTAACACGGAAACACGCAATTTACAGTTGACCAGATGAGGAACAATTCGCATCTGAATTGTCAATCGCCAATCGAATAAAAATAAATGGATAAATGGAAACGATTTTCTAAACACTTGCAAAAAAAAATACGTTGATATCACATAGACGCCAGTAATAATCCAATCAACTTGATTAATTTGCTTCCATTTGATTCACATGTAATTCCAGTAGAACATTTTACTACAGAGATGCATTGTTTTGCATTGTTTTATGGCAGAGTTACAGTGTTACTCAAAATTTTAGATGAAAAAAATATTTGCCCACTCCGGAATATGATCGATCACTGCTAATCTCTGGATTTCCGATTCACCTTTACTCGGTAGCGCAATTCAAAATCTTTTCCGCCATAGTTCGGAGAATTTTCAGAGGGTATTAATAGCGTATTAAGATATTTTATTATTTTTCAAATCCTTATAGACCATTCTGCATTGAGTGTCTGGATGGCTTCCAAAGTGCTCGCGTGGAAGCATTACATCAGATAACTCACGATTCATTGATTCCCAACTATGAAATCGAGCTCAAATCTCAACTATGAAAGTTGAACATTTCTTGAGACCAGTTTTTGCATGATATTGATCCCAATTCAAAAGTACGCTACATAGAACAATCAATTCTCACTCCCGACATTCTTCCAAAAATGGAAGTAAAAGTGACGAACCAGCCAAATGAGTTGAAAGTCACTATAATACAGATAAAAAAGACGGGTGGGTAATGTCGGGGACATAACCGGAGTGACGTAGGACTATACAAAGGGGACAGCTTTTGTTAAATATATATTTTAAATATATTGTTTTATTTTCTTCTCCTACGTGAATACCTACCTATCTACCTGAAAAATGGATTAGTTTACTGTTTACTCTTTATGAATATGTTGATGGTTCTGAAAAGAACCTTTGGTGTTGTGTTTTTGTTATCACTCGATATTCCCATCTTGTTCGGTTAAACCTTCCTGTTTAGCTATTGCGTTTGCCACTCGCCACAGCTTTCACAGTTGGAAAATTTCTTCCCATCCAGCTTTGTGACATATTGTACAGTAAATTACATTCAATGCGACGTGCCGAAGCGCCACTCAGTGTCGCATTGGAGGCGATTTTAACCTGTAATTGAACATTTGCGATGACAGTGGTACAGTGTCGACTTTCAATGTGGGGTCATAATTTGGATCTCTATGTTTACAAAAATGTCCAACTAAATAAGTCGCATTACATGTCCGTCCAATTAGCTAAATGTCGAACTAATTGTAAATTACTGTACTTTCAATCTGGAAACAATTTAAGAATTGGTGAAAATTGAATAATCAGGAAATTCCCCAACTATCAATTAGCTCAGAACAACTGCCAAATTCACATACTCATCATATCCTGGCAAACAAATTATGAAAAAATCAATTTGTGTTTTATTATTATTTTGGATATTGTTTTAGAAAGCATTGAACTGTATTTCCTAAACTCTTTTTTGGAAGGTTTAATGGCCCTGAAAAGCGCCTTGTTTTATGGAATGGTTCCAATTTAGAAAACTTAGTACTCGTGGTTTTGAAAAAAACCATTTCGAACGCCCTCTTTACCGCCTTGTTCTGGATTTGCCACCAAAGCAGTTTGTACGAAGAACAAACGTTTTTCTTCTGCTACCTGCTGCCGAATTGCGATTGCGTTTGCGTCCGCCTGTTGTTGTCTTGATGCCCACCGAACCAAAGCGCAAGCAGTTTTGCCAGCCAACTCGATCACTTCGGCAGCCGGCGAAGAACTCTATAACGGCGGCTAGGTGGACTGGTGCACTGGTAATAACGCGCTCGGCCTAGCTACCCTTGCGGAGCAATTGGCGAATACACCTACGGGAAACTGCAGTCCAAAATGGTTCGAGCGGAATTTTGCCTTTCCCTTCACTTTTCCTCCTTTACCATGTCCAGACATGGCTGCTTGGGTTGGTTTGTTGATGTGTTGTGATGCGAACCGATGTGGTGTACGGTTTGAATGAGAATGATCGTTTCGGCAGCGGAGCGGGGATTTTTAAGCTGACTGGTTGGCTCGAGAATTACGCATGTGTGAGACTGCGACCAATGTTTCGTTCATTTTTTTTCTTTTTCCTTTCCAATCGTGCTTCATTGTATTTCGCTGCTGCTCTGGTTGCCCGTTTTGGTCGGTACGATTTGAGGAGCACAAAATGGACCAATCAAAAATGGGCACATAATGCATTTGGACAATGCTTGATATTTCACAATTATTCAATTATTTATCTCAAGAAAAATGAAATGTTATTCGTTATGATAGATGCGTAGATATATTTCCTATCAATTGATGCAAAAACCTTTGCGATCTATTGAGAAATGCTCGAGTTATAAGCGTTCCAAATCTTGCATTTTTTCCTACTTGTTCAGTGCCTAGATTTTCATTTCACCCCCTATATCTTCCGGTTAGACGTAGTCCTACGTCAAAAAAATTTAATTGAATTCATTTGAAAGATGAGAAAATTTTCCATAATATTCTGTTGTAGAACATTTTAAATAGTGAAAGATAACAATAGGAATAACATTGTGGTGTCGAGGAAGGAATTGTAGAAGGATTGGAGAGCTTTAATTTTGTTGATAGAAACAATCGAGTTTATCATCAAAAAATAATAAAACTCTTAAAAAACGAAAAATTTTAAGTATTTTTCGACTTCTAAAAGGCACTTCAATCAATCAATTCAAATGTTTTACAACTGCAATCTATGCGAAATTTTCTGAAAAAAATAGAATACTGGGTCAATTGATTCAAGTTTGACGACTAGTGGTGCATGGATCGTTTCAAGCAAATGAAATATTAATTCCTAGAAATTGACGGGATTCCAATACAGGTAGGACTCGATTATATACAGACTCGATTATATACGAACTCGATTATATGTGTTTCGATTATATACAATTATGGACCTGATCATATACAGTTTGGAAAAAAATATTTTTTTTTATACTTCAAATATGACTTATTTCAAGAAGAAATGTAACCTTTCAACGTTAAAATGCAATATAAGTGGCTATTACATGTGGGGTAAACAGTGGGGTAAAAATCGTGATTTTTGAAGATTTTGCTTGAATTTTCACCAAGAATAGTTTATATCGATATTGCAGTCTAATTAAGAAAGATAGAAGTTGGGTGTCAAAGAAAAAATTGTAGGGTGGTTGAAGAGCTTCAATTTAATCGATAGAAACAATCTAGTTCAATATAAATTTTTACGATGAAATTAATAATAAAATATTACAAATTATAAAAATTACTTTTAAGTTTTTCACTTACCTTAAAAGGAGATGAATCAAAAACCAAATTGAATAAAAATATTCAAAAAACAAAAAATACATGCGTAAAAAAACGAATAAAAAAAATTTTTTTTTGACTCGATTATATACAGGATTCGATTATATACGAAAAGAAATCAAAAACTATATATAATCGAGTCCGCGCTGTACTTTGAAAAGTTCTAACTTTTCGAGAAAAAATGATTTTACACGAAATTCTGCATGACAAACTATACAGACATTATTATCCTAAGACTAATTGTTCTCGAGAGCTCTATACATGCTCTATAGAAAATTGTATTTGATAAAAAAAAAAACCATATGTGTAATATCATGGAAACTTAACCATTTTGGAATCGTTTATTTTTTGTAGGTTTGAGCTAGGAACGTCTATGTATAGCCCGCAACTATAATAGTTATAGGATCATACAAAATATCTCGGTCGCTCACAGTTTACGCGAGTTATCTTAGAATATGGATTTCAGTGAAGGATGATATTACAATGATATTACAGAAGTTCAATGATATATGAAGCACTCTCAGACAGCTCAATTCGTTTCCTCATAAATACGGAATACTTAAGTTAGGCGGAAAGTTGTGATTATATTAGAAAAAATATTCATTTTTCGTGTCCACGTGGACATAGCCTATACCCCCTGCCCCCTCTCCGTGGACAAGCGTGGACATTTTCATACCCCCTACCCCCCCTAAAATTGTTCACGTGGTATGTGGACAGCCCCAAAAGTCAATTGATTAATTCCTATTTGTACAAACATAAATGTATATAAAGGTTCTATATACATACAAAAATGGTGATTCCCGGGGCTGAACATTTTACTTTAATATTTCCCGCCCTTTTTATGCCAGTGAAGAATCGTATATTCGTATAACAACAGACTTATTAGGTTATTAGGTATAGCCTAATCTAGGTAGTGCGGACTGAATCAGAACGGCTGTCAAAAAAGATCCAGTTGAAATGACAAAAAAGATCCAAAGATCAGGAGTGTTATTTTTCTTATGATAATCTACACTACGAAAAAGGTATTGTTATCAAAGGCAAAACAGTGTTCAAAGGTCTACCTTGAAAAATCATCCGCTTTCAAAAAATTCCGGAAAACTGGACTAGTGGAATGGTTTCGAAAGCACCAAGCTCTAGAAGCCAAACTAAAAGGTCTGATTAAAGCAAAAAAGCGTGGATATTGGCGAATTCTCAAATGCCCTCCTCTCATGTAACAATTCAGCTCCGGGGTCGGACAAGATTAAATTCAACTTGTTGAAGAATCTTCCCGACTTGGCAAAACAGCGTTTGCTGAACTTGTTCAACAAGTTTCTGGAGCTGAATATTGTCCCGCATGACTGGAGACAAGTGAGAGTGATAGCCATACGGAAACCCAACAAGCCGGCTTGCGATCACAACTCGTATAGGCCGATTGCAATGTTATCCTGTATTCGTAAATTGTTAGAGAAAATGATTCTACTTCGTTTGGACAAGTGGGTTGAAGCGAACAATTTGCTGTCAAATACGCAGTTTGGCTTCCGCCGAGGTAAAGGGACAAATGATTGTCTCGCGCTGCTATCTTCTGAAATCCAAATCGCATTTGCTCGCAAAGAACAAATGGCTTCCGTTTTTCTCTATATCAAAAGGGCATTTGATTCAGTTTCCATGGAAATTCTCTCAGAGAAACTTCATAATCGTGGACTTTCACCAATTCTGAATAATTTCCTGTACAATTTACTGTCAGAAAAGCACATGTTTTTCAATCATGGCAGCTTGAAATCTTCTCGATACAGTTTTATGGGCCTACCACAAGGCTCCTGCCTAAGCCCCCTCTTGTACAGTTTTTATGATATATGATATGGATGATTGTCTAACTAGAGACTGCAGGCTGAGACAACTTGCAGACGATGGAGTTATTTCCATCACGGGTACTAATCCCGTCGTTCTGCAAAAGTCGTTGCAAGATACCCTGAACAATCTGTTCACGTGGGCCCTCAAGCTGGGTATCGAATTCTCTACGGAGAAAACTGAAATGGTCGTTTTTTCTAGGAAGCACGAACCCGCCCAATTCCAGCTTCACCTATCCGGCAAAACGATCAAGCACTCGATGATTTTCAAATACCTTTGTTCGGATAGGTTTTCAGGCAGACGAAAAGACGTTCTGATAGCAGCTTTTATGCAGCTTCAAAGCTGAAAATATATTTGATTGGTTTAATGTTTCCTCAATAAACTTTTACACTCACATTGTCGTGTTCCTTTTTCAATATTCTACCTGAAACCTTACTGACTGCGTATCTGACTAGTCTTATCCAGTTGAAATGATAGTGACTGCTAACCGAAATAATTAAGACTTTAGCATAAATTGACTCTACTTGATTGTTTACCTTTACACCAGCTTTACTTTACCAGCTTCGGCAAAACCTTCTATTAAATACTACGAAAAATCTACTAATTGAACTTCAAATCAAGTTGCAACACGTTTGTTTTTAAAACTGATCTGCACTTTGTCACGTTTCGAATGAAGTCCTCCGCTATGCTCCGCTTGACGTTTGGCATGAAAAAACAGGGTTGTGCGGAACTCACCCAGCTGTCAAACGAGACTGCCCTGTGGTTTCGTTACATTCCCCCGCCCGTGTAGTTCCGGAGGACCCAGATACTTTGAGATCCAGGGGAGCCAGCTGGTCGAGTCACTAGCCCGTTCTTCGTCTGCACCACCGCTCGCCGTACTTGTCCGTCAGCTGCTTTGATCACATCTACGACCTGACCTCTGAGCCACCCATATCGTTTTCCTTCATCGACGACTAAAACCAAATCTCCAGGTTCGAGTGGCTTCGTTGGTTCGAACCACTTGGTGCGCCTGCTGATTGTTGGAAGGTATTCACGAATCCAACGTGTCCAGAAGTGATGCACCAAATTTTGCGCAAGACGCCAGCTATCCCGTAATGCACTACCACCTAAGTTGATCGCCATCTCGTTTTGCGAAATACCTTTTGTACCGAAGAGCAGGAAGTGGTTTGGTGTTAATGCTTCTTGCTCTGCAAACTCCAGCGGTATGTACGTGAGCGGCCTGGAATTGACAATAGCTTCAGCTTCTAGGAGTACTGTCTCCAGAACTTCGTCGCTCGGATGATGTGGATGATCGGCTATTGCTAACATGGCAGTCTTCACGGAGCGTACCATCCGCTCCCACGATCCACCCATGTGTGGTGCTGAAGGTGGGTTGAAGTGCCATCTGGTTTTAGAGTTGGTGAACGTTGAGGCACAATCCTCGTTGATGTCCTGTATCTGCTTCGCCAGCAAATTACTTGCTCCCAGAAAATTTGTCCCGTTGTCACTGTAAAATGACTCTGGAGCACCGCGACGAGCAACGAAGCGTCTAATTGCCATCACACAAGACTGAGCGGACAAACTATGCACGATCTCCAAATGTATGGCACGTACCGTGAGGCAAGTAAATAGTGCCACCCATCTCTTAACAAGACTGCGTCCTCGTTTTACCATCAATGGCCCGAAATAATCCACTCCGGTGTGTGTGAATGGTCTTACAAATCCAGTCACCCTAGCTTCTGGCAATGGTGCCATCATAGGAGGCTGTGGAGTAGCTTTTCTAACGCGGCAGAGCTGACACTTTCCGGATACTTCTCGGATCAAACCTCGTAGACCTGGAATACAGAAGCGTTGACGCAACTCATTACACACCGTCTCTCCATTTCCGTGTAGGAACCTCCTATGATATTGATCCACAAGAAGAACCGTCGCGGAATGCTTCTTCGGCAACAAAACTGGTAACTTTGCTTCTAATGGAACCCCCGGCGCCGCTGTAATTCTGCTGTTCATCCGAATGATTTCCTCCTCATCCAGGAACGGCGAAAAACGATATATCGGACTCGATTTCGGAATTGATACTGCACTTTCCGGAAACGCTCGATTACGTTTCAGAATCGCTACTTCGTCGGGATAAACATCAGCTTGTATCTGTCTCCACAGTAAGTTTTCAGCATTCTTGAGTTCCTGCTGGGTCAATATAACTGGTTTCGGACTTTTCTCACCCTTGAAACGATGAACACCTTGTATAACGTATGCTGTGGCTCTTAACAGTCGGTTCCAGTTCGAAAATCTAGAAATGTCTATCAGCGGTGGCTGTATTGTACCGTGGAACATGAACACTGCACGAAGCTCAACATCTGTCTCCAACTTACTTGGCGAAGGTTTCGATGGCCAGTATTCCGGTGACTTGTACAGGAAATCTGGCGCGTTGTACCAAGAACTCTTACTATCGAAACTGGGCGCATCTTTCCACTTGGTAGCGGTATCAGCCACGTTGAGTTTGGAGGGCACATAGTTCCACTCATCCATGCTGGTCGACGTTAGAATTTCCCCTACTCGGAAGGCCACAAACTGGTGATACCGACGACTGTCAGATCTCAACCACGAAAGTACGGTTGACGAGTCGGACCACAGGAATCGCCTCGACACAGGAAGATCCAGGGATGTCAGAACACTACTCAATAATCTCGTTCCAATCATCGATGATTCAGTTTATTGTTATTGTTACAGTCGTGCTTTGTTTTGTTATATTTTGGTTTTCGATTTTTTAAGTGTTTTCGAGTTTTAGAATCGTAGTTTTGTGCTCTGATAATTATACAACGTCCTACATACCCGTGCACCTCGGAATCTTTTCGAATTTCTTGTTTGGAGAAGCAGAATCGGTAGTTTTTAAGAAAGATAACGGGCTTGCAGCCTATAATCTAATCTAATAAACAAAATCGCAGCTTGTAACTGAAGACGAGGCACTGACAGAGGCTTCAACGGTGCGACTTTTGTTTTCGCCGCTACTAGTGCGCAACGAGGTTGGCCACTATCAGCAATTCGGAGGTAAAGAACTGCAGCACATGCTAGTTCGCTCGCATCAACAAACATGTGGGCCTCTATATTACCAAGATGAGAACTGTGAACTCCTTTAAAATAACACCGAGGCACCGCCACCTCGTCCAGATTCTGCATAGAACGACACCAACAATCCCACTTTTCTCGAAGGTCTTCCGATATCAGTTCATCCCACTCCGTTCCGGATCTCCAGATTAGCTGCATCAAAATTTTCCCTCGGACGACAAAATGGGAAATAAGCCCCAATGGGTCAAATAGCGACATTATGACCTTCAGAACTTGTCGTTTGGTTGGTGTAACTGAACCTGCAATCAGCGCTCTAACCTCGTCCTTCATTGTACTTAGGTCGAAGGTAAAGATGTCCTCGGTCGGCCTCCAAACCATACCCAACACTCTCTCCGTTTCTGAGGATTTCTCCAGATTCAGGGACACCGTTTGTGGCGCTCTTTGCTCTCCGATTTCAGCCAGAACTTCAACGGAGTTGGAAGAAAAGTTTCGGATCTCAAACCCCGCTTGTGAGTGCACGTACTTTACTTCGTTGACCAGCTGTACTGCTTCCGCTTCTGAATCTACGCTGTCCAGGAAATCATCTACATAATGGTTCTCTATAATAGCTTTCGCCGCCCTTGGAAATCTTTCGGTGAACTCTGCTGCGTTTTTATTCTTAACGTACTGCGCCAGACTAGGCGAGCAGGTTGCACCGAATGTGGCTACGTCCATTACGTAGATCTGAGGAGACAACTCTGGAGACTTTCGAAACAGAAACCTTTGAGACTGCTTATCCGCACACCTAATAAATATCTGGTGGAACATCTCTTTTATGTCCCCTACCACCGCAATATTTCTTTGCCTAAAGCGGAGAAGTACGGACAACAATGCCACCAACAGATCTGGTCCTTTCATCAACATGTCGTTGAAAGAGACTCCTCCCGTTCGCGCTTTAGCATCCCAAATAAGCCGAATTTTATTTGGTTTCTTCGGATTTTGCACCACTTCTAGTGGCAAGTACCATACCTTACTTGAATCTGTCGTTTGGAGTTCTTCAGGGGTGATCCGGTGTGCATATCACTTTGCTTCATACTGTGCAATCGTCTCCTTCACTTTAGCTTCAAGGACATGATCTCTACTCAATCGCGTTTCTAAGGCCTTCATTCGTCGTACCGCCATTGGATAGCTGTCCGGGAATGAAAAGTGATCATACTTCCATAACAAACCTGTTTCGAAAGACATCTTCACTCGACGAGTTGTAGTCTCCATTATTGCCCACGCACGTTTGTCCTCTTCAGCTTCCGGCTTAATGGTCACGCTCGATTCCTCGACGACGAAATACTGCTTCATCAAATCGTGTAGCTCTCGAATTTCCGAATCAGCAACCAGATGTAAATTTAACTGTTCCACCATGATTCCGTTGTCAGAGTTCTTTCCATAGACACACCAACCTAGGCGTGTCTTTGCTGCCACAGGCTCATTTTCTCCGCCCTCTCGTACTCGCAAAGAAGTTATAAGTCGCACATGTTCTAACCCGATAATGATGCCCGGTGTAGCTCCCTCATAACTGCAAACCGGCAATCCTTTTAGATGAGGATAGGTATTTTGCAATTGATCGTACTGCATTGTCTGACTCGGTAATCGAAGCTCTTGCACTGTTCGCACGTTCTTGAGCTTAAACTTCCCTCTATCCCCGGCAATGACCACAGTAACACGTTGCGATCCCCTCTCTTCTCTCGATATATTACCTGTCCAGTTCAAACAAAAATCATCTGTTGGTCCAGTGATACCTAACGCCGATGCAATACCAGATTCGAGTAGAGTAGACGTTGACCCGTCATCTAGGAAAGCAAAGGTGCTGATTTGCTGACTATTGCCATGAATTGTCACAGGTAAATATCGGAACAACGAGTACGCAACTGAAGAGTGAAGATTCTGGTGGACGACGCTCTTGACACTATTCGAAGACTGCGATGTGCTAGCTGTTTCCATTCTATTCTGCGAAGGGTTCCTAATCGAATGTAGTAACTTGTGATGACGTACTCTACATCCGTCGATGCCACACTCCTTGTTGGAACGGCAAGGCCACTTTCGATGCGGTATGAGACAGCTTCTGCACAAATTCTTCTGTCTAATGGCTTTCCACCTTTCATCGATGTTAAGCGCTTCGAACTTTACGCAGTTCACGATTAGGTGATTTTCGTTACTGCAATACGTACAGGTCTTCTTCACCGGTTCTATTGACTGCTTCTTCTCCTGGATTTCCACTTTCCCAGTCTGCACATCCTCGGAATGTTTTTCTCGTCCAGTTTTGTTGGACGTGTTCTGTGTCCTCAAAACATCCATGGGAAGCGTGACATCTGAAGCCATCACGACTAGTTCGGACATGAATGTGCTGAATGTCGTCATATTGACACTAGTGCTACTTCTTTTGAAACGAGACCACTCCATTTTGAGCTGAGGAGGAAGTTTTTGCACCAGATCATGAAGCAAGGTCGGATTCCACAAATGGTCATTTAAATTTGCAACGCACATGTGATCGACTACGTTCTGTACTGCAAGTCCAAATGTGATCAACGAGTGAAGATTGTCGACTTTCGGAGACGGGACTGTACGCAGCTTTTGAAGAAGCGAGTGAATTAGTATTTCCGGTCTACCATACAACCTTTGCAACGTATCAATCACAAATGGTACCGACTGTGGCATCAACAACCTGCTTCTGACTGCTTCCAGTGCATCCCCCTTCAAACATCGTTGCAACCTCGCTAAGTTCTCAGCATCAGAGTAACCGCATGCCTCCGTTGAATTACAGAATGAACTATAGAACAGCGGCCATTCTTGAGGGTTTCCAGAAAATCTTGGAAGTTCTCTAGGCATTACTTGCCTCGCAGCCAGTTGCTCTCCTGATGGACCAAGACCTCGTACCGGCACTGAATGACCCACTTGACTGACTGGTTGCACTGTTGTGTAGCTAGAAATTCCTGTCGGCAGCTTCACGTTTCCATTATCCTGTTGCGCGCCAGATGACACCGAAGGGTAGATGTTCGCTGGACCACCTGTAATGTTGTTGATTGGTTGAGTCTGGATTGATGAAGAAATGAGGTTCCGGTTTATCCAAGATGGAACTAGACTCTCTGTCGGCACACCCATAACTGCATTTGACGAAGTAGGATTTGTCATCACTTGCTGCATCCCGCTTAATCCTTGCTTACATATCGGATACTGCGATTCCTGCATCGGTTTAGCAGTAGAAATACGCAACGCAGAAATACCCCCAGTCACTGATGTGATTTGATTGGAAACTAACGGCGTTGGGACGGCAATAGAATAAGACACACTGCCCAATCCTGTATACCCACCACATTGACTGGTGGTTTGTACCGAGGGTAACGTTAGAATCATCTTTGCACGTGGAATCTCTGGTTCTAACACATCCGACGCCAGAATCGCAGTCTTATTCATCGTCGATTCAGCAATGGGAAGAGATCTGGGGAAACTAAACTGGTGAGCTTTTCCAATTACCGAAGGCAACACGTTACTGGACGGCACAGCTGCTACTTGCTGGGCTGCGCCGGCTTGGTGTTTACTCAGCCACGATTGGACTTTCGCTCGACTAGCTCTATTACTCAATTCAGTCTTCCTACTACTTTCTTCTTCCGCATTATCTGCTTCGGCAATAAGCAGCTCGTATTTCTGTTTTAAGAACTTTTCCTGCTCCTCGGCAAGCTTTCGTTGTACAGCGGCCTCCTCTATTATCCTCTTCATCCGCAAGGCTTTCTGCTCCTCCATCATTTGCAGGCTCAATTCCACCCGTGAAGAGCGTTTACTGGATCCGGAGCGACCGGTTGACACTCGAGACTGGGTCATGGTATCCTCTATGCGGCATTGATCGCATTTCCAACTACGATTAGCATCTGCAATGGAATCCGTTACTCCCGCGCACCCAAAATGCATCCACGTCTCGCAGGTATCACAACCGACGAGATTGTCCGCCGAATCCGGTCGATCGCACTTGGTACAGTGTTTCTCTGTGTTGTCCTTCATCTTTGGTTCGACTAGAACCGCCAGACAATCTTTGAAGATTGTTCGGATAGGTTTTCAGGCAGACGAAAAGACGTTCTGATAGCAGCTTTTATGCAGCTTCAAAGCTGAAAATATATTTGATTGGTTTAATGTTTCCTCAATAAACTTTTACGCTCACATTGTCGTGTTCCTTTTTCAATATTCTACCTGAAACCTTACTGACTGCGTATCTGACTAGTCTTATCCAGTTGAAATGATAGTGACTGCTAACCGAAATAATTAAGACTTTAGCATAAATTGACTCTACTTGATTGTTTACCTTTACACCAGCTTTACTTTACCAGCTTCGGCAAAACCTTCTATTAAATACTACGAAAAATCTACTAATTGAACTTCAAATCAAGTCGCAACACGTTTGTTTTTAAAACTGATCTGCACTTTGTCACGTTTCGAATGAAGTCCTCCGCTATGCTCCGCTTGACGTTTGGCATGAAAAAACAGGGTTGTGCGGAACTCACCCAGCTGTCAAACGAGACTGCCCTGTGGTTTCGTTACAACCTTGGAGTATATTTTGACTCTAAATGTACCTGGGGAATACACATTGCGTATTTGAAACAGAAATGCCAGCAAAGAATCAATATAGAAGGGTGATGTCCAAAACATGGCCCCATTGTTAACGTAGGATTACGAATTGAATTTCAAATTCAAAAATAAAACTCAATTGTGCAAACATTTGATAGCATTGACAAGTGCCGATGAATAAATGCTTTCACTGAGTGGGGGTCGCGAACGTTTCGCGAAGCAATAAAACGCAAATTTGAGTAGATTTTCATATTACTTTTCAGAGTTAACATGTACTGTTAATTGCTCGCTGTCTAGAGCGCCACTGAAACACTGAACTTATTGAATATCCAAGAAGTTTTTCAGTATCTTTACGCAGAATTAGATTTCCATGGCTCTCAAATACAACGTTCCAAAAAAACACCCTTTCTTACATTCTTCATATAAAGTGCTATGTAATTTGATGGCACTTTTAACCCGGACACATTGGTCGAATTTACGTAAAATTCACCAGTGAGTCATTTTTTTTCCTAGTTGGGTAATTTATTTATTTTATTTATTTAATTGTTATCAACAGACTGTATTTTGCCCTAATGATTTAATGGAAATTTCTAATTTGTCCAATAAAATGTTGCCGCACCACATTTCTCGAATAATGGAAGTCGAAACCAGATGCTACTCTGTTGAACAGACGTTGAAGGCCTAACATTGCTGAATTGTATCCATGGTTGGTACGACGGAAAGGCTCTCGGAGAAATGCGTGGTCCTGTAGAGCTCGAGGTTGAATCGAAAGGTTGATGTTCTCTAATATCACTGGGCATTCTGTCCTAGCTAATAAAACATCATACATAAATAATGCGCGGTTCACATCCCTTCGCACGTGTAGCGTATCAAGACCCATTAGTTGGCACCGACTTTCATAGCTAGGTAACTGATGTGGATTACTCCAGGGCAATCGACTTAGGGCGAATCGAACGAATCGCTTTTGTACGGCTTCAATCCTGTTGACTTCGTTGAGATAGCGCGGATTCCAAATTGCTGCACAGTATTCCAGGCTTGAGCGAACTGAAGCACTAAACATAGATCTAAGGCAGTATACATCGGTGAAATCCCTCGCTGTGCGCATGATGAATCCAAGACTACGCGAAGCTCTCCCAACTATGTAGTTCACATGTATTTCTCCAAACAATAACCGGAACATGGTGGGGTGCCCATCCAGGAGACCTCATTCAGTTATACAAAACAACGATATTATCAGTGTTAGAATATGGCAGTTTTTGCTTCCGATCAGCTGCCAGGATTCATATTCTCAAGCTGGAGAGAATACAATATCGTTGCTTGCGTATAGCAATGGGGTGTTTGCATTCGACACATACGATGAGTCTCGAAGTTTTGGCAGGAGTACCCCCGCTTACTCTTCGGTTCACAGAATTATCCTACAGATTTCTCATCCGTTGCAAGATCATGAATCCATTGGTGATTGATAACTTCAAAAATCTACTCCAACTGATTCCTCAGTCAAGTTTTATGTCTTTATACCATGAGTACCTTACCCACGACGTGCACCCTTCACCAGGCATCTCCAACCAAGTTTGCTTCCCATACTTTTGCAATTCCTCTGTCATTTTTGATCTGTCCATGCGACAAAAAAATCCATGGAATCCCAGATCATCTACGCTCAGATTCTATTCCGCCGATATTTTCGGCAGAATATGGGGGCATAGTTAGATCTGATAAAATGTTCTTTACTGACGGTTCATTCATAAACGGGTCCACTGGCTTTGGCATCTTCAATGAAAATTCCAGTGCCTCTTTCAAACTCAAAGATCCTTGTTTCGTGTATGTTGCTGAACTGGGTGCGATATACTACGCACTGGGGATCATTGAAACATTGCCCATCGACCACTATTTTATTTTTTCAGACAGTCTCAGCTCATTAGAGGCAATCCGCTCAATGAAGGTTGATAAACGCTCATCTTATTTCCTAACAAGAATAAGACAACTATTGAGTCGTTTTGGTTCCCTCTCATTGCTCGATTCCGGGGAATGAGAAAGTGGACTCGCTAGCTAAGGTGGGCGCTTTAGAAGGCACTCTTTTTGAAAGGCAAATTGCTTATAATGAATTTTTCCACATTCCTCGTCAGTATACGCTCGTAAGTTGGCAGCGCATGTGGAGTGGAGATGAGTTCGATCGTTGGTTACACACGATTATCCCTAAGGTCTTGACGAGGGCATGGTTCAAGGGATTGAATGTAGGTCGTGATTTCATTCGCGTGATATCTCGGCTTATGTCCAATCACTACAACCTAAACGCGCATCTCTATCGCATTGGGCTCGCAGCAAACAATCTTTGTGATTGTGGCGATGGCTACCACGACATCGAGCATGTTGTCTGGTCGTGTATCCGGTTCCATGCTGCACGCTCTCAGCTCTCTAGAGCACTAAGAGCACAAGGCAGACAATCGGATATCCCCGTCCGGGATATCTTAGGTAGCCGTGATCCTGATCTTCTGCTTCATCTATACCTGTTCCTCAGAAACGCCGATGTCAACGTTTAATGATGTTTCCTTCGTTGTGTCCCCGTTTCATATCCCTCCTATCCGATCGATAAAGTTTTACTTAGTCGCGGCAATACATACACACACTCTTTACAGATACACGGGCCAAAGGTTGTGCAGTCAACTGATCATTCAACAAGAGCCAAAGGTTGTACCGCTTATGACAACTCTACACGAGCTGATGATTGCGCCGGCTAGTGACCATTCTATCCTGGATTCCTCGAGTCGAGAAAGACGCACCACGCTAGATATGAGGTACAGACTAGGGGGGCGTTGCTGATTAATGGTCAGCTGCATCCCAATAGGAAGTATCCCGTGTCGGGCACACGTACAGAGCATTGGAGACAGCAACATCCCAATTACGAAAACACTTGTAATACTGACCTCGAGCCAACCGCGAGTAATCGGTTACATATTACTGTTGGAGTGCGACCCTGTTCTGTTACGCTCACAGCCGTCACCCGACAGCTGTCAACAAACCGGATGTGAGTTGAGGAGGAATGTCATCGGGTTTCTCATTGTCGATAGAGCCGACTGTGAACGTAGTATACAATTGTACTTTTAACTCTTATTACGGGAAATACATGTTTATTCGTTTGTTACGTTACTTCCTCGGTTTACCCTCACATCATAACAAAGTGGCGACGAGGCTGTAAGAAAAGTCGTGCCGGTAATTTTCCGTTTTCCGAGAAAACAAGTCGAAAAACGCCGCGTCGTGTTCCACCCACGTGTTTCCCATGCCGTTACCACAACCACCGGTGCCACCAGGCAGCAACATGGATCAACCGTTCAAGGAAACGATCTTACAACTGCTTTCCAACCAACAGGCACTAATGACCCAGTTGGCGGATCAGATGGCAAACATTCAAGGGAATGTCCAGAACACCAACCAGAATGAGCTAGTGCTAGATTCCTTAGCGAGTAATATTACCGAGTTTGCTTACGATCTAGAGAAAGACTGCTCGTTCGAGTCATGGTTCAGCAGATATGCGGATCTGTTCGAGAAAGACGCTTCCAAACTAGACGACGGCGCGAAGGTACGGCTATTGCTTCGCAAGCTCAACCCGGCAGCACACGAAAGGTACAGTTCATTCATTCTTCCCAAGCTCTCAAAGGAATTCACCTTCGAGGAGACGATTGCCAAGTTGAAAACCATTTTCGGCAGTCCGGTTTCCACTTTTCATCGCCGGTACAAGTGTCTCCAAACGGCGAAGGAGGAAAATGAAGATTTCATAACCTAGTCCTGTAGAGTCAATCGAGCATGTGTGGATTTCAAGCTGCAGGAGCTAAAAGAGGATCAGTTTAAGGCACTAATTTATGTGTGCGGGTTGAAATCAGCAAAGGACGCGGACATCCGGATGCGCCTGCTGTCAAAAATCAACGAGACACAGGACATCACGCTGGAGAAGATAGTGGAGGAGTGCATGATCAATTTGAAGAAAGACACTTCGCTGATCGGACGTCAGGTTGCCTCCACTGCTACGACTGTTGCTACGCAAGCTGTTCGATCCAGTTCTCCCCATCGTAACCAGCACAAGAAGAAGTTTGGTGGTAACAAATCCGACACACCGAAGACACCGTGTTGGTCCTGCGGTGGAATGCATTTTTCCAGCGAATGCAGCTTTAAGACACACAAGTGCCGTGATTGTGGTCGTACCGGCCATAAAGAGGGGTACTGTTCCTGTTTTACATTCAAGTCCGGTTCGAAATCGTCCAAGGGGAAGCAGAAAAACAACAAATACCACGCAGCCAGGATTGTAACTGTCAATAACGTCTCACGAAGTCGGCGCTACGTGGAGACAGCGATAAACGGAGTTCCAATAAAAATGCAGCTGGATTCGGGCTCAGACATAACCATCATATCCAGGCAGAACTGGATCAATGTCGGGGCACCACGGACGTCCCCGCCGGACTGTCAAGTACAAACAGCTTCCGGGGACAGACTAAGCATCGAGGCTATGTTCCGAGCTACCTATACCATTGGCGAAACCCACAAGGAAGGTAATTGCTATGTTTGCTGTGCTGACCTTCCTCTCAATATTCTAGGCTCAGATCTAATGGATGAGTTTGGGCTCTGGGATGTACCGTTTTCGTCATTCTGCAAGCTGGTTGGTAGTCAACAACCAGACCAGCTGGTACTCGAACTAAAGGCCGAATTCCCCGATGTGTTCACCAATCGCATGGGACTCTGCACTAAAACACAAGTGCATTTCAACCTTAAGTCAGACGCTCAGCCGGTATTCAAGCCCAAGCGGCCAGTTTCGTACAACATGGAGGCCGTAGTTGATGACGAGTTGAAGCGGCTTGAAGATTTAGGCATCATCACACCAGTGACCTATGCAGATTGGGCAGCTCCCATCGTAGTGGTCCGCAAGCCAGATCGGTCAGTGCGAATTTGTGCGGATTTTTCTACTGGTTTAAATAGCGCACTTGAAACGAACAGCTATCCACTTCCACTCCCGGAAGACATATTCAAACGAATGGCGAATTGTACGATGTTTAGTCACATCGATTTGTCAGATGCTTATCTGCAAGTAGAGATCGATGAGGAAAGCAGGAAGTTCGCTACCATTAACACCCACAAGGGGCTGTACCGTTTCAACAGACTTTCTCCCGGTATAAAATGTGCACCCGGTGCTTTCCAGCAGATTATGGATGCCATGCTCAGTGGAATTCCTTGTACATCTCCGTACCTCGACGATATTCTTGTCGGTGGTCGCACCGCCGAGGAGCACAAGCAGAACCTGTACCGTGTCTTGCAACGTCTACAAGAGTATGGATTCACGGTAAAGTTCGACAAGTGCAAATTCTTCATGCATCAAGTAAAGTACTTGGGCCAGCTGTTGGACACCGAAGGCATTCGTCCGGACCCGGATAAGGTGAAGGCAATCGTCAATATGCCTCCTCCTCACGACGTTCCCACACTTCGATCCTACTTGGGTGCGATAAATTATTATGGGAAGTACATCCGAGAAATGCGTACCCTACGTCAACCGCTGGATGAGTTGCTCAAAGAGGGTACCAGCTACCAGTGGTCCAATGTCTGTCAACGTTCTTTTGACCGATTCAAGGAAATTCTCCAGTCTCCGCTTATGCTAACGCACTATAATCCTCGACTACAAATAGTTGTATCAGCAGATGCATCGAATGTGGGCATTGGTGCTCGCATTGCACATCGTTTTCCTGATGGATCAGAGAAGGCAATCTATCACGCATCCCGAAGTCTGACGCCAGCGGAGTCCCGCTATAGCCAGATCGAGAAGGAAGCCCTGGGTCTGGTATACGCCGTTACAAAATTTCACCGAATGATCTATGGGAGACAGTTTGTTCTACAGACCGATCACAAACCACTCCTAGCGATTTTTGGATCAAAGCGTGGGATTCCTCCGTACACAGCCAACCGTCTTCAAAGGTGGGCCCTCACTATGCTTCTGTACGACTTCCGCATCGAATATGTTTCCACGGATCACTTCGGGCATGCAGACATCCTTTCTCGTCTAATCAACTCACACATCAAACCAGACGAGGACTACATAATCGCGTCGCTGGAAGTCGAAAGTGTCATCTGCAACATTGTCTGCCACTCTATCGAATATCTTCCCATCTCTTACAAAACGATAGCGGACGATACCTGTGAGGATCAGACTCTGCAGAAGGTCATGGAGTTTGTGCAAAAGGGTTGGCCATCTGAAGTTAAGTCTCTCTCCGGAACACCGGAGGTCCAGCAGTTCTTCGCTCGTAGAGATTCACTGTACGTCGCTCACAAAGTCCTGATGTACAGTGACCGGATTGTAGTCCCGAAGAAATTGCAGCAGAAGGTACTTCAGCAACTGCACAGAGGGCACCCAGGCATCGATCGGATGCGTTCACTGGCCCGGAATTTTGTTTATTGGCCAAACATTGATGATCAAATCACCGCGCTAGTTCGTGCTTGTCAGGAGTGTGCCTCGGTCGCAAAAGCAGACACCAAGACGAAACTCGAGTCGTGGCCGACGTCTGAAAAACCGTGGCAGAGAGTTCACGCAGATTTTGCTGGTCCCATCAACGACACATACTTTCTACTAGTGGTGGATTCATTCTCCAAGTGGCCGGAGATTATTCCGACCAAACACATCACCACCACTGCAACAGTGTCGAGTCTTCGGGAGATTCGGTATGCCGGAAGTACTGGTAACCGATAATGGTCCGCAGCTCACTAGCGACACCTTCGAGAAATTCTGCGAGGCAAATGGGATTATGCATCTCAAAACAGCACCGTTCCATCCCCAAAGCAACGGGCAAGCGGAACGCTTCGTTGACACCTTTAAAAGGACGGTCAAGAAAATTCAGGCCGGAGGGGAAGACCTGGACGAAGCACTCGATATCTTCCTGTGTTGCTATCGATCCACACCCTGCCGGAGTGCACCTGGTGGCAAATCACCTGCCGAAATCTTACTTGGTCGACCCATGCGTACTTCTTTAGAACTTCTTCGTCCACCGAGCAAATTTACCAAGTTGGAAAATAGTAAACAAGATCGTCAATTCAACTCAAAACATGGTGCAAGGGAGAAGAACTTTGGTGTACGGGACAAGGTGTATGCGCAGGTGCACCAAGGAAACAACTGGAGCTGGGTCGCCGGAGAAATCGTAGAACGCATAGGACGAGTCATATACAATGTTTGGCTCCCGGAACGACAACGATTAATCCGCTCACACAGCAACCAATTGCGGAAACGTCACGGCGACTGTATTGGAGAACCCGAGCAAGCAGAGCAAGCCATTCCACTGGACATCCTGCTCGATACTTGGGGTCTGAAACCGTCAGAAGATTGCGCTGCTCATGGAGTAGCATCCGGAACGCCACCACCACCTGAACCGGAAGGTTTGGGCGATCTTCAGCAGGAGTTTTTGCGAGAGCTTATAGAACCACCGAGCCAACAACGTCGATCTCGAGTTCCACTTCGAGTACCGGATGCAAATGAACCCCTCCTACGACGCTCATCAAGACAGCGACATACCCCGGTGCGCTACGAGCCGTACCAGCTCTTCTAAAAGGGGAGGTGTTGGAGTGCGACCCTGTTCTGTTACGCTCACAGCCGTCACCCGACAGCTGTCAACAAACCGGATGTGAGTTGAGGAGGAATGTCATCGGGTTTCTCATTGTCGATAGAGCCGACTGTGAACGTAGTATACAATTGTACTTTTAACTCTTATTACGGGAAATACATGTTTATTCGTTTGTTACGTTACTTCCTCGGTTTACCCTCACATCATAACAATTACTAACATAGATAATAAGAAAAATTGTATTGAACTCCCGGCCCCGTGAGGCTAACGCCATATGAGCCTTTATAAAAATATATATTTTGGAAAAAAAAAAAGGCAAAAACAATCCGCGTTGACGGCATTGAGCTTCGTATTACGGAATGGGGAAGTTGGCATGACAATAAGGGTTTGCAGAAGAAATTAACACACTTTCAAAATAAAAATTATGAATGAAAAAAAAAATCAAATCAAATTAGTACTCTATGTAAATGAAAATCACTTTTGTTTGCAAGTAGTGAAAAAATATCATGCAAAAATAGTGTCTAAAGATAATTTTATATTATAATGGTAAGTTTTGGTGAGAATATTTGAAAATTCATAGAAAATAGTTTAAATTAGGGTCAGAAAAATGAATTTTTTTTTGTAAATATTATCAAAACTTTGTAAAACTGATGTCAGAGGTAATGTACATCCCCAGCAAACATTAAATCGCATAACAAGCGTATATATAACATCATATGCCCTAAAATTTGGTTGGCATATAATGCGCCTAACTGGCATATGCATGCAAAAGTGGAGGCCATATACATACATGGCAAATGCTTACCGAATTTGTTTGGATGAATATGCAACATTGACCGGCTATAATAGCGACTTTTGCCATAGTCATATACGATTTATTACAGACATAGAAAAAAAACAAATGGCGCAAAATATTTTCGTGAAATGTTTATTATTGCCTCACGAATCGCCATTTTTATATATGAGTATTTATGTTTGTAGAAATAATACTTGTTCGATTGACTTGTGTTGGGAGTGGAATATGAATGTTTAAAATGGCACAGATTAATGTTTGGTGAAAACTGCTCCGATGTGGGTTCGAACTCCGGTCGTTTGGATTATCATCCACCAGCTATCTCGCGCGGCTATCTGAAATTTAATTCAACAGCGGTTGAAACTTTCGAGTGCATCAGAATTTCATTGACATTTCAATATGATGTAATATGTTCTTTATTAGGATCTAATATTATTTACTGTTTCATGATTTTCTTCAGCATGCAACACGATTTGCTACAGTACTGAATCGATTTAAATTATACGCTTATACGACACACAAACTGCATCAGCGTAATATATGCATATGATGCGGATTGAATATATTTTACGACAATGTACATCATAAAATTGATGTTTGTTATACCGAATTGCGACTTAATTTGATAATGGTATACAAAATCGAGTTTTTGCATTTTATGCGATTTCAAATATACACGACACATACTTTGATTGATATTATATGCGATTATGATTTATTCGGATTTCTTGTAAGACTTGGCACGTGCAAAATTATACGATTTAATGTTTGCTGGGAAATGCTTACCGAATTTGTTTGGATGAATATGCAACTTTGACCGGCTATAATAGCGATTATGTTGAAATTGAATTGCGATCTAATATGAATATATTCATGAATTGTCAAAGCACCAAATACGACTTTTGCCATACTTTTATACGATTTATTACAGACATGGAAAAAAAACAAATGGCGCAAAATATTTTCGTGAAATGTTTATTATAGCCTCACGAAATAATAATTGTTTGATTGACTTGTGTTGGGAGTGGTATATGAATGTTTAAAATGGCACAGATTGATGTTTGGTGAAAACTGCTCCGATGTGAGTTCAAACTCCGGTCGTCTGGATTATCATCCGCCAGCTATCTCGCGCGGCTATCTGAAATTTAATTCAACAGCGGTTAAAACTTTCGCGTGCATCAGCATTTCATTGACATTTCAATATGATGTAATATGTTCTTTATTAGGATCTAATATAATTTACTGTTTCATGATTTTCTTCAGCATGCAACACGATTTACTACAGTACTGAATCGATTTAAATTATACGCTTATACGATATACAAACTTCATCAGCGTAATATACGCATATGATGCGGATTAAATATATTTTACGACAATGTACATAATAAAATTGATGTTTATTATACCGAATTGCGACTTAATTTGATAATGGTATATAAAATCGAGTTTATTCATTTTATGCGATTTCAAATCGTGTATATTTAAAATCGCATAAAATGAATAATACATACTCTGATTGATATTATATGCGATTATAATTTATTCGGATTTCTTGCAAGACTTGGCACGTGCAAAATTATACGATTTAATGTTTGCTGGGTCCCTACCAATGAATCGTATATTTTACTTCATAGCATGTGTAACCATGAGTATTTTCATTTCTAACAACTGTGTGTGTGCCATTTCTCTAATTGAAGCGAAGCGATTTGGAGGTAAACATTCGGTTTTTATTATGATTCATTTTACTTAAATATTTTCCTTTTTCAGCCTAAAATCGTAGAATCCATAGCAAAAGTGTCATGCAGCCGTAAGCGTTTAGATAAACTAAACATCAGAGACCAAAAACGGCGGATGTCGCCGTGCACTATTGATTGGTGATCCGATTATTGTTTGATTTTTCCCCTTATTCTATTATCCGCAGATCGCGATCAACAGCAGCAATGGATCGCCTCTCGATGGATTCGTTGTTCCAGGAAATGATGGATATTAGTTGGACCAATCGTACCGTCAGCAGCGAGGAAACCAAAAACAACCGTTTCACACTGAACAATCAACAGCTAAAAAGACTACCAGCACCGATTCGGACAATATCGACTTGGATGAGAAGCAGCAGCAACAGCGCAGATTGTCGGTGTTATTCCAATAATATACTGTCTGCAGCAAAAACTCTACTAGCTGATGAACGATATGCTACGATGAAATTCCTAAACTTTCTAACAGCGTCACAACAACATTAATTCTACAGCAGTACTTGGCGACGGAACACAGCCAAAAACCATTACCATCACTACCACCGACAGCAGTCCACTAATCCTTCCATCGAAGGATCGGAGCGATATGTGTCTTATTTGCTACACAATTTCTTCCACAAATCACGGAGCTCAACAACAGAAAATCCGCGTCTGAGGATGATGGAGAGAGTCAGTTTGCGTGGTAAATTTGCTTCAAGGCGCTTCGTTGCTGGATCGGTACATGCTGCCTCCGCTCGAACTTGGAGCGTCACATCAAGCGGTAATATCTTTAATTCTGATCGTATTGTCAGCGCGGAGGCAATCATTAGAAGTGCGGTTGGAGCATTCGATCGGCAATCAAACAATCCGCCAACGGAAGGAAGTAGACAAAGGTAAAGATCCATTGGTGAAGGCGGCCAATAGTGGCAATAATGAAGACGATTTGGTGTCGGTTTCGAAACCGGTCGACAGTGCTACGAACCTTGGCTATTTTAGATAAATTTCGTATTTAGATATGTGAAAGATGTTCGGAATATTATTAATAACAAGGGTTTTCTTCCGGCAGATTTGATGTTCCGCTGTCACAAGATTAAAACGACGAGCAGGTGCTGCTGACTTCCGGCTCGGCATTTGGCTGAGTGGAGAATTTCTTATTAAATTTAAAGAACAAGTACTACCAATTTTGATCCACAATGATCCATCCGCATGTGATGCAGCTTCCATTGGGATTTCCAGTAAAAATAGGTAAATGCTCAATTATTTTTAAAATATTTGGCACTGTGTTACGCAATTCGTTCTATTTTGTAGAAATAACGCTGTTTCATGTGTTGAACGCAGTTATCATATTTGGCAACGTATTCGAATAAGAGACACCCGTGACCAGCGTGAGCCCCATCAAAGAAAGCGAAGAGCGTACGAGATGTATTATCGAGGGTTACTGTTTCGATGTCCCGTTTGAGTACGTACGACGTGGAGCCGATTTCCGGCGTCAGATATTCTTCGAAGATGAGAACGAGTTGATGCAATTTTCGATTTAGCCAAATTTCTCAAGTGTCCGAAAAAACACACTTTTAAATACTGTGATACCCAACTCGCTCGCTGAAAGCCTGCACGAAAGGTTTTTCAATATTTTATGAAAATAAGAATAGAATAAGAATATTAATAAGTATAAAAATATTTGAAATAAAAATTATATTACTCAATTATATTAAACCAGTGGGAGCCACCAAATCAGCCATTACTGAAGCCAAAATTGAGCCAACACTGGACTTACAAACCGTAGTTTTGTTTGACATTTATGTCTACTAATTTTTTTTTTCGTAGGATGTACCAATGATTAGTAGGGTAGAAAATGACTAGCGATTTGGTAATATTTACCAAAAAATTCGTCATATATACTAAATTTTCCTCTCAGTGTACGCTCAATTTGCATTGGTTAGGATAGGGTTGCCAGAGCCCCGGTTGTAATATTTATTATTCACCTTGGATATTGCGAGATTGTCAAACCTGTCAAAACGACATTCTAATTCAGGAACAAGATACAAAGAAGCAAAGGAAGAATTGGCTAGAAGAGCACCTAGCATCTCTGTCAAGATACATTGTATACTGCAGGAGAACAACAGAAAGGCGCGTGTAAATTCGTTAGCTTCAAAATCGATTGGTTAAAGAACGTTTTATATCGGTATACCCTACGAAAATGTCTAAACGACGCATCGAAGTGATGGATCCATTCATCAAAAAACGCAGGTAATTAGATATGTAATAAACAAAAAAAGTCAATATGGCGTCAATACTGTTTTTTTCATGAAACTACATTGATTATTTTTTAACCATTTCTAGGGAAGAAAAAGGTTTGCTAGATGCCGGAGCATCCACGAGCAAGAATGCAAGCAACGCCTCGACGGCAACGGCTGCTGCTTCATCAGGAAAAACGAATCCGTTGAATGGCTTTCCATACACTCCAAACTACTACAACTTGTACAAGAAGCGAATTACTCTACCGGTGTTTGAGTATCGAACTGATTTCATGCGGTTACTGTCGGAACACCAGTGCATCGTGTTGGTGGGTGAAACCGGATCAGGCAAAACTACTCAAATTCCCCAATGGTGCGTAGACTTCGCTAGGGTCAGCGGAGTAAAGGGAGTCGCCTGTACACAGCCCCGTCGAGTGGCCGCGATGTCTGTGGCACAACGTGTTTCGGAGGAAATGGATGTTCTTCTCGGAGAACAAGTGGGATATAGCATTCGTTTCGAAGATTGTTCATCGCCAAGAACTGTTTTAAAGTATGTTTGTTTTGAAGGAAATTGATTGAATATTATTAATTTCCATTTTTGTCCTAAATTCCAGATACATGACTGACGGTATGTTATTGCGTGAAGGAATGAGTGATCCAATGTTGGAGGCATACCAAGTTATATTGCTAGATGAGGCACATGAACGTACTTTAGCAACGGATCTATTGATGGGAGTTTTGAAAGAAGTCATCCGTCAACGCAAAGATTTAAAATTAGTTATTATGTCTGCCACACTGGATGCAGGAAAATTTCAACAATACTTTGATAATGCGCCATTGATGAACGTTCCTGGTCGGACACATCCGGTCGAAATTTTCTATACACCGGAACCGGAAAAGGATTATTTGGAAGCTGCAATTCGTACAGTTATTCAAATCCACATGTGTGAAGATATAGAAGGCGATATTTTGATGTTCCTTACTGGTCAGGAGGAAATAGAAGAAGCTTGCAAACGAGTGAAACGTGAAATTGACAATCTCGGACCGGAAGTAGGAGAACTGAAGTGCATCCCACTATATTCATCGCTCCCTCCAACAATGCAACAAAAAATTTTTGAGGCTGCTCCTCCCAAAAGAGCAAATGGAGCTGTTGGACGAAAGGTGGTCATTTCTACAAATATTGCCGAAACATCTCTCACTATCGATGGAGTAGTGTTTGTGATTGATCCAGGTTTCTCAAAGCAAAAGGTGTACAATCCCCGTATTCGCGTGGAAAGTTTGCTGGTTTCTCCGATAAGTAAAGCATCGGCTCAACAACGCGCCGGTCGTGCTGGGCGTACAAGACCTGGTAAATGCTTCCGACTATACACAGAAAAAGCATATAAAACAGAGATGCAAGACAACACTTATCCTGAAATTTTGAGATCAAATTTAGGTAACTTTAGGTTTACTATTCTTTGTATCCAACACACCGCCTTAATCGCGCTTTCCATAGGAACGGTTGTTCTTCAGTTGAAGAAACTTGGCATAGATGATCTGGTACACTTCGATTTCATGGACCCACCAGCCCCAGAGACGTTGATGAGAGCACTTGAACTATTGAATTATTTAGCAGCATTAGATGATGACGGAAACCTAACTGATTTGGGTGCCGTTATGGCGGAGTTTCCTCTGGATCCACAACTAGCAAAAATGCTCATTGCAAGCTGCCAACATAATTGTTCCAACGAGATCCTCTCCATTACTGCAATGCTGTCGGGTGAGATATACTATGGAGCACTTGTAGGATTTTTTGTATTTGACATTACTTAGAAGTTTTATACATGCAATACTTGCAATAAGGAAATGTCAACTGAAAATTGATTTTGTTTCTTTCAATTTATGTTTTATGAACTAAAATATATTTTTGGTTGATTTTTCTTATACGATTTGAATGCGTCCCTATAGTCTAATGATAGTCCAGATGATTTATTTACATTAGTTATGCCAATTGTAAACGGTGCTGTTCAAGTCGTATATCAAGCGAACTAAATAATGAAAGTCTTAGGTTAAACCAATGAAACTGTTTGCCCAATGCAACTATATTTGATGGGACGCGCGCGGTTTTTCTTGCGGTGTGCTTCCCAACCCTACTTGTGTTTAGTCCCGCAGTGTTTCGTACGTCCCAATGAGGTGAAAAAGGCTGCCGACGATGCTAAGAAGCGCTTCGCTCATCTTGACGGCGATCATTTAACGCTACTGAACGTGTATCATGCTTTCAAGCAGAGTAAGTGTTACATTATTGTTAGTATTATAGTCATTGTAACAATGAATCTTCGTCTCTCACTCTCTGCAAAAGATAACGAAGATCCAAGCTGGTGCTACGATAACTTTATCAACTATCGTTCCTTAAAATCAGCTGACAATGTTCGCCAGCAGCTAGCGCGAATAATGGACCGATTCAATCTGAAGCGCACTAGTACAGACTTTAACACAAATAATTATTACTTCAACATCCGGAAAGCGTTGGTACAAGGATTCTTCATGCAGGTGAGTTTAACAGATTACAGTTAACGGGTTATAAAGCTTGAAACAATTAGAATCCGGCATCACAATATATCTCAGGTTTGGTTTAAGGTACAAAATATGTTTGCAGGTAATTTATTGTTCTTTCCAGAAAAAAAATGTTGACGGGTGCGTTTTATAGTAGTCCTATTAACCCCTTCTCGTATTATTTAATACGTCACACATCAAATGATTTCACTAGCCTGCTGAGCGTTCTAGCGCCCTATGTTATTCAAGTACCCACGAGTGAGACTCGATATAGTACGGGAAAGGGTTCAGAGTCTACTAGCTGAAAGAGGTGAACCGCCATTTGAGATGGTATGTGTACAACGGATGGTTCATGCATTAAATTGGTGGGAGGAGTGTCCAGCCAACCTATCGCTTGATACCCCATACGAGCTTTGGGCCAGGCAAAAATATCAAACCCTAACAGGTGAGATATTGCCTCGTCCAATGCTGTTAAATCGATGCTCTCCTAGAGCCTGGGATGCCGTTCCTCCTAGTATTAGCTGAAGGATAAAACGGTACGGTAGGGGTGGAGATAACCCCCAGAATGAGTAAACGGTTGTTCACGAGGCCCTACGTATTAACTTTGCTAATAAACGCATTGTCTATTCCAACGGTTCCGTCCCCGATGACGTCTCAGTCGAAAAAGGTACCGGTGGCTTTCCCTTGTTGGGTGTGAACCACTGCGTCCATTATTTTGAACTATGGTGGTATGGCCCATTTTTCTACTATACTTCAAACTTATCTACTGCTTATTGATGAAGAAGTGGACTGAAAGCTATAGCGAGATAGGTGGCAATCAGGAATAATCTGTTTGATGAAATTTATAGTCCTGATCGGCGACACAGATCAAACTTCCTTGGGCTCCAGAATAGCCTTATCAAGATGTTGAAATCTGTGTCTTGTTAAAGCTCCGCAATTGCAGAGCAAGTGTTCGGAGGTTTCGCTTTCGGCATTACAAAAGCGACAAATATCATCTTTCGGCACATTCACTGGTCTTAAACAGTGTCCTGTTTTAAGACCAGTGAATGTGCTGAAATTTTTCTCATTAAGACTCAGCAATTGTTGACTAATTTTAATACTCGGCGTGATGAATTTTTTCGACTGGTTGAGTTGCACAGCCATCTAGTTGGCCGTCATTTCCCGGTCTTCCCTTTTCTTCAGATTACTCTTCAACACACATTCAGAAATTCCACAGAATGATTCTGGACCAGTGAAGGGTGAGCTTGAGCCGTGTCTTTCGAGTTCATCTGCTTGTTCATTTCCCTCTATACCACAATGGCCAGGAATCCAGTGCAGTTGTACCGAACATATCTGCAAAGTTGCCGTAAAAAGCAAATGGATTCCCAGATAATTTTTTGAATAGCGCTTGAAAGCATTGAGGGCTTTAAGTCCACTTGACTGTCTGAGTAGATTATTGCAGCTACTTCTGCCTGGAAAACTGTCGGCCAGTTCCCCATAGCTATAGAAATTTTTGTTCTGGGACCATACACTCCAGCACCTGTTTTGTTACCCATTTTCGACCAATCGGTATAAAACAGAATTGAACCATTACGAACATTGAGACCACCTTCATCCCATACTGCACGAAAAAGTTCGATCACTCTGTATGGAATGTCATAATTAGTCCTAGGTTCTCTCCAATCACTGTTCATCTCTGAGGCTGGTCCAACGGGTAAAAGATTCAGGATGCTCAAGTGACCATTGTTATCCCCGTCTAATATTTTATTATATCTGTTTAGCTTTAGAGCGCTTTTCTTAGCCTCCAGCTGAACATGTTGGCTCAAAGGTAACATGTAATGTTTAGCCTCCAATGCCTTCAAGGGTGTGCTTCGCATTACTCCTGTTACAGCAACGCATGCCAGTCGTGGATGTTCGTCTAGTATTTTAGTAGCTATTGTCTTCTTAGTCTTTGGTCACCATACTCATGAAGCAGTGTATTGTAGACCCACTAAATACCGATTTCATGTATTCATGTAGTACTTTCTCCATAGTTTTCAACAGTATTGATGATAAACTTATTGGTCTGAATGATTTTGGGAGTGATTTATCACGTTTCCCAGCTTTTGGAATGAAGAACACTTTAACGAGTCTCCATGTGGAAGGAATGTGCTCTAGTATTAGGCTTGCCTTGAAAATCTCGATTAGAGATGGAATTAGCTTAGACTCTCCTTTTTGAATCAGGGCTACAAAAATTCCATCTGCACCTGCGGATTTGTATGGACAGTCAAGTGGACTTAAAGCGTTTTCTACTCTGGTCCTCGTGAAAACTAATACAGTAACTAGGTTGCGACTTCCTTTGATCTTTCAGGATACCTTCGAGAGCATTTTATGTCACGATTATAGCTAGGACTGGTATCAGAATGAACAGCTGTAGATCCCGGGAAGTGAGTTTTCATCAGTAAGTCTAATACTTCTGAGGGAGATTTTGTGAATGAATCGTCGTCCTTTTTGAGGGAACCTTGCCCGTTCGAGTGGTCTTTTGCAAAAGTCTTGCTTAGTCTTGCAACGATTGAGGTACTTTCAATGCAATTATTTACCCAAGATTTACGTTTAGATCGTCTAAGTTCTCTGTTATATTCGGTTAGGGCTCTCCTGTATTGAGACCAGTTGGAATTAATTTTAGCTCTGTTGAACAGTTCTGCGCTATTTTACGAAGCCGCTCGAGCCTTTTGTTCCACCAAGCAACGTTTCTCGTCGAAGAAACTATCTTTAGTGGCCAATTACTGTTATAGATAGAAACTATCTGTTGCTGTTGAATCGACCTTATTCTTGTATTAAGAATTTTTAACTCGAGTTCAAGTGAATATCGTTCCCAGTTGGTCGGTGGCTTAGATGTCGTATTGCAAAACGACAAACGGAAAAAAGAGACAGCTAAAAGTCTGTATAATCCAATTCAACAACAACAACAATTTCCGCTTGACAATTCTCTTTTTTTATTGGGCGGAATTGGGGGCAAACTTAAGGATTCAGGTCTTTTTCAATGTAATCGACCCCTCATTGTCACGATACCACTGAAGCACCTATCGATTATGGTGGCAGCTTGCCAAATCTGGCCAAAACATCACCGGACCTTTGTGAGCATCAAAAAACGGAAGGTGGTGGGGGCTTCGGGTTCGATTCACGTTCGGGTCAGAAATTCTATCGGCAAAGATCGTTTTTCTGGTTTTGCTTTGTTTTGAGAAAAGTCACAAAAACCGGGGAACAGCTCCTCTAAGCGAATTGATGCCGCTATAAGCTTCTTTGCCCAGTCCTGCTGGTACTCGAGATGTAAAACAGCAGTATTACGATGGTCATGCTGCGAGATAGTTGGTTTGATAGCAGGGCTCGACAATTCCAAAACTGAAAGATGAAAACGATTTTTTTTATTATTTCTTCCTTTCTCTTCAGCCAGAATCTTTTTCGATTGTGAGTATGTATTTCGTGCTGTTTTGCTGTCGTTTCTGAAGTGAAGTGATATTCTCTTCATTGAGTGTTCGTATAAACTTTCAGGCAGACGAAAAGACGATTTAATAGCAAAGCTGAAAAAATATTTATTTTGGTTTGTTGTTTTTCCTTCAACTTGTGTACTTACATTATCGTGTTACTTTTCGATGTTCTACCCGAAACCCTACTGACTATCTTGCAATTATGTAGTTGAGAAAGATAATTACTATTCCTGCTGAACTGAACAGAAATAATATAACAATTTAGCATAAATCGAATTCACTCATATGTTTACCTTCAATCTAGCTGTAGTAACGAAGACCGTTGGAGAGAAAGTAAAACACGTTGTTAACTGTTGCTGTCCAAATTACTTTTGCCTTTATTATGTGTACTCTCCCATCTCAGTCATCTACTCACACACACGTAAACCATACCGTTACACCGTTACATCTACGTACACTGATTACTATACTACATTACTCTTCTCGTTTTTTTTTCTTTTTCTTTTATATATTGTTATAATTTGAGCACAGATAGAAATTAACCATGATGAATGTAATCCTGCAAATACGTTGGTTGTCGTGTTGTCCTCCTAGTTCTTGGCTCAGAACTTGTATATGTCCTTGTCCGTTTTCCGTTGCTGTGACCTGCTGTTGTCGATGAAGATGATGATGGGGTTGGTGCTGATGATGCTGATGTTTGGTTCGTATTCGGATTGATGATTAAGTTTTCATTGTCGATGTTAATGCGCTGTAAATGAGAAACATGCCTGCGATATTCGACTCCAGACTCTTCTGAAGCCACCACAACATCTCCGCCTTTCCTTTTGACCACTCTAAATACTTCAGGATCAAAGTTCGATGACAGTTTGTTAGCCTTCGTCATCCTTTTCAACAGTACAGCATCTCCTTCAGCAATTTGATTCGGTCTTGCATTACGTCGCTCATCGGCATATGATTTCCCCTTATCTTTCTCCTCCTTATCCCTATCAACAACTTCCTCATGAACTTCCTTCGGTTGATGGATCGATGGAACCTTATCACGGATATTGTAACCCAGAAGCATTTCCGATGGTGTTTTCCCGGTTGTAGAGTGTGGGGTGAATCGATACATCAATAAATACTTATTTAGTTCCACTTCCCAATCTACATTGGTTGCCTGGCTAATCGTAAGTCTCTTCAAAATAGATCGATTTTGGCGCTACACTTCACCGTTTTGTTGTGGTCAATATGGAGTTGTATGGATTAACTTGATGCCTTTCGAAACACAATAACCTTCAAACTCCTCGCTGATAAATTGTCGACCGTTGTCTGCTGTGATGGAAAATGGATTGCCGAAGCGAGCAAATATCGGATCCAATCGCTTGATGGTCTCAGCAGAATCTGTTTTCTTCATAGCCTCAACTTTAATATAACGGCTGAAATAATCAACCACTACCAACAAATAATGACCTGATAGTAGTGGGCCCAGATAATCAATGGCCAAGTGTTGCCAGGGCGCAGATGGGAGCTCTCTACGCTTCATCGGTTCAGGAGCAGGAGGGGCCGACACTAGTATACATCCTCGGCAGTTTTTGACGTATGCTTCAACTTGTGCATCTAGCTTAGGCCACCATACCTTTGCTCGCAGTCGTTGCTTCATTAATGAGATGCCCGGATGACCCTCATGCGCCAGGTCAAGTGTTCGCTTTCTCAAGCTCTGCGGCACAACCATTCGTGTTCCACGCAATAATATTTTTCCAGCGAAGCATAGCTCATTCTCGAATACTTTGAAAGGAGCTGCGTCATCACTCCATACGCCCTCTTGCAGAGCAGTCCTGACAGCTCCGATTGAGATATCTATTTCCGACTCTCGCTCAATATCGCTCATTTTCAAAGCAACTGGAGCAGCATTCGAAGCCACCCAATGTACGTAATGTTCCGTATACTCATCCAGAGCCTTACCGTCCACTTTAGATGTTACCGCCAACCGTGATAGGGGGTCAGCTATGTTAGATTTGCCTGGCCGATAAATGACTGTTACTTTATACGCCTGCAATCGGACCACCCACCTCTCAATTCTCGCGCAGGGTTACGATCGTGGTCCGAATATCGTTTCCAATGATTTATGGTCTGTGATCAATTCAAACGAACGACCATATAAATAGTAGTGAAACCGCTCGACGGCCCAGACTAATGCGAGGGCTTCTTTCTCTATTTGAGCATATCGCTTTTCAACGTCTGTCAAACTACGGCTGGCATATGAGATAATTCTTGGGCCTCGGTTGTTAATCTGGATTAGAACGGCCCCAAGACCAACAGGGCTTGCGTCAGCAATCAGTTGAGTGCGATCATCAACGTCAAAGTAACCCAAAGTTACAGGATTTACCATGGAAAGTTTCAGATTATCAAAGGCTATCTGATGCTCCCGTTTTCAAATGAATTTATGTTGCTTAGTCAATTGCCGAAGAGGATCAGTCAAGGTCGCTAAATTCGGTATAAACTTGCCCACATAATTGACTAAGCCCAAGAAACTTCGAGTTTCTTCCTTGGAACAAGGTTCTCTAAAGTTACGGATTGATTCCAGCTTATCTGTAGCGGGTCTAATTCCATTCGAAGACAAAATATGCCCCAAAAAATTAGATACTCCGTACAAACATTTAGCATCATTGAGTTTCACATTAATTTCTTCTAATTTACGACGTACCTTTTCCAAACGTATATCGTGTTCCTGTCTATCAGATCCGTGTACGATTACATCGTCGATGAAGTTTATGCAACCCTCGCACCCACTCAACACTTGTTCCATAATCTTCTGGAATAGCTCGGGGGCGCAACTGATGCCAAACATTAGGCGAGTATACCTGTACAAACCTCTGCGTGTGATAAATGTTGTTATTTCTCTGGATCTCTGAGATATTTCCACCTAAAAATAAAACTCAATGTATCCATATTTTAAGGTACTCTCTTTATTGAAAATTCAAACCAAATTGACAGTTCACCATATCTCTAACTTCAAATTATTGGGTTAAAATTTCAGAAAAATGTCTTTCATAAATTAAGTTTTCTAATTTCTAAGGTAAATTTAAAGTCTTTAAATCGATCGGTTTAGCAACACTGTCAATTTGGATTCAGTTAATCGCTATTAGTGCACCTGATGAAAAGCGTTTTCTACGTCGAGTCTTGAAAAAACTTTTGCCTTTGCGAGATCCGGAAGAAAATCCTCAATCGTCGGCAATGGGTGATTCTCCCTTTGCACCGCTTCATTAGCCCGTCGCATGTCCACGCATATGCGCACGTCGTCTCCTTTGGGCACGACGACAACCGGAGACACCCATTTGGAAGGTTCATTCACCTTTTCGATAACTCCTTTGTTCAGCAATTCATCAAGTTTTTTATCCACTAGCTTTTCCAATGCAACAGGAATGCGTCGATATGGCTGGATGACTGGAACAACATCTGTCATGATGGGAATGTCGATGACAACGTCCTTTATGGTTCCCAAAGGACTAGCTTTGTCTTCCGCGTTAATCTCATTAACCGCAGCGTCTATCTTCAAGATTCCCATAACCGTTGCCGTATCGCGACCAATCAGAATCTTTCCATTTCCTTTTACAACATAAAACTTAGCCGATGTGATTCGTTCACCCACTTTGATGGTTGCAGTGTCTAAAAGTCTTCAAATATGCACCGAGTACCACTAATTCCTGTCCGCCATAAACTTTGAAAATCTTTGACACCTCTCGTGTTTGATTACTCACAACCACCTTTTTGGACTTCATCTGCTGCCAAATGATTTCGCTCAGTAGATTATATTTCGACCCTGAATCGATTACAGCCGAAATGGTAACGCCTCCTATTTCACATTGTACTTCGCCATCGTTGTCGGTGGTCGTCACGTTGAATACATATTCAGTGTCGGTATCAACAATCTGGTGTACAGTACTGGAACCTTGATTCCGGACCTCATGACTTGTGCGAACCACATTCGAGATATCATCACGCTTGGCAACGGCTGGCATTTGATGCTTTCGTTTGCGGCACTTTTTCGCGAAGTGATCACGACCATTACACTTATTGCATGATTTTCCCTTCGCGGGACACTTTTCATCCCGTGCCATGTGTCCAAAGTATCCGCATCGATGGCATTCTACTTGCGCTGATTCCATTGGGCGATTTTTTTGAACGTAGGATGAATTCACTTGAACTCTGTTGACTTCATTAGTCTGGGGCTTTATAGCTTCTCTAGTGAAAGATTTTTCTTGAACGGCCACCGTCTCGAAAATTTTGGCTATTCTCAAAACTTCCTGCAAGTCAGTATCACCCCGTTTAAGTAGCTCCCTACGCAGAGCGGCCGATTGACAATTCTCAATTATTTGATCCTTAACGTTTTCCTCGATTCTATCGCCAAAGCCACACCGTTCGGCCTGAACACGCAATCTAACTGTGAATGCATCGATACTTTCGTCAGTCTTCTGTTTCATCTGACGTAGTAAATGCCGTTCGTATGTCGAGTTTTCCTTTGGAAGGAAAAATGCATTCAGCTTTACAACCGCCTCTTCGTAGCACGTCATATTCGGTGTATAATTGTTTACGTTCATCAATGGACCACGCATGTCATCGCCCGGCAAGTCTGGCAACGTATCGAACAGCTGCTGAACGCTCGGCCCTGCGTAATGATGCAACAAATCCTTCTGCCACTCGTCGTCGCTGATTCGGCTCGCTCGTGCCATCGTTTCAAACGACTTCAACCATTTACGCCACTCGATACCAACGTCATCGGTATGGGTAGCATAATCGAAAGCTTGCAATTGCAAACCGAGAGAACGGATCATATCTGTAAATAATAAATACATAGACAAGAATTACCGTTCTGTCCACTTCCATATTTTTTCCATGGAATTAACAGTACGGTGAGTGTTAGTGAGAATGGAGAATAGCAAAGCGTAACACAATACATCGCTGGTAGCCGAGTTGAACCGAAGCAAAAATTTTGACATCTTACTATAAATAAAATCGCTAAAAACTAAAGCGCGGTCGTCGTGAACAGTCGTAAACGGTCGTAAATGTTCGTATTCTTGACGTAAACACAAACATAGTGAGAGAGTGAGCAGTGAGCAGCTGCGATGCGTTTTTTGTGTGAGAGAGTGTGTGCGTCTGCGTGTGCTCGTTTGCGTGTACATTTGCGTGTATGTGTTTGTGTGTGCGCGTGTGTGTGTGTTTGCATGTACGTGTGCGTGTGCGTTTGCGGGAGTGTGTGTTTTGGTTAGTTGATTGGTTGATGTAATCAAAAACAGTGTGAGAGAGTGAGCAGTCAGCAGCTGCGATGCGTTTTTTTGTGTGTGAGACTGTGCGCGTCTGCGTGTGTACATGTGTTCATTTGTGCGTGCATGTGCGTGTATGTGTTTGTGTGTGCGTTTTTTTAGAGCAACGAGTAGAGAGTAGAGAGAGTGGAAAGGAGAGAATAGAAAGGAGAGAGGAGAGAGTAGAGACAGTAGAGAGTAGAGAGAGTTAGAGATGGGAAAAACAGTTCACTTTGATGAACGGTTCAGTCACTAACCGTTCATCTAAGTGAATCAGTTCTTTTGAACCGTTCTTTCGCTCTTTCGTTCAGCGGTATTAAGAACAACATAGAATGTTAGCTGCAACCCAACATCAATAGACAGCTATTCATTGATATCGTTGGATTGGATAGTGTACGTATGGAATTTATATTTTTGAAATTTAGTCCTTCTTCAAAAGTCGCAAACTGTATGTGAAAATATGTTTATCGGCCGACAAAAGTATATGTAATAATTTAATGCGAACTAAACGTCAATTGCAATTTTTCAGATTTTCTGTTTGGACAACACACAGGTTTCATGTAAGATCATATTTCATTCAGAGAAAAAAATACAAACCATCATGACGCGCAATAGGCCAAACAATGGATTGAAAGCAACGAAAAAACTTTTTTCTTAACTTGCCCTCACTATGAGATTTTATGTTACCTAATTCATGAATCGCTTTCCCGGATTTTTTTCTGATAATCAGGAAGTATATTAATATTACGCGGATTTGAAAGAATACATGAAATTGAAAATATATAGCTTTGCCTTTAAAACTACGAAAATCTAATTTAATTTCTAACCCAAAATTGCCATTAAACCATTAACAAAATAAACCTTGCGTTAAATGCATTTTGCTCATAAATGACAATATTGTTTTATTTTTCTTACAAGCGTTCTCGTTACATTAATCTATTCCGTCCAGCACAAATCAGTTCAGCTGCACTCGTCCGTTCGCAAACAGTTCGCCCGCAACAAACACTACGTACTCAAACAGTTCGTTCCCAAACAGTTCACTCTTAATCAGTTCGCTCTCAAACAGTTCGTTCCCAGACAGTTCACTCTTAATCAGTTCGTTCACAAACAGTTCACTCTCAATCAGTTTGCTCTCAAACAGTTCACTCGCAAACAGTTCGTTCTTAACCAGTTCGTTCACAAACAGTTCACTCGCAAACCGTTCTTTCGGAATCAGTTCGTGGATAGAACTACCGTTCTTTGAAAAAGAACGACCGTTCGTTCACTCTTTTCGGCGAACTAGTTCTTTTGTACCGTTCGTGAACGGTTTGCCCATCTCTAGAGAGAGTAGGGAGGAGAGAGTAGAGAGTAGAGAGTCGAGAGTAGAGAGTAGAGAGTGGAGAGTAGAGAGTAGAGAGTAGAGAGTAGAGAGTAGAGAGTAGAGAGTGGAGAGTAGAGAGTAGAGAGCAGAGAGCAGAGAGTAGAGAGAGTGGAGAGAGTAGAGAGTAAGGAGAGTAGAATGAGTAGAAAGTAGAGAGAATAGAGAGTAGAGAGAGTAGAAAATAGGGAGAGTAGAGAGAGTAGAAAATAGGGAGAGTAGAGAGAGTAGAGAGATTAGAGAGTAGGGAGAGTAGAGAGAGCACAGAGTAGAGAGTAGAGAGTAGAAAGTGAAGAGAGTAGAGAGAGTGGAGAGTAGAGAGAGTGGAGAGTAGAGAGAGTAGAGAGTAGAGAGTAGAGAGAGTAGAGAGTAGAGAGTAGAGAGTAGAGAGTATAGAGAGTAGAGAGAGTAGAGAGTAGGGAGAGTATGAGGAGTGAAGAGAGAGTAGAGAGAGTGGAGAGAGTAGAGAGTAAGGAGAGTAGAATGAGTAGAAAGTGGAGAGAATAGAGAGTAGAGAGAGTAGAAAATAGGGAGAGTAGAGAGAGTAGAGAGATGAGAGAGTAGGGAGAGTAGAGAGAGCACAGAGTAGAGAGTAGAGATAGTAGAGAGTAGAAAGTAAAGAGAGTAGAGAGAGTATGAGGAGTGAAGAGAGAGTAGAGAGAGTGGAGAGTGTAGAGAGTAAGGAGAGTAGAATGAGTAGAAAGTAGAGAGAATAGATAGTAGAGAGAGTAGAAAATAGAGAGAGTAGAGAGAGTAGAGAGATGAGAGAGTAGGGAGAGTAGAAAGAGCACAGAGTAGAGAGTAGAGATAGTAGAGAGTAGAAAGTAAAGAGAGTAAAGAGAGTAAAGAGTTGAGAGAGTAGAGAGTAGAGAGAGTAGAGAGTAGAGAGTAGAGAGAGTAGAGAGTAGAGAGAGTACAGAGTAGAGAATAGAGATAGTAAAGAGTAGAGAGAGTAGAAAGTAGGGAGGGTAGGAAGAGTAGAGAGTAGAGAGTAGAGGGTTTTTTTTTTTTTTTTTTTTATATAGAGGTGAGGAACGCTCTTCCAGCCTTATCTGGGAAGGGATAACCCAGACGTCGAGTGGGGATCGCACCCACAAAAACCAAGCCCTCTACTCGTAGCCTCATTCCCCCCGGGACCACATCTAGGCGACTACTTCAGGGGGCGGCTGTGCTCATGCACTTCACGAGTTTTCAACGCTAACTAGCGTTGATCCATCCCTTTTTCTCTATACATCTCATTTACGTTTCCGTTGTACTCCGCCACGCACATCCGCAGCACAGGCTTCCTTTTACCCGTCGAGACGTGTACCGATTAGGAATTGCCCTCCAACATGACGCGCAACCCGTCACAGTCACCCTCGCGGGGTTTCTCACCTGTCGAGACGTGAACCGATTAGGAAGCGCCCTCCATCTTGACGTGCGCCCCGTCACAGCCACCCTCGCAGGATTTCTCTTCCCAACGGAGCGCCGATTAGGCAGTGCCCTCCAACATAACGCGCACTCCGTCACAGCAACTCTCGTGGGGGTACCCACCGATTTGATGATGCTCTCCTAGGCTCTCGCTCCGCCGAAACGACCCTCGCAATGTTCCTCTCTCAATCCACCAACAGGCATTGCCAGCATTTTCTTGACCCTGCTCTCCAGATACCGCTTACCCGTCGAGACGTGTACCGATTAGGAATTGCCCTCCAGCTTGACGCGCAACCCGTCACAGTCACCCTCGCGGGGTTTCTCACCTGTCGAGACGTGAACCGATTAGGAAGCGCCCTCCAACTTGACGCGCGCCCCGTCACAGCCACCCTCGCAGGATTTCTCTTCCCAACGGAGCGCCGATTAGGCAGTGCCCTCCAACATAACGCGCACTCCGTCACAACGACTCTCGTGGGGTACTACACTTTGCAACAGCCCTCGCATTAGTTCCTCTTCTATGGTCAGGGGTTATTACTACGCTGGTCGGCCCTCCACTTCCGCTGTAGCTCGGACATGATGTGTATGATTATTAGAGAGTAGAGGGTAGGAAGAGTAGAGAGTAGAGAGTAGAGAGTAGGGAGTAGAGAGTAGAGAGTAGAGAGTAGAGAGTAGAGAGAGAGTAGAGAGAGTACTGAGTAGAGAGTAGAGATAGTAGAGAATAGAGAGAGTAGAGAGTAGAGAGTAGGAAGAGTAGAGAGTAGAGAGAGTAGAAAGTAAAGAGTAGAGAGAGTAGAGAGAGTACAGAGTAGAGAGTAGAGATAGTAGAGAGTAGAGAGTAGAGAGTGTAGAGAGTAGAGAGTAGAGAGAGTAGAAAGTAGAGAGTAGAGAGAGTACAGAGTAGAGAGTAGGGATAGTAGAGATAGTAGAGAATAGAGAGAGTAGAGAGTAGAGAGTAGAGAGAGTAGAGAGTAGAGATAGTAGAAAGTAGAGAGTGGAGAGAGTAGAGAGTAGAGAGAGTGAAGAGTAGAGAGAGTAGAGAGTAGAGACGGTACAGAGTAGAGAGTAGAGATAGTAGAGAGTAGGGAGAGTAGAGAGAGTAGAGAGAGTAGAGAGTAAGGAGAATAGAGAGAGTAGAGAGAGTAGAAAGTAGATAGAGTAGACAGTAGATAGAGTAGATAGAGTAGATAGAGTAGAGAGAGTAGAGAGAGTAGAGAGTAGAGAGTAGATAATAGAGAGAGTAGAGAGTAAAGAGATAAGAGAAAGTAGAGAGTAGAAAGAGTAGAGAGTAGAGAGTAGTGAGAGTGGAGAGAAAGTGGAAAGTTTAAAATAAAGAGCAGAGAGTAGAGAGAAGAGAGAACAAAGTATAGAGTAGATAGTAGGAAATGAAGAGTAGAGAGTTGAAATTCAAAGTCAAAATTGGAAGAGCAACAATTGATCGCAGAGAAAGAGTAGATGTTCGAGACATAGAGATATTTGGACTAAAAAGAAACATTGAATAAAAGAAAAGAAAATAAGTTGCGAGAGTCTGTTTGAGTGCAACAGCAAAGCTATTCCAATGACTTTGCGGTAAACTTATTAAAACATAGAATTGGGCCGCTAGTGAGAGAAACAAAGAAGGAAAAATAACGCTTTCTCTTTTAGCGAATTCGTTTTTAAAACTGAGTCAGTGCCACACTGACTCTGTAATAAAAAAACGTTTTCAGTTTCACGAATGCGGTGGTTTGTTGGTGTGCGTTGTATAGTCTGATTTGTTTATATTTGCGACGACAAATGTACAGTGTCGACGTCTGGTGGAGATATTAGTGCTTGGGAGGTAAAGTATTCTCTATAAGATCAGAAGGGCCAAGTGCAGTGTAAAAATATAAAAGTTTGAATGAAAATTTTTACTCCATATTGTTTGATTACCTAACACATGTAGTCCTGACACTCACTTAACCATTTGTCGATGCATTTCCTGTTTGTTCCACAAATAATTACTATTATAATATAAAATCATCATTAGACACAGTTTTCGTTCAATGTTTCTGCGATATCGAAAAAAAACCCTCTTATTTCATCACATAAAATAAATATTCGATACGTTAAAGTAAATTTTCATTCCTAATTTTGATTTTGAGAGCATGTTTATTCCTCCTGAATATCCATAATAATTTTCGCCTCCCAATGAAAGCACACGGAGCTTAATATTATAATATTATAAAACATTCGAAATAGGAACCTTTGCGACTGCTTATCCGCGTACCGAATAGATATCTGATGAAACATCTCTGTTATGTCCCCTACCACCGCAATGTTCCTTTGTCTAAAACGGAGAAGTACGGACAAAAATGCCACCAACAGGCCAACCAAGGCGTGACCTTGTCGCACAGGCTCATTTTCTTCGCCCCTCGTAATCGCCACGAAATTATAAGCCGAACATGTTCTAACCCAATAATGTAGCTTCCCCATAACTGCATACCGACAATCCTTTAAGGTGAGGATACGTTTTCTGCAACTGTTGTTTGCATAGGTAATCGGAGCTCCTGCACTGTCCTGAGAGTTGAGATTCTGATGTAGGACTCTCTTGACACTATTTGTATACTGCGAGAAGGATTCTTAGTTGAATGGAACTTTTGATGATGAATTCTGCATCTTCCATCCATATCTAGCACTTTACACTGGACACAATTCACAATAACGTGATTTATATCGCCAAAATACGTACAGGTCTTCTTTGTTGGTTCTATTGACTGCTTCTTCTCGTGGACTTTTACTTTCTCAGTTTGCATTCCCTCGTAGTGTACATACAGCTTATGTTCAGCTTTGTTGGATGAACCACGAGCTCATGCAACTCGACGGTGAACTTAGTGTTCAGGAAGAAATCAAATCTGGATGGATAAGCTTTGCAGGGCGTGTTGCAAGAAGGTTGGAAACTATCCTGTTAAAATGGTATTCATCGGGAATCAGGCTGGTACGAGATAACATGCATGCAGTATGCATCCTTCGTACTTCGTCAAAATCTCATGAACAACAGTCGTAGGTTCACGGAAACGTTTCAGCACATTGTCAGTGGTCGAATCATATACGTCTACTACGACCGCTGTCATAAAATGAACAGTGATTCCCCGGATTTTAAATGTTTCAAGCCCTAATTACCAGAATATTATTTTTTTGCAATGTATTTCAAATGTGTTCAAACAACTTTTTGTGGTTCATTTTCAGGTCGCCTATCTGGAACAAACTAAACATTACGTAACGATAAAGGATAATCAAATAGTCCAGTTGCATCCTTCAACATGCCTTGGACACAGACCGAATTGGGTGATGTACAACGAATTTGTGCTAACAACAAAGAACTACATTCGCACTGTTACTGATGTTAAACGTTAGTATTTGAATTTATTTATTGACCAATGCAAATTGATTACATTTTCTACTGTTTTCATCTTAGCGGAATGGTTACTCACAATAGCACCCCAGTACTACGATATGAACAATTTCCCACATTGTGAGTCCAGGCGTCAGTTGGAGTTGATATCAGCTAAGCTTGAATCGAAACAATATCAACATGGATTCTAAAAATATTTTGGATGCGATGTAACTGTTTTACCTTCAATGTACCTATAGCACTATTCTTCGGATTACTTGCACCAGCAGTTGAGATGAAAAACGGCATCCGAATGCAGGAAAATAGCAACACAACATAAATTGGTTAGCCTAAGTTCCAAGCTAAGAATAAACACATTTTTCAAAAATTGAATAGTATTGTCTGTTTTTTATTTGGTTTAGTCAATAAAACATATGTTCATATGGTCCCCAAGAAAATATATATTTTGGTTTACAGAGAAACACCATAGGCTATGTGAAGGTGAAAAATAAGATGTTTCAGAAGGTACGAAACAAAAATCAGCACTTTTGAAGAAGTATATACGATATATTCTCCTTTATTCCGCAGATGATTGGCGTGATTATAGTTCGTCACTTAGGTGAGATGTAAAGTCGTGTCCTCGTATGTTCTCGATTCGGGTATCAAATAGGAGCTGAAAACTAAGGTGGCTTGGAATTGTCCAATAGAGCGAAAAACGTTCCTGTCTCACGTCATACGCCGCGCGGAAAAAAGAGAATTGACATGGTCATAAAATCTCTAACGTGATCATGAAATATGCAGGGTGGCCACCCATTCGGGAATTGCTTCACGAAGTCGGGATTTTTTGTTCATTGTTTCTTCTCATGGCGCTCTAAAATGTTACTGTTTGTATTTTAGCGCGTTATGACTTTCTAAGCAGCGTGAAACTGTGTTTTTCAAAAGACGGTTTGTCGGTGAGTAAGGAAACAAGAGGAGAATATGCTTAAGGAAAACCATCTAAACTTAAAACGGAGTTTTGCATCAGCTTTCTGTTCAAAGGTTTTCAAGATTGTCGCCAATGCTGTGGATGATAGACTGCTGGGACCGTAATTGACTTTTTGTATTAACGTTAATTAAAAAATGGACTTTTTTGGATGGTGAAAAAAACTAAGACAGATAATTGAGTTTCATAAATTTCCCATGGAAGCTATTAGCTTACTTGCAAAAAATTCTACGCTCTTGCGAGTGGCCTACCGGTAGATAACCGGAAATTTCGCCGTGGCGGACGAAAACATGCGTGTAGGCATGTTTTTGAGTTATTTCTTCGTTTTATTTATCAATTCCTTCTCAGTTTTCGCGACAAAATTGGAGTAGATCTTACGCTTCATGTTTACTTAGAAATTCTCGATGGGACGCAGCTGGAGGAAGTTAAGCGGGTTCGCCGACTTGGGTACCACATCGATATTCAGCCGCTTCATCTCCTCTAACGATCGCTTCGAGTAGTAGAACGACGCCAGATCCGGATAGAACACCGCAACTTCGCCCTTACGGTATTTCTTGATGAACGAACTTTCGGCAGGCACTTCGTACTATAAATTTCCCCGTTCACGGCCAGTCTGAAGCTAAAGAAGAGCGGCTTTGACATCCCCTTCTCGCTGATTATCAGCCACAGCCGTACCTTCTTGGGGAACTTGGTTTGTGAAATAAATTTCACTCACTTCCTCCGTGGGGGAAGTGAAATATACCCTGGAAGCGCCCTGCCAGTCGTTGCCATATCAGGGTGAGATAGATCCATCACCACCACCAGGTCACGATTCGCCGGGAAAATTGACTTGACCATCTTATTCAGCCGCTACCGCTGCGTCCATTGCCTGCAGCTCCGAGACCAGTGGACGGGACTTCCGCTTCCTGGCATGTATGTCCATGTTCGCTAGGTACTTTTCCACTGTTTGGACGGATGCACCGACCTCCCGGCCAATAGCATGCAGCGATTTAGACACTTTTCCCTCGATCTAGTACTAGTTTCGTAGTTTCTAGGGTAGTTTCGTCAGAGCGTGTGAAGGTGAACCCATGAAAAATCGGCAATTTTTGTCCATTTTTTTAATGCAAACGTTACTCGAGCATCGACAGTTAAATCGTTATTGCATGAATATCAGACAGAGGCTCCGATGGTTCCTTTCCTTTTCAATGACCTAACGGGACTTGTAAGAGCTGTTATGGAGAAAACTGTAAAGCTTGAACGACTGAAAGTGAAATCCAAATAACTTGTTGAACTTGAACTCACAGAAACCAATCTACTGGTACCTGGAAGTATTGAAATTGGATTTGTAAGGGATTGCGCCAAAATTTCCGATAAAGATGTCCTAATATTTCGTACCAGTTGTCGTGAGTTCTACTGCGGATTTTCAAAGAAATTGTTCATACGATTATGTTTGACATATTTCATTACTCGTTGCGTTGGGTTTTTTTCGAAACTCTTTGCAGCACGCGGGAATTGTTGTTGAGCGAGCTCGAAGCTATATATAGTATAATAATAATTAGTTCAGATATGCTTTACAATTCAATAAGACTTACATTTGCTCTCCTTGTTTTGAATCTAGCAAAGCTTATTACAGGATGACTCAACTGGTTTTGATATAGATTTTTAATAACACTCGAATACCTTTTTGTGGTTAGCAAAGATGTATATGAAGGAAATTAATGGGATTGTTATGACAGCTGAATTTTGACGGTCGTCAGATAAACTGTCATGGAGCGATGCAGATGCTACTACAATACGCAGGGTGGTATGAAGTGAATAGTGGCGTGGTTTGCCCCTCATCAAGTTATTTAACGTGTATTAACCCGGATGTGATTTACAACATTCCGAATATAGCGAAGAAACAGATAGAGTTAAGCTTGGAAGTATTCGTCGATGAACAACATTTGCCTGGCGCTTGTACAGATAAAATAAAGAATGAATATGGACAATTGTGTTCAACATCTTCTGCTAAAATTATATTAGGCTGTCAAAAAAGTCCTGCGGTATTTTTTTCGAATTTTCATTTGTTCATAAAATTAGTTACAATCATCTGTTTTAAGTCAAATATGCGCCGTTTTGTTCGATGACTTGTTCCCAACGAGATGCCAACTTCATAATACCCCTGTTATAGAAGCTCACTTCCTTATTGGCAAAAAACTCTGATAGGCAATTTTCACAGGCCTCTTTTGTGGCTAACTTCTGACTACCTAGCTCGTTCACCATGGACAAAAACAGGTGGTAGTCACTTGGTGCAATGTCCGGACTATACGGCGGATGCAAAAGAACCTCCCAACCGAGCTCCCGGAGCTTCTGGCGCGTCACCAAAGAAGTGTGTGGCCTGGCGTTGTCCTGATGGAAGACAATGCGGCCTCTGTTTATCAAAGATGGCCTCTTCTTCATGAGTGCTACCTTCAAGCGGTCCAGTTGTTGGCAGTACAGGTCCGAATTGAGCGTTTGGCTATAGGGAAGCAGCTCATAATAGATTATTCCTTGACAATCCCACCAAACACACAGCAGAACCTTCCTGGCCGTTAATGAGGGCTTGGCCACCGTCTGAGCCGCTTCAGCGGGCTTCGACCACGACCGTTTGCGCTTCACGTTGTCGTAAGTGACCCACTTTTCATCGCCAGTCACCATCCGCTTCAGAAACGGGTCGATTTTGTTGCGATTCACATGCGTCGATACGGTCAAAGATGTTTTTTTGCGTCAACGTGTGTGGCACCCATATTTATTGATGACTTATCCCCAGCTCTTGGCCGATGCTACGGCTGCTACTATGCCGGTCTTTCTCGGCTAATTCAGCGATTTTGTCGCAATTTTCGACGACAGGCCTTCCGGAGCGTGGCGGATCTTCGACGACTTCTACACCAGAACGAAAACGTTGAAACCATCGTTGTGCGGTGGAAATGGAAACTGTATCGGATCCATAAACTGCACAAATTTTATTGGCAGCTCGAGATGCATTTTTGCCTTTGTCATAGTAGTACTGTAAAATATGTCGGATTTTCTCTTTATTTTGCTCCATATTTGCGACACTATAACTCACGAACGACTTAACCAAACAAAACACTGTCAAGGACTATATTATAGCGCGCAAAAATACCTTCCCAACAAGCTATAGTATGACTCGATACAATGAATACAACTAGAACTACGCGCTTACAACGACACCTCGCGGAAATACCGCAGGACTTTTTTGACAGCCTAATATTATCTGCATATCAAAGAAAATATCAACGATTGGACTATTTTTGGATGGAACTTATCGCCCAGACGAAGAAGAAGCTTTCAAATTTGACCAAGTTTGTGAAAAAAGTTCTGATTCTATCACATGGCAATGCATCATTTGAGAGATTATCAACTAAAAGTGCTTGATAGTAAACCAAACCGAGGAAAGTCTTACGACACAAAAAGTTGTGTATGTGTATGAGGCAATCACGAATGCAGGATAAACTATTGGCGATCTAACGTACAAATCTTCATCTAGGCGGCGCTGCGGTGAAAGTGATTTTTTTTTTTTTTTATCTTCGCTTATTTTTCGTCGGCCTATTTCCGCCACTTCAGTGCCAATCACCGACATCAGGGAGGCGACTCCACCTGTTCCTACCTATCAGACTCAACAACACATGAGCCGGGCCAACTTCTTTTACTTCCCCTCCGAAGGAAGACGTAACCAGAGATTTTTCGCCTCAGAAAATCCCAACGACGCCAGCTGGGATTGAACCCAGGCCGATCGGATTGTGAGGCTGCGGTGAAAGTGATGATGGTTTTAAATTTTGCAACGTGTGCTTATGGAAGGTTTGTGGTTCTTTTTTATAAATTACAATATTATAATCATAAACGATTATTTGATTGCGATGATTTTGTAAGAAATTTAGTTCTGCGCAATTTCATATATAACATGTTATTTGTTTACCTTTTTCATTTGAGAAAACTGTATAAATATTGACAATGATTGAATCAAAAAAGGAAATTCGAGAGCAAAATCAAAATCAAGTTGAAAAATGCATGGTTCCTGCATGTGAGAACTACCTTGGAAAGCCCGGAAGTAAAATATGTGATTTATTTTTGAGTTTTAGGTTACATTATCATCATTTTCTTATTTCAAAAACAAAATCTAGATGTCTCACCGATCGTTTACGTTTTGCGTTAGATCGCCAATTGGTTTTGTAACGAAATTGCTCATCCATTACAGGTGCATGACTCACTTAAGATACGTGGAGTCCTTAGGGCATCCGCACCAATGCCAATTTATTAACTCGTCGATTTGCGCACCCGTCGTTGCTATCGCTGTTGCTATGGTATCACTTCTTTTTCGCACTGCAGGTTGCTAAATACGATTGCTTTTACTAGAAGAAATGACAAGAGGCAGTTGATTCTCTTTTCGTCGCGTTCATTTTTTGGTAGATAAATGTAATATATACACTTCCGAAACAATACTTCAGAGCAAAATCACAAAAAACGAACACAAGACGAATGAAACCCACAACAGATGTTTGACATTTGTTGAAAATAGCAACTCTTGGCTCGGTTGCTATCGCGTTGCCAAATTTGTTAACTCACTATTCACCAAGAGGCTGATTACTATTTCCCACACCTGAACCGCAACCACCAGTGGGATTGCTGCGTTATGGTGAGGGTTGACAAAATGTCTGTAACAACGCATTGGTGCGGATGCCCTTAAAAGTGAAGCAAACTGAAAAAGATGAGAAAAATCGCTGCAAAACGAGAAGAAGCGAAGGAACTTGAGGCTAGAAAAATGAAGATGCTGGCGAAGAGAGAGAGATGCAGAGAGGACGAGAAAATTAAAATGCTCGAAAAATGGAGGTCTTTTCTCTCACGGTTTTCTCATGGCATCCAAAAGAAACATTCCTATCTATGAGAAAATAGTAATTGATAGTTGAGATATAGATTCAGCCTACAAGTCCTACAAATAAGTCCTTGAAATAAATCAAGACTCTGGCGTGAAAATGGTACGCAGATTAAAGAAAAAGGATTCAGATTCAGGGTCATCAAAAAGTGTTTTTTTTCGTGGCATTTATTCATCTCGTCTCATATGCTCCAATTTTTGCTAAGCATTTTTGTCCAGCGTTATTTTAACAAGACTGGTTTTCTTTCTTATTTTATTTGCGATAATTAATGAAATAACTGAGCACGGGTTATTACTTTAAATAAAAATCAGAACAAATCCACGTATCTTATTCCTGAACCCTACATCCAACCCAAAATCTGATCTGAGAAACACCGTCAAATTTTTTGTCACATGCGGATCTCGGAAACAATAAGGTAAAGATATTTCGACCATTCGGGTTTTTAAAATCAGTGTTTAACTCCAATATTATTAAACCTTTATTTTAGAAATTCGGGAATTTGGTGAAATCGAGCGGGAAGAATGCGGGAATTCAAAAATTGAGATTAAGTGGCCACCCTGAATATGCTTGATAGTTTACGAAAATTTGTTTTATATTTTTATAATAACCTTGTCAGGAAAACATTACATTACATTACATTCACTGAAACAATAATCTCACCAAGTTTCTCGTTATTTTGTTTTATTGTGTAGAAATTACACTGGAATATTTGGGTAACGCTTCTGTTTAACAATTCAAAATTATCCTCTCGAAACTCCCACTAGCGCAGGCCGTATACACCTTTCGTGCAATTTGTATCCAATTTTGCTCACTACTACGACTGTATTTGGTTCGACGTTTTGAACCTCCTGAAAACGACAAAATATATATATTTCAGAGAAAGTAACTCGAATCATGCTTCTGGATTCTATTCAATGAGATAATTAATGCAGTCCATTTCGCCGTAGAAGAGATTATAAAAATTGCTTTCAAACTAATATCTTATTCGAACAGAACCCAGAACAATTCGAACAAACCTGCTGAAAAAGCGCTTCGTGTAAGTTAGGGTTGAATTTTTCATTTAGGGGATTCACTTGTTCTAACCCATGGCGTTTGAAAACCTGATTGAGCTGAGCCTTCGTCATGGTGAGTCCTTCGAATAAATTCTTCAAATGGGGATTCTTATCTGAAATCTGGAGATGGAAATACATCAGTTTCATATACAAAACCTTTAAGACAGTTTCGACTCATGATTTAATATTCTATTACTGAAAGCTGCTTTGTTCAGTCGTAATGAATTACAAAATACCTCTTCCTTCGGAACAGCTTCGGTCGCGTGTCCCAATATATCCGCAACCTCAAGGAGATCTTTACAGAAACCTTGAATACCAAATAGTTTCGCATCTTCAATTTGTTTTGTTAGTCGTCTTCTCAGATTTTCGCCATCGGCAAGTGCTCGTTTATATTTATCCTAGAAGAGAAAAACATACATGATCTAGTGTGCCGGCATAACAACGTGATGAAACTTACATCTAGTTCCTTCGCTTTTCCGTTAAGTGTTTCTACCTCTGTTTTTAAACTGTCGACTTCGACTGTTAATTTCTTTTCATGTTCTGATAGTTCAGCTTCTTTATTTGCAGCCTCCTCATTCGAAAAGGAACGAACAGATGAAATAGGTAAGTGTATCGCAACCCTAGAACTTTCATACGAATCATCTTAGGTTAATTATTACATCATCCTAGATTCCAAGATTCTTACCGATTGAAGTGTTTTGTGGCAATGAAAGCTTGTTTTGATATTCTTGTAATTAACGATGTCATTTTGATTCGTTCTCTGTTTTACTTGGTGGTTTATTTCCAATCACAATTCGATGACAAATTGTCGAAATACACAGCTCCGCGTATTTCAAAAGTTTATTCAACAAATGCGTTTACCAGAACTAGGGATGCTGAATAACTTATTGCATGATGTCTGCATCAAGGCGCCTAGAAGTATATACTAAGGTGGGCCAACTTGCTATAACCACTCTTCAGCCATCTTGAAAGTCTACTGTGTTTTGTTTGTAAACGAAACACAATACGCTATTGCCGAAGCTCGCTCGTGATCAGTCTGTCTCTTTCACGCTACAAGCAAATTATTCCCCTTCTACTTTCTTCCGTGCTGTTTTCATATACCGCTCCCCTAACCAACTTAGTGGCGAAACGGCCTCACCTAGTACCATAGACCCGTCGTGGTCTGCATCAAGATTTATGTGTAATAGAAGGTGGTCCAATCAGAAGGCCAATATGCAAAGTGAATAAAAGTATATATCAGGTGAGTCAATATGTCAAAACTTCTCTGCAGCCATATTGAAAGCAAGGTGGTGCGAAGTCAATCAAATTTATTTTTCAAGTTCAAAATGCAGTGCGTTCATTTTTATTAATTCGATTATTTTTGCCTTCAATGACAATACTGTCTCTAGGTACTACGATTATTACTAGGACTAGGATTATTTTAAGAAAAGCAGCAAAGGATCGCTTTTGACATTTTTATTGAATTCTTTTTGACAACCAATTTGATTCTAAACGCACCACCCACGTGTACACAGTAAATTACCTCTAATTCAACACTGAACAGACTGATTGGCTGCTAATAAATGCGTTGTGATAAATTAATGTGAAATTGAAGTAAAACTTTGAATGCATAATTCGTTCCCATAAAAATTGTATCGTTTTGAGTGTTAAGGCTGCAGACCGCGGTTAGAAGAAACTCAATGTTGATACAAATTAATCGAAGTTGTGTTAATATATGAAGTGTATCCGCGATGACAACGGTACGGTGTCGAAATCTGGATACGAAATTTCTACGAAAATTCTATACGAAATTTTTCCACTAAAACATATCATTATAATATAAAAGTAATTTCAGATACAATTTTTGTAAAAGATTTTTTCACCACATTAAGATTTTTTCACAAATTGAACCCTAATTCGATACGGAGAAGTTAATTATCATATATTATCACTATTCGAATATCCTCCGTCGACGAAGAGAAACGGGACTGGTGCTAAAACGAATCCTGTTGTAGAGACGCGGGCTGTCCCGGGAATGGCACTTCGCCGTCGCAATTAGATTTCTAATCGCGATGCCTCAGAGTTGTGTTTGGGTGGCCTGAGGGGGTTACCAGGAGTGTTCCTCTGGGACTAACCGGAACGGCGCAAAAGCGTACTTGCGGTGAATAAAGAAAAATATCATCGGTACGATTGTTTCTGGAGAAGTTTCTCATTCCTGGTTTTCTGGTTTTCCAGCCCTTCGGTACATTCAAAAGCTATTATTGCGATTGATGGACTCATTCTTGTTATAGATTGGCTTTAGACATACATGGCTCAATCTTTCACTTTTTCTTAAAATCTCACTTCAAAGTGTGTATGTAAAGTTTAGAATCACACCTATTCAAATTATCGATAAGTACATTTCCTCATATTTCCCTGTTCATACAATTAAGGTAGGGGAGATATGATTGTGTCTTTCTAAACAGAATAAACAGTATTCACAGAATTGACGAAATATCGTTAAATAATAATTATCCCTTCTTTGATTCATATTTTGATGCCGGATTCAAATTTCTCTGCTAAATTAATTCAGTCTGTGCATTATGGTTTATGGGGAAGTTGATGGAATATCATATAGCTCCTATGTCTAGTATTACCGAAATTACTGCTTCTCTAGATTGTCACCTTGTTAGATCCGTATCGCAGCGAGATTACTATCTGTCCGGCTCACATTTGCTCTTCCGAGAACTGACGTTTGTTCCTGTCTTCCTCCTTTGACCAACGGATAGTTTACCATATTCGATCCGATGCAGATAGACATGTAGATGGACATCGGGGCCACAGTCCAGCGAAAACATGAATCGTGAATCAAACTTCTCAGCAGACAACGATGGCTCAACCAAATGAGCTTCTCCAACCGACTCCGTGCGGGAATCATTTTTCTTCAACATGCTTTCCACTTTGCTGTATATGCTCGACAGCATATCCTTATTGTTCGATCGATCCGAAACAAGCGATTCATTACCGGAATTTTCTTCTTTGGAGACCACAGGGGGATGGTTTTACTTGGCTCAACTATACTAATAATTTCCCACATTTTTTTTTTCACTACGAAATGTTCATTTTCGAACGTCACTTCTTGTACCATATTATGCTTGTTACGGACACTGGCAGCACTGCCGTATCTGTTCCGCGATCATTGTCGAATCTCTCGATAACTGACAATCTTGCTTCAGTTTGACAGCTATGTCAAGCCGATGATTACCTTTTTTCATTGAGCTATTTAACCAACTTATGGAAAGAACGTGTTCTCTAAACAGATCTAATTGTTGTTCGATTTTTTTTGGAAACTATAACGTAAGTTGATGAATTTGTAAAATTAAAAAATATACTAAAAGTCAATAAATAAATTACAGCTTAAAAAAGGCAAAATAACGTCTTTTTCTGAGGATCCGAACGAATTAATCGATTCAACAAATTTAAGGTTATATCCACGTTTGGACTAACTCATCACTATGCCGGAGACGGAACGCAATGATTGCAAGGTTTGCAAGCAGTCCAACAGCATGGACAACATGGTCCTTTACTCGGCGTGTGAAGAGTGGATACATTATGGATGCGCGGGAGTGGATGGCAGCGTGAGAAAAGTAAAAGCTTGGAAGTGCGAGGCATGTAAAGCATCGATTTCCAAAGCCCCGGCACCGTTACCCCTCGCCGCAACCATATCAATTCCACCTACGTCGATGTCCAATCCGATCAGCTCGGCAGTTGAGACCAGTCAAACAACATCTCCGGTCGCGGTGACTGGTAGAATCAGTGATAATATGATCAGCCCTATCAGCAGCACCTCGCCGCAGGTTTCGGAGAAAACGAAGGCAACCCTTCTACTGTTGCAAGAACGGCAGGGTATTCTGGAGCGAGAAATGGAAATGCAGCATCAAATGGAGTTGGAGAGGAAGAAGCAGCATTTGGCCTGGGCGATCTCGAATGCGAGAGGAAAGACTATACGAAGCGAGGCAGTGGACCTGACAACGATGACGACAATCGTCGAAGATTCCGGTGTTGAACGGGTAGAAGAATGGAAGGGAAGAGTGGATAATCGGCTATCGAACCTATCACTCGCTCAGCCTGTGGTGGCAGCGGCATCTCCCATTACATCTTGCTACGGGACCTCTACACCGAGATCCGAAACGGCCGCGAATGTTTCGCTTCATCAACCGTTTACTCCCGCCTATGGCTCTGGCATGACAGCTGCCCAGATGACCGCGACACCTTCTGTTCCGACGTTCGTCCCTCCAGAAGTACCCTACAGTTGCATGCCGTCAGGTCTAGTGCCGGGTGGAATCGAACAGTATGTAAACCAAGAAGCGATTCCCAGGAGCAAGGTTATGACGTCACATTCCATGCCAGGCATGGGTATGCCTACTGTGTCCACCTTCCAAACGCGCAGCTCAAATCCCGTTATGCCGCCGTGGTCGATGGTAGCCTTCAGTTCCAGTATATCAAACGTGCAGTACGATCCTGACTATGCCACCACCTTCGATGTCAGCGATGAATATCCCTCCGGCGCCTACTCTACCAGCTTGCAATGCTGTATCAGTTATTACGCAGCCAAGAATGTATTCCGGTCCAACCATGAATGCAGTGTCGACGAGTGCTACAATGTCATCAGTGTCGTCGATCTATCCCCCCGTACCGGGTCTTCCATCGTTATCGAGTCATCCATCGTTCCCGAGTCAACAGGCGTATGTGCACCCATATGCACCAGTGGCACCTACGCAGCAGCAGTTGTTAGCGAGACAGGTAATGCCGAAAGATTTGCCCCCGTTCAGAGGGGACCCGGAGGACTGGCCACTGTTCTACAGTGCCTACCTCAACTCCACTACGGCTTGCGGCTATACTGACGTGGAGAATTTGGCGAGACTCCAGCGGGCTCTGCAAGGTAAGGCGTACGAAGCAGTCAAGAGTCGGTTGCTTCTACCGGCATGCGTGCTGTCCACTTTATATATGCTTTTCGGACGCCCTGAGCTGATTATTCATAATTTGCTAAATAAAGTACGGGAGGTACCGGCTTCAAAGCCGGATAGATTAGAAACATTAATAACATTCGGGATGGCCGTGCAGAATCTCTGCGACCACCTGGACGCGGCGGGCCAAGTGACACATATGTGCAATCCGGTATTGCTGCAAGAATTGGTTGAGAAAATACCGGCGCAGCTTCGTTTGGATTGGGCGTTGTACAAGCGGAACTTTCCCGCAGTTGATCTTCGTACATTCTCGGCGTACTTTTCCACTCTTGTTGTAGCAGCGTCTGACGTCACCGTGTTGGCTGACACCAGGTCATCCAAGGTAAACAAAAGTGAAAAGACAAGGGAAAGGAACTACATCAACGTTCATTCAGCGGAGGGCTCATCAAAAAAGGGTCAGCAGCCGAAACAGGAGTTAGCTTCGAAGGTACTTTGCTTGGCGTGCGAGGACCCCCAGCACAAGGTGAAGGATTGCGCGATCTTCAAGAAGATGGATCCAGAACGTCGTTGGAAACTCGTGCTGGACAACCATCTCTGTCGTACGTGTCTCGGTAAGCATGGTCGTAGGCCGTGTAAATTACAATCAACCTGTGGAGTGGAAAGCTGTCGTATGCGTCATCACCCACTGCTGCACGCGGTGCTTTACAAGCAGGACAAAACTGCAAGGGAAGAATCCAAACTAGCAGGGGCTGCAACCGAGAACATTGAGAAGGTGAACGCACACTCTTGGACACTCTCGGGGATGGCAGAAGAGGGCGACAGCTCAGTAAAAGTGAGTCTACACATCTGTGCGCGTTGCCAAGACAGTGAATTACACGATCTAGTGAAAGAATTCTTCTCCGTGGACAGCGTAGGAGTATCGGTGGAAAAGGGTCCAGAGTCCGATGATGATAAGCGGGCTCGTTCGATTCTGGAGCGGACAACCAGACGCGTGTCGAACCAGTTTGAGACGGGACTCATGTGGCGTTACGATCAGTTTAAGTTCCCCGACAGCTTTGATATGGCGAAGCGAAGGTTGGAGTGCTTCGAGAGGCGGATGAAAGCAGATCCAGAACGTCGAGAAAGCGTTCAGCGACAGATTATCGAGTATCTGCAAAGCGGCTACATCCACTTGGAACTGAACTGAAATCGGCGGACCCTGATAGGGTGTGGTATCAGGCTAGCCGAATTTACCCGAAGAAACCCGGGAAAATCCGCTAATCTGGGACGCTGCAGCGAAGGTTCAGGGTGTCTCATTTAACAGTATGCTTCTGAAAGGTCCCGATCTTCTAACACCGCTGCTGGACGTTTTGTTCGTATTCCGCGAGCGGAAAGTAGCGATCTGCGGGGACTTGAAACAGATGTTCCACCAGTTTCGAATTCTACCTTGCGACGTTCACTCACAAAGATTCCTATATCGGAAAGATCCCTCGCACGCAATCCAGGTGTACGTGATGGATGTGGGTACGTTTGGATCTACGAGCTTGCCGAGTCAGGCACAATTCATGGCCTATCTTCGGGCGGAAATCAACGGGAATATTCACTGCGCTCTCCTGATGTCGAAGGCCAAGGTGGCGCCGCTGAAAGTCTTATCCATTCCTCGTCTCGAGCTTCAAGGTGCTGTCTTGGGTGCTAGGGTAGCGAAGACTATTATCGCATCTCATTCACTATCCATTGTTCGTCGCGTATTGTGGACCGATTCGGAAACCGTGCTTGCCTGGATAAAATCGGATCACAGACGTTACCGACAGTTTGTCGCCTGCCGAATAGGGGAGATCCTGGATAAAACCAATGGTGAAGATTGGAATTGGATCCCGTCGAAGCAAAATGTCGCGGATGAAGCGACTAAGTGGGGAAAAGGTCCCTGCTTCGGTTCCAACTCCAGATGGGTTCGGGGTCCCGAGTTTCTACGTCGTCCGGAAGCAGAGTGGCCGAAGAAAACTACAGCGCAACCGTTGGAGACTACTGAAGAGCTACGTGCTTGCTTGATTCATCGAGAGGTCGTCGTAGAACATTTAGTGGATTTCCCGCCGCTTCTCAAAGTGGGAGCGCCTGCTGCGAACGATTGCGTATGTCGTCCGATGCTTCGATAATGCCCGTCGTCGCAGATTGGGGAAACCAAAAGAAATTGGGAGGTTGTTGCGCGATGAGTTACAGCGGTCGGAATCAGTTCTTTGGCGTATGGTGCAAGCGGAAGTCTATCCGGACGAAGTCGCCGTGCTGCTTAGTGGGAGCCCGGTGATGAAGATTGATAAAACGAGCAAAATCTACAAGTTATCGCCGTTCGCTGACGAAAGGAGTGTCCTACGCGTGGACAGTCGGATTGGAGCCGCAACGAGTGTGACATATGATTTCAAGTTTCCCATAATTCTACCACGATACCACCGGCTTACTGAACTCCTCGTCGATTGGTATCACCGGAAGTTCCGGCACGCAAATAACGAGACTATAGTGAATGAAATCCGACAGCGTTTCCAGATACCGAATCTCCGCACAGTTGTACGCCAGGTCGCAAAGAATTGCCAGAGCTGTAAAATTCGTAAGGCATCTCCCGTTACTCCGAAGATGGGTCCATTACCTGCGGCACGATTGGAGCAGTGTAGCCGACCGTTTACCTACGTAGGTATCGACTATTTTGGGCCGATATCGGTCAAAAGAAGTCGCAGTCTCGTGAAAAGGTGGGTCGCCTTGTTCACGTGTCTTACCGTTAGAGCCATCCACCTGGAAATCGTGCATTCCCTCACGACATAGTCTTGCAAGATGGCCATCCGTCGCTTCATTGCTTATCGAGGTGCGCCCAGCGAGATATACACCGATAACGGGACGAACTTCAAGGGTGCTAGTCGCGAGCTACTGCAGGAACTCAAAACCATCAACAGCGGACTAGCTAACACCTTCACGGATGCCAACACGAAGTGGGTCTTCAATCCCCCCTCCGCCCCACACTTTGGAGGTGTGTGGGAACGCCTTGTACGCCCCGTCAAGGTTGCAATGGCATCGCTGCCCGCTTACGGGAACCCAGATGTCGAAACGTTACAAACAATCATGGCTGAAATCAGTGCCGTAATCAATTTGCGGCCGCTGACCTTCATACCTCTTCAATCGACGGAACAGGAGGCTTTAACGCCGAACCATTTCATTCACCTGAGTTCAGACGGAGTCGTGCGTACCAGAAAACCATTATCAGAGTGTCATGGAGTCTGCCGTACCAACTGGGATATGTCAAGGCTGATGGTTGACCAGTTCTGGAAGAGGTGGACGAAGGAGTACTTGCCAACCATCTCGATGAGAACAAAATGGTTCGACGAAACGAAGGCTCCGCAAATAGGAGATCTTGTGGTCCTGGTGGAGAAAAATGTTCGCAACTGATGGATCAGAGGTCGCATAATCTCGGTGGTGACAGGACACGATGGCCGCGTACGACAGGCCGTCGTCCAAACAAATGACGGAGTTTTTCGTCGTCCTGTATGCAAGATCGCGGTACTGGACGTGCTTTCAAAAGGTAAAACTGAGCCAGGAGTGTACCTGCAGCTTTACGAGTCGGGGAGTGTTACGGACACTGGCAGCACTGCCGTATCTGTTCCGCGATCATTGTCGAATCCCTCGATAGCTGACAATCTTGCTTCAGTTTGACAGCTATGTCAAGTCGATGATTATCTTTTTTCATTGAGCTATTTAACCAACTTATGGAAAGAACGTGTTCTCTAAACAGATCTAATTGTTGTTCGATTTTTTTTTGGAAACTATAACGTAAGTTCATGAATTTGTAAAATTAAAAAATATACTAAAAGTCAATAAATAAATTACAGCTTAAAAAAGGCAAAATAACGTCTTTTTCTGAGGATCCGAACGAATTCATCGATTCAACAATGCTGATTCATATTTTTTCGATTTTTTTTTCTTCTTTCACTACAATATCTGTCCTCGCACATTTTCTGAGCTAGGGATCCTTTCCGATTCCCAGATTATCTTCAAGGAAAGCAACACTTTGTAAACACCACGATGGGTGGGCTGCTGTCCCCACTTGGACAGCATCCCACCGCTGTCACCAATTGTAGCGTTGCCTGAACGGTCTTTCATACAACTAAAACGGAAAAGTTACTGGCCTTGGAGTAGTGATGGATCAGAAATTGAACTTCAACGCTCATTACACCTCAATCATTGCTAAGGCAAACCGACAGCTCGGATTTATTTCGAAGATTGCGAAGGATTTCACTGACCCATACTGCTTGAAGTCCTTATATTGCGCTTTAGTACGACCAATTCTCGAAACTGCAGCCGTTGTTTGGACTCCCAATGTGATTTTCTGAATTTGAGGATTGAGCGTGTACAGCGAAGATTCATCCGGTTGGCCTTGCGTCATCTACCTTGGCGCGATCCATTGAATCTTCCTGCTTACCCGGATCGATGCAGACTTTTAAGTCTGGACACTCTTGAGAGAAGACGCAGAATACAATAGGCAATTTTCGTATCAAAGCTGTTCAATGGGGAAGTTGATTCTCCTCGGCTACTTTCATTACTGGACCTTCGTGCTGCTCAACGACCTCTCCGACAGCGATCTTTGCTACAGAACAGATTTCATCGTACTTTATTCGGATACAACGAACCGCTGTCGTCGATGATTCGAACTTTCACATTGGTGGAGGATTTATTTGATTTCGGCGAGACATCCAGCCGCTTTAAAAAAAGATTAACTAGTTCGTCGATTGTATAAATAATTGTACTATATTATTATATATTTATTCATTAAGACCACAGATGTCAGATGAATCAGATTTAAGTAAATAAATAAATAAATAAATAAATAAAACACGACCAATCCTGTTAGCGTGCAACTCTCGACCCTTATTTTTCCGAAATTAATTCTACAAGCAAATTCTTCCACCTTCAAATTTCTGGGGAGGCGCTTGGAGTTACCCTGCTATATCTGCCGATAAATAATTATGCGCCGAATAATAAAAAAATGTCCCGTGTGTGTTGAACTGCCACGAACCGAGTGGAAACTTGAAATTTATTTCACTGGCACAAAAATAACAAAAATATAATTAGAGAAGTGTTCGTATTTCGACAAGGGTGATGCACTTTTGGAACTTGACGACAAAGCGCAAATGTGCTTGGTTTGGCGAGGTATTCTCTAAGCATCTCTACATACATATATGGAGGAATTAGCGTGGAAACACACTAGACGGCTCTACCGCGCGATTTTCGCAATGACAAGTCGCAGCAGGAGCTTCATGTAAAACACATTCAGCGGCTTTGGACGGTTTCACTATCTGCCATTATCATATGTTTATAGACGGATGCAAGACGAATCTATGGTACAAGGTATAACTGTTTGGACAGTAAGCGGATTAGAGGGGCGGTATATAAAAACAGAATGATGGAAAACGGAGGAGGGGATGTTTACTTGAGCGAGAGGGAGAGAGAACTTGATCACAAACGTCTGAAATATTGCATTTCTCGACAATTTGGATGGAATACGATTATCCGCAGCTACATGACCGCAGAGTGGATTTCACGTATTGGCTCACCTGAGAGTACATTTATTATTGCTTTGCTTTATTTTCACCTTTCAAAAGTGCCTAAACACTAAAACTCTCACAAAACCGTTGCGGCGCATCATCTCCATCGAGCCACCTCAGCAAATGGGGAACCGTACAACAGTGATTTTGGAACTGTACACACCCGCCCCGCCCTGTGTGTTTTAGATCATACACATTCCATTATCGAGGCTCCGCGGCAGTTTGTCATTGCAAAATCCGCGCGGGAGAGCCGTCCAATGTCGAGATGAAGAATAGAAGGTGGGAAGATTCACGGGTTTTGGTTGTGTTGAACTTTGATTGTGTTAGTAGCCAGGAAGATAGGCAGTTCACATATCAGGCATACCAGTCAGTTACTGAAATGGTACAAAATTGAATGTGTCAACGAATAACGTTGAAGGTGGAAGCTAATTGCAGATTTCCAAATCATATTTTTCGCATGAGGAAAAAAACAGAACATATCACGAACTGGAATGTTTAATTTTTTTTTAAATTTCATAAATAGTATTCTAATGTCTACTATGTTTGGATTCTAGAGCAACTTCATGGAAGTTTGACTTTTGTCAGCAATTTTATTTACTTTTTTCACAATTAGGGTGCTGAAAACTTCAGTCGTCTAAAACTGAGACTCAAACGGAAAACTTTTCGTCTCAATTTAAGTCATACGGAGTCAATTAAATTTATTTTTCAAGTTCATTTTACATGAAAAAACTTGCAACCTTTTTTCCCCATGCACTGTCAAATGTTTATCCTTCAAAGGAGCAAAAGATTGTGTGACTCTGTCTTCGTTCGTTTACGTTTTTGGTCGACGTAACGAGAATTGAAAATGAAATAAAATTGAGTTTAGAACACTTCAACAATACTGAAATTTCTGTTTCTGTTAAAATGTCGGGCCCTTATGATTTTGAACGCTAGCATTGAATTAGGAAAAATAATTTCATTCGCTTATTTTTACTTTTAATAAAAACACTTTTCCTATGTAGTGGACTATTATAAGAAAAGTAACAACATAAACAAAATCTGTGACGTCACAGATTTAAAAAATCTTCCCACCTTTAATTTTCCATCTCGGTTCAATGTGTTCTTACACTGAGAGAAATAATTAGTAAATATAACGAATTTTTTGGTAAATACTACCAATCTATAGTCATTTTCGACCGTACTAATAAACACATATGTCAAGCAGAACCATGATTCGGAAGCCCAATATCCGCTACATTTTCTCGCCGAAAATGCACGTATCAGAATTATATCCTTATTATACCTCCGTATTGACTTATGGAAACAATGAAAATGGTTAATACGCGCTTTTCTCACCAATTTTCAGAAATGACAATATCCAAGCTTACTAATGTTATCGAGTAAAATATACTAATCTCTGGTAGGGATGCGGGTTTGTTGACAATATGTACAAAAAATTTGTACATTCTACTAATTTTGCATTACCAAATGCATTTAGTAGTTTTCGACCGAGGATTTTTCTAAGGGTACGCTTAAGGTCGCTTCAGGCGGCACGCCATTGAATTACTTTTGACGTAGGACTACGTCTTTCATTTCTATACCGGGGTGTAAAATCAAAGTTTCGAAAACGAAAGCGTTACGCCGGAGACCGAGATTTTGAGCGTTAATAGCTCCTAAACAACTGAACGAAATGGTATGATAAACACTTCATTCGAAAGATAAAATGTCTACGCGTTCTATACTTGTTACTTTTTGATCCAAAAACTTATTTCAATAGTCTTAAAATTGTTTTCAAAACAGGCTATTGAAATCACCAATCGGTATATAAGCGAGCGGCGCTCGGAAATCCACTCAGTTCTAATTGAACAGCGATTGGAGCATGTTGTCGCTGTTGTGGTGAAGCTCTTCGTTTATCATGAAAGTGCGGATGAACGGTGCCACCAAGAGCCTGTTTGTGCACCTTAGGCCAGAAGAGAATCCATCAGGAGGAGAGTGATGCCACAAACAGTTCCCCGGGAAGAGTTCGGAGCAGCCGCCACACACACACATACACGCGCGGAATCCTTCGTTTGCATCGAGAAAATTCCGGAAAGATCTAATCATTTCTGGAAAATAAACTGCCAGTTCCTCTGGGAATTTAAAAATACATTCATGTGAAAGAGTTTATTCGAATGTTTTCTATCCATGTAACACTGTGACCAAATATGTTTCAATCAAGTGCTATTAACAGATGGTTATCGAGTTAGCATTAACCACTGGTGGGCTTCCAGTATCGAGGAAAATGTGGAAATATCTAATCGTTACTGAAAATAATCTGCCAGTTCCTCTGGGAATTTAAAAATACATTCATGTGAAAGAGTTTATTTGAATGTTTTCTATCCATGTAACACTGTGACCAAATATGTTTCAATCAAGTGCTATTAACAGATGGTTATCGAATTAGTATTAACCACTGGTGGGCTTCCAGTATCGAGGAAAATGTGGAAATATCTAATCGTTACTGAAAATAATCTGCCAGTTCCTCTGGGAATTTAAAAATACATTCATGTGAAAGAGTTTATTTGAATGTTTTCTATCCATGTAACACTGTGACCAAATATGTTTCAATCATATGCTATTAACAGATGGTTATCGAATTAGTATTAACCACTGGTGGGCTTCCAGTATCGAGGAAAATGTGGAAATATCTAATCGTTACTGATAATAATCTGCCAGTTCCTCTGGGAATTTAAAAATACATTCATGTGAAAGAGTTTATTTGAATGTTTTCTATCCATGTAACACTGTGACCAAATATGTTTCAATCAAGTGCTATTAACAGATGGTTATCGAGTTAGCATTAACCACTGGTGGGCTTCCAGTATCGAGGAAAATGTGGAAATATCTAATCGTTACTGAAAATAATCTGCCAGTTCCTCTGGGAATTTAAAAATACATTCATGTGAAAGAGTTTATTCGAATGTTTCCTATCCATGTAACACTGTGACCAAATACATTTGGTTTTGTGATTTTTCAATCAATCGCAATTAACAGGATAGCTTCTGAAGATTATTCTTTTTTTTTTTTTTTTTTTTTTTATCTGTATTATAGTGATTTTCAACTCATTTGGCTGGTTCGTTACTTTTACTTCCATTTTTGGAAGAATGTCGGGAGTGAGAATTGAACTCGTGACCTTCAGCGTGAGAGGCATGGATGTTACCACTACGCCAGATCGCCTCCAAGATTATTCTTCCCCATCAGTAGGATATTTCCGTATCCAATATTGTTTGCACCCGCAATCGATTATTGCTCCTTCGCCGAAAGTTCCGAGCTCAGAGAGTTCATTCCCCTCTAGTTTGCCTTCCAAATTGCCATCGTAAACCACACCTTCTCTCGATTCAATCACACACAAAAAGCATACTTAAGCGATATTCTGGTGGTGAGACACATTCATTTTTCGTGAGGACATCAACAAGACAACATCGTTGCCTAACGTGCTGGAGGAGGTGGACGGCGAAGGATCGACACATACACGCGCAGAATTCTTTCCGTTTGGATGCCATTCAGCATCGAGAAAGTTCCGGAAAGATCTAATCATTGCTGGAAAATAATCTGCCAGTTCCTCTGGGAATTTAAAAATACATTCATGTGAAAGAGTTTATTCGAATGTTTTCTATCCATGTAACACTGTGACCAAATATGTTTCAATCAAGTGCTATTAACAGATGGTTATCGAATTAGTATTAACCACTGGTGGGCTTCCAGTATCGAGGAAAATGTGGAAATATCTAATCGTTACTGAAAATAATCTGCCAGTTCCTCTGGGAATTTAAAAATACATTCATGTGAAAGAGTTTATTTGAATGTTTTCTATCCATGTAACACTGTGACCAAATATGTTTCAATCAAGTGCTATTAACAGATGGTTATCGAGTTAGCATTAACCACTGGTGGGCTTCCAGTATCGAGGAAAATGTGGAAATATCTAATCGCTACTGAAAATAATCTGCCAGTTCCTCTGGGAATTTAAAAATACATTCATGTGAAAGAGTTTATTCGAATGTTTTCTATCCATGTAACACTGTGACCAAATATGTTTCAATCAAGTGTTATTAACAGGTGGTTATCGAATTAGTATTAACCACTGGTGGGCTTCCAGTATCGAGGAAAATGCGGAAATATCTAATCGTTACTGAAAATAATCTGCCAGTTCCTCTGGGAATTTAAAAATACATTCATGTGAAAGAGTTTATTCGAATGTTTTCTATCCATGTAACACTGTGACCAAATATGTTTCAATCAAGTGTTATTAACAGGTGGTTATCGAATTAGTATTAACCACTGGTGGGCTTCCAGTATCGAGGAAAATGTGGAAATATCTAATCGTTACTGAAAATAATCTGCCAGTTCCTCTGGGAATTTAAAAATACATTCATGTGAACGAGTTTATTTGAATGTTTTCTATCCATGTAACACTGTGACCAAATATGTTTCAATCAAGTGTTATTAACAGGTGGTTATCGAATTAGTATTAACCACTGGTGGGCTTCCAGTATCGAGGAAAATGTGGAAGTATCTAATCATTACTGAAAATAATCTGCCAGTTCCTCTGGGAATTTAAAAATACATTCATGTGAAAGAGTTTATTTGAATGTTTTCTATCCATGTAACACTGTGACCAAATATGTTTCAATCAAGTGTTATTAACAGGTGGTTATCGAATTAGTATTAACCACTGGTGGGCTTCCAGTATCGAGGAAAATGTGGAAATATCTAATCGTTACTGAAAATAATCTGCCAGTTCCTCTGGGAATTTAAAAATACATTCATGTGAAAGAGTTTATTTGAATGTTTTCTATCCATGTAACACTGTGACCAAATATGTTTCAATCAAGTGTTATTAACAGGTGGTTATCGAATTAGTATTAACCACTGGTGGGCTTCCAGTATCGAGGAAAATGTGGAAATATCTAATCGTTACTGAAAATAATCTGCCAGTTCCTCTGGGAATTTAAAAATACATTCATGTGAAAGAGTTTATTTGAATGTTTTCTATCCATGTAACACTGTGACCAAATATGTTTCAATCAAGTGTTATTAACAGGTGGTTATCGAATTAGTATTAACCACTGGTGGGCTTCCAGTATCGAGGAAAATGTGGAAATATCTAATCGTTACTGAAAATAATCTGCCAGTTCCTCTGGGAATTTAAAAATACATTCATGTGAAAGAGTTTATTTGAATGTTTTCTATCCATGTAACACTGTGACCAAATATGTTTCAATCAAGTGTTATTAACAGGTGGTTATCGAATTAGTATTAACCACTGGTGGGCTTCCAGTATCGAGGAAAATGTGGAAGTATCTAATCATTACTGAATATAATCTGCCAGTTCCTCTGGGAATTTAAAAATACATTCATGTGAAAGAGTTTATTTGAATTTTTTCTATCCATGTAACACTGTGACCAAATATGTTTCAATCAAGTGTTTTTAACAGGTGGTTATCGAATTAGTATTAACCACTGGTGGGCTTCCAGTATCGAGGAAAATGTGGAAATATCTAATCGTTACTGAAAATAATCTGCCAGTTCCTCTGGGAATTTAAAAATACATTCATGTGAAAGAGTTTATTTGAATGTTTTCTATCCATGTAACACTGTGACCAAATATGTTTCAATCAAGTGTTATTAACAGGTGGTTATCGAATTAGTATTAACCACTGGTGGGCTTCCAGTATCGAGGAAAATGTGGAAATATCTAATCGTTACTGAAAATAATCTGCCAGTTCCTCTGGGAATTTAAAAATACATTCATGTGAAAGAGTTTATTCGAATTTTTTCTATCCATGTAACACTGTGACCAAATACATTTGGTTTTGTGATTTTTCAATCAATCGCAATTAACAGGATAGCTTCTGAAGATTATTCTTCCCCATCAGTAGGATATCTCCGTATCCAATATTGTATGCACCCGCAATCGATTATTGCTCAGTCGCCGAAAGTTCCGAGCTCAGAGAGTTCATTCCCCTCTAGTTTGCCTTCCAAATTGCCATCGTAAACCACACCTTCTCTCGATTCAATCACACACAAAAAGCATACTTAAGCGATATTCTGGTGGTGAGACACATTCATTTTTCGTGAGGACATCGACAAGACAACATCGTTGCCTAACGTGCTGGAGGAGGTGTACGGCGAAGGATCGACACATACACGCGCAGAATTCTTTCCGTTTGGATGCCATTCAGCATCGAGAAAGTTCCGGAAAGATCTAATCATTGCTGGAAAATAATCTGCCAGTTCCTCTGGGAATTCAAAAATACATTCATGTGAAAGAGTTTATTTGAATGTTTTCTATCCATGTAACGCTGTGACCAAATATTTTTCAATCAAGTACTATTAACGGGTGATTATCGAGTTAGTATTAACCACTGGTGGGCTTCCAGTATCGAAGAAAATGTGGAAATTTCTAATCGTTACTGAAAATAATCTGCCAGTTCCTCTGGGAATTTAAAAATACATTCATGTGAAAGAGTTTATTTGAATGTTTTCTATCCATGTAACACTGTGACCAAATATTTTTCAATCAAGTACTATTAACAGGTGATTATTGAGTTAGTATTAACCACTGGTGGGCTTCCAGTATCGAGGAAAATGTGGAAATTTCTAATCGTTACTGAAAATAATCTGCCAGTTCCTCTGGGAATTTAAATATACATTCATGTGAAAGTGTTTATTTGAAAGTTTTTTATCCATGTAAAACTGTGACCAAATATGTTTCAATCAAGTGCTATTAACTGGTGGTTATCGAATTAGTATTAACCACTGGTGGGCTTCCAGTATCGAGGAAAATGTGGAAATATCTAATGGTTGCTGGAAAATAATCTGCCAGTTCCCCTTGGAATTGAAAATTACATTCAAGCGAAAGAGTTTATTTTAATGTTTTCTATCCATAAAATATCCATATAATACATTTGGGTTTGTGATTTGTCAATCAAGTACAGTTAGCAGGTTAGCTTCTGAAGATTATTCTTCAGAACAAGGTTTTTCGTATCCTATAATGGATGCATAAAACCTTGTGCCTCCAACGTAACGCTCTCGTTTTCGAAGTCCCCCAAATATTCATTTATTCATTCATTCAGAATGGATTGAGATTCAACTTCAAACAAATGATCTCTAAATCAACGATAGTCCTACGTCACCCTTGCGGTTATACCATAGATATAACCCACTTCCTGTTTTTACAAATTAGTGAAGCGTCTAAGATAATAGTGGGATTTCAGGTAGAAGGAACACCTTTCGAATAGAAATTGTGTAAGAAAATTAATGTTTCCGTATCAAATTAGTGTTCAATGTGAATGGAAATCTGGTGAAATAATCTTTTACAAAAATTGTATCTGAAAATATTGTTTGCTGAATGTTCCAGTTTCATTTGGTTTAATTTACAGACATTACATACTGTGACAGACATGTTGAATCTTTTTTCACAGACACTTCGAATAATTAAAAAATCTGGCATCTCTGGCCTTCTGCTTCTATGTTTTTTTTAAAATTTCACTCAAAACAACGAGAAGTGCCTTCTTATGCATCTAACATATTTTTAAAAATTTTGCTTCAATTATCATGGGAATGAAGTCAGTGACTAAATACAATCCACGTAATTGTGCTGTTGTTTTCTCCGAACTGTGAATGAAGTTTTCATGTGTTGTTTTTGTATACCAATTTCCTACAATTCGAAGATAACATTTTCGTCTTTCACACACGAAAATATTTACGCTAGTTTACGATAAAAGCAGAATCTACAGTTATTTGTTCATAGCTGAATCGTTGCATATGAATCCAGACAAACGTGTATACACAAGTGAATAGTTTGTTGGTGAATAATATTATCGTATATCAATGAGTTTCTCAAGTGTTAGCTTAACGGGGTTAGGCGAAATGGAACAGATTATCTGCAGGCTGGAACGTGGCACGTTAATCCAAAAGTTCTACCCCCGGCGTAAACCAGAAAAGAAAACATTGATGCTTCGAAGGGAAACACGGCAAGTAAGTAAATGTCCTATTTTGATATTCTATGTACATGTATCTTGCATTGAATTATATTTTAAATTTCAGATAACGTGGTCATCGCCTTCACAAAACAATCGCGCAAATTTTGAAGGGGCGCTCGAGCTACGCGAAGTAAAAGAAATTCGCTTGGGAAAAGGTTCTAAGGATTTTGAAAAGTGGCCAGAGGAAACCAAGAAAGTTGAAATTCGAAAATGTTTTGTTGTGCTCTATGGAAGTGAATTTAAGTTACGTTCACTTTCAGTGGTTGGTAGGGTTGAAGTATATTATTAAATATTAAGTATTACAAATAATGGGGTCAATTTCCAGCTCTTTCCGAAAAAGAATGCGACATGTGGATCAAAGGTCTCAAATACATGGTTGCAGATACAAACAACGCCCCGTACTGGTTGCAGGTTGAGCGATGGCTGAGGAAAGAATTTTATGCAATGGAAAATTCCCGTGAGACAGTGACTCTCAAAGAAGTGAAGTGTTTCTTACCAAAAGTAAACTGTAAAATAACAACAGCCAAGTTGAATGAAATTTTCAACGATGTCGATTCTCGAAAACGCAGTGAACTTGGATTCGACGATTTTACTCGACTTTATCAAAAACTTATGATCTCCACGAATGTTATAAAGGATTATTTCGACGGTTCAATAGCGTACTCGAAAAACGGTCAGATCGTTACCTTGAAGGAATTTCAAAAATTTTTAATTGACGTACAAAATGACCAATTGGGCAACGACGATGATGCAGTTTCAAATTTCATTCGGGAGTATGTGCAAGATCCAGTCAGAGACGTCCAAGAGCCTTATCTTAAAATACAAGAGGTATGTATGAAAAAAAGGTACTTACGTATTATTTATTTATTTTGAGTTACGCGCTTATGAACCTTTACACTACACGAAAATCCATTTCGACCACTTGTTACCTCCCGATCGATGGTCAAGCGTTCGTTGTGCTGATTTAAAACACGACGTTTTCGAGCTGTAGGCACGATGAGAAAGATCAGGATGTTTGATGTGTTTTTTTATATCCCAATTGTGAAATTTGGATTCCAAATAAGCGCGTAACTTTTTAGCTGTAACAGAGTCGAATTTAATCGTGTACATGTTTAATCAAACCCACAAATAGCACATTACACAGTAGTCATTTAGGCGTAAGAGTATTCCTTCTGTTCTTCCATTATCCAGTGAGACCACCAGACAGCGGAGACAGTTGATATGATCATTGTTGTATTATTAATAGAACAGCAGCCCGATGTTTCTTGCAGAGCAGAGCAGTTGTATGGATGAATCGATCTTTATTCGACCGTGGATCGAACTCCATGGCTGCATGGCCACGCAACAATGGAAATTCCGAACACATCATTTTAAAAAACTAAATTACTGAACATCAATGTTGTTTCGATACTTCTAAATCTTGTTATATGGACAGAATATCGGGGTTATTATTATTGAATTATTTATAACATTGATTTTCAGCAAAAAAGTTTTTAAAATGAAGTGTTGGGAACTGTTGAACTAATTTTAGCCTAGATTTCAATAGAAAATAACCAATGGGTAGGAAAGTTATAGCCATTTGAAATGGACGCATTTTAAGTCGGGACAGCCAAGTTCGAGATTTATAAAAACCAAATCGGAATGTTTCGTCGATATTTTTCTTTTAAAGTGTAGTAAATGACCTTTCTTTTGAGTAATCAACAAAACAGCCACGCATGAAGAATTTGAATGGTCTGTATGATTAATACGTAACTATTTGTCCTATTTTTCAGTTCGTTGATTTCTTATTTTCGCGGCAAAACGAAATTTGGGACAAAGAATGTGACGCTGTGTATCAGGATATGAATCAGCCACTTTCTCATTATTGGATATCATCATCTCATAACACCTACCTAACTGGCGATCAGTTTTCCAGTGAATCCTCAGTGGAGGCATACGCACGAGCATTGCGTATGGGATGTCGTTGTATTGAATTGGACTGCTGGGACGGTCCCGATAATATGCCATTGATTTTCCATGGACACACATTTACAACGAAAATAAAATTCAAGGATGCCATTAAAACTATTAAAGAGCATGCTTTCGTAACATCTGAATATCCAGTTATTTTATCAATCGAACAGAATTGCTCTCTAGCTCAACAGCGCAAAATGGCCACAGCGATGCAAGAAGTATTCGGTGATATGTTGCTTACGCAACAAATTGAGAAAAACGAAATACAGTTACCTTCGCCGCATCAGCTTAGAAGAAAGATAATTCTTAAGCACAAAAAACTGCCAGAAAATGGAACAAAATCGGAGGATGGAGTAATTCCCAATGATGGAGCATTGATACGTGCCGATGAAAATGAACTCGACATAAGGAATACGGTGAAAAATGGGATACTTTTCTTGGAAGATCCTGTGGACAAAGTTTGGAATCCACACTTTTTTGTTCTGACGCAACATAAACTTTTTTACACCGATAGTCAGAGGTAAGTACTAGAGAACTAGAGTTTTGGAGTTTGATTGATGTTATAAAAGTGTTATAAATTGGCTATGCGTATGATTCACATTCATGTTGTTGAAAATCACAGAACTGAACGAGAAGATGTGCGTGACGATGATCTCGAGACCAGTTTCTCAAGACCGAAGGAGAGCGTCACCAATGACGAATTGCATTTCGGTGAGAATTGGTTTCATGGCAAGTTGTCCGGTGGCCGCGAGGAAGCCGAAAGTCTTCTACGCCAGTATGCACTTCTTGGTGATGGAACATTTTTGGTGCGTGAAAGTGTGACATTTGTAGGAGATTATTGTCTGTCTTTTTGGCGTCAAGGAAAACCCAATCATTGCAGGTGTGCTTTTTTATAGCCTATGTTATCAGTGATAACTATAACTCTCGTTTTATTCATCTTTGGCGTAGGATCAAACTTAAACAGGAAAAGGGTGTTACCAAATACTATTTGATGGAGAACAATTTGTTCGACAGTTTATATTGTTTAATTATTTATTATCGCCAGAATCCGCTGAGAAGCTCAGTAAGTGTTTATTCTATAGATTGAGAAATATATTGCCAGTGACATACATATATCTTTTCAGGAATTTTATATCACCTTAAGGGAACCGGTTCCGCAACCAAATAAACATGAGACTAAAGATTGGTACCACCAGAATACAACTCGGGAACAATCTGAAATTATATTACACCAAATGTATAACGATGGAGCATTCCTAGTCAGGCCCAGTGATAAAGGACCGAATGCATTTGTGATTTCATTCAGGTATGGCGTTAGAATGGACAATTTTTACTGATTCTGCTTACAATTCATTTTATTTTTTATATTTATTGAGTGTACGACTTTATTCGTTCTGTTTCCACACGAGTGCCCCAGGTACTATAAATAGCCGACGGCGACAGCTGATTTTTGCTGAGTCGTGAAGTGTCGACATTTGTCAACCAAATGTCGTTCACAAATCTTTGCACAACAAGTTAAATTTTGCGTTGTAAATAAGCAACATTTGCGGGAAGTTTTGATTTTCTGTTTCCATTGGAAGAGATCGAATGCTTGTGGAAGTTTATGGTAACTCTGTACCACTGGATAGACATTGTAGGGAATGATTCGGGTCGACCGAAAAAGTTTGAGAGCGAAGAATTAGAGACATTGGCGCTGATCATGAACGTTCCTTCACGGTGAAAACGAAGTGAATTGTATACAACCTTATTACGGCTGCCGCCGTTTGTGTAGAACCCGGAATAGTTAATCCGTCGTGACAACTTTGATGAACTCTGTGTTATTATGAATACCACGATACTGTCATGTCACGTAGAAAAACAGGTACATTTTTGTCACTTGTGTTTTAGATGGTGAAAGCTAATCACGCGGAATGGAGTAAGTTTAATTTCATATTTAGTTAGCTTTTTTGCTAACATTTTGAATCTTGTCTTGGAAAGAAAAGATAAACAAATAGCAATTTACCCGCTGTCCAATGTCCAGAGGACGAAAATTTGTTTTTTGGAACTCGGTTACTGCGATATGAGGAGTAATTAAGAACTAATAATGTAGCTCCCGCAGGCCCATTGAAACATGGCAAAAGGTAAGTAACTCCACTTCCGATTGTCCTAAATGAATAGCAATTTATTTCCATTTTTATGAGTAGACTAACAAAAAGATGCAATACCATAAATGTAAATTGAGGCCATTGGCCCAAACACGTTGTAACAGTGTAGAGAAACAACAATTCGTCATCTCTCATTATAAAGCATGATCATTATGATTGATTATGTAAAACAAATCAATGGTTGATATTTTGAGTATTGAATAATAACCGTGAAGTTTTTCTAACATTGTAGAGTAGGTTTTTGTGATTCAAACATTCGCACGATATAAAGAATAAGGCCATTATTATTTTTCCTTTTTACGTAATAAATATTTTCCACGATATTGTTTTGAAGACATCCTTTGAATGAATGAAAGAATATTAAAAAAGTGATACATGATAGATTTTATTCACGAACAACCAAGTATTCTTCCTCATCTTTGAACCAGCGTTTTATTCAGCAAACTAACACACCAAACAAATAAATCATGGGTTGAGCCAGAATAGTTGACATTGAAATACCGAATCATTGGGGTATAATCGCAAACTTGTCATTCTAAAACATACGCTTAATTAAATAGAATATTATCTTATACACTGTTTTAATTTTACCTACATAACGCTCAAACGTCCGAAATTATGCAATCGACATAACCTTGAAACGCCCGAAATTATGCAACTGACATGTCTCTTATAAACGGGAATGAACTCTTTCACTTCACGGAGTTTATTTTTACACGCAACTGTCTGTGACAATGATAGACACAAAAAGATTAAGTGAAGTGTGAGTGACGTGAAAGCGTGCGTGGCAGTGATGTTCGTGATCAGACCCATTATTCGATCAAGATTCGTGTCAAACACAAACAGAGCTTCCATAGTAATTAGGAGTAACTCGACAATGGATTTATAAACGAATCAAAGTCGTAGGATATATTCAAAAGTAAGAGAATTATGTTTCATACGAATATGCGAGACAATTATCGGATAATCGCGCAATTCTTGGGATCTCCCTTAACCTCCACAGTTCTTTGAGATCCATGGCCAATGGTCAGTACACTTCAGTAGTATTCTTTTTTCACGCGATTTTTTTTGCTTGATTTTATTTTACGCGACTTTTTTTACGTGATTTTCTCAAAATTACGCGATTTTATTTTGCGCGCCCGCAAATTCTTGTAAGAGAGTAGAGAGAGTAGAGAGTAAAGAGCAGAGAGAGTAGAGAGTAGAGAGAGTAGAGAGTAGAGAGTAGAGAGCAAAGAGAGTAGAGAGCAGAGAGAGTAGAGAGCAGAGAGAGTAGAGAGCAGAGAGAGTAGAGAGTAGAGAGCAGAGAGAGTAGAGAGCAGAGAGAGTAGAGAGTAGCGAGAGTAGAGAGCAGAGAGAGTAGAGAGCAGAGAGAGTAGAGAGCAGAGAGAGTAGAGAGCAGAGAGAGTAGAGAGCAGAGAGAGTAGAGAGCAGAGAGAGTAGAGAGCAGAGAGAGTAGAGAGCAGAGAGAGTAGAGAGCAGAGAGAGTAGAGAGTAGAGAGCAAAGAGTAGTGAGCAGAGAGAGTAGAGAGCAGAGAGAGTAGAGAGCAGAGAGAGTAGAGAACAGGGAGAGTAAAGAGCAGTGAGAGTAGAGAGCAGAGAGAGTACTACTAAAGGGAAAGGTTTTCCCCAATATAACATTCTTCATGTTTTCTTTGAAAACTTTCCAACTTACATTGTAACATTTTTTGTGTGCAAATTATCGCGATTGACGTGTTCTGTAAGCTTTTTTCTATTTAAAACGAATCAAGAACATGTCAATCGTGAGAATTCGCAAACAAAAATGTTACGAGTAATACATTATTTTTTCAGAACTCTCCATGCGAAAATAATATATATTCCGGAAGCTTTAAAAGATAGAATGTTGACATCTTCGTCAAAAGTTCATATTTTAATAAGACTTCGACGAATACACTACAAACTTCAAACAAAATTGAGATCAGTTGTATTTCTTTTTTTGAAAAATCATGAGAAAATTGTGCCAATCTCTTGAGGTTGGTAATTATATATTCTATTTAGATTATTTTCCTGAGAATTTATAAAAATACGTTTTTGAATAAAAATTATTTTAATTTTTTTAATATTTTTTTACAGCATATCTAAAAAAAAATAGACACTTTTTATGAAAATTTTAACAATTTCCTACTTTTCATTCTTTGACCTTTAATTTGTGGGTGGGTCTCTACTCTCTCTGTTCTCTACTCTCCTCTCTGTTCTCTACACTCTCTGCTCTCTACTCTCTCTGCTCTCTACTCTCTCTGCTCTCTACTCTCTCTGCTCTCTACTCTCTGTTCTCTACTCTCTCTGCTCTCTACTCTCTCTGCTCTCTACTCTCTGTTCTCTACTCTCTCTACTCTCTCTGCTCTCTACTCTCTTTGCTCTCTACTTTCTCTGCTCTCTACTCTCTCTGCTCTCTACTCTCTCTGTTCTCTACTCTCTCTGCTTCCTACTCTCTCTGCTCTCTGCTCTCTCTGTTCTCTACTCTCTCTGCTCTCTACTCTCTCTGTTCTCTATTCTCTCTGTTCTCTACTCTCTCTGCTCTCTACTCTCTCTGCTCTCAACTCTCTCTGCTCTCTACTCTCTCTGTTCTCTACTCTCTCTGCTCTCTACTCTCTCTACTCTCTCTGCTCTCTACTCTCTATGCTCTCTACTCTCTCTGCTCTCTACTCTCTCTGCTCTCTACTCTCTCTGCTCTCTACTCTCTCTCTACTCTCTCTACTCTCTCTACTCTCTCTACTCTCTACTCTCTACTCTCTCTGCACTCTACTCTCTCTGCTCTCTACTCTCTCTGCTCTCTACTCTCTCTACTCTCTACTTTCTCTGCTCTCTACTCTCTCTGTTCTCTACTCTCTCTGCTCTCTACTCTCTTTACTCTCTACTCTCTCTGCTCTCTACTCTCTCTGCTCTCTACTCTCTCTGCTCTCTACTCTCTCTGTTCTCTACTCTCTCTGCTTCCTACTCTCTCTGTTCTCTACTCTCTCTGCTCTCGACTCTCTCTGTTCTCTATTCTCTCTGCTCTCTACTCTCTCTGTTCTCTACTCTCTCTGTTCTCTACTCTCTCTGCTCTCTACTCTCTCTGCTCTCTACTCTCTCTCTACTTTATCTGCTCTCTACTCTCTACTCTCTACTCTCTACTCTCTACTCTCTACCCTCTACTCTCTACTCTCTACTCTCTCTGCTCTCTACTCTCTACTCTCTACTCTCTCTGCTCACTACTCTCTCTGCTCTCTACTCTCTACTCTCTCTGCTCTCTACTCTCTCTGCTCTCTACTCTCTCTACTCTCTCTGTTCTCTACTCTCTCTACTCTCTCTGCTCTCTACTCTCTTTGCTCTCTACTTTCTCTGCTCTCTACTCTCTCTGCTCTCTACTCTCTCTGTTCTCTACTCTCTCTGCTTCCTACTCTCTCTGCTCTCTGCTCTCTCTGTTCTCTACTCTCTCTGCTCTCTACTCTCTCTGTTCTCTATTCTCTCTGTTCTCTACTCTCTCTGCTCTCTACTCTCTCTGCTCTCAACTCTCTCTGCTCTCTACTCTCTCTGTTCTCTTCTCTCTCTGCTCTCTACTCTCTCTACTCTCTCTGCTCTCTACTCTCTATGCTCTCTACTCTCTCTGCTCTCTACTCTCTCTGCTCTCTACTCTCTCTGCTCTCTACTCTCTCTCTACTCTCTCTACTCTCTCTACTCTCTACTCTCTACTCTCTCTGCACTCTACTCTCTCTGCTCTCTACTCTCTCTGCTCTCTACTCTCTCTACTCTCTACTTTCTCTGCTCTCTACTCTCTCTGTTCTCTACTCTCTCTGCTCTCTACTCTCTTTACTCTCTACTCTCTCTGCTCTCTACTCTCTCTGCTCTCTACTCTCTCTGTTCTCTACTCTCTCTGCTTCCTACTCTCTCTGTTCTCTACTCTCTCTGCTCTCGACTCTCTCTGTTCTCTATTCTCTCTGCTCTCTACTCTCTCTGTTCTCTACTCTCTCTGTTCTCTACTCTCTCTGCTCTCTACTCTCTCTGCTCTCTACTCTCTCTCTACTTTCTCTGCTCTCTACTCTCTACTCTCTACTCTCTACTCTCTACTCTCTACTCTCTACTCTCTACTCTCTACTCTCTACTCTCTACTCTCTACTCTCTACTCTCTACTCTCTCTGCTCTCTACTCTCTACTCTCTACTCTCTCTGCTCACTACTCTCTCTGCTCTCTACTCTCTACTCTCTCTGCTCTCTACTCTCTCTGCTCTCTACTCTCTCTACTCTCTCTGCTCTCTACTCTCTCTGCTCTCTACCGTCTCTGCTCTCTCTTTTTTTTTTTTTATTTTTTATATAGAGGTGAGGAACGCTCTACCAGCCTTATCTGGGAAGGGTTAACCCAGACGTCGAGTGGGGATCGCACCCACAAAAACCAAGCCCTCTACTCGTTGCCTTATTCCCCCTGGGACCACATCTAGGCGACTACTTCAGGGGGCGGCTGTGCTCATGCACTCTTTGAGTTTTCAACGCTGACTAGCGTTGTCCTTCCCTTTTTCTCAACATTTTTTCTCTCTATTCGCTTTTCATTCCACTGCGCTTATGTCCTCTTCGCAGGCATCCATTTACCCGTCGAGACGTGTACCGATTAGGAATTGCCCTCCAACTTGACGCGCAACCCGTCACAGTCACCCTCGCGGGATTTCTCACCTGTCGAGACGTGCACCGATTAGGAAGCGCCCTCCAACTTGACGCGCGCCCCGTCACAATCACCCTCGCAGGATTTCTCTTCCCAGCGGAGCGCCGATTAGGTAGTGCCCTCCAACATGACGCGCACTCCGTCACGGCGGCTCTCGGGAGGGGAGGGGGGTTGTGCTGACTATCCGGTACTACAGCCGTCTCGATTATTCATCTCTTATGGTCAGGCGTTATCCGCATGCTGGTCGGTCCTCCACTTCCGCTGTAGCTCGGACATGATATGTACGATTGCACTGTTTACTGCGTTCCAGGTGCCCTCGTCACGACACATTTCCTCCACGATGTTCCCAGCATGAAGGGTAGGCAGCCCCTCGCGCACTGTGGTGAATCTGGGACATTCGAATACGATGTGTTCCGGTGTTTCCTCCACATTTCCACACTCCGGACAAAGAGGCGATCTTGCGTGTCCGAACCGGTGCAGATACTGCCTGAAGCAGCCATGACCAGACAAAAACTGCGTTAGATGGAAATTTACCTCTCCGTGTTTCCTGTTCACCCAGCTCATTAGTGTCGGTATGAGCCTGTGTGTCCACCTGCCGTTTTGCGCGGCACTCCACTCTTGCTGCCACCTAGCCATCGACTCCGCCCTCATTAGCTTCCGGATTCCTCTGGTTCCCCTCCTCCTATAGCACTCGCTGTCCTCCGCCAAGATGATGTCTATGGGGACCAACCTGGCTATGACGTAGACCGCTTCTGTTGACACGGTTCTGTACGCACTCGCGATTCGCATCGCCATGAGCCGGTACGTACTATTCAGCCTCTTCGTGTTCCGCTGAGTTTCTAACGCCGCGATCCAGGCTGGACCACCGTAACGTAGTGTCGATGAGGAGACACTAGCCAAGAGGTGCCTCTTGCTGCTGCTTGGGCCAAAGTTGTTGGGCATGATTCGTGTCAGTGCATTGATTGCCTTCGTTGCTTTTTTACAAGCGTAGTCGACGTGACTGTTGAAGTTCAGTCGATCGTCGATCTGCACCCCCAGGTATTTTAGGTCTCGCTTCGAGGTTATCGAGTGCTCTCCAATTGTGATTTCTGCACGTTGCACCGCCCTGCGGTTGCTGACAATCAGCATTTCCGTCTTGTGGTGGGCTCTCTGCAGTTTCACACTTTGCATCCACCTTCCGATCATGTCTATCGACTCGGTCGCGAGCATTTCGACCCGTTCCAAAGATTCCCCTGTCGCGAGAATAACGATGTCATCCGCGAAGCCAATGATCTCCACACCTCTGGGCAGATTCAGTTTTAGTACACCATCGTACATACTGTTCCAGAGCGATGGGCCAAGGATAGAGCCCTGCGGAACTCCCGCCGTAGTTTTAATCTGCACCTGGCCCGTGTTTGTCTCGTACACCAGCACACGGTTCTCGAAGTAGCTTCTCAGTATTCTACACAGGCAGTCTGGGACTTTCACCGTCTCTGCTCTCTGCTCTCTACTCTCTACTCTATACTCTCTACTCTCTACTCTACTACCAATCAATTAATCAACCAACAAACCAAAACACACACACATACACGCACACACTTACGTCCTTGAGCCGTGGAGTTGCCGGCCTAGAATAGCACTTCGGGTCTTGGTCCCTGTCCCTGTCGTATGAGGCGACTAATCGGGTGACAACGCGAGTAAGGGCGCGGTAAAGCCTATTGGAGATTGCACGGGGGAAATACCGTGTACAGGAGCCACGAAAGGAGTGCCAAGCACATCAGGATTGACGCCAGTAAGATCCTGATTACGACATACTGGTTACGACATAGAAAACGGACACGATACGGAAACGATTTCAACACGACGCTAAAGGCTGACAGTCGTACTATCCTGTTCCCTGAGTAAGGAAGGGTGACACCTTCCTGAAACGGCGTGTAGGCTAATAGTGCGATTGACCCCGTCCCGGTAATAACTTGGCAAGTCTTCGGGTACATTCGATGCTCGTCTAGGCTCAGGCACTAGGTACTAGGTGTCAGATGTCACATTCCTGACTTGCGCTGATCTGGCTCTGAACACGGTCCCTATGAAGGACCGTGTCAACCCCTGCATGGCCTCACTGCTTGCATAGACAACCATGGGATCACTGATAGCGACTATGTACAACGAGCGGAGATAGCGGCCCGAAGTTGGAACCCAACAGACATGAATACCATCGAACAATTTAACAGACGAAACGACGGTAATGAAGACACACCAACGGGAGAGGCGAGCGTGTTCGCAAGGAGCGGTAAGGTAAGGAGGTAAGGTAAGGTAAGGAGGTCAAGCTTGATGGAGGTCAAGAAAAAAGTGAACGAGCTCTACGAGTTCATTAAGGACAAAAACAATGTCCATACTAAGATCAAACATTTAGTCAAAAGCATCAAATCCGCCGTTACGGCTGCTGACCGCGAACAGAAGGAGATGATCACGCGAGCAGAGGTTGTTGAAAAAGCACTCGCTGAAGCAAGGGAAAAGATGTCCGTCGAGATACAGGAGACGCCTAAGACGCCACGAAACCCACGATCGGACAAAAGGAAGAGGGATACCCCAGGGGATGAAGAAGACCTGAAGAAGGTTAAAAATGACAACCTGGGAAACAAAAAGGAAGGTGAAGGCAGTGGATGGCGAACTGTCGAAAAACAGACGGAGAAACGGAAGAAGGAAGAAGAAAAGAAGAAAGGTGTGCAGGAGACAAAAAAAACCAGGCCCAGACGCGAGCGAAGTAAGGGAGATGCTCTGATCGTCGAGGTGAAGGAAAGAGTGACTTACGCATCACTCCTGCGGAAAGTGAGAGACGATCCGAAGTTGAAAGAACTGGGAGAGAATGTGGTGAAAACCAGGCGCACCCAGAAAGGAGAGATGCTCTTCGAGTTCAAGACGGATCCGGCGGTCAAAAGTTCAGCCTTCAAGGAACTGGTTGCGAAGTCGCTCGGTGAGGAGGCGAAGGTGAGGGCTCTATCCCAGGAATCAGTGGTCGAATGCAGAAATCTCGACGAAATCACGACAGACGAGGAGTTAAGGCGCGAGTTAATAGAACAGTGTAAGCTGGACAATACACCAATGACGATCCGTATGAGGAAGGCGTATGGTGGCACGCAGACGGCGTCGATACGGCTCTCAACAGTCGCAGCCAATAAGATGGTAGAAACGACCGAAATAAAAGTTGGCTGGTCGGTTTGCTCGCTGAAGATGGTGCCCCGGGTGGCCAAGCGGATGGAGAGATGCTTCCAGTGCATGGGCTTTGGACATCTGGCAAGAAGCTGCACAGGCCCCGACAGGTCTGAACTGTGCAGGAGATGCGGTGAGAAAGGGCATGTTGCGAGAGACTGCACGAAGCAACCGAAATGCCTGCTCTGCAAACCAGAGAACGGCAGCGACCATGCGACAGGAAGCTTCAAGTGTCCCTCGTATAAGAAGGCGTTAGCAGAATCGCAGTAACGGAGATAATTCAGATCAATCTGAACCATTGCAACACAGCTCAGCAACTGTTGTGGCAGTCGACAACAGAGACAAAATGCGACGTTGCAATCATAGCGGACCGAGTACCCCGTGATAATGGCAGCTGGGCGACGGATAGCTTAGGGATTGCTGCAATACAGGTGATGGGCAGATATCCTATCCAGGAAGTGGTTGGAGGTTCACATGAAGGTTTCGTAATCGCCAAAATTAATGGAATCTTCATGTGTAGTTGCTACGCACCCCCGAGATGGACAACTGAGCAATTCCACCAGATGCTAGACGCAATGACCGAGGAACTAATCGGTAGAACACCGATCGTCATTGGAGGCGACTTCAACGCCTGGGCGGTGGAGTGGGGAAGTAGATGCACCAACATCAGAGGGTACAGTCTACTGGAAGCTCTAGCAAAGCTGGAAGTAACGTTACTGAACGAAGGTACCACCAGCACTTTCCGGAAAGATGGGCGCGAATCCATCATTGACGTTACTTTTTGCAGTCCGTCGCTGTTGGCGAGTACGGAGTGGAAAGTGTGCGAGTCGTATACGCACAGTGATCACCAGGCGATTCGGTACAGAATCGGTAAACGAAACCACGTGCTAGTTCGGAGGACAACAAGCGGTGAGCGGAAGTGGAAGACGAATGCTTTCGACAATGACCTTTTCGTCGAAGCACTTCGTCTAGCTAGCGGAGCTTCAGATTGGAACGCAGAAAAGTTGACAGATCTACTGGTGAGAGCATGCGACGCTACCATGCCGAGGAAAGTTGTACCAAAAAATGGAAGACGCCCAGCTTACTGGTGGAACGACTCTCTTCGCAACCTTCGCGCTAGCTGTCTTCAAGCCAGAAGACGCGTTCAGAGAGCACGAAATAGCGCTGATAGAGAGGAACGTAATACGGTGTACCGAGCAGCTAGAGCCGCCTTGAAACGGGGAATTACACTGAGCAAAGCGAACTGTTTCAAGGAGCTGTCCCGAGATGCAGATGCCAACCCATGGGGCAACGCGTATCGAGTCGTGATGGCGAAGATCAGAGGACCTGTGACGCCCGATCGGAGGACCTGTGACGCTTCTCGTGTCCCGAGAAGCTGAAGGTCATTGTGGAGGGTTTATTTCCGATGCATGATCCTACGATATGGCCACCGACACCGTACGCCGAAATAGCTACCGAACGTTCTCAAGTTTCCAGTGAAGAACTGGTAGCAGTGGCGAAGAGACTGCAGGTAAACAAAGCGCCCGGTCCCGACGGAATCCCCAACGCGGCCTTGAAAACGGCGATTCAGGCGTTCCCGGACATTTTCAGGATAGTGCTACAGAAATGCCTGGATGATGGTCACTTTCCTAAGAAATGGAAGATCCAAAAGTTAGTGTTGCTGCCAAAACCAGGAAAGCCCCCGGGGGTACCAACATCCTATAGGCCTATATGCCTGCTGGATACTCTTGGGAAACTCTTGGAAAGGATTATCCTCAACAGACTGACGAAATGTACGGAGAGTGACCATGGTCTGTCAAAGATGCAGTTTGGATTCCGGAAAGGTAGGTCCACCGTTGATGCTATCCGGACAGTGGTTGAAAAGGCAGAGAAGGCGTCACAGCAAAAGCGGAGAGGCGACCGACATTGTGCTATAGTAACGATCGACGTGAGGAATGCTTTCAACAGCGCTAGCTGGGAAGCCATTGCCGAGTCCCTACACCGTATGAAGGTTCCTGGGTACCTGTGCAGAATTCTAGGAAGCTACTTCCAGAACCGCGTCCTAGTCTACGAGACGAGCACGGGGCAGACAACGTTGAATATAACGGCCGGAGTACCACAAGGCTCTATCCTGGGCCCAACGCTCTGGAACGTAATGTATAACGGAGTACTGAATCTGAAGCTTCCCAAAGGCGTGGAGATCGTGGGCTTCGCGGATGATATCGCTCTCACAGTTGCAGGCGAGACACTCGAAGAGGTGAAGATGCTTGCCGAGTCCATCGTCTCAGTAGGGAACTGGATGCAAGCAGCGAAACTGCAGATTGCTCATAATAAAACGGAAGTATTGTTGGTGAGTAACTGCAAAGCCGTGCAGCGAGCGGAAATCACAGTCGGGGAACACGTGATAACTTCTAAGCGTAGGGTGAAATACTTGGGAGTTATGATCGACGGCCGGCTGAATTTCAACAACCACGTCGACTACGTCTGCGAGAAAGCAGAGAAGTCCATTAGCGCGATAGCGAGAATAATGCCGAATAACGCAGGACCTTGCAGTTGCAAAAGGCGTCTCCTGGCTGCTGTATCCTCGTCCATACTGCGGTACGGAGCACCAGCTTGGTCGGCGGCTCTCGAAACCCACCGGAATCGTAGAAAACTGGACCGTACGTTTCGGCTCATGGCGATGCGAGTTGCGAGCGCGTATAGGACGATCTCGTTGGAGGCAGTCTGTGTTATCGCCGGCATGATCCCTATTGGCATCACTCTGGCGGAAGATAGAGAGTGCTACAGACGAAAGGAAATCAGGGGTATCCGGAAAACAGCGAGAGTAGAATCACTCTTGAAGTGGCAGCAGGAATGGGACACGGCGGAGAAAGGCAGGTGGACGTATGGGCTCATACCGGTACTATCGACCTGGCTGAACAGGAAGCACGGGGAGGTGAATTTTCATCTGACACAGTTCCTGTCTGGACATGGCTGCTTCATTCAATATTTGCACCGGTTCGGGCACGCAACGTCGCCACTCTGTCCGGAGTGTGAAGATGTGGAGGAAACACCAGAACACGTGGTATTTGTGTGTCCCAGGTTCACCGCAAGACGCGAGGGGCTGCCTGCCCTTCATGCCGGGAACATAGTAGAGAAAATGTGTCGCGACGAGGGCACCTGGAACGCTGTGAACAGTGTAATCATACACATCATGTCCGAGCTACAGCGGAAGTGGAGGGCCGACCAGCGTAGTAATAACCCCTGACCATAGAAGAGGAACAAATGCGAGGGCTGTTGCAAAGTGTAGTACCCCACGAGAGTCGTTGTGACGGAGTGCGCGTTATGTTGGAGGGCACTGCCTAATTGGCGCTCCGTTGGGAAGAGAAATCCTGCGAGGGTGGCTGTGACGGGGCGCGCGTCAAGTTGGAGGGCGCTTCCTAATCGGTTCACGTCTCGACAGGTGAGAAACCCCGCGAGGGTGACTGTGACGGGTTGCGCGTCAAGCTGGAGGGCAATTCCTAATCGGTACACGTCTCGACGGGTAAGCGGAATCTGGAGAGCAGGGTCAAGAAAATGCTGGCAATGCCTGTTGGTGGATTGAGAGAGGAACATTGCGAAGGTCGTTTCGGCGGAGCGAGAGCCTAGGAGAGCATCATCAAATCGGTGGGTACCCCCACGAGAGTTAGCGTTGAAAACTCGTGAAGTGCATGAGCACAGCCGCCCCCTGAAGTAGTCGCCTAGATGTGGTCCCGGGGGGAATGAGGCTACGAGTAGAGGGCTTGGTTTTTGTGGGTGCGATCTCCACTCGACGTCTGGGTTATCCCTTCCCAGATAAGGCTGGAAGAGCGTTCCTCACCTCTATAAAAAAAAAACACACACTTACGTCCGCGCTTTTGGACACTTTTTTGCGTTTTTACTTTGAGCGATTTGCTCAAAATTACGTTATTTTTTTACGCGATTTGCTCGAAATTACGCGATTTTTTTTTCATGCGATTTGCTCGAAATTACGCGATTTGCTCGAAATTATCGCGTAAAAAAAGAATCCAGTGTACTTTCAAATTTTGTGATCGTGGGTCCTCTATTTGCTTGGTCACCAGAGGGATAACTTTCAACGGACACATGGACCACCTCACTTTCACTCTGCCATTCTTCGCCATTTTGTTCGCCGCGTCTCTCGAGAGTCGAGTCGAGGCCGTTTGTTTCTCACCCGTCTTTCTCAACCGGATTTATATCTGCACACCATCAAGGTCACCCTTTTTGTCATTTCAACGATCGTCACCTACTGCTTTCACCTTTCTTTGTATTACCCAGATTGTCGCTCTTGGCTCTTTTCAGGTCTTCTTCCTCTCCTGATGTGTCCCTCCTTCTCTTGTCCGATTGCGGGTTCAGAGAACCCTTCGGTGTCTCCAGTTTGTCCTTGATCACAAGCAGTGCCTACTCAGCAGCCTCTACTCCTTCTGTTCGCGTTCAGCGGATATAACGGCGGATCTAATGCTTATATTGCACCTCCCAACTTGGAACCCTTCTTGGGACGTGAACACCTGACTTGGTACAAGTTCCTCCTGAAGTACTTGCTGCTCTCCTTGTAGTTTTTTACTGCTGGCACTCGTTGCAACCACTCGAGCCGGTGACCTCTGCAATTTTCCGCTTTTCGCGAATGCATTCTCCTCTCCATTGATGTGATTGTCTGAAATAATCCATACTTTTGGGTCCCCACATCGGGCCACTATCTCCGTCCATTGTACATAGTCGCTTTTGGTGAGCCCATGGTTATCTATGCAAGTAGTGAGACCATGCAATGGTTGACATGGTCCTCCATGGTGACCGTGTTCAGAGCCGGATCAGCGCAAGTCAGGAATGTTACATCTGAGCCTAGTACCTAGTGCCTATGCCTAGACGAGCATCGAACGTATCCGAAGGCCTGCAAAGGATTTTATCGGGACGGGGGCAATCGCACCATTAACCCACATGTCAATTTCGAAAGGTTCCACCCTTCCTTACTAAGGGAACGGGATAGCAATACTGTCAGCCTTTAAGCGTCAAAGCTCACTCGTTTCTTTATCATGTCCGTTTTTCATAAAATAACCAGTTTGTCATCATCAGGATGTTACTGGAGTCGATCCTGATGTTCTTGGCACTCCTTCAATTGCTGCTGTACACGGTATTTCCTCCTTGCTATCTCCATAGGCTTTTCCGCGCCCTCATGCGCGTTGTCGCCCGATAAGACGCCTCTCACGACAGTGACAATGACCAAGATCCGAAGTGCTATTCTAGGCCGGCAACTTCACGGTTGTAATCATATGTTTGTGGTAATAAGTTTGTGTGTGAATTCGTCAAATGCGTAGAGTATTCATTTCTGAGCAGGTTAAGAGGTGAATGATGCTGGCATTCCTTTACTAGAGGGGCAGGGGCACTCGATACGGTTATGTATGTCATTAGAGAGTTCTCGGCTGACAAAGCAGAAATCGAGAAGGTGACCGTTAGAGTGGACCGAGTTAAGTTGGACGAGCCCTGCGTTGCAATAGTCAAAAGCTGTTTTTGAACGGAATTGATCGATGAGCGAATTACTGGGAAGAAAAAATGGATTCACTACGACTATCCAAAACACAAAAGATCGTAGGAAACGCCAGTCCAAAAAGAACATCAACGCCGAAGCCAAATATCAACGGTGCCAAAGTGATGCTCTGTATTTGGTGGGATCGAAAGGATGTAATCCACTATGAGCTGCTAAAATCTAGACAAACAAACTTCAAAAGATGAACGCTTCTTTCGTGACGGAATTCGTAAATTGCCGGAAAGATGGGAAGATGGTGGCTGGTGATGACCAATACGTATAATGGATTAATTCGTTTTATTATTCACACCCAGGACATGTACATTTTTTTCTATGTAATTTATATTCCTTATCGAAAAAACCAGTGTGTAGTTCAAAACAGAAGCAAATTTTAGTCAATTATACTTTATTATAATTCACGAGATGTTAATATGCTTGTCGTATACCGCTTGCCTATACCCATTGTAACAGCAATTAAGAAAAAGTGAATTGTCCGAAATAAACGCGTTAGTTCCATTACCTTTGCAGAAATAGTCTTAAACACATACACTCTTTCTAAAAAGGGATAGGTTCCTGTGAAGACCGTAATCTGTTTCAAAATTCTAATTAACAGTGAAATATTTGATGTTCCAGGGCACACAAGAAAATCAAGCACTGTCGCATAAAAGTGGAAGGCCGTTTGTACAGTGTTGGAGGAATGGATTTCGAGAGTTTGATAGATCTTGTCAATTTCTACACAAAGCATCCTTTGTATAAGAAAGTGAGGCTGACTCACCCAATACCTAAGGATATGCTCAAAAGAATTAACACAATGAATGTGAGTATTACCATTTAATGTTTTTGAACATACAATGTTCACCGGAGAATTGATTTCAGGGTCCCGAAGATAACGGTGCCTACAGTTACATGGATCCATCCTGCATGACTGAGAAGGTATTTAGACAGAATGGATGGTGGAACTTTTTAGGAACCATTATTATGCCTTTGCTTGTAGATTACCGTTAAAGCTCTCTACGATTATAAAGCACAGCGGGACGATGAATTGTCATTTTGCAAGCATGCGATCATCATGAATGTTGACAAGAAGAGCAATGAATTATGGTGGACGGGTGACTACGGTGGTAAGAAACAGCATTACTTTCCGGCGAATTATGTTCAAGAAATAAGTGTCAATGACAATAACAATGATGATAGTGGGGGAGATTCCTTGATGCTAGGAAGTCTACAGAAAGGTGAGATCACATTTTTCGGATATGTTTGTGATGCTTTTCTCAGCAATTATATTTATCATCACATTATTAAAATTCCAACGAACTATCAGGATCACTCGATGTTCATGGAGCAGTCGTGGAAATGAGCTATGGTCCTCATGCTGATTTGGAACGGGTGTTGCGCATTCAGAATCCCTCTATGCAGAATGTGTTCGAAGTTGGAGTGCAAAGCAAGGATCTTGCCATTGAATGGATGAACTCCATCAAGGAGGCAGCCCAAAACGCAAGCGTGCTTGAAGATGAACGCAGAAAAATGGAAAGAAATTCTCGGGTGGCCAAAGAAATGTCTGACATGATCATATACTGTCGAAGTGTACCGTTCAAAAGCTCTGGATGGTTATTCTATGAAATGTCAAGCTTCCCGGAAACCAAAGCCGAAAAATGTTTCCTTCAACAAGACACGAAAATGTTTGTGCGGTATCATCGTAATCAAATTAGCAGGGTGTATCCTAAGGGGCAACGTTTAGATTCTTCCAACTACAATCCGATAGCTCTGTGGAATACAGGATCTCAAATGATAGCTCTTAACTTCCAAACCCCTGATAAACCCATGCAATTGAATCAAGCGAAATTCAGAGATAATGGAGCGTGTGGATACATGTTGAAACCAAACTTTATGCTGCGTGACGAGTTCGATCCAAACGATCCAAACATACTGGTGGGTGTCAGTGAAAAAAATATCATCATAAAAATCATAGGTGCCAGACACCTCTGCAAAGGAGGTAGAAATATAGCAAGTCCACTTGTGGAAATTGAACTTCTGGGAGCTACATTTGACAATGGAATAAAACATCGGACAAGGGCTGTGGGTGAGTAATAAGTTTAGAAATTATTACTTTTCCATGTTTGAGTACTAACATAATTATTTTCAGTTGACAATGGCTTCAATCCGGTTTGGAACGAAATCTGCGAATTCAGAGTTATTAATACTTATTTTGCAATGCTTCGATTCGAGGTTCAGGATGAAGATATGTTCGGCGAGCCTAACTTCATTGGGCAGGCTGTATTTCCGGTAAATTTCATATTTGTATATCTGATTCAAGCATTGTTCAATAAAATATTATATTCGCGTATAGGTCAATGCTCTTCGTACTGGATACCGGAGCGTTCCTTTAAAGAACAAATATAGCGAAGAACTGGAGTTGGCCACACTTCTTGTTCATATAAGCATCCGCATAAACGAACAGGTAACCATTTTCTGAAATTCGAATAAATTGCGTTTACACTGCTTCGTTACACAGAATGGAATCAATAGGACGGATTCATTTAGCTAGAAATGCAATGAATTCTACGATGGAATTTTCCACACGTGCATCGTTAGTGTAATCCTGCAAAGATTGAGACTTCATATCACAAGTATTAACTATTGAGATTGCATTTCATACACCGAGGAATATACAAACAGATGTCGAAAAGTGCCTAATTAGTTTAATTTGTACTTTCCCATATTTGATAATATTCATATATTTTTATTAACTAAGGAATTTTGTGTATGTCGATTATATTTAATTGTTGTTATCGTAGATAAGTTTAACGAAATGTTAAAATACGGATGAAATATACATGATATATTGCTATTATGGATGCTAGTTATCATAGTTATTATATCTCTCATATTCATAAGACTTATTCAATAATTTTTATTTTTATTCATTTCGAAGGTTGAATACGCTTTTGGTCTTGAATGACAGGGGTGTCCAAAGGGCTGATCTGCAAGCGACCGAGCGGGTCCACATGTATCCGTATAATTCTCTGACAGTGCGAGTTAACGCTGACTAATAAGCATCTCTGCCAACAAACCTCCTGCAACCTACTACCAGTGTTGCCACACGTACAGATTTAGCTGGAATGGTACAGATTTTTTCGTTATCTTTGGTACAGATTCTGTACGGTACAGAGTACAGATTTTCGTCAAAAAGTACAGATTGGCACAGATTTTTTCCGTTTGTGAAATTTGTTACATTTGAACAAAGCAATATTGAGGTACGTGACGATTTTTACGCCGCAGTATCGCTTGATGCTGCTGATCATAGATGCATTTAACAATGCAATGATTTATCAGTTTCATAAGGACGAAATTTCTTACAAGAATCGTCTCCGAAATCCATTAATAGCATTTAAGTTGTGTTAGAAGCGTTTCCAGTATTCTACAATGGGAATGTACAAGATGTGGAGAATTAATTCTGTAGCCTAAAGATAAAATTACTGAGTAAGGAAATCACAAAAAAAAACAAGCACGTGCTTTGAAATCGGCTCAGCAACGATACGATGAACGCTATGTAGAGATCATAGGATTTGGTCAAACATCGTGGTGGCAGCTTGAAAATTTAAAAAAATGATAGTATGCAATCTAGATTCAAAAAACCTATGTATAAGCATCATCAAACACACGAATGACTTGCAAATGTAAATGTAGTATTTGTAGTAAATAAATGAGTATTTTTTTTTAATGCTAATAATTTGTTTTTCTCTACAACGAATATTTTCGATGGTACAGATTTTTGTCAATTTTCGGATGGCAATAGAAAAAACTAAAAAACAACTTTTGCCATTGCTGTCGAAAACATATATGTTTGTATATTTTCCAGTTCTTTCTTAGCATTATTTATTAGTTCAACCTCTGTTTTCGGCACGAAATTGTTAGAGTAGACCCTCCGCTTCAGGTTTGCCAGGAAATTCTCGATGGGAGACGTCGGAGGGTTGGCGGACTTCGGAACAACATTATCTTCAAGCGGTTCATCTCTTCCAGCGATTTCTTCGCGTAATGCCAGTGGAGGCCAGGTCCGGCCAAAGTACCACGTTCTCGCCCGGATGATATTTTTGGATGAAGGAGGCAACTTCCGGCAGACACTTTCGGTGCTGTAAATCTCTCCGTTCACCACAAGTCCCGAACGAGCGGCTTTGACATCCCTTTTTCGTTGATGGTTAGCCACCGAAGCACCTTCTTTGGGAACTTGGTGTGGGAGATGTACTTCACGTCGGAGTCGGTACTTACCTCCTTAGTGGAGACAATGGTGTAGTGTAGAGGGGCGGAGGGGGCGGTCCGCCCCGGGTGTCACCCTTAGGGGAGTGACACCCATGACCATAACAAGTATATTATATTGAAGAAAAAACAAGATTAAGAATGAAAGTAACCGGTTATTACTTATGTTATTATCTAACAAAACAAGTCACTATGGAAAAGTCCATGATATAGCAACTTCCTTGGTTTTTTACGCTTATTATTTCGTCATACTACCACCTACTACTATTTCTGTCCAGGAGTGTAAATTCAAAGTCTCGAAAACGAGGAGGTTACGTTCGAAGTACAAGGTTTTGAGCGTTAAATTCTCTCTACCGGATGAACGAAGTTTTATGAAAATAACATTATCAAGGGGGGGCTGCCATACAAATGAAACACAAATTTCTGCATTAATCGAAAATTAATCAAGCAAACGAAACGAAAATTTGCATGTGCATGTTTTAGGGTGCAATAAATGATTCTATGGTGGTTAGATACTCCACCCCCTCTATAAGCGGAGGCTACCATACAAATGAAACACAAATTTCTGCATTACTCGAGAATTAATCAAGCATATGAAACCAAATTCGGCATGTGAAGGTTTTAGTGTGCAATGAATGATTCTATGGTGGTTAGATACTCCTCCTCCCACTCTAAAAGGTGGGGGGGGGGGCGGTGGTCTGCCATACAAATAAAACACATGGAGAATTAATCAAGCAAACGAAATAAAATTTGGCATGTGGAGGTTTTAGGATGCAATAAATGTTTCATTGTTGGGGAGATACAGGGGGGGACTGCTATACAAATGAAACACAAATTTCTGCATTACTCGGGAATTAATCAAGCATATGAAACCAAATTCGGCATGTGGAGGTTTTAGGGTACAATAAATGATTCTATGGTGGTTAGAGACTCCTTTCCTCTCTTAGGGGGGGCTGCCATACAAATGAAACACGAATTTCTACATTACTCGAGAATTAATCAAGCATATGAAACCAAATTCGGCATGTGGAGGTTCTAGGATGCAATAAATAATTCTATGGTGATTAGAGACTTCTTTCCTCTCTTATGGGGTGGGGGGGGGGAGGGTAGGATGGTTGGCTGCCATACAAATGAAACACAAATTTCTACATTACTCGAGAATTATTCAAGCAAATGGAACGAAATTTGGCATGTGCATGTTTTAGGGTGCAATAAATGATTCTATGATGGTTAGAGACTCCTCCTCCCTCTCTTAGGGGGGGGGGGCTTCCATACAAATGAAACACAAATTTCTGCATTATTCGAGAATTAATCAAGCAAACGAAATAAAATTGATGTTTGCGGTAACGAAATTGATCTTCGTTCGAAAGTGAAAATGGATTTTAATGTGATAAAACGCACTCCTATATTGTCTTCCATCTAAATAAATAAAAATGGATCGCCGAATGTGTTAACAAGAGCAAAACTCGAGAAAGGAATTGTCCGGTTTAGAGCTGTCTTCATTCTATCATATTTTCTGTAGGGTGTAGGTTTATTCCATGTAACGGAGAATCATGTTATTTGCAAGTGGATGAAAAATCTTGCACGAGAATTGTGTCTGAAAATAATCTGATATTATAATATTATATGGTAGAAGTACTGATGTTATAATGGTAGAAGTACTAACATTTTATAGTAAAAATAATTTTAAAGGGTAGATTAGAAGATCAATCAATGAATAGTTCTGCGATTGGACCCATGAACGTGCGCTTAGTAAGAAGACGTGGATGTGACAACGAAAAATAAATTTTGGGCGGGACGAAGTTTGCCGGGTCAGCTAGTATTACAATAAATACGTTTCTTGTTTAGATAAGTTCAATTTTTCATTCGAAAACAAAAACTAAGTCTTATGGAGGGGTGACACCCTAGTAACCCTCCCCAGGTGTCATCCAGTCACGCTACGCCGCTGGTGGGGGACGTAAAGTAGCTGGCTCCCTGCCAGTCCAAGGCGCCTCTATATGTATCAGGTGAAACAATCATATGAAATGCACTTTCAGCCATATTGGAAATGCTGTCGGTATTGTTTACAAACAGCATCAGAACGCTGCCGGCGGCTCTCTACAAACTGCTACGACGCTTATCCGAACGATGCCTACTATGTTCGGGTTTCGCGAATTTATGTGAAAAAGAAAGAATGATTTTGTAGAATTGCATTCTCATATCCACTACGTATCCTGGCGTATCCATGGCGTATCCTAGCAATAACAAAACAAACAACCCCCGCTCCACAAACCGTAATCCCCTTCTTATTGAAATGATGATGTTGCTTCACCTGTTCTACATTTATGCAAGCGCCTTGTGCCAGTCGTTGCCATCCAGCATCTTGTCGTCCATGACGACCGTGATGTTCCGCTTCGCCGGGAAAATTTCATTCTCTATCACCCTAAGTCCTTGTTTCTGAGTTTCTGAGTCTGTTCCTCCCAGTACGCACAAAGCATGGAGCCCAGATTTTTTACTGTTCTAGCCATAACTTCCGCAGTTCAACGAATAGCGCTGTCAAATTTTGTTTGAAAACTCATGGGTTACCACCATGATTGACGATGCACCAGGTGTAAGGTGAACGCATGAAAATTGGTAAAATTTGTTCATTTTTTAATGCAAGCTATTGTCATCAACGTGCACTGTCAAAATGAATGAAGAACCAAAAACGATAAAAAGGGTTTCAAACACAGCTTGATCAAGCCTACAAGAGGTGTCATGAACGTCAAATTAGAAGGGATAAAATGTATAGATAGACATAAACGACAACGCCCAACGGTGTAATTATTTCGCAGTCTCCCAGGGAATGATGTTAAGAGTCACTTTCTTCCCCAGCAAAGATATCCACAAATCCATTTGGAGATCACCAGATTAATGGGTAGCGAACCAAATCAACCACTGCTAGTTATTCTCGGACATCGTGAACGGTCGCACCTTTTGCGGTGCGAATGGTGGGGAGGAGCTTGCGATGCAATGTCTTCTTCTCTTCGGGGAATGAACATACTTCCCGGCTGGAAGGTGCCTCGTGACACACACACAAAACTCCCTGATTCGACACCTCAGGGTCGGTAAACGTATCGGAATACGCGGTCAGGGAAACTCCTACACGTGTAATCACACTACTTTTCACCCACTTCCTCAGCCTACATACACCTGTATTGCGACCAGAAGCGGGATCAAAATCACGTACCTGCGACTCTTCGTGGCTTCTTCGCTGCCTCGGAATCTAGAAACACTCGCGCACCTTTCAGATTAATCGCGAGCCCTCGCGAAATCGCACCACCAAACTTCTTACTATCTTCGAAACCGATGCTTTTCTATTTTACGCGACTATTCGCTCTATTCACCGCGATTCTTTTGTATTCGTGACTTCCTTTTCTCAAACGCGCGACACTCGGTTGAGTTCAACCATCCGATTCCAAGGTTTCTTTAGAAGTCCCCTCTCTTGTGTTTCTGGACATTCACCTTAACCTCTGGTGAATACCTCCAGGTTTCGTACTCAGGTATCGTGGTTTCCGCCATCATACTTGGCCACACAAATAGCGCCACCTAGTGGCGGATTTTCGGGTCTCCGGGTAGCGCATGGGGAGTGTAGCGTTGCCTCGACGTTGTGAGCGTGGCATGGAGCGGTGAAACATCAAGCTCATGCACGATCAGATATTTTCCATTTTAATACATAAATTAAGTACTTAACAAGACGCGCTAGTTTTGTCCATCTCACCAACAGTTACATACTCGGGCAAAAAATATTAGTGAAACTTTATTTACATCCTTCGTTTCCGATCTCCTGCGAACTCATGGTCTAAATTTCCCAACTAATATTTATAGCAACAAATTTTAAAAAAAACTAAATAAAACAATTTAAAATAAGTTGAAATGAAGCATAAAACAATTTAAAATAAATGAAAATAAAACAAATTGCTATTATTATTACAATGAAATTCTGTACTAAGCTACACATGCACTTTTTTTGGGTTTTTAATTTTTATTTTCTCATGCTACAAATATTTTTAAATAATAATAAAAATAATCAAATAACAAATTCTACAAACAATTCCGGACTCACTAAATATACTATTTACAATTTACAAAGTACGTGTACGGTATCAACAATTGAACAACGCGCTATGAAATATTTCGAATTGTCGGAGTGAATATTCTTGAATATTCTTGATCGAGCCATCATGACGCGCTACTTTTTCGTTTTAATTTTGCCGACAGCAATCTCTGCGTTTGTGGCCATGGTTACCACGACATCGAACACGTTGTTTGGTCGTGCGAGTTGTATCTTGTCGTCAGATCGAATTCAGAAAACTCCCTTCGAGCTCGAGGAAAGAAGCCCAATGTGCCGGTGAAAGATGTGTTGGTTCGGTTATATCTTGATTACATGTCCCAAATATATGTTTTACTTAAAGCTATCGATCTTCGAGTGTGATTGTTCTTACATCCTTTTCCCCTCCTTTTCGTCCTTCGCGAGCTATCGGTTCCATTCCTACTAACATTAGAATAAGGTCAATTGTAAATACATATTAGATGTAAGGATAGTTTTAAGAATTGAGTGTGAAGTGTGAGTGTGAATGAGAATGTGAATGTAAATATGAGTGTGAGTGTGAACATTGTTACAATCTCCTTACATTCCATCCTTTTCCTAATGAAAATGTCACACCCTTCTTAACTCGAGTCGACCGCGAGTATTCGGTTTCCTGTTTAATTAACCATAGAATTAAGGAAACATGTTAATATTTTCTAGTAAAAATGTATTTAAGAGCGTGGCTCCTTTAACCCTATCTAACTGAGCCTGGAAAAATAAACGGATTAATAAAAAAATACTTCCTTAGTGCAGTCCAAGAAAAACCATTTGCACCATCGATATCGAGCTGAATAGACTGTTGTGGAAACCAACACCTGCCTTGGTCAAGGCGGAAGAAAAGAGTTTATTTCCACACAGTCGTTAAGTTTTCCACCTTTACAGCCCACTGCTTTGACGTTGAGGAACGCGCAAACAGCTCTAATGGAGCAACTGGGTCGATGGAGGATCATCGAGGCAAAGATCATGAGTTTGAGTCTCGGCTATTTTATAGATTGTTTTTTTTTTCAAAAGCCCATCAAAAGCTGAACATGATTTATCTAACAAGCGTCAGCTAAAAGCGAATTCTGTTTATAGAAATTTGGTAAAATAATGACTAATTGCATTGCACTGATTGCAAAGATCATCTTCAATGGCAGTGCAGTCCAAGTAGGGCTAAATAAATCAAAATATGGTCGAATAATTATTTCTAATAAATCTTAGAGCTAAATAAATGTTTTCTAATTGACTTTAAACTACATTTCACGAATAATATTGGCTATAGCTGATTATTTTTTCCTAATTTGCATGAATAAGGTTTGAATACGGATTTCGATGAGAAATAGTTCAGACATTATTAAGCTGAACAAACATGTTCTATCTTATCGTTCCTTTAGGAATTCAAATTTTTCCTGAAGGAAGACGTTGTTCCCCTCCGCAATAGCTGAGAGAAGTCTAATGGGCAGACCTGAAACTGAACAAATTGGATGATAGTTAAGTTTTATAGTTGTCGGAATACAGGGCAGTATTTCCCGAACCGCGAAATGGACAACCCTAAAAATGAGAAGAGCATTGAATGCACCAGTAATTTCACTGTTCACTTTGCATTGTACTCGTTATATTATAGATCACTTTCATCACTATATTTCCTTACTTTATTTTAGAAAATAAGTGATTTAAATTTCACTAAGAATTCAGTCAATTCTAATAAACAGATGTAATGATGACTTCTAAAGTCACGAGGAAGAGCTCACGACGGGATCGTCCAGTTAAATAGCTTTTGTGATCATATACGTATAATATTTCGCAGTATATATGTATGCAAATTACTCGAAACTAATAAGCTCGTGACGGTGGATAATTTTATAGGCTGTGAGAATGTTTCAGATCATAAATAGCTGAGAGAAGCATAAAACTGAAAGCCCAGCAAGACGTTCCTCAAAAGCAGGTGAGTGATGGTTCTGAAGCAGCGCTCCGAAACTGTTGCAGCCATCAAACTTAAAGCGTACAACTATGAGAAAGTAATAAGAGGCAAGTAGAAAAACGGAACACGCCCTTTTCCAATAGTCTGTTTTATGTTTGGTTAATTTATTGGCATAAATTTTCATATGTGATGTTTGCTTTCAAGACAATTTTTGTGATCTTCACTGACGCCTCGGCGAGCTATCGTTTGCTCCAATCTTGTAATTTAATGCCGCTCAATTATCAACATGTAAATGCTATAATATGCGACAATCTTACAAACATCATCATCAATAACTAATTCTCCAAGGATGTCGTGTTGACATATGATATTTATCGATTTATACTATAGATCTGCACGAATCTTATATTATACTATTTTGATTTGAATTGTGACATCGAATGGTTGAATCTATCAAAAAGCCGGTTAATCCGGTTAATCTTTCTTAACTACAAAACAAGAATTATGGATTTTAGTTAAATCATTCGTAATTGTTTTGAAAATTGTTTCATTAGAATAGTGTGATGTGGACGATCCAACAGAACTTGATAATAGCTGAATAATATCATCACCACCCTCTTGTGATTCGTCAGATCTCTAGTTCTGGTTCTAAATGTACTTGATTTTATAATTTTGAAGTTGAAGTCAGCATAAAAAGGTACTACAGGGCCGACTCGATTATATACAGTCTCCGATTTCTTTTCACTGTATATAATCAAATCCTTATAATCGAGTCAAAAAAAAATTTTTTTATTCGTTTTTTATGCATGTATTTTTCATTTATTGATTTTTTCGGGCTCTGTTGCCTTAAACTGGTTCTACACTAAAAAGTAAAAATGAGACAATGTAGTACAGGATATAGCAGTGGAACAACTAAGTTAACGGATTTAATAACTGTTTTGGAAGTGAAAATTTCAAAGTTAGTAATTTTTAATGCGTGATTTTTAATTTTATCCTAAAAATTCATATTGAACGTGATTGTTCCTATCAATAAAATTAAAGTTTTCAAACCACTCTACAATTTGTTCTTTGACACTCAACTTATATCTTTCTTAATTTCGCTGCAATATCGATATAAACGATTCCTGGTGAAAATTCAAGCAAAATCTAAAAAAAACTCGATTTTTACCCCACTGTACATATAGGGTTGGGGAAAAAGAAATGTGGTATTTCTGATCGAAATTAGACGCTTTATTTAACATTAGCTGACCCGGCAAACATCGTCCCGCCAAAAATTTGTTTTTTGTTATCAATACTTTAAAACATTCACGTTTTTTTACAAAGCGCAAATTCATGAGTACAATCGCAGAACTGTTCTTTGATTGATCTTCTAATCGACCCCGTTGAATTTACCTTGTACTAAAAAAAATCCTAGTACTTCTACCAAAGCTCATCATTATAATATCAAATTATTTTCAGACACAATTCTCGTTCAAGATTTTCCAACCACTTGCAAATAACATGTTTCTCCGTTACATGGAATAAATGTTTGACACAGAAAATATGATAGGATAAAGACAGACCCCTTCCCTCTTCTTCCCTTAGAGAGGGGGGAGGAGTGTCTATTCGCCATAGAAACGTTTCGTGCCCCCTAAAATCTTCACATGCCAAATTTGGCTCCATTTGCTTGATTGGTTTTCGAGTTATGCAGAAATTTGTTTTTCATTTGTATGACAGTCCACCCTAACAGAGGGGGGAGGAGTGTCGAACCACCATACATTGATTGCATCCTAAAACCTCCACATGCCAAATTTGGTTTCGTTTGCTTGATAAGTTCTTAAATTATGCGGAAATGTATGTTTCATTTGTATGGCAGCCCCCCTCCCCCTCAGAGAGACGGGAGGAATGTCTATTCACTATAGAAACGTTTTGTGTCCCCTAAAACCTTCGCATGCCTTTGGTTTCATTTGCTTGCTAAATTCTCGAGTAATGCAGAAATTTGTGTTTCATTTGTATGGCAGCCCCCTCTAGAGAGGCTGCCATACAAATGAAACACAAACCCCAAAAACCCCTACATACCAATTTTCATGTCGATCGGTTCAGTAGTTTCCGAGTCCATAAGAATCAGACTGACAGACAGACAGACAGACAGACAGAAATCCATTTTTATACATATAGATACTTAAAATTATCCAATTTAAGTCAAATAAGCGCCGTTTTGTTCGCAAACTTGTTGTGATTTAGAAGGCAACTTCATTATCAACCCCCCTAATAAAATCACCCTACTTATTTGCAAAAAACTCAGACAGCCAGTTTTCGAAAGCCTCTTGTGAGGCCAACTTATTATCACCAAGAGCGTTTTGCATGGACCGGAAGAGTGATGATAATCACTTGGAGCCAGGTCCGGACTATACGGTGGGTGAAATAGGACATCCATCCGAGCTACCGTAGCTTCTGGCGGTCATCAAAGATGTGTGAGGCCGAGCGTTGTCCTGGTGGAAAACAACACCATTCCTATTGATCATTTCTGGCCACTTCTGGTCAAACGGCCAAGCTAGCGAGTAATCGATTTTCCACCTTACTAACCATAGATGTAAGAAAATTGTTTCTATATATATATAGTTTTAAAAATATATTTAAGAATTCGGCTCCTTTAACTTAAGTAACTGAGCCTGTAAAAATAAACGAATTAAAAAAAAAAACGGCCAAGCTGCTCACAGTAGAGAACCGAGTTGAGGGTCTGGCCATAGTTGAGCAGCTCATAGTGGATGATTCCCTTCCAATTCCACCAAACACACAGCAAAACCATCCTGGCCGTCAATCCGGGCTTGGCGAGGGTTGCGCCGGCTCACTGCGCTTCGACCATGACTTTTTTCGCTTTAGGTTGTCGTACGTGATCCACTTTTCATCACCAGTCACCATCTTCTTCAAAAATAGGTCGATTTCATTCCGTTTCAGCAGTGCATCGCAGGCGTTAATTCGGTCAATAAGATTTTTTTGTGTCAACTCGTGTGGCGGTTCCAACCGGTTTTATGGTCTATACCCAGTTCCTGGCCAATCGAGCGAGTGCTCACATGCCGGTCTACTTGGATGATTTCAACGATTTTATCGGTTTCCACGACGATTGGCCTACCAGTACGGGGTGTATCTACGACAGCCACTACACCAGAACGAAATCGATTAAACCAACGCTGTGCTGTGCGAATAGTTACAGTATCGGGCCCATAAACTACACGAATTTTATCGGTCGCCTTCGTTGAAGTTTTACCTCGCAGGTAGTAAAAACGTAAAATATGGCGAATTTCTTGTCAAAAGGACACTTGTAGCTCAGATTGTCGTCTTTAAATAGCCGTATAGTATGACCCGATGCGATAAGTACAACACAAGATATGTTTAAGTGTTGCCATATATTGACAATATACGACATTTCTTTTTCCCCAACCCAATATAATAGCCACTTAAATTCTACCTTAACGTTCAAAAGTTATATTTTTTCTTGAAACAAGTCATATTTGAAATGTAAAATAAAAATATTTTCAAACTGTATATAATCGAGCCCAAAATTGTATATAATCGAATCACATATAATCGAGTCTGTATATAATCGAGTCCGACCTGTATAGCGTCGACGTAATTAAGTAGAACGTTCGCATAACCACTCAGCAATAGGATTCTCACATTATGTTTGGATTACTTCATGTTTTATAATCAGAAGTTGTTTCTCAAGTTTAAGTTGCTACTAAGCACGGAGCTTAATGTCGCCAAGGCGATTTCCGCATTGAATATCATGAAAATTATAGAGTTTCACAATATAGATATTCTGTCCGAAGAGTTTCATGCCAACGGGAACTGAGGGCGAACAGAAAATCTTTTTCTGTGTGTATGGAATTTCAGAACCTAACTTAATTAAAAAAATCTGAATCTATTTCTGATAGTGGAATTCGAACCGAAATCAACATTAGAAATTTTTAATATGCAGTTTTGTTCCGGAATCTGAACCTGGAACGTGAATATATAATTTATAAATAAGGCAAGCAAGGAAATCGTATCCGGATTCTGAATTGAAATCTTTGAATTTGACTAGAAGTCAAAACAGAAATTGATTCTGGAATCTAAATCAGTAACCTGAATCTGCATTCTAAACTTGATTCTTGAATCTAAAATTGATTTTTGTATCTGAAATCTTTATCTGAATCCGTAATTCGAATCCGCAATCTGATGTTAAATTAGTACAGGGTATTTCACCGTTTAAAACGCGTTATCGAAACAAGGGGTGTTAACATCGAAAATGTCCTAAAATAAACTTTATTTTCGTTTTTTAAAAATAAAAAACGGTTAACTTTTGTAGAAGTTATTGTTTACAGCTTGCGACAAGAGTTGAGGTTGACTTGGCTTCCCAGAAGCTCAGAGCGAAATTGCTGTCCAACAAGGCACAAAACTGTACGTGGGCACTCCGACAAGAAAAACGTGGTTGACGTGGCAAAAGAACTTTTCGGAAAACCAGAGAAATTCGGTTTAGTGTTTTCGCTACAAAAGGTTATATTCGGACTGACTGATTGCAATTGCTTTAGCTTTTATAATTCATCTTCTTTACAAATGTGTGTGTGTGCTAGCGAAACACGAACTATGGAATATCGTTTTATAGCATACACAGTAACTCTTTTTTGTATGAATTCATGTAGGATCTACTTCAATTGGGTATATTATAAATTACGAATAGAATAACAAATTTCTACCCTCAACAGTTATTAAAATTTTTGCGCGAGCGTTTAATTTGAAAGACCCTGTATAATTTATAGAGGAAAACATTCAGATGTGCTTCAGTTGCCATTTTCATTGCAACTGGGAACATCAACCACGAAATTTATCTGTACGAGTGTTTGGAAAAATATCTCCTGTATTTCCCGAATCAACACTATTGTCAGCACAGCACTGTTTTGGTCGGATTTGGAATCCAGCCATTACGGAACAAAGTCCATCGAGGAGCGGTGAGCTGCCAACAATGTGCATGTTATGTCCAAGTACAAGAACTCTTCAAACACGCTAAAGCTTTGTTTAATGAAAAATTATAGGCTCACTATGGGCCCACAAGGTGACTGTTCCGAATCTGATAACAGGAGTTAAAGGAAAGTCCCTGCATCTCTTATTCGGTAAACCGGAAGTTTAGCCAAATATGTTGACCTGGGATTTTGTCATGCAGGAAAGAATGTAAGATTTGGAATGCTTATAAATCGAACATTTCTTAATAGATCAGAAAAATATTTGCATCAATTGATAGGAAATATTGCTACGCATCTATCACAATGAATAAAATTTTATTTTTCATGAGATAAACAATTGAATAACTGTGGAATGTCAAGCGTTATCTAAACGCCCTAACTGCCACGTTTTGATTGGAGCGATTTACGGTTTCCTCAACTTCAAAACCAATGTGCCTGGGAGAATCCGCTTTGCAAATACATGCAAGTCGGGGATGTTTTTGTTCCCACCGAAATGTGTTTCCCTTAAATGGATTTCAAAACAATAGTGCCTGGGTGAATGCGTCTTGCAAATATTAGGCTGTCAAAAAAGTCCAGCGGTATTTCCGCGAGGTGTCGTTGTAAGCGCGTAGTTCTAGTTGTATTCATTGTATCATACTATAGCTTGTTGGAAAGGTATTTTTGCGCGCTATAATATAGTCCTTGACAGTGTTTTGTTTGGTTAAGTCGTTCGTGAGTTATAGTGTCGCAAATATGGAGCAAAATAAAGAGAAAATCCGACATATTTTACAGTACTACTATGACAAAGGCAAAAATGCATCTCAAGCTGCCAATAAAATTTGTGCAGTTTATGGACCCGATACAGTTTCCATTCCCACCGCACAACGATGGTTTCAACGTTTTCGTTCTGGTGTAGAGGTCGTCGAAGATGCGCCACGCTCCGGAAGGCCTGTCGTCGAAAATTGCGACAAAATCGCTGAATTAACCGAGAAAGACCGGTATAGTAGCAGCCGTAGCATCGGCCAAGAGCTGGGGATAAGTCATCAAACCGTTATTAACTATTTGAAGAAGCTTGGATTCACAAAGAAGCTCTATGTATGGGTGCCACACACGTTGACGCAAAAAACATCTTTGACCGTATTGACGCATGTGAATCGCTGCTGAATCGCAACAAAATCGACCCGTTTCTGAAGCGGATGGTGATTGGCGATGAAAAGTGGGTCACTTACGACAACGTGAAGCGCAAACGGTCGTGGTCGAAGCCCGCTGAAGCGGCTCAGACGGTGGCCAAGCCCTCATTAACGGCCAGGAAGGTTATGCTGTGTGTTTGGTGGGATTGTCAAGGAATAATCTATTATGAGCTGCTTCCCTATGGCCAAACGCTCAATTCGGACCTGTACTGCCAACAACTGGACCGCTTGAAGGTAGCACTCATGAAGAAGAGGCCATCTTTGATAAACGAGTTTTTTGTCAATAAGGAAGCGAGTTTCTTTAACAGGGGTACTATGAAGTTGGCATCTCGTTGGGAACAAGTCATCGAACAAAACGGCGCATATTTGACTTAAAACAGATGATTGTAACTAATTTTATGAACAAATGAAAATTCAAAAAAAAATACCGCAGGACTTTTTTGACAGCCTAATATATGCAAGTTGCGAGTACAAAGGTACGGGTACTTTTGTGCTCGCTTGTCTTTGTGCAGACCACAATATGTTTCCCTAACAAGTACTTCTAAACTGAGGAGCCTGCAAAAATCGTCATTTCAGAAACTAGAGACAAATGAGCTTTCCAGTTTAAAGCCTCTAGGGTACAAAAATAGAAATTGAAGTTGTTGATTCATGCAAGTCGGTAGTACTTCTGTATCCGCATTTTTTTTTTCGCACTCCGGAATGTGTTGTCCTATCAAACGTAAAAGGACGGTCATCAAATTTATTTGTAACGAAGAACATAATCTATTACAATGCATTAATTGATCTAACACGGCAACTGTTCAAACTCTTCACTTACAAAGCAAATATAGGGTTGGGGAAAAAGAAATGTCGTATTTCTGATCCAAATTTGACGCTTTATTTAACATACTTAAAATTATCTAATTTAAGTCAAATATGCGCCGTTTTGTTCGCAAACCTGTTGCCATTTAGAAGTGCAAATCATATTACGGTCGCCACACCACACTCGCAAAGTCGAGTTTGGACCGTACAATAGTGGTGTAAATTTTTAGAATAACATGCGGATCGGAGAATTCTTGCCCGAAGCGACGAGTGATGCAAATAATTTCAGTGCTTCTTTTACTATTCGTTCTATGTGACAGTTAAAAGAAAGGGATCGATCCATCGTCACACCTAAATCGCGAACATTCTCTACATGTTGTAGGTTCGAACATCCTAGCCTATAGTTGAATGTTATCGGCTGAACTTTCCTTGTGTAGATAATGACGGAGCATTTGTTGGGGTTCACACTCAATCCGTTGCTCTCAACGAACCAACGAAGAAACATTTTCACGTCATCAGCGTATATGAGGACTTTTGCGTTAGTCAAGAATGATGGTAATTCATCCATAACCATAACGAATAGAATAGGCCCCAAATGACTACCTTGCGGAACTCCGGAATGGACACCAAAGGACCTAGATGCGTTGTTATGCACTTTTACGTATTGTGTTCTACTCTCTAGGTACGTTTTGATCCATTCGAACATTTTCCCGTGAATTCCGAAAACAGCAACCGTGCGCATTATACTGTTTATTCCTACCACATTGAAAGCCTTACTCATGTCTGTATAAATACAGTCCACTTGACACCCTTTTGATATATGATCAGTGACAATAGAGGAAAATTCCCAAAGGTTCGTCACAACAGACTGTCCTTTTAAGAAACCATGCTGTGTTTCTGAAACTCGGTCAATTATGCGCTCGTAAATGTGGAAGTAAACAAGTCGCTCAAATAGTTTCGGTATCGCAAATTGAATTGCGACGCCCCGGTAGTTTTTAGCATGTGAACGAGAGCCCTTTTTATGGATTGGAATAACATGTGAGATTTTCCACAGTTGCGGAAAATAGCCGGACGAAAGCGAAGCATTGAATAGCATAGTCAGTGGTTCGACAAGTTCATCCTTAAATTCTTTCAAAGATCCGAGTCTAGATCCAATAGACCTTGTTCCACTTCACGATTCGATAACTCCAACAAGTTAGCGGTTCTGTAGATTGAAGAGTCGACGGTATTCGAATGGTCGTTCTGATAAACGCTCATAAAATACTCTGCAAAGGGCTCGGCGGTCTCCTGTCCACAAGTCGAAGATCGGTTACCATAGGTTATTACCTCCGGAATTCCACTGTTCTTTCGTCTTCTGTTCACAAATTTCCAAAAAGATTTCGGATTTTCCTTTATCTCATTCTGGATCCCAGTGATGTACACTTGATACGATTCTCTGTGTAACATTTTAAACGATCGCGTAGCTGTTTGTAAGAGACAACGTTTTCCGGAGTACGATTCTTTGAGAACATGGATGAGAGCCGATGAAAACCATTCCGGATACGGAGTTGTCGATCTAGAGTGGTCCCTGTTGAAAGGGGCAAACCTTGCGAAAACAGTGAACACCACGAAATACAACGACAAAACGTTAAAGTATGTACTGTTGCATACAGTAGTAGAAGAATCTAGTCCGTAGTGAAAAACATCCAGTGAATTAAGAAATTCGAACATTGATGCGGCATGTTGCTTATGTGTTTCCTCATCACGTTCGAAGTCATCTGAAGATATAAATATATCGTTCCACGAAACATTCCTTAGTGCTTCTTTAACCAACGCCACGTCTATTAAGTTAAGATTTAAGTGCCTTCTGGATCGCCCAACTTCTATTTCGCGCAGTGTAGCAAGTGCAATCGTCATTTGCATAGCAAAGTGGTGAATTTCATGTTTAATGATCGGATCCGTCACAGCAACATGACAGGTTTCGGTGTCAGTGGTGAACACCAGATCCAAATATTTATTGTTTTGATTCGGTGTATCACACACTTGCATCAGTCCAGACGACGAAAGACCATCAACAATGGCTACTACATTCTGCTAAACGATTCGCTCAGGTAAGAGAAAAGAATCATTTCCTTCTTCAATATACTGATTCCATCTCATGTGTCTTTACACCCAATTGCTATCTGATATGGTGATGCCAATGGCTCGTCGAGTTGTCATGAAATTCGTCAAATGCCTTTTTGGGTTTCTTGTTGTTGTCAGTAAAATAAAAAAAGAAGTAAAAGTAAAAGATTAATTTATGGCGTGATATTTGCAATAGAAATCTCTACAAAGTACCAATGAAACGATGCAAGTAATACTACGATGACACAACGAAGATCCTCTGGGAATTCAAGAAGATGAAGATGAAGTTAGTGTAAAATCAATCTACTTGAAAACTATTGATCTCTGTGAGTGTTTTTTTTGACGTAGGACTACGTCTTTCATTTCTATACCGGGGTGTAAAATCAAAGTTTCGAAAACGAAAGCGTTACGCCGGAGACCGAGATTTTGAGCGTTAATAGCTCCTAAACAACTGAACGAAATGGTATGATAAACACTTCATTCGAAAGATAAAATGTCTACGCGTTATATACTTGTTACTTTTTGATCCAAAAACTTGTTTCAATAGTCTTAAAATTGCTTTCAAAACAGGCTATTGAAATCACCAATCGGTATATAAGCGAGCGGCGCTCGGAAATCCACTCAGTTTTAATTGAACAGCGATTGGAGCATGTTGTCGCTGTTGCGGTGAAGCTCTTTACTTATCATGAAAGCGCGGATGAACGGTGTCACCAAGAGCCTGTTTGTGCACCCTAGGCCAGAAGGGAATCTATCAGGAGGAGAGTGATGCCACAAACGGTTCCCTGGGAAGACATCGCTACACACACATACACGCGCGGCTATTAACAGGTGGTTATCGAGTTGGCATTAACCACTGGTGGGCTTCCAGTATCGAGAAAAATGTGGAAATATCTAATCGTTACTGAAAATAATCTGCCAGTTCATCTGGGAATTTTCAAAATATATTCATGTGAAAGAGTTTAATTGAATGTTTTCTATCCATGTTACACTGTGACCAAATATGTTTCAATCAAGTGCTATTAACAGGTGGTTATCGAGTTGGCATTAACCACTGGCGGGCTTCCAGTATCGAGGAAAATGTGGAAATATCTAATCGTTACTGAAAATAATCTGCCAGTTCCTTTGGGAATTTTCAAAATATATTCATGTGAAAGAGTTTAATTGAATGTTTTCTATCCATGTAACACTGTGACCAAATATGTTTCAATCAAGTACTATTAACAGGTGGTTATCGAGTTGGCATTAACCACTGGTTGGCTTCCAGTATCGAGGAAAATGTGGAAATATCTAATCGTTACTGAAAATAATCTGCCAGTTCCTCTGGGAATTTTCAAAATATATTCATGTGAAAGAGTTTAATTGAATGTTTTCTATCCATGTAACACTGTGACCAAATATGTTTCAATCAAGTGCTATTAACAGGTGGTTATCGAGTTGGCATTAACCACTGGTTGGCTTCCAGTATCGAGGAAAATGTGGAAATATCTAATCGTTACTGAAAATAATCTGCCAGTTCCTCTGGGAATTTTCAAAATATATTCATGTGAAAGAGTTTAATTGAATGTTTTCTATCCATGTTACACTGTGACCAAATATGTTTCAATCAAGTACTATTAACAGGTGGTTATCGAGTTGGCATTAACCACTGGTTGGCTTCCAGTATCGAGGAAAATGTGGAAATATCTAATCGTTACTGAAAATAATCTGCCAGTTCATCTGGGAATTTTCAAAATATATTCATGTGAAAGAGTTTAATTGAATGTTTTCTATCCATGTTACACTGTGACCAAATATGTTTCAATCAAGTACTATTAACAGGTGGTTATCGAGTTGGCATTAACCACTGGTTGGCTTCCAGTATCGAGGAAAATGTGGAAATATCTAATCGTTACTGAAAATAATCTGCCAGTTCCTTTGGGAATTTTCAAAATATATTCATGTGAAAGAGTTTAATTGAATGTTTTCTATCCATGTAACACTGTGACCAAATATGTTTCAATCAAGTACTATTAACAGGTGGTTATCGAGTTGGCATTAACCACTGGTTGGCTTCCAGTATCGAGGAAAATGTGGAAATATCTAATCGTTACTGAAAATAATCTGCCAGTTCCTCTGGGAATTTTCAAAATATATTCATGTGAAAGAGTTTAATTGAATGTTTTCTATCCATGTAACACTGTGACCAAATATGTTTCAATCAAGTGCTATTAACAGGTGGTTATCGAGTTGGCATTAACCACTGGTGGGCTTCCAGTATCGAGGAAAATGTGGAAATATCTAATCGTTACTGAAAATAATCTGCCAGCTCCTTTGGGAATTTTCAAAATATATTCATGTGAAAGAGTTTAATTGAATGTTTTCTATCCATGTTACACTGTGACCAAATATGTTTCAATCAAGTGCTATTAACAGGTGGTTATCGAGTTGGCATTAACCACTGGTGGGCTTCCAGTATCGAGGAAAATGTGGAAATATCTAATCGTTACTGAAAATAATCTGCCAGTTCCTTTGGGAATTTTCAAAATATATTCATGTGAAAGAGTTTAATTGAATGTTTTCTATCCATGTTACACTGTGACCAAATATGTTTCAATCAAGTGCTATTAACAGGTGGTTATCGAGTTGGCATTAACCACTGGTGGGCTTCCAGTATCGAGGAAAATGTGGAAATATCTAATCGTTACTGAAAATAATCTGCCAGTTCCTCTGGGAATTTTCAAAATATATACATGTGAAAGAGTTTAATTGAATGTTTTCTATCCATGTAACACTGTGACCAAATACGTTTCAATCAAGTGCTATTAACAGGTGGTTATCGAGTTAGTATTAACCACTGGTGGGCTTCCAGTATCGAGGAAAATGTGGAAATATCTAATCGTTACTGAAAATAATCTGCCAGCTCCTTTGGGAATTTTCAAAATATATTCATGTGAAAGAGTTTAATTGAATGTTTTCTATCCATGTAATACTGTGACCAAATATGTTTCAATCAAGTGCTATTAACAGGTGGTTATCGAGTTGGCATTAACCACTGGTGGGCTTCCAGTATCGAGGAAAATGTGGAAATATCTAATCGTTACTGAAAATAATCTGCCAGTTCCTTTGGGAATTTTCAAAATATATTCATGTGAAAGAGTTTAATTGAATGTTTTCTATCCATGTTACACTGTGACCAAATATGTTTCAATCAAGTGCTATTAACAGGTGGTTATCGAGTTGGCATTAACCACTGGTGGGCTTCCAGTATCGAGGAAAATGTGGAAATAACTAATCGTTACTGAAAATAATCTGCCAGTTCCTCTGGGAATTTTCAAAATATATTCATGTGAAAGAGTTTAATTGAATGTTTTCTATCCATGTAACACTGTGACCAAATATGTTTCAATCAAGTGCTATTAACAGGTGGTTATCGAGTTGGCATTAACCACTGGTGGGCTTCCAGTATCGAGGAAAATGTGGAAATAACTAATCGTTACTGAAAATAATCTGCCAGTTCCTCTGGGAATTTTCAAAATATATTCATGTGAAAGAGTTTAATTGAATGTTTTCTATCCATGTAACACTGTGACCAAATATGTTTCAATCAAGTGCTATTAACAGGTGGTTATCGAGTTGGCATTAACCACTGGTGGGCTTCCAGTATCGAGGAAAATGTGGAAATATCTAATCGTTACTGAAAATAATCTGCCAGTTCCTCTGGGAATTTTCAAAATATATTCATGTGAAAGAGTTTAATTGAATGTTTTCTATCCATGTAACACTGTGACCAAATATGTTTCAATCAAGTGCTATTAACAGGTGGTTATCGAGTTGGCATTAACCACTGGTGGGCTTCCAGTATCGAGGAAAATGTGGAAATATCTAATCGTTACTGAAAATAATCTGCCAGTTCCTTTGGGAATTTTCAAAATATATTCATGTGAAAGAGTTTAATTGAATGTTTTCTATCCATGTTACACTGTGACCAAATATGTTTCAATCAAGTGCTATTAACAGGTGGTTATCGAGTTGGCATTAACCACTGGTGGGCTTCCAGTATCGAGGAAAATGTGGAAATATCTAATCATTACTGAAAATAATCTGCCAGTTCCTTTGGGAATTTTCAAAATATATTCATGTTAAAGAGTTTATTTGAATGTTTTCTTTCCATGTAACACTGTGATCAAATACATTTGGTTTTGTGGTTTTTCAATCAATCGCAATTAACAGGATAGCTTCAGAAGATTATTCTTCCCCATCAGTAGGATATTTCCGTATCCAATATTATTGCTCAGTCGCCGAAAGTTCCGAGCTCAGAGAGTTCATTCCCCTCTAGTTTGCCTTCCAAATTGCCATCGTAAACCACACCTTCTCTCGATTCAATCACACACAAAAAGCATACTTAAGCGATATTCTGGTGGTGAGACACATTCATTTTTCGTGAGGACATCGACAAGACAACATCGTTGCCTAACGTGCTGGAGGAGGTGGACGGCGAAGGATCGACACATACACGCGCAGAACTCTTTCCGTTAGGATGCCATTCAGCATCGAGAAAGTTCCGGAAAGATCTAATCATTGCTGGAAAATAATCTGCCAGTTCCTTTGGGAATTTTCAAAATATATTCATGTGAAAGAGTTTATTTGAATGTTTTCTATCCATGTAACACTGTGACCAAATATTTTTCAATCAAGTACTATTAAAAGGCGGTTATCGAGTTAGTATTAACCACTGGTGGGCTTCCAGTATCGAGGAAAATGTGGAAATATCTAATCGTTGCTGGAAAATAATCTGCCAGTTCTCCTTGGAATTGAAAATTACATTCAAGCGAAAGAGTTTATTTTAATGTTTTCTATCCATAAAATATCCATATATTACATTTGGGTTTGTGATTTGTCAATCAAGTACAGTTAGCAGGTTAGCTTCTGAAGATTATTCTTCAGAACAAGGTTTTTCGTATCCTATATTGGATGCATAAAACCTTGTGCCTCCAACGTAACGCTCTCGTTTTCGAAGTCCCCCAAATATTCATTTATTCATTCATTCAGAATGGATTTAGATTCAACTTCGAACAAATGATCTCTAAATCAACGATAGTCCTACGTCACCCTTGCGGTTATACCATAGATATAACCCACTTCCTGTTTTTAAATATAGCATTTTTAAGTTGTTTATAATATATACGAACTATAGACTTTGTTGGGTTAGGGTAACCAACTCTATATGAGCAGCACGTTTTTAATTTGTGAGCTTTAAGCTGCGAATAATTATTTCATTTAGCATATCTAAATATTATTTAGGCCCTCTAAAACTTATACATTTGGTATATGAAACTTCTAAAAGTGGTATGGCGTAAATTACACGTTCAACTACGCAGATTTAAATGCTACTTTCTAGAATTTACCTAAGTTAGTTATACTCTGAGCATGAGGCGTTGCTGCCTTGAGAGGTCTCGTCGTGAAAGACGTGTTTTGGTCGCCACGGAGTGTGTAGCCTGTCTGAGTGTCACCATTGAGGTGCGGCTCAAAATATCATCTGTTCCTCATGCCAGTGGTGGCTGCTCATTGTCGTCGTTCCTGCATGAGACTCCAAACAGAGCCAAACACTCGGGAATATTCGCAAAGAAATTCGAGACAGAACAATCGGTCTAGACCCAAGTGAAGAACACATACTAGAGTACTCTGTGAACTCTGGAAATTCTGGAAACTCTGAACAAGGAGCTGCAAATCTTTCAACTATCCCGCAATTTCAACATCGTAGCACTGCAGGAGGTGTGCTGGAAAAGTTCGATGGTGCTATCGCTTCAAGGGGGTTATATTACGAGGGTCACTATTTATATTTCGGGAATAGGAACAAAAACAAATAGTTAAGCTGCGAATATATTTTTATTGTTTTTCAAAGTACTCGCCACGATGATCGATACACTTTTGCATGCGCTTAAACCAATTTTCAAAGCATTTATTCCAATCGACACGATCCTTTTTTTGAGCGATTGTCAAATTATGTGGGATCCAACGTGAACATAATTTTCGCACAACTAAGTGTTCATGTAAAATCGCATATATGCTGGTGGAACTAATGCTTAAGGATACCTCAATCTCACAATAGGTTACATGACGATCTTGCTTAATCATTTCGTGCACAGCATCGATGTTCCTTCACGAAACTCGTCGGACAGCGAACTACGACCACGATTGAATTCACTATACCAGCGATACACAGTGGTTTTTGATGGAGCTTTATCGCCAAAAGTCAAGTTAAGTTGATTGACGCACTCTTGTTGTGATAATCCACGTCGAAAGTCGTAAAAAATCATCGCACGAAAATGTTCACGATTCAGTTCCATTTTTTTGCCGAGACCAAACTTTCAACTAAATATAAAATAAACAAATAGCGTCCGTATGACAAAATGTCCTGAGTACGTATATCGTCAAAAATGTCAAACTTTACGATGGAACCGTCAGATGGACTCACATGACATCAGTGTTGCCAATTCCCGAAATATAAATAGTGACCCTCGTATCTACCAGAGTAGACACGAGCTGGAAACAATTTTCATCGTGAAGAAGGAGATGCATTAACGGGTGGTTGGTTGGTACGAGGATACTTTTTCAATATCAGGATAGTCAATATCCATAGCTCCCATCTAGATAGAACCGATGACGATGAAGAAGAATTCTACTAATAAGAGTGACAAGAAATTTATGGTCGTTACCCAAAACATGACATCAAAATCCTTATCGGTGATCTTTACATTCGGATCGGTCAAGAGGAGGAGTACAGACTCAGATTCAGAGGAGAATCTGGTGCAACTCTACTGCAAACCCAGCATCCAAAAAGTCGCCAAGGCCGGACGAGTAGAATGGGCAGGGTATGCTGCTAGATTATCGGAAAGCAGTCCCGCAAAGATGGTTTTCCGGTGGAGACAAAACGGAGGGGAGCCCAGCGTGCGAAATGGTTGGGCTAGGGGGAGAATCGGTGGCAAGAGTTGGTATGGGCCGAAGATGGAGAACTGTAGCTATGGATCGGGTTAGATGGCGAGACAATGTTGTGCATAAAATCAATCATGGGATGTTACATTACCAGTCCATGTAAAGTATAAGGGTACTCTTTCCCTCGTCAATTCGAGGTTCTTCATGAATGACTCCTTCACTAGTATAATTGACGAACCATCGTCTAGGACTACTTTTCGTGGGTCATTATCTCCCTAGTAACTTTTGAAAAGGATCTATTTGTTTTGATTTGCTTCGATTCCATTCCCTTCATAGACTTTCTTTTTCGATAACCATTACCTAGCAGATAAATTGTGTGTCAGTTTTCCCACATAGTTTGATAAACCAGGTTTTCTTCTGCACTCTTGATAGTTGAACATATCATGTAAAGCCGTCAAGTCAAGTTATTAGGTTATTCACGAAAGTGTTGATGAAGAGAGTTGATCGATATAGGTGGGTCCTTTTCAAAAGTAAGGCGAGAATTGTCACTGGTAGAATGCCCAACAACAGTTGTTGTTCGGACGGACTGTGTAGGGGAAGTTGGGGCATAGTGGTCACCCTAAGGAACATGCTCATTTTCAGCGTCCACATACCGATTCAATTCCCGTTTCTCGAAGAATATTATAGTTCAACTAATTATTCCTCAAGATAGCAAACGACTTTTGCTATATTAATTCAAAATAGTACACTTTTCATCATAAGAAACAAAAGTGGAAAATCGAACATTTTTTTGCTTGGAGGTAAAGTGGTCACCTGGTGGGGGCAAAGTGGTCACTCGCATGTATCAAGATAAATGGAATAGATCTATGCGTTTATTTCGTCCAAATTTGTTCAAATCATGTTTGATATAGTAGGTACAATTATAAAATATGCTTGGTTTATTCACCTAGAGTCTCAATTTAAATTTCCTCATACAAAAACGTAGTAAGAAACACATAACGTTCAGCATAATAAGGCTTGGTTTAGTTGGCGTGGCATATTCGTCCAGGGTCAAAGCAACAAAAGGATCTTCTTCAAGAGCAGAATGTGATGCAGTATGTTAGCTTTAGTAAACAGAACATTGTAAGTTGACCACTTTGCCTCCAAACATCAAAGTAATTTCTATGCTAATTAATCGCTGAGATTAAACAAAATATCTGTTCACCTCTCCTAGAATAGGTGAACAGTTGTCCAACATATCAGATTAAATAAACTAAATTTCACGAGAAATTCCTTAGATACCATGCGCACAGAACTACGGCCGAATGGCTATCGAGAGAGCAATTTCAGTTTTTATTTGCATTTTGACATGTGAGTAACGTCTCTATCAGTGCTCCTTGTAGCTAAGCGCCGGATTGATCTCGTCAAATGATTGAGAAGGAAAAATAGAAGGTCGGTTCAGGGCCATTTTTAGAACTTTTGACTCATTTCCTCATTTCCATAAGAGTGCTTATAGTCATGAGTTGTTCATTTGTAATCAGTACTCATATCTTAAAAACTATTTTTGAGCAAATCTTGATCGTTCTGGTCAAAAATGTCATATGTTCTAATGAAAATTTCATCAGATTCTACCCATAAACAAAGATTGTTGCTATCTATTATTTACGGTCTCTCAGTGGTGATAATCTCAAGTGTATGATTTTTTTCTAGTCAGTAGGTGTTTGGCAACCAATTATTGCGGTATTATATAAAATACTGTTATTCGAAATGCTTCATTCATTCGAAATCTTAATAACAGATACCGGGTGCTTTAGCAGCAATTTCATCTTCGTGAAGTCCGATCAATCCCTCATGCAATCTCCCGATTTCTATAGCTTGTATTTTTACCCAAAAAAGGTACTATCTATCATTTTATCATTGCCGGCCTTAGTAATAAACAACAGCACAATTTAGAAAAAAAAACTATAAAATTTCCAACACCACCAATTTAAAAGACAGACAAAATATCGGGTTTTTCAATGAGAGCACTACAAACGTTTTTTTAAACAAAACAAAAACGGTTTTTTATATCAATGAAATTCTTTATTCATGTGAAAGTACATTTGATGCCATTATGTATGGAACTCGATTTCTTTTGCATCGCCACCACGGGCACGCTTGCAGAAGTCCATGTGCTGAATTCCAATTCCAATTTTCGACGATTTTCAAGCATAAATCGGCCGATACTGCTGCAATTTCACGTTCGATATTCGTAAAAAGTTCATCAATCGTCGCTGGCTTGTTGGCATAGACCATAGACTTGACGTAGCCCCACAGGAAATAGTCTAACGGCGTCGAATCGCACAACCGAGGCGGCCAATTGACTGGGCCATTTCTTGAGATAACACGCTCACCAAATTTTGTTTTCCACAAATCGATTGTTAAATCGCTGTGTGGCTTGTGGCTCTGTCCTGTTGAAAGCACATATTGTCCAAGTCCATATCATCCAATTCGGGCCAAAAATATTCGGTTATCATTGAGCGGTAGCGATTCCCATTCACAGTAACGAGCCGGTCTTGATCATCACGGAAGAAGTATGGCCCAATGACGTCGCCGGACCATAAACCGCATCAAACCGCAATTTCTTCTGGATGCAATGGTGACTCATGGAGTATGGTGGATTGCTATCTGACCAATAAGGCATATTTTGCTTATTGACGAATCATTCAGCCAGAAATGAGCCTCATCGCTGAAGGTGATTTTTCGATGAAAATCCGGATCATTTTCAAATTGTTGCTCAGCCCAATTCACGAACATACGACGCTTCTGATGGTCAAGCGGCTTCAGATCTTGCGTCAATTTGATCTTGTAAGGATGTAGGCCAAGATCTCTTCGCAAAATTCGCCACAACGACGTCACAGAGATGCCCAACGCTTGAGAACCACGTGTGAGACACTGATTTGGGTCTTCCTCAGTTGATGCGCTAGCGGCAGCAATATTCTCGACACTACGGGCACTTCTTTGTCTCACTGGCACGGGAACATTTTGTACTGTGTCTGTGGATTCGAATTTTTCCACTAGACGCTCAATCTGGCAGGACGATTGTGACGACCATAAATTACGTAGCGTAGCGCTCTTTAAGTTAAAGCCATCAACTCCGAATTTCGGTAATAAATTTTAAAAATCTCGACTCGTTGTTGAATCATATATCTTTCCATTATGAAATGGCAAACCTTACTGAAGAGAAATGTCAAGAGAGCGGCGAAAAATATGGCGTCATTTGCTGTCCCTATCGGTCTACTTTTGTAGCATCCTATTGAAATACCCGTTAATACTCGCATGGACCTATTACGATTGTATCCAAAATGCTGTATGCAGTCTTAATCTTACCTATCAGAAGGTACGTTCCGTGGAGGATCATGCGCATGAGCAAAATATTGTTATTCACATAAATGTAATCAACAAACGTTTAGGAGATTTAAAAAAACTTCGATAAAGTTTCCACTCGCTCATACATTCAGGATACACTACAAAAAGTTTTCATTTAACAAAATTGTTAAATGATAATGAAGCCGTAAAATACCAGAACACCAAAGGTGCCATTCTTGGCTACTTTTTCATGACAGCCATGGAAAAGGCAATGGATTGCTTCTTCACTTGGTTGGCTAACGATGAAATCAATTTAGAATCGGATATTAGCCTACAAGCAACGGGCGGAACTGAACGATAATCACTATTTAACGAGTGATAAAATTGTTTCGCTTGTGCCCCATTCCATCCGCCAGTGGCTCCGTTGTCATCCTATCCCAACTTGGCTTTATTGCCTGTCTGTGATGAATCAATTGGGAGCGCAGATGCGATGAAACAACCGACTACTGTCTGTGCTCATATCTTGTCTGATCCAGCGTGATAGATAGGGCGTTTTATGTTTGATGTGTCTATTTATCTAGCATCACCTTCCCGTATGTAGCATCGCACGCTATAGAGTGTAGCCTAATTTAGAGCTTCCGATTGCCTGTGGCCAGACAAAAGTCAAACCGGTGCAGTTTGTCGGCATGTTTTATTTGAAATTCTTATTTCCGAAACAGGCATATTTCACTGTCAGTTAAATTTGGCATGGCCCATCATTTATCTCTTCTTTCTTTTTGTGCACGGCTGCGGATAGCAATTTCATCCTTGATGAAGCCATTCCGCACAATTGATCTTTGAAAGAACAGCGAGGGCCGACTTGTGACAAAAGATGTAAGTTGTGCGTCGAACGTTATTGGTTACAGAATAATAACGACCAAATAGGAGCAGAAGCATGCGTACGACTTGAAATCTTTAGTGTTTTTTCTTGTATTAGATTTTCACATCAAAGAATGTAAAGTAGGTTTTGAAAGGTTTTTGTTTGATGTCTGTTTGCTTTTTCATTGATAATTTTTCATTATAGTCATCTCTCTGTTATAATCTGAAACGGAATATTTGACAATTTTCTGTTTTTTTCCGAATGTATCCGTTTCTGTAAATTTTGCTTCGATTTGTTTTTTTTTTATCTGTATTATAGTGATTTTCAACTCATTTGGCTGGTTCGTCACTTTTTACTTCCATTTTTGGAAGAATGTCGGGAGTGAGAATTGAACTCGTGACCTTTAGCGTGAGAGGCATGGATGTTACCACTACGCCAGATCGCCTCCACCATTTTGCTTCGATGTTTTACCAGCAAATGGAATGAACCTGAATTCTAGGAAGAATACAGAATTGCAAGAAATTACTGGAGAAAATGTAGCGACCCATGATTTTCTCCTTGATAACAATAAAACTTTCTCTGTCAACATGTGGACATGTTTTATTCACTATATCCAATAGGTTATAGACCCATGAGCGATTGTGAAAAATTATTGAAAATTCAAATTGCCATGGAGCATTCTTCGAAATTGAGGACCTATGGGAAGCCATTGAGAGGTTACGCAACGAAGACGAAATTTCGGTCGCAAGAGCACAAATCGTACTTTGGCATGATTTTAGCTAATTGCACGTGGACATATAACGTGCAGGATACTTTTTTTATTCCATTCTATTTTAATAATTTTTATATGAATAAATTTAGGTTCATAAGCACTTTAGCTTTAAGGGAATGTTCTAGTCTAGTCTAGAAATTTGAAAAAAAAAATTCTTCATATTTCTGTAGTTTAGACATTCAAGGCAATATCCTGAAAAGGACTTTTCAAAAATTCCATTACTTACCGAGTTATAGCCATTTTAGTGATGCGGTATCTTATCTAGTACATCCATAACCATTAACTTCATATGCGTTTCTCCCGAAACTGGTTTTTCAAACTGGCGTACGCGATATCTTAAGTTCTACTGAACCGATTTATGTCGAATTTATATGAATACAATCTGTATGCATCTCTCTGTCCTATAAAAAACATAATTTCTTAACTTAAATATTTTGAGAAAATCGGGAAACTTGAACAACAATTTTTTTTTCTTCAAACGGCCATTTTGTCAAAAACATGTTTTTGACTTGTCCGAGGTCCATGCGATAGTGGCATCTTCACTCATTCAGAATCTGACCGATTTCATTGTTTCAGACAAACAGAAGGACTGGAATCGCCATGGTACAACTTTTTTTGAGGCCACTCACTTCATCAGCTTGTAACAATTCTAATTATGAATATTTTTTCCTGTTCAATTTTTGTTTTAAAAAGATAGATGAACAAATATTGAAATAATGGATGGTAAAAATATTCTTTGTTTTATTTTTTGGAGCTCCGAAGTTCGTGTCTCTATATTAGAGTAACCCCTTAAGTTTAATCTTTTTTATACTTGGGATTCTTTTGGCAAACAGAGAGGGTCAGAACCCACTAAATTTGATTGAGCTCGAATCACAAATAGAGGAGTATGAACTGTCTCTAGAAATTGTTGTCACCTCACGAAAAGTATACGATCCTCGATCGGACCCCGACTTTTTCCACATAACGACAAGCGGTGCAAACAGAACGACGAGGAATGTGAAAAAATTCGTTATAAGTAGGCAAATTGCTTATAACGAATTTTTTCACATTCCTCGTCAGGACACACTCGTTAGTTGGCAGCGCATGTGGAGTGAAGATGAGTTCGGTCGCTGGTTACACACGATTATCCCTAAGGTTTCGACGAAAGCTTGGTTTAAGGGATTGAATGTAGGTCGTGATTTCATTCGCGTGATATCTCGGCTTATGTCCAATCACTACAACCTAAACGCGCATCTCTATCGCATTGGGCTCGCAGCAAACAATCTATGTGATTGTGGCGATGGCTACCACGACATCGAGCATATTGTCTGGTCGTGTATCCGATTCCATGCTGCTCGCTCTCAGCTCTCTAGAGCACTGAGAGCACAAGGCAGACAATCGGATATCCCCGTCCGGGATATCTTAGGTAGCCGGGATCCTGATCTTCTGCTTCATCTATACCTGTTCCTCAGAAACGCCGATGTCAACGTTTAATGATGTTTCCTTCGTTGTGTCCCTGTTTCATATCCCTCCTATCCGATCTATAAACTTTCACTTAGTCGCGGCAATACATACACACACTCTTTACAGATACACGGCCAAAGGTTGTGCAGTCCACTGATCATTCAACAAGAGCCAAAGGTTGTACCGCTCATGACAACTCTACACGAGCTGATGTTTGCGCCGGCTAGTGACCATTCTATCCTGGATTCCTCGAGTCGAGAAGACGCACCACGCTAGATATGGGGTACAGACTAGGTGGGCGTTGCTGATTAATGGTCAGCTGCATCCCAATAGGAAGTATCCCGTGTCGGGCACACGTACAGAGCATTGGAGACAGCAACATTACAATTACGAAAACACTTGTAATACTAACCTCGAGCCAACCGCGAGTAATCGGTTACATATTACTAACATAGTTATAAGGCAAACATTGTCGAAATATTGAACTCCCGGCCCCGTTAGGCTGACGCCATATGAGCCTTAATAAAAATATATATTTTGGATAAAAAAAAAAGCGGTGCACTAAAGGTAACAGGTAGATTTAATTAATATAGCTTATTTTGATGAACAGACCATAAGCAATTTGAATTGTATTGTTCTGTATTCCTCAATCTTTCGCAATCTAAAAGAACATTGAACTGATTTTCCATACATGTCAACAATATTCTTTTCGCTTAGTAAGCGATCGATCGTGAGTTCAAAACTCAGGACCTTCATTGACCATCTTTGTGTTGTTACAGAATAGCTACGTCCACGCAACAATCATCAGTGATGGAGATCGATCCACGGTCGAAATTAGATCGATTCATCCATACAACTGCTCTGCTCTGCAAGACACATCGGGCTGCTGTTCTATAAATAGCTCAACAATGATCAATCAACTTTCTCCGCTGTCCGGTGGTCTAACTGGATAATGGAAGAAAAATACAATACAGAATACTCTTACGCCTAAATGGCTACTGTGTAAATGTACCATATGCAATGGTATAGAAGGAATACTGGCGAATGGCAACTGTGTAATGTAATGTGCTATAATTATAGATATGATAACCATGTGACATGTACACGATTAAAATTCGGCTCTGTTACAGCTAAAATGCTAATGAGCCTGAAATAAATAAATGGGATAAAAAAAAACAATATTCTTCTCTATTTTTTAAGCAATGAAATCCCAAAATGGCGCTTAAACGCTAGAATGAAGGAAGTAGAGAAAGTCACTAAGTTATTAAATTATCAGCGTTGTGACACCTTTCATTTGAAAATTCGGTAGGGAGCACCGATCCTGAGATACAAGGACCACCGTTCGGGTTGGGACCCTATAGGTAGGACCTTTGGAAGAGGATGGTGAAATCTCAGGTAGGATAACATCTAACATCAAAAATAGTATATAGCTTGATACAATACGGTTAAACTCATATTCAATACATTTTATTGATTTTGTGACGTGAAAACGCTTTGTGGATCCCATTTTTTCACTAATTTCACGTGTTGTTATGCCACGAAATGCATGCCGATATTTGCAAAGTTCTTGCGAGTGTTTTGAAAAACTGAATATACTGGAATCTACGTTCATCTTTTGTTGACAAATCATATAACAAAGTTTATTTGTGTGTTTTGAAATGGAACTGAAAATACAATAATGATGTTCAAGAGTCGGAAACCGCAAAAAGTCAGGTGTTTTTACGTTACAAAAGTATTGAATTGACAACAAGTGAGTTCAATTATAAATTATTCTCCAACTAATGATCATTGTAGGAAATTTTCTCAATTTTACTTTTACATCGTTAACTTTTTGGAAATCGTGTGATTTATATTGCCGCATGTTCCAAAAACAACAATTGAGAAAAAGGCAATCAAAGTTTTCTAGCATATCTGTCTACCAGTAGTTTTAAGCATTACAATTTAGCCATACATCGGGTTTTTCATAAGCAGTAAACTATTGTTGAAAGAAATGTGAAAGTTCTCCTCATTTGAATCGATCAAGCTTTATTACGGGTCTAATAATTCATGGTGGGACAGTTGTGCCTAGAATATCAACATGGGACAATTGAGCTTGAAGTTGTTTTTTTAAAGATGGGAACAAACAATAAGTTTTTTTTTGTGTTTTCCGGATGATTATGTGATTATGCTCAAAACATCGTTTTATGAAGAAAGTGATTCAAAACGTTGAAGTTTAGTGAATCAAAACGTTGTCACTTTGGTCTACTACTTTCAAGGACTAGAAATACGACTGCTCCTTGGGCCTTTCTTCCACTCAAATGAAAAAAATAGTCACAATAGGACTGGGTTATTTCTGTGATATAACCGCAAGGTTGACGTAGGACCACCGTTTGTTGAGTGATCATTTGTTTGAAGTTGAATCTGAATCCATTCTGAATGAATGAATAAATGAATATTTGGGGAATTCGAAAACGAGAGCATTACGTTCGAGGCACAAGGTTTTGAGTCTCAATACCACTTTGTGGGAGGCAAAGTGGTCGCTCGCACATATCACGCTAGAAGAGATAGATTTGCGCGTGTTTTCTTGGCCAAATTTGTTGAAATCATTATTGAAATAGTAGGTACATGTATGAAATGAGCTAGGCCTATTAACCTAGAATCGTAATTGAAATTTTCTCATACGTACAAAAAAGTTGTAGGAAACACATAACGTTTTTCAAACTTAGGCTTGGTTTTGGTTGGGGTGGCACATTTTTCCTGGATCAAAACTACAAAAGGAACTTCTTTAGGAGCAGAAGGTGATAATGTATATCAATCTTTGAAAGCAGAACGTTGTCGGTAGTAATTTCCAATGACCACTTTGCTCCCCAAACAACGAAATGCGAAATATGCAAAGTAATCGCTTGTCGTCCAAACTGTTGATTCGTCGCAAATACCAGATCAAATAAACTAAATTTCACTAAAACTTCCTTAAATTCGAAACGCACAAAACTATGGCCGAATGGCTACCGAGAAAGCGTTTTTTGTTTTTATTTATATCTTGACATGCGACAGCTCCACTGTCTGACTCAAAGTCAATACGGTGTTAAAGTCAATAGTTATACTACCAAACAAGCAGGTGACCACTTTACCGCACGTGACCACATTACCCCCACTAACCCTACGTTGCTTGACACTAATTCTCAAACTCTCTCAAACTCTGTGATTTAATTTGAATACCATTTCGGGTAGAAAAAACACTTGGCGCTTCCAATCAATCTACATAAATTTTGCGCTCACAAAATACCCACTTCCCGTTTGAGAAATTCTTGAGTGAACATTGTTTGCCGGTGAGCGTCGAGCGGGAATTACTCAAGTCTTTCTCAAGATTCATCTTGTACCCCTCATGTTTCCGAAAGACGTAATTTTAGGTTGATTGCACATGATTGAAGAAATTACAAAAAATAATGTATTTGATCACAGTATTTGATAAATCTTTCGCTTTAAAGAAATTTCGAGTTCTGAGAAGAACTATTTCATATATTTGGAAGACAAACTAGAGACGAATAATCGCTGAGTTTGAATTCTCCAACAACTGAGCGATAAGCGCTCGAAACTAGATGATTTTCGCGATGCGAGATTTTTAGTTTTACAGGTAAAAAAAGACGTAATCACACATTGCACATTAATAGGAGTACCGGTAAGTTTCTTCGTTTTTTTTCAATAATTAAAGCTTTATTCTGCAAAAATGGTTACAAATTTCATATTCAAAGTATTGCCCGTCGCTAATCACAACTTTTTCCCATCTTCCTGGCAATTCATGGACCCCTTTGCGGAAATAATCGGCCGGTTTGTCGGCTAACCACGAATCGATCCATTTTTTTGACTTCATCAAATTTGGAGAAGTGCTGGTCAACCAGGCCATGTTGCATCGATCGAAAAAGGTACACCCAAAATTTGATTTTTAGCTCATGTTTTGTCATCCTGATTTATTACATTAAATGTGCGTGAAAATGACAGAAAGTGCCATGACTCACAAATACTGCTAAGCATTTGTATTATATATATATTGTACGGCAATATAAGATTAATACGAGCGAGCGAAACAAGAGACACGTTTCAAATAAGCACGCATTACTTGACCACGGCCCAGACCGAGATGGGTCTAGATCTCTTTTATGCTGGAAAGTGGTTTCTAGGAGTGAAATTAGAAAACACTTTCCAACTTCAATTTATTTATGTTCGTCAAACAAATTTACACTACATACTTATATATTAATGTTACATTTTTTTGTAACGAGATGTAATATTAGCACGGTAAAATGCACGGTCAAATCCATAATCACATCCAATGCATGATGGAAAGTGAAGGGAAGAATATTGAACTCTTTTTTATATTGCTTTCTCTTTTTGTTCTATTTCAGTTACTGGACGCACAAACACTGAGAGAGAGTGAAATTATTCCTCTCGCGTGCGATAAACCTCTACGCTTCATATATTATTAACCTGTCCATATCCCCCCACTACATGTCCATTATACCTTCAAGGCATGGAATGACATGTTTTCTGTCGAAACTGAAATGCTCTCTGACAACGCTAGTTTGGGTGTAGTAATCGGATGGAGTAATGCCTGGAGAATAAGGCGGATGGGTTAGGACCTCCCATTTTAGCGTTTCCAAGTTAGGTTTTTTTTATCCCACTTATTTATTTATTAGGATCATAAGCATTTTAGCTGTAACAGAGCCAAGTTTAAATTGTCGTGTACATGTACATATGTTTATGTTTCTATAAATTGTAAATTACACAGTAGTTAGTGGTAGCCATTTAGGCGTTAAGTTTTCTGTTCCATTACATTATGGTAAATTACACAGTAGTAGCCATTTAGACGTAAAGTTATTCTTTCTGTTCTTCCATGTTCAGCAGTCTGGACAGCAGAGACAGTTGATATTGATCATTGTTGGGTTATTCATAGAACAGCAGCCCGATGTTTCTTGCAGAGCAGAGCAGTTGCATGGATGGATCGATCTTTGTTCCACCGTGGATCGATCTTCATCGCTGATGATGGTTGCGTGGACGTAGTTATTCTATAACAACACAAAGATGGTCAATTGAGGGCCCTGAGTTTGAACTCACGATCGACCGCTTGGTAAGCGAACGCGTAACCAAGTGGCTACGAAGATCCCCTTACAAGTATGTTTTGATCGGTTTCGCGACATGCGGCCGAGAATTGTCCCCCGGAATGGTTTCATTCGGTTTCAGCAACTCATAGTATACCACACCTAGCTGGTCCCACCAAATAGACAGCATAACCTCTGGCCGTGAATATTCCGCGCGGTCGTTAATGTTGATGCATGACCGGGGTATCCATACGTTGCCCGACGTTTAGGATTGTCGGACCCAATTTTCATCGCCAGTAAAGATTCGATGCAAAAAACCCATTCTTTTATGCCGTTGGAGCAGTTGTTCGCACGTGAAAAAGACTATGGATGGGTTATACCTATGATATAACCGAAAGGTTGACGTAGGACTGCCGTTGACTTATTAATCAATTGTATTTCTTCAATTAGCAATAATCCCACCTCGGATGTTCCTCATTGGGTGCGATATCGCCGCTGCGCAGAGCTATCTTTTGTGTGTATTAATTAGATTATTGATTAAACTGGTGAATGAATGATACTATTTACGAATTTAATTGCAAACAAATCCCAATTTAAGTCAATTCATGCATCATGGTAGTAGTTATCGCAACAAACAGTTATCAACATTTTACCTAATCCTTAAACGGTATGCGTAGAAGTTCAGTGAGCTGGAGACATGAAGAGATATCTTCCAATGCAGTCTTGAACAATCGAGCCAAAGCGTTGCATTTCTACCCGCTTTTGTAGATAAAAGTATTGCCGACTTGAATGTATTTGCAATGCCGATTTTCCCAATTTGTTAGTTTCGGAATCTGTATTGGGAAAACACATTCCGGTTTGCAAAAATGCAAGCGAGCACTAAAGTACCCGTTGCTTGCATCTATTTTGCAATGTTGATTTCCCCAGGCTCCACGGTTTTGAAGTTTGTGTTAGGGAAACATCCATCCATTCTAGCGATCGTACCTCAATCATTACACAATCATAACTGAGTGGATTTCCGAGCGGCACTCGCTTATATACCGATTGTTGTGATTTCAATAGCCTGTTTTAAAAGCAATTTTAAAGCTATTGAAACAAGTTTTTAGATCAAAAAGTAACAAGCATATAACGCGTAGACATTTTATCTTTCGGATGAAGTAGTTATCATACCATTTCGTTCAGTTGTTTAGATGCTATTACCGCTCAAAATCTCGTTCTCCGGCGTAACGCTTTCGTTTTCGAAACTTTGAACTTACACCCCAGTATGGAAATGAAAGACGTAGTCCTACGTCACAACGGCGTTCGACGTCTTGTGGCTTCAATTCCTGCGGCACCCAATGTCTTATCTTTCGGATGATTCTTATTGCTTATAAACGATTAGATATGGTTTGTTGAGCTTTTCCAAGTGTATCTGCAAGTTCTTGTTGCGTTTGTGTCGGATCTTGATCGAGTAAAGACTCCAATTCTTCATCTTCAATTTTTTTTTGCGGTCCGGAACGTTCTTCCAAGTCAAAATTACCACTTTTAAACAGTGCAAACCACGTCTGACACGTTCGCTCAGTTGGAGCATGGTCACCATAAACTTCTACCAAAATGCGATGACTTTCCGCAGCTTTTTTCTTCATATTGAAGTAATGAAGGAACACTCCCCGCAAAAACACTCTCGTTGGTATGAAATTCGACATATTCGAAGTGGCAAAAAAATATGTTGTTTACGCTTCAACTTTTTGACATATACTGAAAAAGATGCGCAATGACAGCAGCTTTCGAACGAATGTCTGGAAATTTGATTCACTGGAATAATAATCAAGTTACGCCATCTGTTGTAAAACCGAAGAAACTTACCGGTACACCTAATATATGAATGGAAAACAAATAATCGCTGGAAAATTATATGAGTTTCGCGATGCGAAACATTTTCCGTTTTTCATTTTATACATCCAATATTGAATACGAAAATAGTGTATTGATGGGGAAGTATAATCTCCGGAAGCTTTCCTGTCAACTGCACTTGATTGAAAAATCACAAAACAAAATGTATTTGGTCGCAGTATTACATGAATAGAACACAATAAAATAAACTCTTTCGCTTGAATTTTATTTACAAATCCAAGGAGAACTGGCAGATTATTTTTCAGCAATGATGACATTTTTCCGGTTTCTTCTCGACGCTCGATGCCCGCCAGTGGTTAATGCTAATTCGCGCGTTTATTTGTGTATGCTCCGATGCCTCATGTTTTTTTTTGATGCTGATACTTTCTTAGTCGTACTTAGGTACCGCACTCTCGTCCTGATGGATTCCCTTTTGGCCTAACGGAGAATTTTTAATGATCCTGTCATAACAATGCCGTTCTTCAACGATATCATGATGAACGAAGCTAGCTTCGCCACAGCAGCAATAATCTGCTCCAAACGTTGTACAATTATAACTGAGTGGATTTCTTCTTGTTCTTCTTTATTGAATTAAAAATCTTTAAACTTTTCAGTTCATTCGTCTCTAGATCCTTGAGAAACTTTCCTATTCGTTCACCTCCATTGCCTTGAGAAAGGCATTCGATCTCTCGCCGTCCAGCTCGCCGATACCGATTGGTATGATCTCAATAGCCATTTGTGAAGGCAATTTTAAGACTATTTCTTTAATATTTAAATTTCTCTCGTGTTTCATCAGCTCTCATCATCGTTATCAGTTTACTGTTATTGCTGGGTAAGTGTTTCGCAGTTGACTATTAAAAATAATCAATCATAATGAAATTTTTCTTCAAAATATTACAAAATGAAATGTCCAAAATTTGATTCGAACTTTTTCCCTGCGATTCATATTTCGGATACTTGAAATTGGTGATACTACAATGTGAGTTTTCAGGCTTATTATGGATGCAAAGCGTAGAATCATATAACGCACCGAAATATTTTAAAATCTTGTACAAATAATACACATATTTTTCAACTACAGACCAGTAAATAGATATGAGGGACACTGGATAGATAGTGGACAATGTAAAACTAGATGAACTTCTAACAGAAAAAACGTTGATTCCTCTCTACGCTGCCGTGTATTCTGGCAACACATCAACTCACGGTAAATGTAAGCTTCACGATACTCCTGCAGCGGTCACAAGCGAATCTTGGGATATGTTGAATAATGACGTAGAATTTTGTTTGTAATTGTACAGGAATATAAATTGAGCTTAAAATGACAAGAAACGTTATGGAAAAAAGAGTGTCCGAAATTCGAATTCACTCTGTTCATTTATTTTTTTATAAATAGTGTCCGAAGTTTGATTCTAATTCACCTCAATTGAAAAACATTTTTATTCGATAATTTTTCATGTTTTTAATCAAATAGGTACCACAATAGAAAGCTTAAAGGCATATTGAACTAATTTAATAAAAATATCAACCAAATAATACCTATGCATAATGTTTAAATCTGTTTACTGCATCAAATGCCTTAAGTGTCCGAAATATGACTCAGAACGGTACGTTTAACATTCCCCCTTATTCTACGCGGCGAATGACGTGAGATGGCTCAAGTCACGGTGTTCCCGAAGGCGAATGGGGTGACTATAGCTTGTCACTTCATGTGATTTGAAGTCGTGTCCTCATATGTTATCGACTCTGGTATCAGATAGGGACTAAAAAGTAAGGTGGCTTCCAAAATAAAATAAGATACTTTGCCATCAAGTATGCACCCCATTGGGTGGTAATAGATCGGAAATGGTATCAGTGGTCGAGTAGTGAGTATCACACTTATAATGTCAGGGCACGGGCTCGATTCCCGTCCGGACCGGGATACTTTTTTCCCAATCGATTTTTTTCTGCCTTGCATTGTGGTCACGCGTATTCGTAGCTTGCCACGCAGAATGCACTCTTAACTAAGTACTAATGAAAATTCCGCAAGTAATACTACGTGGAAACGGCAAGGTTTTCTAGTGCAAAAGTTAACCGCATTCTATGCGCAGCTGGAACGCGAATATGACCACTGCCTAAAATTGCCAGAAAAGGACGAACCTGACGAAGCTCCTTTTGAGGACTGTTGGAACATGATTAAAACAGCCATCAACAGCGTAGTGGATAACATCCCAGGCAGGGCGCGACATAGTCATAGTCAACTGAGGATAGTCGGCTGACTAACCGACTGACTATATCCATAGTCAGTCGGTAAATGACTTTTGGCCCTTCACGCAGTTTCTCTGCCAAAACGACTGAACAGTCAGTCGGGTGTTTGGTCGCTATCTCCCTCTACCGACTCGACTATATCATTCCATTCTTCCAAATTGTCCTCATTGCATTTTGAAGTGACTTCCCCCAAAACGAATTCGTTCCTCTCTCTCTCTCTCTCTCTCTCTCTCTCTCTCTCTCTCTCTCTCTCCCATGCACGTTTGCATGCATCGATATTTGAGTTCACCGTGGTTTGACTAACGCTACAGGTGAGCTAGATTTTGTTGTAGTGTACACGAAAACTACTCACACGTATAAAATAGCGTGCAGTGTGTGTGCGCTATTTTGCACGCCTAACAGTAACTAATACTAATGCGAGGACCTTTATAGCATATTTGATAAATGTCTACGTTCGTTGGTTTGAGTTCACGATGGGTAGAAAAAAACCGTTCATTGATGGGGTAACTACTTTTTTGCATCAGGAATCAAGTTTTCGTTTCTCTTTATATGGACGTGCGTACGCGTGTACAAAATTAGTATCAGGGGGAAATGGAAATGTGGATTGAAGTCAGTTGAATGAAGAGGCAGATTTGTATTCATTAGTCGAGTCAGTTAAAATAACCACTGACTGGACAAGTTCACCAGTCATCCTTGCTAGTCAGCGCTAGTCAATTCATTTTCTAGTCAAGTCATTTTTTGTTGGCGGCGACTGCCGAAGCAGTTCTAGTCGAAGCGAAGCTACTGGGAGTAGAGTCGGTCCTCATTTTTCACCTTCGAAGATTTCGGGCCCTGATGGTTCCTAGGCCACGTGGAATGAATAGGGAGTGTGAAGAACTAGAACAACTGCATAAGACGCGAAAGTTCCACCGAAAGCTTATTTCATCCCGAAATGGTTTTGTGCCACGAGCAGACATGTGTTCGAATAAGGATGGAAGTATCTTGACAAACAATCTTTGAACCTAGAGGTGAAGGCAGCACTTCTATGAACTTCTGAGTGCCGTTAGACAGAGGACCGATTAGATAATATAAGATAATAAAGATTCTAGCGATTGCGTTGGTGCAGTAAATGATTAAGATGTGCCACCCCCAACGATAGGTGAAATTGAGAATGCCAACGAATCAACTGGAAAGGACTGTATCGGAGCTGAACTTATTAAGATGGGGCCTAAATTTGGGAAGCAGAACAGTGTAAATTGTAGTGCAGTAACCGTCCGCCTACAAAGTGCTTTTCCAAGTTATCTTCTTTCGTCTAACGTCACTAACGAACAGATTCGTACAAAGTTCCCATACCCATTTCATAGAAAGTTGGTCTTCTATTGACCAAATCTTCACCAACCTTCACGACAGATTCTCTAGAAATGTCGTAAGTACAGAGTCCCTACGCACCATCTATTCATCGACTTTAAAGCCGATTATGATTCAACAGTACGAAAAAGAGCTATGGAGAATCATGGACAAAAATGGCTTCCTCATGAATCAGGCCAGACTGATGGAGACTACCGGGTGAGTAAAATGATTTATTCGAGTCCCACAGGAGCTTCTAGCGTTCAAAGGTGATGACTGACAATGACACCAGCAGCGAAGTTCGAGTACCCATTATCATTGGGCGTCTGGCCTACCATGATCTCTGTGTGTCCATGAGCGTCTACAGGATAATCAGAGACCGCCCGATTCAGAGCGGTGACTCGCAGCTGAGAAGGAGGCAGAGTATGTGCCGAGTGCCCGGCTCACTTGATCGCTAAACTGACGATGCTCTTGTTGCCAGAACTGGGCATAGCACACAGTCTCCATTTGAAGTCAAACAGATTTTGCAGTCATGCTAAATGTTCCCTGTACAGAACGCTCATAAAATTATTATTTTCTACGGGCACCTGGTGTGGATAATGCTTGAAGAGAATCTGCGAGCACTTGAAGTCTTTAACATGTTTAGCCCTGGGCCGATGTTGAGCTTTTTGGTAGGAAAGTGCTGAGTGACTGGGACTGAAAGTTAAGTTTAAGTGTCAGTACCAAAGCATTCGTGTTTTTGTGATGGGAGAAGCACCTGGACAATCTATGCAGGGGTTGACGAAATGTTATTCCACTTCTGCTCCTTCGAGAATAACAGTTTATCGGTGGTTTAGTGAATTTAACCCTTTGTGGTCGTATTAAATTTGGGCATGGATGTCGTACTGGTCGGACTTATTTTTTCTTGAAAAAGCAGTGATACATGCAAGATTATGAAAAAAAAAATTGGTGGACTATATATATGTATTAATTTGTATGTATTTGTTTTTCAGGTGTTCTTTTATATAAAAAATATATTTAATAATTCGTCTTCGCGTGAAATCTTTCGAAACAGACTCCAAGAGTAAATCACATAAAGTATAATCAACACATATTTTTTATTATCCGTTGAATATGAGCCACTTTTGCCATTGATGAAATAAATTTATAATTGATGCCACCAATGTGTATCCGAAAAGATCAGCAATTTTCACTTTTAACAAACAAAGATTTTTTTTTTCCCAAAATATATTTTTTATTAAGGCACATGTGGCGTTAGCCTGACGGGGCCGGTAGTCCAATATTTTGACAATTTTTGTAACCGATTACTCGCGGTTGGCTCGAGGTTAGTATTACAAGTGTTCTCATAATTGGTATGTTGCAGTCTTCGATGCTCTGTACGTGTGCCCGACACGGGCTACTTCCTATTGGGATGCAGCTGACCATTAATCAGCAACGCTCCCTAGTCTGTACCCCATATCTAGCGTGGTGCGTCTTTCTCGACTCGAGGAATCCAGGATAGAATGGTCACTAGCCGGCGCAATCATCAGCTCGTGTAGAGTTGTCATGAGCGGTACAACCTTTGGCTCTTGTTGAATGATCAGTGGACTGCACAACCTTTGGCCCGTGTATCTGTAAAGAGTGTGTGTATGTATTGCCGCGACTAAGTAAAAGTTTATCGATCGGATAGGAGGGATATGAAACGGGGACACAACGAAGGAAACATCATTAAACGTTGACATCGGCGTTTCTGAGGAACAGGTATAGATGAAGCAGAAGATCAGGATCCCGGCTACCTAAGATATCCCGGACGGGGATATCCGATTGTCTGCCTTTTGCTCTTAGTGCTCTAGAGAGCTGAGAGCGAGCAGCATGGAACCGGATACACGACCAGACAACATGCTCGATGTCGTGGTAGCCATCGCCACAATCACATAGATTGTTTGCTGCGAGCCCAATGCGATAGAGATGCGCGTTTAGGTTGTAGTGATTGGACATAAGCCGAGATATCACGCAAATGAAATCACGACCTACATTCAATCCCTTGAACCATGCACTCGTCGAGACCTTAGGGATAATCGTGTGTAACCAACGACCGAACTCATCACCACTCCACATGCGCTGCCAACTAACGAGTGTGTCCTGACGAGGAATGTGAAAAAATTCATTATAGGCAATTTGCCTTTTAAAAAGTGTGCCTTCTGAAGCGCCCACCTTAGCTAGCGAGTCCGCTTTCTCATTCCCCGGAATCGAGCAATGAGAGGGAACCCATGCTAAGGTAATCTTGAATAATTGTTCGACCAAAACACTCAATAGATGCCTTATTCTTGTTAGGAAATAAGATGAGCGTTTATCAACTTTCATTGAGCGGATTGCCTCTATTGAGCTGAGACTGTCTGAAAAAATAAAATAATGGTCGATGGGCAGTGTTTCAATGATCCCTAGAGCATAGTATATCGCACCCATTTCTGCGACATACACGGAACAAGGATCTTTGAGTTTGAAAGAGGCACTGGAATTTTCATTGAAGATGCCGAAGCCAGTGGACCCGTTTATGTATGAACCGTTAGTAAAGAACATTTTATCAGATCCAACTTTCCCATATTTTTCCGAAAATATCGACGGAATAACATTGGAGCGTAGGTGATCTGGTATTCCATGGATTTTTTGTCGCATGGACAGATCAAAAATGACAGAGGAATTGCAAAAGTATGGGAAGCACACTTGGTTGGAGATGCCTCGTGAAGGGTGCACGTCGTAGGTAAGGTACTCATGGTATAAAGACATAAAACTTGACTGAGGAGTCAGTTGTAGTAGATTTTCGAAGTTATCAATCACCAATGGATTCATGATCTTGCAACGGATGAGAAATCTGTAGGATAATTCTGTGAACCGAAGAGTAAGCGGGGGTACTCCTGCCAAAACTTCGAGACTCATCGTATGTGTCGAATGCAAACACCCCATGGCTATACGCAAGCAACGATATTGTATCCTCTCCAGCTTGAGAATATGAATCCTGGCAGCTGATCGGAAGCAAAAACTGCCATATTCTAACACTGATAATATCGTTGTTTTGTACAACTGAATGAGGTGTTTTGGATGGGCACCCCACCATGTTCCGGTTATTGTTTGGAGAAAATTGATTCTTTGCTGGCATTTCTGTTTCAAATATGCAATGTGTCTCCCCCAGGTACATTTAGAATCAAAATATACACCCAGGTATTTGAAAAACATAGAGTGTTGGATCGTTTTGCCGGATAGGTAAAGCTGGAATTGGGCGGGTTCGTGCTTCCTAGAAAAAACGACCATTTCAGTTTTCTCCGTAGAGAATTCGATACCCAGCTTGAGGGCCCACGTGAACAGATTGTTCAGGGTATCTTGCAACGACTTTTGCAGAGCGACGGGATTAGTACCCGTGATGGAAATAACTCCATCGTCTGCTAGTTGTCTCAGCGTGCAGTCTCTAGTTAGACAATCATCCATATCATTGACGTAAAAACTGTACAAGAGGGGGCTTAGGCAGGAGCCTTGCGGTAGGCCCATAAAACTGTAACGAGAAGATTTTGAGTTGCCATGAGAGAAATTCATGTGCTTTTCTGATAGTAAATTGTACAGGAAATTATTCAGAATTGGTGAAAGTCCACGATTATGAAGCTTCTTTGAGAGAATTTCCATGGAAACTGAATCAAATGCCCCTTTGATATCGAGAAAAACGGAAGCCATTTGTTCTTTGCGAGCAAATGCGATTTGGATTTCAGAAGATAGCAGCGCGAGACAATCATTCGTCCCTTTACCTCGGCGGAAGCCAAACTGCGTATTTGACAGCAAATTGTTCGTTTCGACCCACTTGTCTAAACGAAGTAGAATCATTTTCTCTAACAATTTGCGAATACAGGATAACATTGCAATCGGCCTATACGAGTTGTGATCGCAAGCCGGCTTGTTGGGTTTTCGTATAGGTTACATGACGATCTTGCTTAATCATTTCGTGCACAGCATCGATGTTTTCTGGCACTACAGTCGATTTTGGACGACCTTCACGAAACTCGTCGGACAGCGAACTACGACCACGATTGAATTCACTATACCAGCGATACACATTGGTTTTTGATGGAGCTTCATCGCCAAAAGTCAAATTAAGTTGATTGACGCACTCTTGTTGTGATAATCCACGTCGAAAGTCGTAAAAAATCATCGCACGAAAATGTTCACGATTCAGTTCCATTTTTTTGCCGAGACCAAACTTTCAACTAAATATAAAATAAACAAATAGCGTCCGTATGACAAAATGTTCTGAGTACGTATATCGTCAAAAATGTCAAACTTTACGATGGAACCGTCAGATGGACTCACATGACATCAGTGTTGCCAATTCCCGAAATATAAATAGTGACCCTCGTACGATTTCTGGATTCGTAGGCTCTTTTGGTCTTCCAGAGCGAGGTGCATCTGCGGTGCTTGTACGACCTATTTTAACTCTTTGTGGTCGATTGTCTGCTCTCAGCCACCACAGCAAGAAACCATGCTAATCTTATATTTTACTCAACCAAGTATCAGTTTACGCTTTTCTTAAACGAAGGTTAATGTCTAGTGAACCTGTTCACGAATCAATACGGTGCTCATATGAGTAGGGATACCATCTGGTCGGAGTTGAAAATCAGGACACATGTCACAGTTACAATTATGACCAAACCATTGGGGTTCTTTCAGATATAAATAAATTAAAACATGTGAAATTTATTTATTTAACATATTACTTGGACGATCTATGTGGTGAGAATACTGCGGGGATGATGACTTCTGTCTTTTTACGAGCACAGGTGATTTTTTTTGGCGGGTTCAGAGTCATCAAACATTAAGTGCAATAGTACAAGCCACGGTTATGAAACGTAAGAGCTTCTGTAGTGGCTGGATTTCTGCACTCATAGTTCAGCAAGGATTCGGAAGTGGATGCCAATCGAATATTCTGGCAATGTTTCCGGGGTTGGATATGCTTTTCCTAAGCAGATTCATCTGTAATGTTTCATTGTTGATTTCAAACTTATGTTTCAACAAAATGGCTAAAGCTAAACACTGCTATGAGCCAACGACACTTATGAATCACATATGCAGCATTGGCCTCATAATCCTTAAGTTCTTTTGTGGAAAAGGGAAACTTCTGGTCCAATTGGTCGATAAAATGACACTTTCTATTATATTTGGTAAAGAATACTCGATGATTTATTATAACGTATTTATTATCTTGTCTTTACTCTTCAATCGTACGTATCAATCTGATGGACTCTCATTGTTCTTCTACCGCACTCTACTGCTTTATGCCTGCCAGTGTACACACACACACACACACACACACTACTGAACGATTGTTACGAGGGGTGCATACATGGTGTAACACTTTCGTTTAGACATTTAAAAAAAATAACTTGGAATATCGAGACGAAACACTAAAACATCACCGTGGCCAGTGAGACAAAATATATAAACGTATATAGTTAAAAGATCTCGTGGAAGATCCAACTGCTACTCTTTATATGCTCACAAAACTTTAGTCTTCAATAAAAAAGGTTCTACTCAAAAACATGATACACTGAAAATCATTTAGATTCTGCAACAAAATTGAACTTCTCATGAAAATCAGGACAAAGGCTAGATTGTGAAATATAAATCAGGACGCCCCAAATAGATCTCGAAATCAGGACATGTCCTGCTAAATCAGGACAGATGGTAACCCTACCTTACTATCGAGTAGCACACCGAGGTCCTTTACAGTGCTGACTCTAGCGATGCTGGTTGTAGACATTTTATAGTCATAGATTGTTGTGCTTCCTGTCCGACAGAAACAAATTGCGCTACACTTTCGAATATTAAGCGAGACCCGGTCTGGAAAATCGAAAAAAATTGAATTTTTGGGAAGCCTCATAAATGTTTTCCTAAAACGATTTTTCGATATTTCATTTTGTTTGAAAGTTACAGCCAAAAGTATGAGTTCACCTCAAGGTATTGCTGTACGAATTTTAAAACACGTTATTCTCGAAACCATGTTAATTCAACTGGTGGTATCGATATCTCAGGATCTACTCGAGCGATTTGGTTGATTTTTTTTATCGGCATGTAAACATGAATTATCTAAGACGTTACATAGCCGTTATCTGATATCCAGTGAGGTTTCGGCTGCAATTCCGTTGAAAAATACATGCTGGAACTCTATTTGTATGTTTATGATTCCTCACGTATGTCCAAAACGATTTAGGATCCTGTTTTATATTTTCTTCACGCGGGCAAAGAGTTATATTCGCTCTCTAAGTCACGAAGCTCAGCTTTGCACAGTTCACTCCTTGATCGAAAATAACGTTTCCTTGCTTTGCGAAGACGATTTCGTAAATGCTGCAATTCGTTGTTCCACCACGACTGTCTCTTCCCACCGCATCGGCGTCGATTCTTCACAGGGGCGACATCACGAATTATTGAAAGTACTTGATCATAAAAATTTGCAACAGACTCGTCGATTGTGCACCCTTTTTGAACATGAACGCGCGATGGGTGCCGCGTTTGCTGACCGCCAAGCAAAAACAGCGGCGCGTTGACAATACAATAAGTATCTATGAGGGCTGGGACCGACACTGATATTCTGCAAACGTACTTGATGCGGGCTGAATGGAAAATGCAGCAAAAAAAATCAGGGCCCAAGGTGTCAAACAACGTTTGCTAAGTATCATCTTTGACTGTGTGAAGGAGGAGACGAAGACGAAAATGTGTCATGTTGATTTCGGATGAATGAAACGATCATGATTATAGTTGGAGTTATTGTCATTTATATTATAATTTATTGTTAAATAATCTTGTTATACTAAAATGTAGTCATAAATTAAAGGAAAACTACGAATTATTTTTTTCGTTACTTTTTTATATTCTCTCTAGGTTAAATAATATTTTTGTCATTTTGTTCAATTTTATCCGCTAAAACTGAAAGTAACCATAGTATTGTTATTCAAGTAGAACGTAATTTAATGTTTAAGTGAAGCTTTATAATAATGTACATTTATAACAATGCAAATTTCTACAGTTCGTTTCCTCGAAGCTGCTGCGTTTCAGAAAAATACTAGCAAAACGAATGAGATGCCTCTAATTGGCTTACCACACGCTGAAATCGCTTTTTGCTCTAAACTATGAGAAGCGCTCTTTGCTTGAGGAAACATAGAATAATGTTTAGAATGTATACGAAGCTATTTAGAAAACTGGCTATTCCACTGATTCTGATTTGTCACTACACGCTTAAATAATAGAATGATGAGATGATACCTATTATCATACAAATGAAAATTCGCGAGAACATTTATACAGAAAAAAGAACACTAGAAATAATGGAATGTTAAAATTAAATAACTGTCTGTCTCCATAGGATTAAATAAGAAGTCTAGTGTTGTTGTTGTTGCTGTTGTTGAACATAATAACGGAATAGAAATGAACCAGTGATGCGTATGTGCTTTCTTAGAGTTTTCAGATAATTACTAAATGCGGGAAACCTATAGGAGAGTATTGATTATTTTGTATGTATTTTTGGCAGTCATGATTAACGCAAATAACATGTGTACTATAGTGTTTTCTTCTTAGAGTGCCGTGATATAGAGAATGGCTTGGAATTTGTTTCCGTTCCGTTTGTTCTCTCTCTAGATGTATGTAATACTTTCACAATTCAACGACTTCCTACCGGGATTCGTATGCTTTGAAATTGTTACGATAATTTATGTTTTGCTAAAATTTCTACGGCCGTTGAAGATACACGTTAGCAGCAATACAATTTTTCGATATATGTTATTTTGTTGTCGTCTGGAGCTTTTAGTGAGATTCTTACGTTATTTGAGATTAGTTTAGTTTCAATATCTTTGTTTACTTCATAACAGTGGGTTCGTGTCTCCTGGATAATTTAGTTTCTATTGTTGTTTTGTAATATTGATCTTAGTAATGTAAATAGCGGTCTGACTTGCCTTGCGTTCTAAACGCTTCTATAAATGCACACAAATACTAGCGTTTACTCGTTAAGTCACATCTTTTGTGCACGTTTTTTTTTCTTGTAATAGTAGCGATTATTGTTGTCAATTCATCAATTCATGCTCTGAGAGGTATTTTTCAATATCAGTGCGAAATGAAGGCTTCGGACATAAAACGCCACGATTTCAATGCGGTTGCACAAGGAAGCGAATGTATTTGAGGTGAATTAAAACAATGACAGTTGAACGCAATGAACATTGATCGATCTGGCAAGAAAAATGCACTGAGCGGTAAAAAAATAAACGCAACGAGACTTTGTCATGCAGTGCAATTACATAATGTATACAGTTACAAATTTTATATTGATAACACCTGATTTTTTCAATAATTGTTGATTGAAATATATGCCTATAAACGTTTACAACTACACATCGATTAAGGCATCTAAAAGCTCTCAGCGATTTCTAATGTCCGTGGTTTGTTTATTTTCCTCGCTTCGGTCGCCGCAACAAATAAATTACAACATTTTGCCGTATTGTCTCCTATTCTGTCTATCGTAATTTGATATTTGTGTCAGTCATTTCACGAATAATACTTTAGGATTTATGGTAGCAGAGACATAGATGAAAAATATTTTGGCAATCGTTCATTACTTGTTTAATAAACTTCTAGGATGTATAGACGCTTAGTTTCAAATTTAATTCTAATAAAGCTTTCCCGGTTTTGTAACATTTTAATACAAGAGCAATCCATCCCTAGTAATCTGCAAGCGTATATACGATAATTGAGATGTTCAGAGAGATAAATGTAGGAAAACAACGCGAAAGACTAATCATGTTTCAAAAACGTTACTGTGGTCTACCGTTTTCTCCAAATTGAACGGTTCCGTACATGATAGCCTTTTTGTTCAGTTTTCCTGGACGCTTGGAAGGTTTTGCCTGCTTCTTTGTCCGCACAGTTTTCGCTGGTTTCTGGGTAGTGGTATGGACATCGTTGCTCATTTGTGTGGTTCTATGCGATGGAATCGGATGATCAATGAACCGTGAACCGCTGGTAGTCACAGATAAGGTGTGCGATTGCATCGCTTTCTGTGATGAAGACGAAGGTCCTTGTTCGGCGAGATTCTGTGATCGATGCGGCGAATGGAATTTGCCACGTGTTCGTCTCTGATCACCCGAACCATGCTTGTGTCGATGGGGATGTGGTGGAACTTCAACCGTACCTGTGTTTTGGTGTTTATTCTCGAAAAACAGGCCAGATGCATTGGTACGTTGAAAATTGTAACATTTTTCGTTGATTACGCGCTTTAATTTGTAGTTTATTGGTTTACCGCTTCCGACGAAACCGAGATATTTTGTCTGATTGATGACCGATTGGTACCGAAAGTATCCTCTCTCGAGTTTTTCGTAAAAATGGCAACGTGATCGGCTGACGATGTTTCCTCTGTTTTTCTACAACAAAAAAGAGAAATATCTGAGATAAAAAAAAGATGAATGCTGCATTTTCTCTCATCTGTCTCATCTGCCAGAGTGCCGACAGCACAACGTGGGGCGTGTTCATACTATTATCGGGTTAGAGTTCGCAACATTGTGCCACATATACCTGAAATGGCCTTGGTGAGCTCACACCAAATTGCTTTTTTGTTTCATCTTGTTCCGTTTGACTTGTCTCTTATGCGCACCGATTTTGATTATATTCTCAATGTGCCTATTATCTAGAACAAAAGCCAGTCCTAGATTCGGGATTTGGTGAAATGGACTTTAATTTATGACTTCTTTTCAAGAAACTGAATGTGTCCTTCGACCTACAGCGAGAGTGAGAACTCTAAGCTGACATGACAACGGGCCCCACGTTGGGCGTACTCCTGCTGACATTTGTTTTGCGCAAAATCTAAGTGTTCTTCACTGAGATGATCTCAATGGTGGTCAGATTATAGGTATAGGTTCAGGTCATATTATTCAAAACAACTATACATACCATGCCTTTGATTTTCCAGTTTTTGTCGAAGCATAAGTACATATCGGTTTCTTCGCAGCGTATAGCTACTCCTATAGTTAAATTTTTCTTCGGCAGAGAAAATGGCTCTATGGTGAAAGTTTCTGAAACGGAAAAATAAATGAAAAAACAAAATTAAATATGATATCCTATAAAATCTTTGGATTTGGCAAAGAATACAAGTGTCCTGGAAATAAATGCAAAATTGGAGATGAATTGATTTCGTTCAGTATCGGTACCAAGTTCAAAGGATTCAGCAAATCACGGTTCAAACGATACATAGTCAATCGCAAAATTGAGTGTACACATGCTACTTGACAATAGTTTCCATTTTTTTGATACAAAATATTTTTAATACAGGGTCTTTCAGATTAAACGCTCACGCAACAAATTTTAATAACTTCTACAAAAGTGAACTAATTTTTATTAAAAAAAAACGAAAATAAAGCTTATTTTAGGACATTTTCAATATGACCACCTCATTTTTCGATAACTCGTTTTAAACGGCGAACAAAATTCTTCATACACAACTCTAACATTACGACTTCGATGCTGTTGAAAATCCGAGTAATTTCTTCTTTAAGTTCCTCCAAATTTTGTGGCTTATTAACATAGCAACGGTCCTCCACGTATCCCCAGAGGAAGTAATCGACAACGAGAAATATTGAAATTCTTACCAAAAGAGGACAAAGTTTCATTAATGCTTCAGTTGCTCGAGTAATACGATTTCACTAAAAATACACGTTCTTATAAATTGTACATCTTGACACAAAAAAAAATCCGATCAGACTGAACGAGTAACCGAATATTATCGTCCCGAAGTGGGGAATGCAGTGTTACCATCGATGGGACGAAAAAAAATTATAAGGAGCTATTCGATTTTTTGTGTGAGCGTTTAATCTGAAAGACCCTATACATTTAATCGTTTGATGCCTATTAATTACTCACACACAAAGATGCCAACCTCCCTGATTTTTCAGGATTTTCCAGACTTTTTAGCACGTTCCCTGAAATTCTGACAAACACTCAATTTTGCCTGATTTTTCTGAAATGATCCTAATTTTTACTGATTTTTGTACTTTTTACTTTATCAGAATAACAATTATCCGTAGCAAATATACTGAGATCTCTACAAAAGTTTTCCTGATTGGAAATGAGAGCTGTTATATTAGCCTACATTGGAAAGCTCTCCACACTTGTTAATGCTTACTCTTTCTTTCGTTTATAATGCAACAGTTTGGTTGAAAAGTTTATAAGGTAACACAGTAAAACATTTTTTTTTGCAAAATTCAATTTTATTATTCAAAATAATGGCCTTCGAGGGCGACACAGCGATTATAGCGATCTTGCATTTTTTCGATACAATTTTTATAATACTCTTTCGGTTTTCCTCAAAATACATCAGTTTTGGTAATCACTTCATCATCGGTCTTAAATTTTTTTGCCAGCGAGCAATTTCTTCAGGTCTGCGAACAGAAAAAATGTTGCTGGGGGCCAGAACTGGAGAATACGGTGGATGCGGAAGCAATTCGAAGCCCAATTTATGCAATTTTGTCATCGTTTTCATAACAAAAGTTGCTTCACTCTCAACGCTGTAACTCACGAACCAATCGACCGATTGCTGTCAAATTTTGACACGTATCTATTGAAAGAAGGTGCTTTGTACCAGTCAAGTAGATTTTTGCAAGAGGCGCCATCTAGACGTCAACCTTATGAACTTTTCAGCCTAACTGTAATATATTGCGAAGCGATTCACTTTTTCGAATGTACAGTTCATTATAGGTTGAAGTTGGCGTGAAAGAAAGACACGCTATCAGATTAATACGTCCGGAGGCAGATTCAAATTGTTATTCTGAATGCTTCAAATACGTAGTCCCTACTTAACTATTTGTCTATATATTTCCTGATATTTCCACGAAAACTCATCATTACAACATAAAATTTATCAGACACAGTTCCAATACTTTTCAAAATTTGTTGAAAACATGTTTCTCTATTACATACAATACATATTTGATACGGAAAAGTGAATTTTCATTCATAACGCTGCATTAAAAAACTGAACAAAAATTGCCGATTTTTCATTGGTTTACCTGCACACGCACTGACGAAACTATCCATGTAGCATCAATCATAGTAACCTATGAGTCAGCAGAAAAAAATTGACAGCTTTATCAGTCGAACTCTAACTGTGATGGCGAAAACAGTGAAGCTATTTCGTTCAGAAGTGTGCGCGTTCAAAAAACGGTACCCCGCCGCGTCGAAAACGGACATCGTGCGGCACTTTGGACGCCGTATACACCCGTTCCGGCATCCACAACATCTTGGCACTAATAGACAACAATCAGAGCATCGAAAGAAAACCCGATTCCGGACGGTCGGTGAACCTGAGCGACAAGAAGCTCCAAAGGATGCTGAAGAGGAAGATCGAGAAAAAAGTGGCTACATCGCTGCGTGCGCTTGGCCGAAAGGTCGCTGCAATCGATCAAACAGTGAAAAAGTCATGTCAGGAAGCGGATGTCCCGTCCACTGGTCTCGGAGCTGCAGGCAATGACGCAGCGGCAGCGGCAGCGGATGGTCAAGTCGATTTTCCCGGCGAATCGCGACGTGGCGGTGGTGATGAACGACGAGACCTATCTCACCATGAATGGTAACGACTGGCAAGGCACTTCATATTTTACTTCCCCACGAAGGAAGTTTGCTCCGAAGTGAAGTTTATTTCACACACCAATTTCCAATGTTCATTCATTCAACGTGAATTGAACGAATGAACATTGAGAATAATATGGCGAAATTCTTTTTTTTCACATCAAGGAAGCCATATTTTCAGACATTTGACAGATTGCTGACCCGGCGAACTTCGTACCGCCCAAAACTGTTTTTTATATGAATATCTCCGAACATTCATGTTTTCTTACTAAACAAACGATCGTGGAATCAATCCCAGAGTTATTCATTGGTTGATATTCTCATTGAACTTAAGGCCCCGCAACTAGCTTAACTGGAGACAGTGATCCAGAACAAACTTCCAAAATTAGTTAATGTGATATGCGTTATGTTCCATCAGAGCAAATCTAAACTTCATGCCTTTCTGAAAACACGTCAAATAATACTAGTCGAGAGGTTCTACATTGCACCGGATACTTCACTTTCGAATAAACACATGTTAGAGTTCCTGCGAAATTCTATCAAGACCACGATTCTATGAACATCATGAAAATACTTTGAACAGTTTTCGATGAGAAACGTGTTCTGGGAGGATAGAATTTTTAAGCTGTGTGAAAGATGACGAAAGATTGTGGTTTTCCAAATCTATACGAACTTTCCGGACGACCCAATACGGACTATTTTGATTTCTTCCTGATTTTCAAAAATTGGCCACCCTGCTCGCACATTTAACTAGCTATAAGCGCAGGTAAATTCCGCGGATTGTTTTTTGGCTAATTATTCAACCCTAAAAGATGGAAAAACCCTGATTTGAGGTATTGCAAAATCGAGGATACTCCAAACAGTGTTCTCCAAACAAACAAACTTTGTAAGTACGATCATTGCAAATAAGCGTACCGTCATCCGAGGGCAAATTGATTTTTTTTTCAAAATATATATTTTTATCAAGGCTCATATGGCGTTAACCTGACGGGCCGGGAATTCAATATTTTTGTTGTAATATGTAACCGATTACTCGCGAATGGTCACTAGCCGGCACAATCATCAGCTCGTGTAGAGTTGTAATGAGCGGTACAACCTTTGGCTCTTGTTGAATGATATGTGGACTACACAACCTTCGGCCCGTGTATCTGTGAAGAGTGTGTGTATGTATTGCCGCGACTAAGTAAAAGTTTATAGATTGGATAGGAGGGATATGGAACAGGGACACAACGAAGGAAACATCATGAAACGTTGACATCGGCGTTTCTGAGGAACAGTTATAGACGAAGCAGAAGTTCAGGATCACGGCTACCTAAGATATCCCGGACGGGGATATCCGATTGTCTGTCTTGTGCTCATGGCAGCATGGAACCGGATACACGACGAGACAATACGCTCGATGTCGTGGTAGCGATCGCCACAATCACAATGATTGTTTGCTGCGAGCCCAATGCGATAGAGATGCGCGTTTAGGTTGTAGTGATTGGACATAAGCCGAGTGATTGTAGTGATTGGACATGAGCGCGAATGAAATCACGACCTACATTCAACCCCTTGAACCATGCACTCGTCGAGACCTTAGGGATAATCGTGTGTAACCAACGACCGAACTCATCTTCACTCCACATGCGCTGCCAACTTACGAGTTTGTGCTGACGAGGAATGTGAAAAAACTCGTTATAAGCAATTTGCCTTTCAAAAAGTGTGCCAAAAAGAAGCGCGCACCTTAGCTAGCGAGTCCGCTTTTTCATTCCCCGGAATCGAGCAATGAGAGGGAACCCATGCTAAGGTAATCTAGAATAATTTTTCGACCAAAACACTCAATAGTTGTCTTATTCTTGTTAGGAAATAAGATGAGCATTTATCAATTCCCATTGAGTGGATTGCCTCTATTGAGTTGATACTGTCTGAAAATATAAAATAATGGTCGATGAGCAGTGTTCCAATAATCCCTAGAGCATAGTATATCGCATCCAGCTCAGCGACATACACGGAACAAGGATCTCTGAGTTTAAAAGAGGTACTGGAATTTTCATTGAAGATGCTCGTTTATGAATGAACCGTCAGTAACGAACATTTTATCAGATCTAACTTTCCCATATTTTTCCGAGAATATCGACGGAATATCATTGGAGCGTAGATGATCTGGGGTTCCATGGAATTTTTGTCGCATGGACAGATAAAAAATGACAGAGGGATTGCAAAAGTATGGGAAGCAAACTTGGTTGGAGATGTCTGGTAAAGGACAATGATAACACATAAGACTTCTCGAGGAAAAACATTGCGGGAAAAAGAACGACTACAGTTTGCTAAGGCATATGTCAACTGACCTAAGAAGTTCTAGAGTAAGGTCCCTTATACGGATAAGACGAAAACCAATTCCTTTGAATCAGATGGAAGACAAATGGTATTGAGGAAATCAGGATCGATGCTCCAGATTCAGCATTTGGTTACCACAGTAAAACACGGCGGCGGTAGTCAGTTGATGTATGGTACAATGACGGCTTCTGAAACTGGAACCATGGAGTTCATCGATTCAACGATAGACGAGATGGCTTACTTGAATATCTTGTAACGTTGTCTGCTGTCTTCCGTGCAGAAATTGGATCTCCCTCGTGATTACTACTTTTAACTTAATAATGACCCTGATCTCATCATGCGGAATTGCCTGCTCTATAATGTCCCAATCAACTCAAAACACCTCCGCAATCGCCGGACTTGAACACTATGTAGCGTTTATGGTGGGAAATCAAGAACCGTCTGAAGAATTACAATCCAGGGAACAAAGCGGAATTCAAAATGACGATTCAGCAGATCTGGGAGAGCATTCCGTCTATAGTGACCATCACCACCACTCATTTGAAACATTCGTATTCCACTTCCACTAAAAACCAAGAAATAGAAGTATAATTTATATTTCTACGAACATAAATATTCTCATACATAGAAGTGGCGATTCGTGAGGTTATATATGTTATTAGTAATAACCTCACAAATATTTTACGACATTTTTTTTTATGTCTGTAATCAATCATATATACGTCTTATTAGGTGCGCAAATAAGTCGAATATTCATCAGAAAAATTCGCAAGCATTTGCCCTGTATGCATATTGCCTCCACTTTTGCATGTATATGTTTGTTAGGCGCATCATATACCACCAAAAATATGGGATATATTATGCTGCATATACACTGCTTATACGATTTAATGTTTGCTGGGTTGAACACATGTGTTGTCCAATACGTAGTTTCCAAGATGTACACAAGCTTTGAGGAAAAATGTTTTCGACATATTATTTTCATCCACGTGAACGCCTCCTCGAAGCGCTTCAATCTTCATTGGGTGTTGTATTGATAACGACGTATCATTTTGAAGCACTCGAACGCTGGACAGTCCACGACACGATGTGCAACTTTGGATTGGGTGAAGGATTCATGCCTCAACTACGGTTCTATGTTGACAAAGTTCATTGTTTTGATTGGATACTTAATTTTTATAATGCACTTGTGGCTCTCGTGGCCGAGTGGTTAGCGCCATGAACACCATGTCGGGGGTTGCGGGTTCGATTCCCGCTCAGGCCGGGAGATTTTTTGTCAAATGAATTTCTTCCGACTTGCACAGGTGCTTGCTTGCCTTCCAGTCAAGGCTTGTTATTGTCATAGAAATCTCAACTAAGTATCAATGAGGATGACGCATGTAATACTACGTTGAGACGGTGAAGTTTCCCAGGAAGTTAGGGCCACTAAAGAAGAGGATTAATATACTCTGCTTGATGTCTAGAGTAACACTAAACACTGGAATTGCGGTACTCGGCTATATACTTGCTGGCGGACACAAATAATCGCCACTTGCTCGTTTTAGAGGGCAAAACTGGAAGAGCGCCCATCTGGAAATGTACTCAGTCATATAAAATTAGACATTTTCGCGATGCGGCAGATTTTCCGTTTCTTAATTTTTTTCTTCTAATATGTTCCTAAAACAACACCGGTTACAAAACTTCTTCGATATGTTGCTGACATTCACCGAGCTCGTACGGTACTAGAAGCAACAACGAACAGAACATCTACGGGGCGTTTCAAGACGGAAATTCTGTGCATTCCAATTGTATCCAGTTTCCTGATAGTCTACACGTCTATACGGGACAACAACTGAAGGACTACCAGCTCAAGGAAGAATTGATAGAACTGTAGTCCGCTGTGGAAAACCCAAGGAACCAAGCGTAGGTCGGGCAAGGCGTCGTTCAACAGTATGGTTCCAAAAGAGCCATATTTTCTTTTTGGGTCTTCCCAGCCGTTTTCGTCAACGGAAGGTGGCAATCAGTGGTGACATCAGAAATTCAAAGCTGGTAGGATCAATTCTGGTTTCGCTAGATCCGCGAATACCTACGGGTGATTGCTTTGAGAGGAAAATGAATAACGGGTGTTCAATAAAAAATGTGAACTTCTTCGGTGAAATAGTAAAAAAATAGTAAATTTTTCAAACAAACCAGTACTATTCGTACCAGTACCAGTACCAGTACTTTTATTAAAAACATAACGGTTGTTCTTCAAAAAGTCGGTGAATGTTGGCAAAGGATTTATTACGTACGGTGCAACTTGGTGAAGATGCTCTCTAAGAGCGCTGAACGGTACTGACCTCCATCTTCCGGATGCAATTCTTGATCCTCGTGGTCAACTGCTTGGTGTCCGTGGCCCGCTAATTATGCTTGTACACCAGGGCACTAAGGGAGCCGAAATAAAATCCTCGATCGGACGGCACTGGACCAAGTTGGTCGGGTTCCATTCCTTGGGTACGTACTGTATCTGTTTTTCCTCGAGGTACGCCATCGTTTTCTTGGCATAATGGGAAGACACCTTGTCCTCCCAGAAGACGTACTTCCCATCAGTATGATGCTCCTTTAAGAACGGAACCAGAATCTTCACCCAGGCACTCTTCCTGGTACACCTTCTGGTTGATGGCAAGTCCGCTTGTCTTGCTAAACAAGAGCTTTGAAATCCCTTTGTCGGAGATTGCAATATATAGCATAATTTTCTTCTCAAACTTACACCCCCGGAGGGTGTGGACGCCTTGTCGCTGATATAGTACCGTTCATTGCCGGGAAAGTGGGACTTTGACAGTGAAAAATAACTCTCGTCGTCCACGAACGACGTCCCGCGATAGTTCTTCGTCCACAGGACCGTCCAGCGGTCTTAAGATTTCACGGTCGCTATCTCTTCGTCCGTGTACTCTGTTGTTGTTGTGTACGTGTTCTTCCAACAGACGAACCCTACTGCTTGAGGGTTCTGTGGATGTAGGAATGGGAGCAGTGAAATTTTCGGCCGGCGTCACGCAAACTCGTACCGTCATTGTTGACGAACAGCTTTTCTTCTTCTTTTTCGCCATGATCTTCGCCGTACGGCTACCACTGGTCTTCTCCTCGACGTTCCGGGTAAACAGTGCTCACCGGCACATTTTCATCCCGAAAGTAGTCTACTGTAAACTTTTCCTTGACTTCCGCGCGTTTTGAAGAAGCGTACAACGCGCTCGCAGAGTGCTTGTTGTTTCGACGCCATCTTTGATCGAACTGACAGCACCCGAGCGAAAATAAACGAGCAACCCGTTTCTAGGGAGCCTTTAGAGCAATTCTTTTTACGCTCTTTTTTTTTTACAGAAATGTATTGAAAGACGTCTAGCCAATCAGGGTGGAGGTCTTATAGTGGATAAGACCGGGGCTCTGGCAACCCTATCCCATCCAATGCAAATTGAGCGTAGGCAGCATAGAACAGGGCTCGCGCTTAGCGGGCTCACGTATTGTTTAATGTTTGGAGTCATATATGTTAATATTTGATTACGTTAGATAGTTTCCTTTGGCAAGCGATGTTTGGTTACTCATCCGGAAGCATTCTTGACGATTTACAATTAAAATCACAGCTGAAGAATCGCGCGGAGCACTTCATTTTTAATTTTAGGTTATGATTTCTATGCTCATGATTTTCTATGCTGGCTACTAAAAGGCGGCCATCTTAGCAATCCCTTGGATAAGACAGTCAGGAAAAGTTGGATTAGAGGGCGGGTTAAATGAATGTACCAGGGTAAAGTAAGGCGGATTCGCAAAGCAGAGGCTCTGACCAACATCGGAGTCTACCAGAGGCCCGTTAACTGACAGTGCTCGACCTCGCGGACCATGGTGTAGCTGGATCAAGACACCAGCAATAAAGGGTGAGAAGTATTGCGCGGGAATCCCATTGGGTCCATGAGACAAATTTAAATTTATAAAACATACTGTTAAACACACGAATCACACTAATTAACATATTAGGGACAGAAAATGTAAGTCAGAAATTCCATGTTGTAATTTTACGAATATGAAAATTTAATTCAATAATAATATACAGTTTAAAGCTACACACATTAAAAACGTGTTTACTTTTGAGGTTGTACATAATCATCCGTGGAAATTCCGTGTGTTTCAACAGTTGAAGTGACATTACTTTTGTATTTGGTGACGCTTCTAAATGTTATCGGAAGAGTGCAGCTTCGACAGATCACTATCCTGATACGCTAATTATCTACGATGAAATTGGTATTGCTGATCTTAATCTACATTTCGAAATCGCAACATAAATGTCGTAAATTGCATTCCAATTAAAATGGTTGAAACAGCGGTGCTGTGATTGCCTCGCAGCCGGACGAGAGCCACGTGCCGTTTTAAAGATATGTAATCAAATGATGCATTAAATTGAGCATTGATAATCTTCCCGTATAAGATGATATAAAATTGAACACCAAGCAGATAAAGATCGTCAGAGAGAAGGAATATAAAAAAGCTCATCATGTACTTGCCGCTGTTTATATTCGCAACGTTTGCTGCATGGTGTGTACTGATCTTATGGATCACACTGAGAACATATTGCATTCATACGGAAAACTCTGGAGGGCAACGATGTTTTTCTGACGTTTTTTCTCAAATGAATGCGGTCTGTTTTTTTGTTCTATTGTCAATTTTTTTTTCCAGTCCTGGCACAAGACGATATGGGCGACAGCGAGATGGAAAGTGAATATAAAATCTTTTTATTGGCTCCAACTATTATTTGATAAATTTGCCATATAATCCGATCTAACAGCATTAAGAAGCCAAGCAGCAACAAACGATAATCTGCAAATTGATGCTAATTGTTTAATTTATTGGAAATATTAATGGATGTTTGATTTTATCTCTTTTACGTGGAATTGTGGTATGCTGCTCGAATGTGTGCGAACAGCGATTTCCTAAGTGCACGCAAAGGTTGGATTCCAAATGGCGCATAAGATGTGGTCAAGATTTTTATCTTCAAATTCCTGCTCATTGACTTCACTTCGTCAATATGGGACCGTTGCAAATACTGCTTCGCCTGCGTATAGTCTGATATAGCAAGTAGGCTTTAGTAGCGGTAAGTCACAATCACGACATAATGGAAATTTTTGAATGTAATATTATTCCGTTGATACTTAATATATTGATTTCATGTGCTTAGTAAATTTTGTATGTTTACACCTACTCACGATTGGGTGCTGTTTGAATTCGTAACAAATCTTCTCTCTTTTACATCTATTCAAGTTTTCTCACCTAGGTGTAAGGGAATTTGAAGTTTGAAGATAAAACCGGTTTTGTAAATAATAGCATTGATAAATATTTTGAAATATAAGCTTCGGCTTCCCGGAGATATTTCTGGAATTCCAACCTGTTTCTTGAGCACCACAGGAAGCAGTTGTGCATTGCTTCTTCGATGATAGTGTAATCATAATTTCATTATCACCTGTTTTATTGAAAAAGATGTAAATGAAGGAGAACGAGCATGAACAAGGCAGAAAGAGGATCGATCATCTCGAATCTAGTGTTCTTAGTTTGTTTCTATGTATATGCAACACCTGCTTAGGAGTCACGTTGAACCCTGATGTCTACGAAAATCGAAGCCATCGAAGCCGTGTGCATTTCTTTGGAGACTGACAATTATTCGAGAGTATGTGAGGGGGGTAGCCAGCGACTGAAGAATTGCCCGAAAGGGGCAAATTTCATTTATCTTTTATTTTGGCGCCATCTCAGACATACCAGGCGATATCAAAATACTGAATACATTTAAATATATTATTAAGTTAACGGGTTGGGATATCGAGAAGTAAAAAAGCCCCTCTCGTGTAGGTAGGTGGGTTTTCTCGATGGAAGAGGATAGGAAAAATGTTGTCATTAATCACTCATCAATTTTCGTTCAATATCTGGAGCCCAATTTATGTGGCATTGTAACTCATCTGTTTCGTCACATATTAATTTTATCGTATCCAAAGTACGAATATTGATGCTTTTTTAAATTTATGGCTACTTGGTGTCTTCGAAATTGAATTATAATGTCAAAAATTACTGTAATGCTATTTAGGGCTAATTTATTGCGTAAGATGAGCTCGCGTAGTGTGTTTGTTTATAGAATTATTTAAATATGTTTCAGTAAAAATATTTTTTTTTCTTTTATTGTTACTTTTTTGGTTTACAACTCAATATTCGTACCGCTTTGAGTTTCCCATTGTAATTCCATCGTTTGAGAATTCAGAAAGATCACCAACATTCAGTGAGCATCATCACCATACCCCACTTTTGGAGTTTGAAAACGAGGCGAAAGTTAACCTTACAGCAATAATAGCGGCTTAGACTTGTCACACATTGAATAAAATTCGAAGTAATCCATCCCGAACTCATCACTCCACTCCTACGGCCATAAATATCCGTCCTGATTACCGAGAGCGGTATCTCGCGAGAAGACGGGGATTTTGAATAGCTCAGAGCCGTCGGATCGGAAAAGATCCAAAAAAGAAATACTCGTGTATGCATTAATGCGACACTGTCAAGCCGATTTGAAAAGATATGCACCGAAGTGGGGGACCAGATGTTTGTCTCGATAAATAACCATTTCCTGAATTCATCACACTGCAGCATCGATCCGAAAGCGTGGCTCCAAAAAGGGTATGCATGTGTGTATGTGTGTGTGTGTGTCTGAGGGAGAAAGAGAAAACGGCTTGTTCGATTTGTTCTGAGAAAATCATCGTATGCTAGATAAGTTATTCAGATAACCTTGTTTTTGCACTGTGATTTCTTACATCGATTTCCAAATAAGATCAATCTCTACACGTGGAACCAACGAATTGAACTTCTTTTAAATGTTGATTTACAGTAGGTGGACAAATTATCAGAAACAGTACAGTCTAAACACATTTTTTAATTCCATCGGGTTTTAAAAAATTGTTCGATCTCAAAATGCTTTTAAGTGATAAATATGTTGAAAGTTTAGAACAAAACATCGATTAATCTGCGAAATTCGAATAAACTCTACTGACCCTAATAATTTGACACCAACTATAGTTTGTACTTTGCAAAGATCAAGAATAAAACGCATTGGAAAGGCGATTTACAGATCAATATCATAAATCTTTCGTGTTAAACCACAAAAAAAACAAACTCCACCGTAACGTCAGATTCAACTGTAAAACTTCAGTGACGAAAGTTTATACGCAGCTCTAGAGCTGTACCCTGGAATGTGAACGTCAATGGGTGAAGCCGTTCATCTTCGTAACAAGATCACTATTGACATTTTAGATTCAATTCTTGAGAATGAATTAGTATCAGTAATATTTACGCTTAGGTCACGTCTGGAGCGTGATTAGCATTCTTCGAGTTCACTCACAGCACACACGTGATTCCGTCGTGATTGTATAGAGCTTCGATAGTATGCGTTACGTTTTTTTTATCTCGATTAGCTTCAATAAGCTTGTAATACTTGTCCTAGATGACAAGCCTACCCTCATATAATCCGCAACGCAAAAATAAAAACAATATCGGAAGCAGCACAAGGTATCAAGGAAGGTTTAACCTACTAACAGGTTGTTTAAATTTAACCCACCCCGCATTATCAAGCGATGTTAATGGGAAAACTTGAAGTCTAAATTGATTATCCTTCTGATGACCGCACGGATGTAAACCGGATCGTCATTCCCTTCTGCATGTAGGCATGGGTGGCTTGGGTGGCGGCGGCACTTTTTGCTGATAATTCTGTTCCGTCTGCGGCGGTTTTCTTGTTTCATGTAAAATCGTGTGAAATCCATTTATGCTTTCAGTTACCGCTGAAAAGCTGACATAATAATTCAAACAACTGAATGGAGCGGACAGCAGGTAAATGATGCCGATTACGGCTAGCGGATTCTATAAAATGATAATAATTAATATAATTACTTGGTATCCGAGAGTACTTGAGCTCAAATAGATAAACGCTGACGAAGAATTAGTAGACATGGGCAATAATTTGAAGACTATAATACATCGATTGTAATGTTGAAATATACTCAATTAAGTCAGATCAGACTATGGGACATTTTCATGATTTCTAAAAAAACGAACTTGAAGTTTAGGGATTTTCGTTCATCATTCAAAACAATTTCGATACATTATTTTAGTGTGATTTTCCAAATCTGGTAAATGTGGCATGTAGCTTACGATATGCTAAAGGGGATGCTCCGAAAAAATAAAACAAATAATATTTTTGACGTACAATTACGTCTTTCAAGAAGGGTGCCAAATCAGAAAACAGGTCACGTTTTTGTGAAATAAAGTTAACGTTTATTACTATTTTCACAGCGAACGAATTCTGATGATTCGCACACCAATCGAATCGAAAATTCTCTAAGATTTGTTTGATGCTATACATTACAATTCGCTGATCTCTAAACGGTTTAAATTAATGAAAACTGGAAGTATTCCTATTCTCCCATACATTTGTGTGCTTACTTTGTTTAATTATACTTGATATTTACTGTTTCAACTAAAAAGTTTTTCCAAAAAATGCGATGAATTTTTAAATAATATCCGAAGTTCATCGGATTAAATAATATAATTCCGTAGTTCTACGTCGAAAAAGTGGTCATGTCCAAGCAACAACCCCTTACATTTTTTTTCTATCCATTATATCATTATTTGTTCATCTATCTTTTAACAGAAAAAATAAAAATTGAATGAAAAAAATATTCATAATTAGAATAGTTACAAGCTGATAAAGTGAGGCGGGTTAAAAAAATGGTGCCATGGCGTACATGGTTCCAGCCCTTCTGTTATCTGAAAACACAAAAATCGAACAGATTTTGAATCATTAAAAATGCCGCTACAACATGAACCTTGAACAAATTAAAAACATGTTTTTTGACAAAATGGATATCGTTTGAAGAAAAAAATGCTGTTTAGAATTTTTTTTTAAATTTTTGCCGATTTTTTTTTAAATACAAGTAAACTTGTTTTTGTGTGATCGCATTTTGTGCAATTACTCATTAGTGTAACTGTTTTCGTGTGATTTTGCGATTTTTGTACGCGATTCCAGTGTACTGCCTTGACCATTGAGTCATTTAAAAGGTATTCTCGGTTATTTGTGCTTAGATAGTACTGATTGTCATATTTCGGGTATCGAAGGAGAACACACCTGGAAGACGAGATTTTAGGTTACATTTTTTTTTGTAAACAATGGTTAGTACTTCACCAATCGTGTCAAAAGTTTTATTGATTTGAAAGTTTATTAAATTTAAAAAGAAATACGCCATCTGATGTTTTTCACTACAGACAAAGCAAATGTGCAGCAGAAAAAAAAGTGAAGTTTAGGGAACAACGGGGTAAGACAGCCACCCCAAGCATGGAGTACAATCAAACACAATGTATACAAAACTGAAGCATTTCATTGTGTCAAAAGTTTACTTCTTATTTCATAAGATTTTATATGATCGAAAAAGGTATTTGGCGATTTGGAAAAACCGTTTAAAAACGACCACAATTGATCAACAGTGACGTGAGACCTTTTTGATGTTGGGCTAAAGGTTAGTTGGTGGGATTTTTTGATGCGTTCATCGTATAGCTCGGGTCGGACGGTGCGTCCAACATTAGGAAAAACATTGACCGACATAGAATCTGTCGAAAATTACTTGAAAAACCTTTTCGGCAATAAACCACCGAAGTTCTACATGGATGGATTTATGAAATTACCTGAAAAAATAGCGAGGATCCGGCGAATGTTTAAAAAGGGAGTGTTGAAAGCCGATAGATTTTGCGTACAAGGATCCCCCTAAGTGTTTCAACAGGATTCAAATCCTGAGAGTGAGCCGACCAGTCCAAAAAATTGAGTTTTTGATCCTTATTACATTGCTTAGTTTCCTTGCTGATATGAATAGTCGCATTGTTTTGCTGGAATGTGAATTTATTGTGACGATATCCACACAAAAACGGTAGGAGAGAGATTCCCAGAACATGTATGTAATCCTTGAATGATATGAAAGCTGTCTTGAGCTTTCCGGGTGCACCGAATCTCGCCCAAACCATGCACGAGCCTCCACCAAAATTCTTGGTTGAAAAATTCTATTCCTTCTTCCGTAAATCACGCCAGTACCCGTTGGAACTTTCAATACCATCCTAATAGAACTTTTTTCGTCAGTGAAGATAACCTATACATTGAAGAACTTTTCGTTATGGCATATCTTTTGGAAGAATTCTTTGTCACAACATACCATGTCCCACTGTCGGTTCATGTGAGCTTTGGCAAAACTCAGACGTCTTCCGATGTGGGATGGTGTAAGATGAGGAGCTTTAGCCTTTTAAACCCTCTTTATGTGAGTATTTTTTTACCAAAACTTGACGAATTGTCACCCGAGTAACATTCAAATTGAAATATTGCTCTATTTGCATAAGCGATTTTGAGGTATTCGAATCTGTTCTAGCTATTTTCCGCTTATCCCAGTCAGAGAGTTGCGATTTACGTGGAGCTCTCCTTCTTATCGTATTCTTGAGCATTCTTCAAATAATTGAGCACTACTTGATGAGATCGTCCAATCCGACGAGAAATTTCTCTGATACCAACATGTTATTGGTGAAATGCATCGATTTGTCTTTCTTTTCTCTCCGTGAGCACTTTTCCCTTCGGTATTTTCCAGATTTATTGATCAAAACAACTAAAACAACGGAAAAATGTAACTGGTCTTATAGAAACTTGACACTTGAAAAATACCAAATCTTTGGTTTACGCTCAGCGCTTGCTCACACATACATATGAAAATCATGCAGTGTATAGTAGTCACCAATACCAACACACTAGAATATAAGTTGAAGCATTGTTGTTTTATAATGGTACAAAGCAGCAAGATCATCACCTGGTCTTGTAGAAGTTGGACAGAGTGTATTGAAGCAAACCTTGTTGCATCACTTGTCGCCAGGCGAGCGAGGTGATTGGACAAGGTGGAGCCCTTCGTGGAGAATCTGGAGAACTGCAGCTATGGACCGGGTCTTTTAACGAAACAATGTTGTGAACAAGATCCAATCTCTTCATGGGATGTGTCCCCATTGTAAATAAATGAAAAAGTTACAATTTTCGTTGTAAAATTATTTTTTATCTTAATTGTTGAAATACCGATATTTTTTTTGTATTACCGCGTCAAATGCACAAATAGAAGCACCTGTTTAAAGAGAGTTAAAATGTTTGTATATATGGCACACTTTGATGCCTGCTTATTTGCAAAGTGTCTCTTATTTTGCTATGCTATGCTGCTATGTATAATAAAAACTCGCCTCTTGTTGGAGTAAATGCTATACCAGTATGGGTGGATCCCACTTTTTATTATACTTAATTGAAGTGATGTACGATAATGTCAAAAGATGTGCCAAATATTAATTTTGGGTGTAGGGTTACGATGTTTTCTTGAGCTTTTCTGTGAACTTCACATTTTGCTTCATTTTAGGGTCCAATACAACTTGTGCCTGGAACTTCACAAACCAGCAAAAAATTTCAATAAAATTATAAGAATGTAAAAATCCTGCTATTTTGGCCGCTTCTCTAGATGATAATTTGGCTTCTGTTCGAAAAGCACCACCACTTTCGAATGAGTTCTAGGATCAGTTGCCTTTGTTTTAAGCCACTTCCGGATCGGATTCAAATCGTTTGAGGACATCATACACCGTGGATTTGAGATACAGTAATCGTTCGCTAACTGGTCTGCGTTTTAACTGGACGAACGTTAACTGGTGCTTGGACCAGTTAAAAAGCAGAATTTCGTAAACAATCGACGCCATATTCAAATGGAAGATTTGCTGTGAGGGGCATTCGAATGTTATTTGAAATGTTATGAAAATTGACATTATTTTCGTATGACAAAAACATTGATTAAATTACAGAAAAATAATGTCCTCAAATTATATTTCATATCTGTTGTCACACTCAATGTGAAACTTCCATTGGATCCTTTTGTTTATCCAATTTCATGATCAACGCGTATCAAACAATTCATTGAAGTTCCCCTCGATTTTATTTGACGTTTAACATGCCGGACCAGTTAAAACGCAAATGTCGATAACTGGTCTTTCCTTTTCGCCCAGTTCGTGAATGTTTACTGTATCTAAACCGAAATCAGACCGGGATTTCAATTGCAAATGTACATGATTGTTTCACGACACACTTGTTTTCGATGTTTTTGAGTTTCCAGAGAAGTATAAGAGCTAGGTTAGAATGTTGTATATAGTGTAGGATATATTAACCATCTTGGTTCATTAGACTGACCACTTGAACTTTACTGTTTTACTCGCGTGCGATCTCATTTGGAATCTGCTACCGCATGCGACTTATTCGCCAGACATGATTCCTTCCGATTACCATTTGGTTTCATCGATGGGACACGCACTCGCTAAGCAGTCCTTCAATTCTTGTGAAAATGTGCATTCATGAATTTTCTGACAGATGGGAAAACTGCACAGCTTCCAAAGCTTCCAACTGCACTTACTTTGAATAAAATATTCCATTCGTGTATTCCTGAACGTGTTTTTGTAATGAAAAAAGACCGGTTACATATTTATACACCTGTTATTTTGGGGGCAGGAGGCGTAGATCGAATCGGGTGAGCATACTATTCACATCTAACCGAAAGAAAGATGTACTTTAATTTAAAAAGAATGTAGCATCTCTCGTTGGAGAGATATGTCCATAACGCTCAAGGCGTGCATCACTTATTTCATATCTCAAGGACTAGTAAACCACATTGGGTGCACCAAGTTGAACGAAATTATCTTGCACATCACCATATCTCATTCACTTTTACCCACATGTTGGTCTCGGTTGGCAAAGATTGAATTTTAATACGCGATTAGAAGTGTAATTAAGGGATGAGAGCTTTTATGTCAATCGTCCAAGCGACATGGTAGCGGTACATTTTTCAAAATGATTATGCAAGGCCAAGAGGAAGATGAAGTCAGCTTCATTGTGTTGCTAGATTTATGGTGCTTTTGTGCCTCTCTGTAATATGGACGCAAGGATGAAGACTGCAGAAGCATTTATCTGCAATCAAATTGCGGTCTTTATTGTGCTCAATTTGAGCTGAAGCTACTATCTTCTCAGGAGGGCGAGTAATATAAATACATCAAAACATTGAACACTGGTAGAATACAAAATAATAAACTTGTATTTATAAGTTTCGCCAATATTTTTAACCTTTCACATTGCGGATGTTTCCGTCGATATTCAATTGAAAATGCCGGAAATTGAATTCGTAGGTCTTGGAGGAAGCTGGAAATGGGATTAGAAGATAACGGAGAAAACGGCAGCGTGTTTCCGACTGAGTGAGAGTCCCGTTTGAAGTCTTCGGTGAACTCCGCTCTGCCAATGTTTAACCACCAATTAAATTGTTTAACACCTATTCCGGCAACCAACCATGTTTTAAGCGAACCGACCGTCAGTCTTCCGCAAGCCATTTGGCAAGTTTTCTGTGCGCGATGGTTTTGTTGGCATGAAAGATTGCGAAATGGAAAAAAATGAATAAAGCGTCGACAAGGATGTGATAATAACAGCAAGCAGTAATATCACTGGAACGCATTAAAAGCTCCCTCCTGCGTGGCACTTCACTTCACTTTGGTTGAGTTTATGAATTTTGGTTCTCGATTTAATTGAATTTAAGTTTAATTCAGAAGAAGAGAGTAACGCTGTGAACGATTGCTGCATGCCTGACTGTCTGCTAGTCTGGAATGTGTACGATTTTATGACGAAACGTGAAACCTAAATGAATATATAGTAGATTGTGTATACGAACGATATCATGCTGGAAACGGCGGGATCTCTGGTTAATTATATGGAACACGAGTTGAAACTCAATGTTGATCCAACTAAGGCAAAAGTATAATTGTAATTGGATAAGTTACGTATACCAGCAACATGTATCGTTTTCGTCGAAGTGTGTATCTTATTGGTTGCGAAACGAACTCTTTTGACATTTCAATCGCTCCAGCTTTGTATAGGCGCCATAGAATATAATTGTTCCAACAGAATTAATATATCACGTGCTGAAACGAACTCAGCGTCTAGAGGCCAAATCGTGCGTCGTATAATAACGTTGTCGCTCTCAATCTTTCCGCTTTTTTCATCTTGGATAAATGAACGTTGAATCAAACACAAATAACAATTATTATTTTGAAGTGCGTTCAAGAAACAGAGAAATTTCCAATGTCACTCATAAATATTCATGATCATCGTTCTAGATTCGTTACGATTCCTCCGCTGTTTCTCACCCTTCACCATCCGATGGATAGAAGATTTTTGTGCTACTTGTGTTGACTCAATTCACTTATATATACTCATTTCAATAAACGACACATCATGGAAACTTGATTGAACCCCGCATATACGATGGCGATGGATCCAAATTATAAAGAGATTGTTCATATCTGTGTTTTTTTTGTGTGTGGCACTAGAAGACTTGGCTTAGATGCAACATTCTGAAGATGTGAATAGAAAGATTACTGCTTATTCTGCCACCCATCTCGTAGGCTGTAGTTGGGAGCATACGAAATGATTTCAACGGAAAACCCGAAGCGCCATCAAGGCTATGTTAAAAATCAATTTATATCAACCTAATAATCTATAAATGTCACATATATCACTGATTTTATGTGGATTTCTTTTAGGTGTTTGTTGCACGTTTCTCTGTCTTATGGAGAAGAATAAACTTTTTTTTCCAACATGCATCTTCTTTCGCTTGTTGATATGATTTTTTGGAAGATAATGAAATAGAGCATATGGTTTCTCACTGAGCTCAATGACCATAATCCGTCAGCCGATGCGCCGCCCGTTGATATAGGCTCAAAATGGTGGTTGGATGAGTCACACGAAGCCAGAACATTTAAGGGTTATTCATTAATCGACCCGCCGTTCATATCAGTAGAAAGCCGATCAACCGGTATGGTGCTCCAGCGCTCCATCATGTGTTTCGCTAGATACCGGTTAACAACGTATCAAAAGCTGGCGTAGCAGGAAAACTAACTTGGTGTTCCTTGTCAACCACGAGCAAGTCTAAAGTATGCGCATCTACAAAATGTACAAAACCGTATACATAAATGGCCGCGGAAAAGTTAATTCAAGTTCCTCTTGTTTAGCTGGCCAAAGTGTTGCAACCACTCGGAGGATTAGACGTGATCAAACTAGTGGGGCCAGTGTCGGTTGGCATCGTGAAAAATCACGAACGCCTACATGCATAGTGTAAACACCAATTAAAACGCGTTTCATTTTGTAAAATCCATCCCACTTTTTAGTTCTCACGCAACCCACTGCAGTATATGATCGGAATGGCTTAAACTGTATATTGCCGCGCATGCTGTAGGATATGATATGCAGAGCAAATATGAGAAGTTATCATGGCTTTCCCGTAATGCACACCGAACCGATTTATTCATTCCGTGGTTCGGAAAATATAGTTCCGAATAACATCAGTCAAACTTCTATGTCATCTAACATGTAATTTGTTCAGTTGTATGTTTTGCCAAATGGAATGTTTTACAACCGAACGATGTTCAAGACTTGTTGAGGACTACGTAGGACTACGTCTTTTATTAAAGGTGCTAAATCAGAAAACCGGTCACGTTTTTATGAAATATAGTTAGCGTTAATAACTATTGTTGCCGCGAACGGACTTTGGCGATTTACATTCCAAACGAATCGGAAATTCCCTAAAGTTTGTTTGATATGCTATACAGTGCAATCCACTGTGCAAATGGTTTAAATCGATGAAAACTAAAAGCAATTACATTTCCCATACATTTATCCAACTCATTTGTGAGATTACCTACCCGTGCCGTCAATAACGAGCAACTTATCGGTGAGCAACGGAAGGAAATATTTTCTAGAGTATGAATATTGGATCTAAGGCAAACTTTCAGTCTTGTTCTAAGCCCGAAGCAATGAACATCGCTTGTTCTTTGTTGTTTCACGTCGTCACATGTCTTCGTTTCGGCTTGTGCTGTGGACACGACCAAAGCTCTCACTCGCTGATGTCTCTGGCATTGCAATCATTGCATCAAACTGACGCCATTGGATTAGGGGTCTGAGCTACACAATGGTGTGGAGAATAATCAAGCTAGGATTCGTCGTCTCATCAAAAGAATAATTGTTCTAGAATTTTGGATGTGATTTGGTTCCGCATGCTAGTAGCAAAACTCTTTCCACCAAGCTATGCTGATCGAGATCGGCAATATGAACAGAAAAAGCTTCTGTTGAAAAGAGCGCAAAACGGAGAGAAGTGTATGTATATTTAGCCGCTTCAAGCCATTGATATATGACGTTGTGTGCGTACTTGCGTTCTTCATGACCCGTTTGTACAAATAGCTTATCTTCGTTACGCTAAAATCTCATTTGTTTCTGTGCATTGGCCCTTTCGCAATGCAACAATCGTCTAATTTTTTGATGCTATGATGGATGATTGTTTGGTGGAGGAGATAACGGAAGGGGAATATTTACGCTAGAGTATGAATAATGGTTCTCTTCTGGCAAATATTTAGTTTTTTTCCACATTCAAAGCAGTGGACTTGTTTTCCGTCATCATAAGAACTTCGTTGGTGCGTTTGACATTGCATCAATGCATCGAAATAACGCTATAGCAAAGCAAGTGTTACGGATGTGCGCCACACAACTATTTGAGGAATCATCAAGCTAGACCATCGTGAATGTCGTGCTGAAATGTTATGAATTTTTTGGGTTCACGTGCCATTCGCAAAACGGCATTCAACAAGTATGATATTTGCGTTAACCTTGACCATAATGAAGCAATGCAACTCTTTTCGAGGTTATTAAGATTTAAAAAATGTGTTTATTTAGTTTATTTAGTCATCAAGAAAATAAATTGCGTTCTGGTATTTTGTATGTAATTTGGATTCAACATACCCTAAACACACCGCAAAAAAAATTAAAACACTGGGCTAACCCTGAAATGACATAAAAAATCGTAAAAAACGTATGTTTTATGCCCTCCAGGTTGGGGTCTCCCCTTGTGACTTGTTATTTTTTTTCTAAATTCTAGACGTGGCAAAGCGTACAATGCTCAAATTCCAGAGCAGCGGAAAACCAATATTCAAAAAGAAGTTGTAATTCATTTCAGTCTTTCGAACTGTTACCTACTGAAGATTTGAATGATGTTGCGTTTCACATTTAATGGCACCGTCCAAACGATTTTTTTTAAATCGTTAAAATACGAATTATTTATATTTTTTTTATTATCGCAAGGGATATAGAGAATTGTCGCTATAAAAGATTGTCGTTATAGAGAGTTTCGATTGTATTTGTATTTTCCGAACGACGGAATAGATAACTCTGTGTTTTACCACAAATACGAGGGTCGTTCAAAAAATGAGTTTCAGTGCCTCAGAAATTGATCGGAATAGAAAAACTCGTGCCACTCTATGAATAATGCCTCGAACGTTACGGCGATTATGTAGAAAAATAGAAAATAAAACGTAAATTACAAAAATCACCTTGTTTTTTGTCCTAATTTTTTTTCCGCGATTTATGAGGCACTGAAACTTATTTTTTGAATGACCTTCGTAGTTGGGGATATTAAAGACTGTAATCAATAAAACATAGGTGGTATTCAAAACATGATCGCTGTGTTAACGGAGGATTACAAAATTATTGCATATAATTTTAGGAAAGAACCGTCGCTAAATTTAATAATCAAATCTTTACTAGATTTGTCGGTGGTCCTGAAGCGTGATTTTGTATTAACATTCTTGGAACTTTTAAGAAGCAGATTTGATAATCTTTATGAGGTATCATCCTCAACATTGACTGATCGCTCCACGGCAAAATAACTTGTACCTCTCGCTTGATTCAAGCGAGAGACAAGCAAGAAACACATATCCCATAGAACAGTATTTTATTCTATTCATCAACAAACGCACATTTCACAGAATTCTCCTACTGAGCGATGCGTGCAATCGGCACAGTAGCAATATTTCCAAGTTAACTCTCAGGTTTAACCCATGGTGTTGGCTGGACGCTGTCTAGAGTGAAACTGAAAATTGAAACCACAAAGCAGAATAATCAATGCTCAATGCAACGTGACTTGTGCGGAATCGACTCTCGAATGCAGAGAAAAAAGGCAAACATATTCCATAGCATATTCACATCTAGAGACGAATAAGCTTTTAAGTTTAAAGCGTTCATAAAATAAACAAACAGCCAATCCATGCCAAACCGATATAGTGGTTCTCAGATTTTCGGGAAATTGATAGTTTTGTTCCTTATCGCAAAATATTAGACGCGTATTTTTTCTCATTAGGGTGTCCATTTCCATATCAGGGTGGGTTGAAAAATATACATTTTTCACTTTTTTGCAAAAATGGCTCTTTTTTCAATTCGTAACTTTTGAACTACTAGACCGATGATTCAGATGATCGACATAACAATTTTAAGCCAATGAGCTCGACTTCTTTGAAAATAACTTACAAAAAAATGGATTTTGTTTTTGTTATTATAGATTGTATATGTTTTCTATAGTTTGCATGGCTAAAGATAGAGAGTGCTATTTTTTAAAATGTTTTTTCTTGAAAGCCGAGGTTTTTTACATAATATATCCAAAAATTATAGATGTGTTTTTTTTTCGTTTTTGAGTGAAGATTTTTCAAAATAACCGAGTTTTCAGTCTACGTTCAGTATTCCCATGCGAAAAGACCAGATCTTTGTGACTAGGATCCAATTTTTTCGCCAGTGTAATATTTTTTCAAAACGGAATAGCTCAATTTGATATATCAATTATCTAGATCGGTCTAGTATTTCGAAAATTATGAATTTTTGATTAAGTCATTTTTAGAAAAAAAGGGGGAAGAATGATTTTCGGATCATCGGTTAAAATTTAAAAATCATAGCTAAAAAACGACAGAATCATATCTTTGATTTTTGGGTATGTTATTTGGAAAAACAGTAGCTTTCAGGAAAAAATATACAGCGCCCTCTAGTCCAAGGCAATGCAAGCAATAAAAAAACCAATACAATAGAAAATCGCGAAAATAAAATTCGATTTTCTGGCAAGTATAATATTTTTCCAAAAAAGACTAGCAAATTGACTTTAATTTGATATGTCGATCATCTGAACCAGGCCAGTAGTTCAAAAGTTATGATTTTTTCATTAAAAAAAAGTTGAAAAAAAGTGAAAAAAGATCTTTCGGACCACCCTTAATTGGAAATGGGTACCCTAATAAAAAAATTAAAAAATAAGGGTTTAATATTTTGCGATGAGGAACAAAAGCACAAATTTTAACGGAAATCAGAGAAATTGAAGAAATTGAGAAATTGGTTTTGGCATGAAATAGCTGTAAAGTTAAGTGGAATGATACAGTCTCATATTATGTACATTCACTATTCAACAGTCATCCTAGTTGCTAGCCGGCGGCGGCAACGAGAGCGTCAGAGTGGCCTTTGCTGAGGGAAGATGGATTAGGTTTAGTTTTTCAAATTTGGCTAGAGACTAGAGGTGAATGAACAGAAGATTGAAACATCTTCAAGCCAATTCAATACAACAATAACCTTCTCAGTTCAACAAACGCATATTTTAATGCATAGAATACTTCCACTGATTGGTGCGAGCAAACATCACAGCAGTATTTCCAAATATTTCTAAATTAACTCTCAGAATTAACACATGGTGTTGATTGATCACTGCCTAGAGTGAAACTAAAATCATAGATCGGACAATTTATGCCTCTCTCTGCCTCTCTATTTCTTTCTCTCTCTCTCTCTCTCTCTTTCTCTCTCTCTTTCTCTTCTTCGTGCTTAAGTCTGGTGTAATGTTCTACTATCATTTAAAATGTGCAGCTGATAATGTCTACATCATCAGAAAAGTTTTTTGGCTGGATCTGTTGAAAATCGTGTCAAGCAGATTGAACACCACTCGTTTCAGAACACTCTCTAGCGCAATGTTAAATAGTCCTTATATTATATAATCCTCCATCAAAGAGGAAGAAGTGCAGGAGGCGCAATTAAGTCTTTGATTATGATCTTGATGCCATGTTTTGAGCAGCGGTCATATTCGCGTTCTAGCTGCATGTAGGATTCGTATTTGTCATCACTGAGATCAAAGTGAGAGTCATGCTATTCTATCGTGCTGATGTTGAAGAATCGGCCCATAATTCTTAATCGTCACATTTGTGGATTGATCGATCACTAAATCCAATGCTTCTTCAAATCACAACTTGTGCCCAGCTATTTTGTGTAATCGCTGTTTTGGTAGATGGTAAGACTGGTGTACATATGTACGATCCTCTTGAACACGCTTCCTGCAGCGCTACGATGTCTAACATGCTTTTCTTCAATTGTTCGGAAAGCACACGAGTACTTCCAGCGGAATTGAGAATTCAACAATTCCATGTCCCGAGATTCCAATCGTTAATCCATTTTCGTTGCCTGGGTCTTTGCCGAGAACCGTCGTTTCTCTATTTCTATTACTGGACAAAGACGCTTGGTATGTGGTATCAATTCGCTTGGAGAAGCTGTTTTTGGGCGTTTCTTGGAGACTGGTAATGCCCGTTTCTCGTCCTACCAGTTCCTCTGAACTTGTGCATGTCAGATCTTTGACGATTTTTCTTTTCTGACCAGAACGGGGATCGAATCACGACATCGAGTACTTTGTTTGACCAGATAGGGGAAGTGCGAGTAAGAGAGTGAGAGTAAAATTGACCCCTATCCAATTGGAAATACCTAGTTCTGATTAGTCGAAATTGAAGATACAAGCTTCCTCTTGTACTCCCTATTATTGCTCAATCATTTCTTGATGGATATACGAGATTTTCGCATCAATCGATTTTAATATATAATATATTTCATGAAACTAACTATCAAACAATTGAGCAATCTCAACCATTATCCAATCGAATATCTCTCATTCTGTTTGATCGATTTGTAAAAGTAATCAGTTCATCTGCACTCTTACTCTTATCTTAGAATACGGGACGGTGTAATGAAATAATGTTTTATTTTCTGCTGCTGATATGCGACGCACATGTTACATGTTTCTGGAAACCACAAGCGAGATTGAGTTCAGTTTCAGTTGTTTCAGTTATAGTTTTTGTTTTGTTGTGTTTAATTATAGATTCTAAAGTCGACGTAATTCATTATAATATCATCTCTGAGACTCTCAGCAAGCTCTGACTGTGGCACTTACATCGCACGTTTAGTTGGTATAAAAGGAGAGGGATTTCATGGATCGTGGATTTCATCATTCGTTTGGTGGTTATCGCAGCAACATCGTTACGGGCGAGCGTCGAGCGGGAATGGATTGTTTTTCGAAAGACAAATGAAGGAGGAGTAATGGAGTAATTTTTTCACAAGGGCCCTTCTCAGGGCTAGAGTCAAATGAACTGCAAAAGTTTAAAGTCTCTTTAAACCAGGAAGGAAGGAAGGAAGGAAGGATTTCATCATTGCGCTCTGGAGAGTAAACTTAGGTCGTTAGATGCCCAGTGAGCGTAGTGAGAATCATTTCATAGACAATTTCTAGACATTTTCCAAATGTGTTCATCGGTGACTTATTTACTAGGTCTAGCGTACTTTGTGATTTTTCTCAAGTGATTGAGATTTTTACTCCTGATGTTTCAGGGTCTCTTAGTGTTTTTTTCTCTGTGAATTCACAACCTAAGTGCTGTGTCGTTTGTCCCCCGCCGTTTTCGAACCCTGTCGTTTTTTGTTTTATTGTGTTTAATATTATATTTAAAAACCTGCATAATTTATTATTCTATCAATTCTGACAATCCAGTCAAACTGTGGTGACTTACTCACTTTAGGTATTTTAAACATATCCGAATAGTTCCCCGCATCTCCGAATCTCCGAGTTTTGGGGTAGTATTACGTATTTCGGAGGTACTAATTGAAAAACGAAAATTGATCGCATTGTAAAAAATGTCCAATTACTCAGTCATTTCATGATAGATCTATAAGATTTTCAAACATACAACACACATTACACCGTAAATCGTCTTTAGAGCTTCTCTTCTCGAAATGGCCTACTATGGTGGAACAATCGTGTTAGAATGAAGTAATGGTACGAAGAAATGAGCATTACAATATTTTAAATTTGAGGACGATACGCATATAATGTGTTTCATTGTAATCGAAATGGACGGACACACGGTAGCTCGGTAAACAGTCGGTCTCACTATTGAACCCCTAACAGGTGTGCATTGCAAATAAAACATTCGAACAATGAAAGTGAGGATTTCGTCACCTTCAATCCTTCCTGGAAATACATACACCTAGCATGAGCTCAGCTGTACCTGTAGGATACAACATCCCGTTTCGGACGAAACTAATTATGAAAAATATGCAAATTATTTCGGCATATTTTCAAAGCGTGCTTGTATGGTTCTGTAAACGAGCAAACACACAATTTTGAATTAGATTGTTTCACACCGTTCAGACAGCAAGGAACGAGACAAAGCAGAAATCGATAGAAAAGCCAGCTAGAAAGGAGAAAGAAGGGAAACATCACTCAAATTTCACCGAAATCTGTTATAAACAGATAAAATTCTGATAATAGCTTCTCGGTTCTTCGCCCACACAGCTATGTTTTCTTACGTTGTCGGCCGCTACGACAACCTGGCAATTAAACGGGGACGGAGTGATCGACACAATAATCTGTTCTTACACTGGTCGAGGGGCCCATTCAATGTGTTACGCGAGACGTAGAATGAAAGATGCCGTCATCGGCATCGGAGGTTTTCAATGAAGTAATAATCGACACCATATCGATAGTACACTTATAGGAGCATTATTATGTAATGAAGAGCCGGATAGCTCTCATAAGGTATATTTATGTTGCATGAATAGCTATCATAAGAAGTAAACAAATTGTTCAATGGTGTCAATATGTTTATTCAACAAGTTTGGGAATCGATGAGCTGGCTGTGAATAAACTGGTTCTTTGATTGCAGATGAAGAAAGTCAAGCAGCCAGAAATTTAATAAAGAAACAATTAATTAAAACATGATTTTCAATAAATTTTGTAAATGCATCTCAAATAGCTGCCCTTTGATCATTATCCCACACGCAATAATGTAGTCAAAAGCAACATAGAAAATAATTACTTAATTAACAATTCATACAGCTACAAATAATTTGAATAAATTTCAAAAACAGACACGAAGAACCTGTGTCGAGTGCCACATGAATTCTGTGGCCCCATCTGTGAATCTGTGACCAAACGAACAATTCTTTATTCATAGCCAACTATGTTTGCACCTAACATTTCACGTCGGGCGCTAAAGATAAAGCTTTTGTAGCACACAAAACGATTTTAGATCACCGGAACGTTTTATTGCTGCCAATTCATCGAATGGCTCCATTAATCATCTGCGCAACCTATAAGAATGTCGCATGGAAAGGTCATCACCATATGAGAAGATGAGCTGGTAATACATGAATAAATTGTGTTTTCATTGCTTCCCATTTTGTTAGACCTTCTGCTGACTCAACCGAACGGATTGGAAAGTATTTTTGCAGACTCATAAAAGGGCAGAAAGCCATCGACAAACAGTTTAGAGAGATTAAAATCCCTACCTTTCTGGATTGGAGGCATTCTATTGTGTTCCGGGTGCGAAAATTCTCAGAACGTTTGGGAGAAGCACTTGAGAAGAACAAATTAACACACCACATAATCCCATAGGAAAAATTGATGATTGTTATATTCGTTATATTGTGTCGTATGTCAAATCAATTACACTTAAATTGACATACAATTAGAGCGAGTAGGGACACAAAATATTTTGGAATTTTTCCTCTAAAGAGTCGTGCAAGCTATCAATAATTTTGATCATTTTTCGGATGTATTTAAAATGGTATCAGAGAAGAATTTCTTTAGTTTCCAGTTGGAAAACCGAATGAGATGGTTCCAACTCCGGCAGAACGAGTGATAATCAGATAATGCAGTTATTGTCTTATTATCACGTTGTTAATATTAAATATCTGAAATTAATTCAAATAAATACACGAGTGAGTTTTCCACTAGAAGCGTTGCGTTCTACTACATCCGACACCGTAAATTTAATGGACAGCTGCATAGTAAATTGAATTGTCCCTACCAATCGTTCCGTAAACCCCTAATGAATTTACCGAATTGGAATGCATCTGCGCATCATAAGGTTTGTGTGTGTTCCAATGTATCCTTTTCCTACGCTTCTTGTCTATTCGGCACTGTATTTGGATGCGGGTTCGTTATAAATTATTATTAAAGCCATTAAATTGATTGAAACCACTCCTCCTAAACGTTTCTAAGAAAATATGGGCCTACCTATTACGGCAGAAGCCGGTGTGCTTGTGGCGACATTTCATCGCATATCTGACCTTGAGAAGGGAGATGATTTTTAGTGTTTTACGATCGGTTTGATACGATAGGATGAATAAGGTTTAGAGCGTTCCAATTACACAATCACATTCAGTAGTTTTCCCATATTTTATGTACGAGGTACGGTTTAATTTTTTTGAGTGCGCCGGTTTTTCGAGGTTAGGTGGAGATCTATTCACAAAGTCAAGTTATGGTTAGTCCACTATCAAAGTGTACGTAAATCACCCAGTGTTCTTGTTTATAATGTAAAGCTTACATCAGTCGTAATTGGGGCGGATTCACGTGTTATATTTCGTACATGATATGATAAAAGAAGAACTATTCAACGATAAAATATGGAAAAAATATAGTTATTTCAGAAAAAATGATCAACTGTTACGGTTCCGGAATTGCACACCGGTTTTGGTTATCCGATAGCATCAATTATATTCTTCAATTATATTTATTTTGAAGATTCAACATAGAACAATCAGGACACATGGAAAAATCCTGCTATTAGAACATTTGTTAATTTTTTTTTAAAATTTCGGTGTATCAAACTAAGAGTGTGTAGAATCATAGTAGGCATTGGATTTCGGTATAGGATCATTTGTTTACATTATGGTTCAATGAAGCTCCAAAAGAAAATTCTGGAACGATTCGGGAAAAGTCTTACCATCGTCGGGAACGGAGCCCTGGCAACCCTATCCCAACCAATGCAAATTGAGCGTAGGCAGCATAAAACAGGGCCCGCGCTATGCTCATGATTTTCTATGCTGGCTACAAAAAGGCGGCCATCTTAGCAATCCCTTGGTCGAAAAACCCGTTAGTGACAGACTGGCAAAGCTAATGGATTCTGAAACGCATGCGAAGGTAGCAACTATTTTCAAGTGGGACTGTCATCGAGAAGAGCGGCGATGGTTCCCAAGAAGATGAACCCGGCCGAAGCTCTGAACTGAAGTAAATTGAAGAATACTGTTCAATTGTGAAGCACATACTGAACACAAATGCAATTTCGGCGAATTCAGTTGTTTTGGGATGTTCTGAACTCTGTTATCTTCGTAACATCGTAGAAGATTTTGATATTACAGCCAAATTTGCCCAACACATAACTGTGATGAAACGTGATGAAGAATCCGTTTTAATACATTTCGTCTTGTGCAATTTAAAAAAATTGTTATGGGATTAGCTATGATTTACAGTCCACCCTGAATGGTTTCACTTGGACACTTGTTTTGCCTGAGAATGTTTATTTTCCTTCAAATCCCCGACCTACCTCAAAAAAGTCGGAAATTTAGGCAGTTCACGTACTAATGTTGATGGATTTTTCAGACAAGTGTTGGAATTCGTGAAACGACATCGGTTCAGAGGTTAAGGAACAAAATACGTCGCTATAGTTTGAAGTGGGTCATGTGAGCTTGCCCCTCGGAATACATTCAAGGCGTGTTATTTGGCTTAAGAAATCTCAACTAAGTATTAATAAATGACGCTAGTTATACATACGTTGAGATAGCAGAAGTTCCACAGGGAACGTTAACGCCATACAAGAAGAAGTTTGAAGTGGGTGTCTCATTCCTATACGACTGAGACTTTATTTTAAATATCGTTAATAGGGCCGCCGTGGGCTGCCAACAGTCTGTGTTTAGTTCAATCTTTCATTTCATCACGATAGACTGACACCTGAATAACGCCCGCAATTTGTGCAGATTTTTGATCGAAAATCAGAGTTCAGTTCGGGAGGATAACCTCGTTCGCTGTCCATTTTGATCGTCATAATCGTCCATAATTTCAGCAATAATGCACATCACCTCTGTTCTACAAGATAACACGCGTCGTTAGAAACGTCGTATGTGTCCAACAACGCAACTTATGCAGCCGCGAGAATAGAAACAATAAAGAGGATAACGCAAAGAGAATATTTGTGACCATGGCATAGTAAGAACCCTGTCGCTAGCGTATAAATAATGCATATCGTTTAAGAAAAAAAAACTTTATTCACTTCTCGTTTGGCGGTCATCGAAGCAATATCGTTGCCGGCGAGCGTCGAGCGGGAGTGGATTGTCTTTCTCAATACAGGTGAAGGAGGAGTGTGGAACAGGGTTTTTTGCACAAGAGCCCTTCTCAGGGCTAGAGGCGAATGAACTGAGGAAGTTTGAAGCCTCTTAAAAACAACGATAGAATGAAATGGAATGGGAAAACTTTCCATTCCCGTTTGATGGTTATCGAAGCAACATCGTTGCCGGCGACCATCGAGTGTCTTCCTCATTCTGCTCATTTAGTGTCATCTTCGTTTCCCTTCGAGATGAGGACGCGGCGAATATTTCACTCGCTGTGGATCATTGCATTGCAATCAACACATCGAGCCGAGGTATGACGTAATTATAATGTTTTTCGCCACTTTATGTAGGAAAACACTGAGGAAGACAGTGCAACATGGCACACTGTGCGTGTCACAAATGATTTTTAACAGAAACGTTCGACGAATGAATAAGTCCACGCAACCGCGAATTGTCCTCAACGATGGAGATCGGTCTGTACGACATTATATGAGGGCGGGAAATAGAAATCGGTTTGAGAACCTCGTACATCTATCAATGAACGATTCATGTACCGTACTCTTCCACGGTACAAAGAGACAGCTGATGTGACAGTTAGACCCAGAGAGGGACGTCCGAGGTCGGTATCCATGCCGTTCGTGAATGCGTTCGGCGTAATTTTTACGCAAACAAGAGCGTGTAGCAGTGGGATTGAAGCGAAAAACGCCACAAAAGTCGTGTTTTGCGTAAAAAATTAAGGCTTGCTGTGTACAGACGATGTGTGAACCATTTATTGACGCCCAGACTGGAACAAACACGATGAAAAAACTTTGTTTGGTTAAAATATATTTCACTTGTAAATCGTAAATCCTAACCCGCTTATATTTTTCACAAATTCCTAAATTATGAAGAAAAACGGCTCGTTCTGGGTAATTTTTTTCTCATTATAATCAGGAAAAGATGTGAATTTTAATGAAGAATAAAATTGTCGAAGACTACTCCCAAACTAGCGTTGGCAGAAAACATGCCATTTTTTGCAGAAAAGATGCCATTTCCTGGTCATGAGAGTCAAATGCGCAAATAATGAGCTATTTTGAAGCTAAAAAATGGTGTGTATGTATGCGAGCAGACATCTCTTTCTATTTTCTTTTCTCTTTTCTTTTGGGATTGTGCAAAAAAAAAGTCCATACGACGTCATTGGGGATCGAACCAAGGCCGGCTGGAATGCGAAGTTACTTTACACGACCACGTTATCCATATAGCTGCCAGCCCTATTACTAAGAAGCGTGATAATATTACACCTCATCATAAAATGAAGTTGGAAGGTGTTTTCTAAGCCGATAAAGAAGAACATGAACGAGAATATATCTTTCTCTGTCTGGGCAGTGTATTTGGCAAACTATACGAAAAGCTTTCATTTAAATGTGTCTCCTGTTTCGCTCCCTCATATTGACTCTAGCATATATATTATACAAATGATATACATGTATTGGGGAGTAGAACATTTTATGTTATCTTTCAGCTCATTTAATGTAATAAATCGGGATGCCAGAAAATGTGCTAAAAATTTACTTTGGGTGTAGGAAGTCTAGCATCCAACGATAGTTACTTAACATTAGGGTAATAATAATCTAGGTAGGAGGATTTAACTCGAGAACGGAACAACGGATATGAACAGTTCTAATAATTTTTGATGCGTTTGAGCCAGCGTGAAGTGCCAAAGTATGTGCCAAAAAATTGAAAATTAAGCGGAAAGTTAAAAAAACATATAAAATTGGAAAGACTTTTATTCAACGAATGTTTGCATATTTATATAAATAAAAATGATTTGATGTAAATTTGAATAGTAATTCGTAAAAATAAAAACAAATTAAAGGTTATCAAAATCAAAGGAAAGTATAAAATTCCTGTGGCCAATCATGGAGAAGCCCGAATGATAACATATGATTGGAATCTATGTGATTGTGGCGATGGCTACCACGACATCGAGCATGTTGTCTGGTCATGTATCCGGTTCCATGCTGTCTACTCTCAGCAGCTATCCGGTGATCATTAACCAAGAGCTGAGGATTGTACCGCTCACGACAACTCTACACGAACTGATGATTGTACCGGCTAGTGACTATTCAACACTGGATTCCTCGAGTCGAGAGAGACGCACCACGCTAAATATGGGGTACATACTAGGGGGGCATTGCTGATTAATGGTCAGCTGCATCCCAATTACTTCCTATTGGGATGAAGCCGTGCCAGGCACATGTACAATACATTGGAGACTACAACATCCCCATTATGACCACAAATTGTAATACTAACCTCGAGTCAACCGCGAGTAATCGGTTACATATTACTAGCATAGCTTATAAGAAATATTGTACCCCCGGCATCATCAGGCTAACCACCATGTATGTCGCAGAAATGGGTGTGATATACTATGCTCTAGGGATCATTGAAACACTGCCCATCGACCATTATTTTATTTTTTCAGACAGTCTCAGCTCAATAGAGGCAATCCGATCAATGAAAGTTGATAAACGCTCATCTTATTTCCTAACAAGAATAAGACAACTATTCAGTGTTTTGGTCGAAAAATTATTCAAGATTACCTTAGCATGGGTTCCCTCTCATTGCTCGATTCCGGGGAATGAGAAAGCGGACTCGCTAGCTAAGGTGGGCGCTTTAGAAGGCACACTTTTTGAAAGGCAAATTGCTTATAATGATTTTTTTCACATTCCTCGTCAGTATACGCTCGTAAGTTGGCAGCGCATGTGGAGTGGTGATGAGTTCGGTCGTTGTTTACACACGATTATCCCTAAGGTCTCGACGAGTGCATGGTTCAAGGGATTGAATGTAGGTGATTTATTCGCGTGATTTCTCGGCTTATGTCCAATCACTACAACCTAAACGCGCATCTCTATCGCATTGGGCTCACAGCAAACAATCTTTGTGATTGTGGCGATGGCTACCACGACATCGAGCATGTTGTCTGGTCGTGTATCCGGTTCCATGCTGCTCGCTCTCAGCTCTCTAGAGCACTGAGAGCACAAGGCAGACAATCGGATATCCCCGTTCGGGATATCTTAGGTAGCCGTGATCCTGATCTTCTGCTTCATCTATACCTGTTCCTCAGAAACGCCGATGGCAACGAATGATGTTTCCTTCGTTGTGTCCCTGTTTCATATCCCTCCTATCCGATCTATAAACTTTTACTTAGTCGCGGCAATACATACACACACTCTTTACAGATACACGGGCCAAAGGTTGTGCAGTCCACTGATGATTCAACAAGAGCCAAAGGTTGTACCGCTCATGACAACTCTACACGAGCTGATGATTCTATCCTGGATTCCTCGAGTCGAGAAGACGCACCACGCTAGATATGGGGTACATACTAGGGGGGCGTTGCTGATTAATAGTCAGCTGCATCCCAATAGGAAGTATCCCGTGTCGAGCACACGTACAGATATTTTGGAAAAAAAAATCATCAGGCTAACGCCGTATGAGCCATAACAAAAAATATATGTATATTTTGGAAAAAAAAATAGAACTCAGTTATAAAAAAAATCATTGGACACGGGGTCTTTGTAGCCTAATTGGTTGCGTGTCCGCTACTAAGCGAACGATCATGAGCTCATAACTCAGGGCCCCTCATCTGACCATCTTTGTGTGTTATTCTAGCTACTATGTCCACGCAACAATCATAATGTGACGGTAATCCCAGTCCCTTACCGCTCACACTTTCGGTCTGCTGCATCGGTAATTGGCACTATTAATAACGCAACAAAGGAAACCTCATATCAACAGTCCCGCTGTGAACGGCCCAACTGTGAATATTCGAACAATGGCAATATTCTTTCGCCGAAAAAGGCGATATGTGTTGTGCATCGATAGAATAGGAATTCTCTTACGCCTAAACGGCTACTGCGTTAAAGATAAAAACAAATGTTTATCGATAGATAGCAATACTCTTACGCCCCAAAAATGGTAACAGGGGTAATATACAACAAAAGTTATCTTGAGATAAAAAATGTACACGAATGAATTCGGCTCTGTTACAGCCTAATAAAATAAACTGTTGGGACAAAAAAAATTGGACCCCTTGCAATAATTCGATTGATGGCTTGTTGCGACTTGACGTGAAGAAAGGAGGGACCATTTTGAATAATTTAGCCAACAAATGTTAATTTAGATACTTTTATACCATCAATTAAGCTTTTTATCTTTTCTGACAGAATTTAAGGCTGTACTGGGTAAATAAAAAACATATTTTTTAATGATGTAGTAACCCGTCCTCTTGAATTATTTGATTTGACATTTCATTTATAAGATTGAACAGAAAGCATACCCTCTTATGTAGAATGCTGTTAATCACTGAACAATTTGCAATTCATCAGATTAATGTGTAAATCATTGCAACAGGAACGGGCGCCGGTACTTGAAATTTTTTTTGTTTACTTCTGTGAAGTCGTTGTTAAAAACCTATGCAAACAAAATTTCCAATAACTTTCTGACGCCTTGCCTGATCGTGAACGATCTGCACCTATCAAGATCGATTCATTTTTCTGGAACACACTTAACAGCTACTTTAAGTCATCCTGCTCACGCTGTGGAGTCTGTGGTTCTCGGTGGTCATCATTGTGAAGTGGCCGAGAAAACAAAGGAAACCAATCATAGAGAAGCTCGAATGATAACATTTGATTGGACCACGTATTGGACCAAAACGCATCTAGAAAAAAATGGCTTTCCTAAACGCAATGCGCCGAATGCATGCGATCGATAAATATTTGTATTTAAACGTTTAGCAAAATTGTGTTTTCCTAGTAATTGTTTTTGACGAAAGCCAAACATTGGAACAGGCTGGAATTCTTTAACCAACAAAACGGGAAATGAGTGGAGAGAGTCAGCGAAAACTTGACCGCCTACTTTGATTGTTCGTCGGTGATGTACGGTGCTGCTACGTATTTGTTTACGGCATTCCAACCTTTTTACAATCAGCTGAAAAGGTAAAAAACAAATATCGTGCATGTATATTGACGAAGCGCTGAATCGAGTCGTACAGGTTGAGTTATAATAGAATGAAAAATAGTGAGGGCTTTGATAAATCGCCGATTAGATGCATCGGGACTGTGTGTAGTCATCGGTTCTTTTTTTTTTTGAGCGATTCACTCTAAACACAAAAAAAAATCACCATCGTCTTCAGTAATATATTCGTTTTCCCTAAACTTGACAGCTTTAATGGAGCCTTATGATTGGAACTAGACAGTCCTGCATCAGTAGAAAATGCAACATCATCTTCATCGATTGCACCGAAGTAAGATATATGCACCAGTCACTTATATGAAATCTTGATTAAAGAAGCTTGAACAGTTAAACCACTTAATTTTCTCCGCCTGTTTCAGAACATCCTCGCAGATTATGTTATCTCAATAACTTTGTCTTCCTGTTCGAATACCGTGCTGCGAGCTGCCACTCTGCTGGTGCAGTCAATGCTGAGTGAAGTGTTTTTTTTTTGTTGGTGAAACGGAGGACCAAGGGAGGCATCACTTCTAAAAAATTGGCCGACCTCTGCCGCCTACCAATTAATTCGAATTATGATGATGCCGTTTTTTTTTTGTTTTGCCACGATGGCAATGTCTGGATAATGAACTAATTTTTATAATTGTAGGTTCTATTGCTCCGGTAAGTGTGACACACGCGTGGTTTTCGGGTTGAACGGTTTCACCAAAGTGTTTTGTGCATTATCAAATTTAATTGTTGTTAAAAATATATTAAAGAAAAATATTAATTTTTTTTTACTTTTTCTGTGGTGAATACATTAAAAGTGCAAGTTATAAGGTTTGATTCAGCACTTGTAGTAGGCGTATCTGAAATCTTTTGACAGCAAATTACGTGAAGATGTTAGTTTGTTTTTGCTGATGTATTTTCCAGGATGTTCTTGGTTTGGCAAGGGATTTTCAGCTGTGGATAGAAAACCAAGGTCGCTGAGGTTGACGAACTGAGAGTCCAAACATCGATGGAGGGTATCCGGAGAAAAGTACGAAAATTTATCAAAACTAAAAATATTTTTATATATATAATATATTTTTCCGGATAAGAACTATAAATTATCTGCTTTTTGATATAAAAACATTTTTTGTACTATTTCCCAGCCCCGAGATACAACTGGTTTTGTGATTCCAGATTCTAGATGAATCCAGCTTTATACGCAAGCGTAGAGCAAATACAAATAAAATATAATTTTATTCTAGAAGGGGATATTAATCATATAACATGACATGAATCACTGCCTAAAGCTAGAAAATTGATTGCATTAATATTTATACTGATTTTCCTGTTGTTCAGATCTTTGTTAGGGCAATTAAAACATCCAAATGCACAGTAATGTACTCTATTAGCTTAAAGTGCACGACAAATTCGCGTTGTCAGTGATCAGCATGTTCCTAATAATTATCCAGTAGTCGTTCACTGCGAATGCGGTAAAACGATTCGGTTCTAACACTTCAATGCCAGAGCCGCAACCGAAATGAGGCAAACTCCCAAATGAATAACATAATTAGCACCAGTTCTTTGATTGTGATATAGCCCGAGGGATCCATTCACGCGATATTTGTAACACTCTTGTGGACAGGCGAATGCGGACTGCCACGAAGTTGCGTGCCTGTGTGTGTGGTATATTTTTGGAAACCTCCCAGAAAGCGTTGATTCCCAAAAATTGCAGGCATTTCATTAGACACATCTCTCCTGGGATCCGCACCAGCCAACGGCCAAAGCACGCGATGCTTTTGTAAACACCGTGTGTGAAGTCTTTTCTTACTGAATGACTTAATGTTTTAACACCATTTTCTTATCACCACCACGGTAAAATAACGCGTTTCAGTGTTTTTGCCTTCGTTCTGAGTGAATTGGCGTTCCCGGGGGTATGCGAAGGTTTGATCAAATATGTATTTTGAACTCATTTTCGAGATTGCTTATTTTAGCCAGCTGCATCTTCGTGCTTCGAACTTCTAACGGGGCTCGATTAATCGATACTGTAACCGAATGCTCAGAAAGCCCCAGGTTTGCCAAAATTGCTCTATTATAGGGTTCATATTCTTGTGTAAAATTTATATTGTACCTAAAATATAGTGATCGAACAACTAATTACAAGCAGAACCACAGAAAAATCATCCTTGATTGATATATATATTTTTGTCCAACTAATTGCTAGTTATTGATAGGCGATGTTCAATTTTCTATTCATGAGAAATAGGAGACGAAAAAATCATGGAATAGGTCGTACATTTTTAACATAATTGGTTTTCATCCGAATCGTTAAATCGCAAATTGTTTTCGTCATCCTAATATTTTAAACAAAACTCATACAAAAAGCATCCGCCTTGTATTGGTTTCAACAGAATGGTATTGTATGAAATGTATCGAAAAGTAATAAGCAACTTAACTTTTTCTACTCAAAAATAGGTGAACTTGTTTTAGTGTGCATACAAGCAAAAGTTTGTTCACATGTCGACAAAAGTTTGTACAATCGATTCATTCCGTTTAAGTTGTTCGTTTTCGCTACGACTAGAATTGATCTCAAGACAAAAAAGAAAATACTGCACTGCAGAAGATAACATCCACAAGTATGACAACGAGTTCTCTGTGGATGACATGTCTAGATCCGGTAGAAAACCTGGTTCCAGTCAGCCCATGTTAGATAGTACAGTGGTGACTCGCATCAAACGACACCGATCGGTATCAACGCTTTATTTGGCCAAAAACTTCAAAACCAACGTTCTATCATTCCATTCAAAGAATCAAGGCTAGGAACTCCTTGAAGACATACAAAAAGCGGAAGTGGTCTAAGAAAACCGCAGAACAAAAATCTCGAGCCAAAACAATGGCACGAAAACTCTATAACCGGCTATTGGACAACAGTAACCAGCGCATCCTGATGGAAGACGAAACATATGTCAAACAGGATTCAAGAACGCTTCCAGGGACACGAAATCGGCGGAGGAGGAGGTGGACGATGCTGAATGCACAATTGCGCTGGGAAAATTTGGAGAGAAGTGTGTGGGTTCCAGAATGCACATTGACAACACTGCCAGCCATAACTGTCTCACCTTATTCGCTCACCCCACAATTCGTACATACCCCGATCACAGCAACGAACGAACCTCGAGACGACCGCGCGAGGTTCAATTGAAAGCGGATCGAGACGACCGCGCGAGGTTCAATTGAGAGCGGATCAAGACGACCGCGTTAGGTTCAATTGAAAACGGATCGTGACGACCTTGTTAGGTTTAGTAGGAAGCGGATTGAGAAAACCACACTAAAATGAATTGGAATTTATTTGTAAATGTAACGTAATCAACGGAAATGATAAAGATACTAGATTAAAATATCTTCCGTGAAAAATAGGTAGGCTGTAGCATCGGTAATGTAATTCCAGGACCATCATCTAACACGGGAAATGTCCACTGAGAGAACTTTCAACCGTTCCTTAATAATATTCCTCCCAATAAAATGAGAACATTGGCATCGATTCGTGGATACAAAACATGGACGAAGACAGCGGAGAAAACTGAAGAATGTTTGAAGATGTGTAAGGTAGGAATATTTTGATCGGCAGTACATTAACTAAAACTGCGGAAAAAAAATCGAAGAGGAATCAGATAAGGAAATGGAAATGAAACAGAACGTTGCACTTGAGACAGCAGTAATCCTGAAGGATATTAGGATAACAAACACTGAAACAATAACTCAAGACAAAAGACAATAATGACTTGGAAATCTTTGTGGGAACATTGGCATTGATTCGTTGATCGTTTCGAAATCACTATGTCTTTTCGCAAAATCAAAGAACCAGTAGAGTTCACCCAAAATTGTTTATATCGATGGGATAGAAGTTACAAGGAATCGTAATTACGGACCAAAAAGTGAAAAGATTGCGAACATGGGCTCGTTTGTATCGTGTTCGACCTAGAGATACGGTGATTCATGTACGTCTGGTTCGGGTGAAAGCAGAATCGCGGCTCGACTCTCATAAGTATACCGTGATGAAACAGGGAAATGGAATTTTGAAACTAGCTAATTTAGGAATATTACGTCATTGTTATGCGTGAAGAAAATGATTTAAAATAAAATGCTGTCATTGAAGGGTGACATGAAATATCGAAAATAAAAAAGACTGAAGAGAGGCAAATTTTCTTTTATTTATTCCCCAGATTTCATCTTTTCAGAGAAGGAGGAGGATGTGTGGGTTCCAGAATGCACATTGACAACATTGCCAGCTATAGCTGTCTCACCATATTCGCTCACCCCACAATTCGTACATATCCCGATCACAGTAACCCAACGATCGAACCTCGAGCTCGATCTGACAGCTGATGTGAACACATCACGCAGAAAATCGTCCTCTTTCTCGTTCCATTTGTACCATATTGTACCTAAAATATAGTGATCGAACAACTAATTACAAGCAGAACCACAGAAAAATCATCCTTGATTGATATATATATTTTTGTCCAACTAATTCCTAGTTATTGATAGGCGATGTTCAATTTTCTATTCATGAGAAATAGGAGACGAAAAAATCATGGAATAGGTCGTACATTTTTAACATAATTGGTTTTCATCCGAATCGTTAAATCGCAAATTGTTTTCGTCATCCTAATATTTTAAACAAAACTCATACAAAAAGCATCCGCCTTGTATTGGTTTCAACAGAATGGTATTGTATGAAATGTATCGAAAAGTAATAAGCAACTTAACTTTTTCTACTCAAAAATAGGTGAACTTGTTTTAGTGTGCATACAAGCAAAAGTTTGTTCACATGTCGACAAAAGTTTGTACAATCGATTCATTCCGTTTAAGTTGTTCGTTTTCGCTACGACTAGAATTGATCTCAAGACAAAAAAGAAAACACTGCACTGCAGAAGATAACATCCACAAGTATGACAACGAGTTCTCTGTGGATGACATGTCTAGATCCGGTAGAAAACCTGGTTCCAGTCAGCCCATGTTAGATAGTACAGTGGTGACTCGCATCAAACGACACCGATCGGTATCAACGCTTTATTTGGCCAAAAACTTCAAAACCAACGTTCTATCATTCCATTCAAAGAATCAAGGCTAGGAACTCCTTGAAGACATACAAAAAGCGGAAGTGGTCTAAGAAAACCGCAGAACAAAAATCTCGAGCCAAAACAATGGCACGAAAACTCTATAACCGGCTATTGGACAACAGTAACCAGCGCATCCTGATGGAAGACGAAACATATGTCAAACAGGATTCAAGAACGCTTCCAGGGACACGAAATCGGCGGAGGAGGAGGTGGACGATGCTGAATGCACAATTGCGCTGGGAAAATTTGGAGAGAAGTGTGTGGGTTCCAGAATGCACATTGACAACACTGCCAGCCATAACTGTCTCACCTTATTCGCTCACCCCACAATTCGTACATACCCCGATCACAGCAACGAACGAACCTCGAGACGACCGCGCGAGGTTCAATTGAAAGCGGATCGAGACGACCGCGCGAGGTTCAATTGAGAGCGGATCAAGACGACCGCGTTAGGTTCAATTGAAAACGGATCGTGACGACCTTGTTAGGTTTAGTAGGAAGCGGATCGAGAAAACCACACTAAAATGAATTGGAATTTATTTGTAAATGTAACGTAATCAACGGAAATGATAAAGATACTAGATTAAAATATCTTCCGTGAAAAATAGGTAGGCTGTAGCATCGGTAATGTAATTCCAGGACCATCATCTAACACGGGAAATGTCCACTGAGAGAACTTTCAACCGTTCCTTAATAATATTCCTCCCAATAAAATGAGAACATTGGCATCGATTCGTGGATACAAAACATGGACGAAGACAGCGGAGAAAACTGAAGAATGTTTGAAGATGTGTAAGGTAGGAATATTTTGATCGGCAGTACATTAACTAAAACTGCGGAAAAAAAAATCGAAGAGGAATCAGATAAGGAAATGGAAATGAAACAGAACGTTGCACTTGAGACAGCAGTAATCCTGAAGGATATTAGGATAACAAACACTGAAACAATAACTCAAGACAAAAGACAATAATGACTTGGAAATCTTTGTGGGAACATTGGCATTGATTCGTTGATCGTTTCGAAATCACTATGTCTTTTCGCAAAATCAAAGAACCAGTAGAGTTCACCCAAAATTGTTTATATCGATGGGATAGAAGTTACAAGGAATCGTAATTACGGACCAAAAAGTGAAAAGATTGCGACCATGGGCTCGTTTGTATCGTGTTCGACCTAGAGATACGGTGATTCATGTACGTCTGGTTCGGGTGAAAGCAGAATCGCGGCTCGACTCTCATAAGTATACCGTGATGAAACAGGGAAATGGAATTTTGAAACTAGCTAATTTAGGAATATTACGTCAATGTTATGCGTGAAGAAAATGATTTAAAATAAAATGCTGTCATTGAAGGGTGACATGAAATATCGAAAATAAAAAAGACTGAAGAGAGGCAAATTTTCTTTTATTTATTCCCCAGATTTCATCTTTTCAGAGAAGGAGGAGGATGTGTGGGTTCCAGAATGCACATTGACAACATTGCCAGCTATAGCTGTCTCACCATATTCGCTCACCCCACAATTCGTACATATCCCGATCACAGTAACCCAACGAGCGAACCTCGAGCTCGATCTGACAGCTGATGTGAACACATCACGCAGAAAATCGTCCTCTTTCTCGTTCCAGCCGCAGCAGAGATAATACGTGTTACGGAGTTTCGGGGCAAGATAATATACCCCACGGAGCTCGGTTATTCACAAGAAGGTTCTAATATGGAAAACTGTTTTTATTCGTGGTCTGCGGTCTCTTATTTCCTTCACAAAAGTGCAATCAATGCTCAAATGTATAAAGATGAATGCTTGAAGAAAAGATTGCTGCTCCTTCATAAAAACATCATCACATTACGCTAAGTCAGTATTTTAAGAAAAACATCAATCCACCAAAATGTCCAGAGCTCCGACCAATTGAACGTTAATGGGCGATTGTGAAAAAGATCTTCAAGAAGGAGGGAACAGTTCTCCAAACAATGGAGTAATTCAGAAAAAAAACACAGCAGCATCCAGAAAATGCACAAGAGCTACTGTGCAAAATTTGATGAAGGTCTTTCGTCAAAAGTGCGTTCGCTTTATAGAGCAATATATTTTGACTCATGTTAGCCACCCTACTGTTTCACATTGAACTGTTCTTCAATAAACCAAAAGCAGAAGTTGAAAAAATAATCGCGTTTTATTTTTATTCACGAGTAGATATTGCTAAAGACTTTTCGATACAGTCCTTAAAAAAAGCTTTTACTCAATTTAATCATTTCATGCGTGAACCATTTTCCATGATTGTTACAAACCAATGACAGACATATGATCCACAAACAATGGTTGCAACGAACCGCCATCTGAAAAGGCATTTTCGGAATTAAGCTAATGGACCTCGATATCACACAAACCTTGCGCTCGATAATTGTTGTACGCAACTAAAGGATTTATGTTGTATAGAACAAAAACTTTGAATTTATTGTTCAAATTGATCTAAAGTCGCTCTTTACACTGAAGATCCTTTCATTTGCATTTTCATATTGAAGTAAAGAGAAGAAAGATAGTTCAGTTTAAGAATAAATATTCAAAGTGTGAATTACAATGAATAATAGGAACACTAAACGTGGGAAAATTAAATTTTATATTATATTCCATGTAATTGAATTATATCAAACTTTTAGGGATTTTTAGCCTACCAACGAATAAAAAAAGAGATCCAAAAAATTGGAAAAGTTCCTGTTGCTCACGCAACAATGATTTTTTTTTATATTCTCGAATAAGCAACATGGGTTCTCCTCGAGGTTCATTGTTTTAGAAATTTGCATAATCATCACATTGATTGACATCGGTGGAATATTTTGAATAGCCTGATAATATTCACTCTTCCTATTCTAATCCACCTTTGGTGAACCCAATTTTAACAATGAAGTTGTCGATGATAAGGGATCAGACTGTGTGATACGATTCAATTGTTTAAAACAAGATATTTCTTTGAATCTCTAGCAGATAGGGTGACATATGTAAATTCAAAGTCTAGTGGTTGCCAAACGAGCCGAACAACCCAAACGCGTGAGATTTCATTTTTCGTTTTCAATACTTACGAGGGCGACCACTCTGTCCGTTGTCGTCGGCAAAGACAGTGCCATTTTTTGCCACTATCCGAACAAACTTTGATGAACAGTCCGATTGTAGATACATGTAATCGGGTGTTGCTCCGGCAATTATCACCACCTGAAAATGGAAGGACAAAATACTTTCAATCAACCAATTGCAATATCTGTTCGGAATGAATGCACGAAGAAATGTTCAATAATTTTCATCTACTCTCAGAAGAATGGGCATTGCCCCAACGATTACATGTTAATACTAGGGAAGGCTCCTGACAAGAAAGAATCCCTTATGGACCGATCGATGTGTTACCTGATTGTACGAACAACATTCCTGTTGCCGCGGACGACTGATATGGTATCTCACAAAAAGCAGACGTCTACAACGGCGTCTATCGCGTCAATCGTTCATATTTAAAGTGAGTCATTGTTTTGCTTCATCTAATGCACTGAACAAAAATTTTTTTTTTATTAAATCGTTTATTTTTACAGGCTCAGCTACATAAGTTTAAAGGAGCCAAACTTCTGTCTGTATTGTAACAAGTATATATAAACATTTTTCATTAATTCTAATGTTAATGAAGTAGAGAACCGATTACTCGCGGTTTGCTCGAGTTTAGAAGGGTGACATTTTTTCAGGAAAAGGAAGGGATATAAGGATATGTTGTCAATGTTCACACTCACATTCACACTCACATTCATCATACTCGATTCTTAAGCCTATATTATATCTAATATGTATTTACATTTCACCTCATTCTATTTTTAGTAAGAAGGGATTTGATTTCTCGCGAAGGAAAAGGAGAATATAAGGATATAAGGACAATCACACACGAAGATCGATAGCTTTTAGGAAGACATATATTTGAGACATATATTCAAGGTCTAACCGAGCCAACACATCTCTCACCGGCACATTGGGCTGCCTTCCTCTAGCCCGAAGAGAGTTTTCTAAATTCGATCTGGCAACAAGATACTCCTCGCACGACCAAACAACGTGTTCGATGTCGTGGTAACCTTGGTCACAAGCACAGATATTGCCATCGGCAAGATTAAAACGAAAGAGTAGCGCGTCTAACGAACAGTGATTGGACATGAGTCGAGAGAAGGTGCGAATAAAGTCCCGACTCAAGTCCAGACTTTTGAACCATGGATTGAGGCTAACCTTAGGGATAATCGAGTGAAACCACCGGCCCAATTCATCTTCGCTCCACTTACGTTGCCAGTTAGCGATGGTATTTTTGCGGACTAAAGAATAAAATTCATTGAAGGCGATTTGACGCTGATAAATATCGCCTTCAATTGCACCTACCTTTGCTAATGAGTCTACCCTCTCATTACCCGGAATTGAGCAATGTGAAGGGACCCAGACAAAGGTAATGATATAACAGCGTCTGGTTAAAGCACTCAACATTAATCGTATTCTCTCAAGGAAGTACGGCGAGTGCTTTTGCGGCATCACTGAACGGATAGCTTCGACAGAGCTAAGACTATCCGTTACAATGTAATAGTGTTCAACAGGTCGTGAGGCGACGCTGTCCAGCGCCCAATGTATTGCTGCCAATTCAGCAATATACACTGAGCAAGGATTCTGAAGACTGTGGGAGGTGCTAGAAAATTGGTTGAACACTCCAAATCCTGTGGACTCATTCATAGAGGACCCATCAGTAAAGTACATATTATCACAATTGACACGCCCATACTTTGCATTGAAGATCGTAGGAACGATCCCCGATCGATGATAATCTGGAATTCCATGGATTCTCTCCTCCATGAACAGATCAAAATGTACAGAGGAAGTCGAAGGACGCTTTCGACGACTTCAATCATCAACATCAACGTCTGTACACAGAACTACGGCTAGCGTACGATGGCTACTACCACAATCCTGCAATGCTCACCACTATAAATCGGGTAAAAGCGAAAATGTTGACTCTTCAGCGCAACTTTACGCAATCATTCATCCGTATAAACGAATCATACATCTCGGGTGAGCCTATATCAATGTTCCAGTTGGGCGACCGGCGAAGGAAAAAAACAACCATCACACAGTTACGTGACAACGACTCATCGTCGACCCTGCTGCGATAGAACAGTACATGTTTGATTACTACAAATCGCTGTACGCTGCGGATCAGACAGAAAGAGACACAACGAACACATTTGAGTGCGAGAGACTGATTCCAGAAAACGATCCAATAAGTGAATCTTGCATGGATGAAATAACTCCGTCCGATATTATCACAGCCATCAAGACAAGCAACCCGAACAAGTCACCCGGCAGTGACTCTTTGCCACGAGAATTCTACCTTAAAACATTTGATATCATCTGGAGAGAGCTAACTCTCGTTATAAACGAAGCCCTGTCGGGAAACTTCCCGGCTGAATTTGTTGATGGTGTTATCGTCCTCGTGAAGAAAAAGGGAAATGGTCAAACAGCGCACTCGTATAGACCGATCTCGTTACTAAACTTCGACTATAAAATCCTCTCACGCATTCTTAAGCAGCGTCTAGAGAACGTGATGAGTGCTCACCATGTGCTAACCGAAAGTCAAAAATCCTCAAACTCCGGCCGGAATATTTTCCAGGCCACTCTCGCGCTTAAAGATCGTATCGCCCAGCTGATCAAAAGTAAACAACGTGGCTTACTGGCATCATTCGACCTCCGTCACGCTTTCGATGTCGTCGATCGGACCTTTCTCTTCCAAAACATGTGCTCGCTCGGATTCAATCCGAGTTTCGTTCGTCTACTCGCCAAAATCGGAAACTTGTCTACCTCTCGACTTTTGCTAAACGGGCGTCTGTCGATAGCATTCCCCATCGAGAGATCTGTTCGCCAGGGAGATCCTCTCTCCATGCACCTTTTCGTCGTCTATCTAAACCCATTGCTTAGACGGCTGGAGGAGATATGTGATTCAGACCTCATCGTTGCGTACGCCGACGATGTGTCGGTAATCAGCACGAGCGCAACAAGAATGGAGCAGATAAGAGAAACATTCCAGCATTTCGAACGTGTCTCTGGAGCAAGGCTGAGTCTGGAGAAATCTATCTCGACATCAGTGGGCTATACTGACGTCATGCCACTCACCATGCCGTGGTTGCCGAACGAAAACACAGTCCGCATTTTGGGAGTGACTTTCGCTAACTCCATACGGCTGATGAACAAATTAAACTGGGATACGCTTGTTTCTACATTCTCTCGACTGGTTTATCTTCACTCACTTCGTACACTCACCTTGCACCAGAAAGTAATACTACTGAACACATTCATCACGTCCAAAATTTGGTACCTTGCATCCATTCTAACACCGACTGCCGTTCATATGGCAAAGCTAACTGCGATGATGGGAACGTTTTTATGGCGGGGATTCGTAGCACGAGTTCCAATGCAACAGCTGGCGCGGAGAAGTGAAGCAGGCGGCTTGAAACTACAGTTGCCAGCTTTCAAATGTAAGGCGCTGCTGCTAAATCGACATGTGAGTGATATCGTTTCCCTTCCCTTTTATATGTCCTTTTTTACCCAAAGAAATCCCACCCCTCCCGCTGATTGTCCTTGTTTAAAATTCATCCTTTCTAATCTTCCTACACTACCTCCACATATCCAACAAAATCCCTCCGCCGATACTATTCACAACTATTTCATCGCACAAACGGAAATCCCAAAGGTTTCTCGTGAGTATCCAGCGGCAGACTGGAAAAAAATATGGACGAACATAACGGCTCGACAACTGAACTCGAGTGAGCGAAGTACCCTTTTCTTGCTGATCAACGAAAAACTCGAACATAGAAAACTGATGTACCGTATGAACAGAGCGGATGATGAAAATTGTGCGTTTTGTAACACTAGTTGTGAAACTTTGCAGCATAAACTCAGCGAATGCGTACGAGTAGAGCTAGCATGGAGAATACTGCAACGGAAAATAACAGTGCTGCTTGGTGGATGGCGCAGACTCGAGATAGCAGATTTGTTACGACCTCAGTTAAGGAATATACCAACAACAACAAAAATTCTAATTTTGAAAATGTTTTTGAAATACGTCATCTTTATTATGCACAGTAATAATGCTATTGATGTAGATTCACTAGAATTCGAGCTGAGAAACGAAGTTTAGAATAATTATTTTGTAATTACTGTTTTTTAACTTCTGGAAAAATAAAGAATTTATACACCGACAAAAAAAAATAAATAAAAAATTGATCACATCATCGCAGAAGAGCAGAAAGGATGCAGGAAAAATACGCATGGCTGCAAAGAGCAGGCCATCATCGACGCAGCCATAGTCGGCCAGGCGGTATATAACCAGCGGAACCTAAGTATGGCCTACATCGATTACAGGAAGGCTTATGACTCCATACCTCACTCGTTTCTCGTCCGGGTATTGGAGCTCTACAACATTGATCCCGTCGTCGTTAGGTTCCTGCAGCATGCGATGAGGCAGTGGAGTACGTCTCTGCACCTCAGTGATGGGGAAAATGTGTTGCAGTCTAGAACGCTGCAGATAAAGAGGGGGATATTCCAAGGCGACTCTTTCAGCCCGCTTTGGTTTTGTCTGGCACTGAACCCCCTCAGTAGGACGCTCAATAGAAACGGTCATGGCTATAAAATAAGGTATGGCGACGGCGCTCACGAAGAAGTGACCCATACCTTCTACATGGATGATCTCAAGGTCTACGCTGATTCACGTCAGCGTCTAGGTGTAGCTATCCGGGTTGTCGAAGACATAAGCAGGGACATCGGCATGGAGTTCGGCCTCGACAAGTGCCGCTGTGTCCATCTGCTGAAAGGGCAGCTTACCGAATCCGGAGGTTACGAGGTCTATGACGGCGAGTTCATAAGAGACATGGTTCGTGGCGAATCCTATAAATATCTTGGATTCCGACAGCTCACTGGGATTCGCCACTCCGACATCAAGACGGAGCTGCGAGACAAGTTCTTGAGTCGAGTGAACTGTGTCCTGAGGACTTTCCTCAACGCGGGGAACAAGGTACGCGCGATCAACACATTCGCGGTTCCCCTGCTGACCTTCAGTTTTGGTGTAGTCAAATGGAGCAAAACTGACCTAGAGGACCTTGAGAGGAGGATGAGGAAAGCATTCAAAGAGGCCGGAATGCACCATCCTCAATCGGCACTGGAGAGAGTTTCACTGCCACGCAAAGAAGGGGGATTTGGAATAGTCGACATATCTGCACTGTGTGTTGCCCAGGTACGACAACTGCGCGAGTACTTCGCAGAACGCGCCAACCAAAACGCGCTATACCGGGCTGTCTGCGCCGCCGACAGAGGATACAGCGCTCTGCACTTGGCGCAAGCGGAGTACCAACTCAACTGCAATCTGCAGACAGTGGAGGAGAAGATTGCAGCTTGGAAGCAGAAGGCAGTGCATGGTGCCCACCCCCATCAACTGGACCGGCCACACGTCGACAAGGCCGCATCTAATCTGTGGCTAACGCGTGGTGAACTCTCTTCAGTAGTAGAAGCCGACATGATAGTCATCCAGGACAGGATAATGCCGACGAGAAACTGCAGGCGGTACGTCTGGCATCAAGACGTTGATGACATTTGCCGGATGTGCCATCAACCAGGTGAAAACATAGAGCACATTATGGGAGGCTGTCCCGTTTTGGCCAACGCAGCCTACACCGAGCGCCACAACAACGTGGCCCGTATTGTTCATCGACCACTGGCGCTCCAATGTGCTCTACTGGAAGACAACGTACCAAACTACCGGTACCTGCCTGCACCTGTCCTGGAAAATGACCGTTTCAAGCTGTACTGGGATCGCACTGTTCTGACCGACCTCTCGATCCACCACAACCGCCCAGATATAATGGTTTACGACAAGAGCGACCGCAAAGTCACCATCATCGATGTCGCTATTCCACTGAACCAGAATCTGGAGGAGACCCACGGTCGCAAAATCTGCAAGTACCGACCATTGGCCGTGGAGCTCAAGGAACTGTGGGGGCTAAGGGAGGTCCCAAGAATTGTCGTTCTCTCTGGAACTGGAACTGTCCCGAAGACACTTCTGGAAGCGCTAAAGGTGTTGAACATGGAGAAGGAATTGGCCGGCATCCAAAAGTCGGTCATCCTTAGCACCTGCGCGATTGTCCGTCAATTTCTCGGTCAGGACTGAAACAGCACGAGCATGCAGATACGTGCATTCCGCAGAGCCTAGTCCCCCTTTGGCATTCAGAAGCCCGGGGGCAGGTGAAAATTCTGGCTAGGTTCACCTGGTTAAGAAGTGAGATAAGTCTGCCAAAAAAAATTCTCAAATGGTTCTCAAATGGGGATCAACATAGGGTAGGAGCCTGCCTGTTGGTCTCAAATGTTCCTATCTCACGCCTCCACGAAGATCATATGACGACATTTTTAGATCGGGCGTGAACTGGAAACACACACCTGGTCTTGGCTCCGAGAACGGGTGTCGAAAGTGGCTAAGTGAGGGGGTGCGAGCGAGTCAGAGCGCTATATCTCTCCCGGGGAAGGCCTCCCGGGTCATGGAGGCCTTGCCAACCCGCTGTCTCCCGGGCAAAGGAGATACACCCAATAAAATGGAGCTACGATCACGAAGAATAATTAGAATGCGATCACCCGAGGAGGGTCCCCGAACTGGAGCTGGTCCTGGAACGGGCGTAAGAGCGAGCGGCCAGCGGCTGGAGGGCGATGTGCAAGAGCGGGCCACCAGCCGGGTTCAACCCGAAGAGCTACCGCCACACGGAAACAGCAGCCATCGACATCACCCAAGAAACGCTGCGCCTACGAGATGTGTTGCGACTGCCAGACGACAGTCGTCCACACTTGTGGGTACCACTAGGCGCCGGATCATGTGGACACACGAAATGAATGAATTCGTGATCCGCACCTATTACATCTGCACTGCTTTGGAGACGGACATGAGCGGTCGCCCTCGAATACTAACAATGTTCGAGGAAGCGTATCCAGAGTTCGTCGGGAGGCTTGATCAGAACGCGATAAACGCGAGGCGTAGAGCGATAGTACGCAACAACATGCTCTCCCAAACGCAAATCGACGAGATCAAGCAGCAGGTGCAGAGAGAAATAAGCTCCAGGAACAACAGAGCAAGCGATGTGTCGAGACGAAGTTCAGTACGGCTGAGCAATTCATTCGCGAGTGGGGCACGCGAATCAGCACCAGTGGAGGCCACAGTACAACAACCCCCTGAGCCGGAAGACCCACAGCCAGATCAACAACTACTACGCGATCTGGTCTTCCACTACGACGAGGCGATCTCACAGTTCCGCGACACAGACCCATTGTCGCGCCCCAGGATCCCGAAGTTGCAGCATTCCCGCAGGCTGACAAGTGCAGTAAAGCTCATGAACGAGCACGTTCTTCCGCTGCACTTGGTTGATGCTGAGAACATGGAGGAGCTGCAACTGAAAGTTTACTGTGCTGCTGTGGCCGCCAAAAGTTTAGGATACGGTATTAGGCCAAGAGGCGGACTGCTCCAACATCTCCGTGAAAGGCGTGAGCCTCCATGGCGAAGGAGATTGGAGCAACGGATCCTAAACAAGCGCGCCGCAATTGGAAGACTGATGGCGTACAAAAGAGGCAGCAGATCGGCGAAATTATGTCGCCAAGTTGCTGTGATCGTGCGGCCTACTGAACTTCGCCAGCTGGGAGGTCACCAGCTGACGGAAAAACTCGACACACTGGTACAGCAATTGAGCGTCCTAACTAAACGGCTGAAACGTTACTCTGACTCTGCAAAGCGCCAGGAACAAAATCGGATGTTCAGAGATAACGAAAAAGCGTTCTACGACCACATTAGCGACGAGAAGCCCGACTACCGCGAAGGTTTGCCAGATATTAGCGATGTGACGAACTTCTGGGCTGGTATTTGGGAGACCCCAGTAGAACATCGCGACGGGCAAATGTGGTTAAGACGGGAGGAGGAGAGTTGTGGTGAAATTGGAGAGATGCCAGCTATCATCGTCGGAGAGAACGATGTCCGCGAAGCCTCGCGGTACCTGAGGAACTGGGCAGCACCGGGCCCCGATGGTGTCCAGAACTTTTGGCACAAGAAGCTGACCGTCGCACATCCAAAGATAGCTGAGTGCTTCAACAAGGTGCTACGTGACCCACACAGCCTTCCTGAATTCGCCACCCGTGGCGTCACCTTCCTCCTACCGAAAGACAGCAACACATTGAACCCATCAAAGTACAGACCGATAACGTGCCTATCGAGTCTGTACAAAATACTGAGCAGCATAATTACCGCCAAAGTTTCTGCTCACTGCGAACAGCATCACATCATCGCAGAAGAGCAGAAAGGATGCAGGAAAAATACGCATGGCTGCAAAGACCAGGCCATCATCGACGCAGCCATAGTCGGCCAGGCGGTATATAACCAGCGGAACCTAAGTATGGCCTACATCGATTACAGGAAGGCTTATGACTCCATACCTCACTCGTTTCTCGTCCGGGTATTGGAGCTCTACAAAATTGATCCCGTCGTCGTTAGGTTCCTGCAGTATGCGATGAGGCAGTGGAGTAAGTCTCTGCACCTCAGTGATGGGGAAAATGTGTTGCAGTCTAGAACGCTGCAGATAAAGAGGGGGATATTCCAAGGCGACTCTTTCAGCCCGCTTTGGTTTTGTCTGGCACTGAACCCCCTCAGTAGGACGCTCAATAGAAACGGTCATGGCTATAAAATAAGGTATGGCGACGGCGCTCACGAAGAAGTGACCCATACCTTCTACATGGATGATCTCAAGCTCTACGCTGATTCACGTCAGCGTCTAGGTGTAGCTATCCGGGTTGTCGAAGACATAAGCAGGGACATCTGCATGGAGTTCGGCCTTGACAAGTGCCGCTGTGTCCATCTGCTGAAAGGGCAGCTTACCGAATCCGGAGGTTACGAGGTTTATGACGGCGATTTCATAAGAGACATGGTTCGTGGCGAATCCTATAAATATCTTGGATTCCGACAGCTCACCGGGATTCGCCACTCCGACATCAAGACGGAGCTGCGAGACAAGTTCTTGAGTCGAGTGAACTGTGTCCTGAGGACTTTCCTCAACGCGGGGAACAAGGTACGCGCGATCAACACATTCGCGGTTCCCCTGCTGACCTTCAGTTTTGGTGTAGTCAAATGGAGCAAAACTGACCTAGAGGACCTTGAGAGGAGGATGAGGAAAGCATTTAAAGAGGCCGGAATGCACCATCCTCAATCGGCACTGGAGAGAGTTTCACTGCCACGCAAAGAAGGGGGACTTGGAATAGTCGACATATCTGCACTGTGTGTTGCCCAGGTACGACAACTGCGCGAGTACTTCGCAGAACGCGCCAACCAAAACGCGCTATACCGGGCTGTCTGCGCCGCCGACAGAGGATACAGCGCTCTGCACTTGGCGCAAGCGGAGTACCAACTCAACTGCAATCTGCAGACAGTGGAGGAGAAGATTGCAGCTTGGAAGCAGAAGGCAGTGCATGGTGCCCACCCCCATCAACTGGACCGGCCACACGTCGACAAGGCCGCATCTAATCTGTGGCTAACGCGTGGTGAACTCTCTTCAGTAGTAGAAGCCGACATGATAGCCATCCAGGACAGGATAATGCCGACGAGAAACTGCAGGCGGTACGTCTGGCATCAAGACGTTGATGACATTTGCCGGATGTGCCATCAACCAGGTGAAAACATAGAGCACATTATGGGAGGCTGTCCCGTTTTGGCCAACGCAGCCTACACCGAGCGCCACAACAACGCGGCCCGTATTGTTCATCGACAACTGGCGCTCCAATGTGCTCTACTGGAAGACAACGTACCAAACTACCGGTACCTGCCTGCACCTGTCCTGGAAAATGACCGTTTCAAGCTGTACTGGGATCGCACTGTTCTGACCGACCTCTCGATCCACCACAACCGCCCAGATATAATAGTTTACGACAAGAGCGACCGCAAAGTCACCATCATCGATGTCGCTATTCCACTGAACCAGAATCTGGAGGAGACCCACGGTCGCAAAATCTGCAAGTACCGACCAATGGCCGTGGAGCTCAAGGAACTGTGGGGGCTAAGGGAGGTCCCAAGAATTGTTCTCTCTGGAACTGGAAATATCCCGAAGACACTTCTGGAAGCGCTAAAGGTGTTGAACATGGAGAAGGAATTGGCCGGCATCCAAAAGTCGGTCATCCTTAGCACCTGCGCGATTGTCCGACAATTTCTCGGTCAGGACTGAAACAGCACGAGCATGCAGATACGTGCATTCCGCAGAGCCTAGTTCCCCTTTGGCATTCAGAAGCCCGGGGGCAGGTGAAAATTCTGGCTAGGTTCACCTAGTTAAGAAGTGAGATAAGTCTGCCTGAAAAAAAAAAATGATCACGATGAGGCAGTGGAGTACGTCTCTGCACCTCAGTGATGGGGAAAATGTGTTGCAGTCTAGAACGCTGCAGATAAAGAGGGGGGTATTCTAAGGCGACTCTTTCAGCCCGCTTTGGTTTTGTCTGGCACTGAACCCCCTCAGTAGGACGCTCAATAGAAACGGTCATGGCTATAAAATAAGGTATGGCGACGGCGCCCACGAAGAAGTGACCCATACCTTCTACATGGATGATCTCAAGGTCTACGCTGATTCACGTCAGCGTCTAGGTGTAGCTATCCGGGTTGTCGAAGACATAAGCAGGGACATCTGCATGGAGTTCGGCCTTGACAAGTGCCGCTGTGTCCATCTGCTGAAAGGGCAGCTTACCGAATCCGGAGGTTACGAGGTCTATGACGGCGAGTTCATAAGAGACATGGTTCGTGGCGAATCCTATAAATATATTGGATTCCGACAGCTCACCGGGATTCGCCACTCCGACATCAAGACGGAGCTGCGAGACAAGTTCTTGAGTCGAGTGAACTGTGTCCTGAGGACTTTCCTCAACGCGGGGAACAAGGTACGCGCGATCAACACATTCGCGGTTCCCCTGCTGACCTTCAGTTTTGGTGTAGTCAAATGGAGCAAAACTGACCTAGAGGACCTTGAGAGGAGGATGAGGAAAGCATTTAAAGAGGCTGGAATGCACCATCCTCAATCGGCACTGGAGAGAGTTTCACTGCCACGCAAAGAAGGGGGACTTGGAAAAGTCGACATATCTGCACTGTGTGTTGCCCAGGTACGACAACTGCGCGAGTACTTCGCAGAACGCGCCAACCAAAACGCGCTATACCGGGCTGTCTGCGCCGCCGACAGAGGATACAGCGCTCTGCACTTGGCGCAAGCGGAGTACCAACTCAACTGCAATCTGCAGACAGTGGAGGAGAAGATTGCAGCTTGGAAGCAGAAGGCAGTGCATGGTGCCCACCCCCATCAACTGGACCGGCCACACGTCGACAAGGCCGCATCTAATCTGTGGCTAACGCGTGGTGAACTCTCTTCAGTAGTAGAAGCCGACATGATAGCCATCCAGGACAGGATAATGCCGACGAGAAACTGCAGGCGGTACGTCTGGCATCAAGACGTTGATGACATTTGCCGGATGTGCCATCATCCAGGTGAAAACATAGAGCACATTATGGGAGGCTGTCCCGTTTTGGCCAACGCAGCCTACACCGAGCGCCACAACAACGTGGCCCGTATTGTTCATCGACAACTGGCGCTCCAATGTGCTCTACTGGAAGACAACGTACCAAACTACCGGTACCTGCCTGCACCTGTCCTGGAAAATGACCGTTTCAAGCTGTACTGGGATCGCACTGTTCTGACCGACCTCTCGATCCACCACAACCGGCCAGATATAATGGTTTACGACAAGAGCGACCGCAAAGTCACCATCATCGATGTCGCTATTCCACTGAACCAGAATCTGGAGGAGACCCACGGTCGCAAAATCTGCAAGTACCGACCATTGGCCGTGGAGCTCAAGGAACTGTGGGGGCTAAGGGAGGTCCCAAGAATTGTTCCAGTCGTTCTCTCTGGAACTGGAATTGTCCCGAAGACACTTCTGGAAGCGCTAAAGGTGTTGAACATGGAGAAGGAATTGGCCGGCATCCAAAAGTCGGTCATCCTTAGCACCTGCGCGATTGTCCGACAATTTCTCGGTCAGGACTGAAACAGCACGAGCATGCAGATACGTGCATTCCGCAGAGCCTAGTCCCCCTTTGGCATTCAGAAGCCCGGGGGCAGGTGAAAATTCTGGCTAGGTTCGCCTAGTTAAGAAGTGAGATAAGTCTGCCAAAAAAAAAGATGTAGTCAGGAAAACAAACACGGTTGGGAGTATACGAAGAAGGATCAACCTGCATAGAGATGAATTCATGATATGAGCTCATGAATCCAGAATGAAAATTTAGCTCGATAAGCTGCTCAAAATTTCCGATCACCAATGGGTTCATAACCTTACACCGTATGAGGAACCGAAGAGATAATAAATTGAAGCGATCTTTTAGTGGGAGTACGCCTGCCAAAACCTCGAGACTCATGGTATGCGTTGAGGGCATACATCCCAACGCAATACGGAGACAAAGATACTGAATTCGCTCGAGTTTAATAAGGTGTGTTTTGGCAGCTGATTGAAAACAGAAACTGCCATACTCCATCACTGAGAGAATAGTTGTTCGATACAACATTATAAGATCTTCTGGATGGGCTCCCCACCAGGTGCCGGTAATTGTACGGAGAAAGTTTATTCTTTGTTGACATTTTTTACTCAGATACCTAATATGGGCCCCCAAGTACATTTGGAGTCGAACCAGACCACAAGATACTTGAATGACATAGCATGAGTGATCGGTTTACCCAAAAGTTGAAGCTTTGGTTTTACTGGTCTATGCTTCCTAGAAAAAACCACCATCTCTGTTTTCTCCGTGGAGAATTCGATCCCTAGCCCAATGGCCCAGGTTGAAAAATTGTTCAAAGTATCTTGTAAGGGTCCTTGCAGGTCGGATTCGTTTGATCCTACGACAGACACCACTTCATCATCTGCAAGTTGTCTTAGGTTGCAATTTTGTGTAAGGCAATTGTCAATATCGCTTACATAGAAGTTGTACAAAAGGGGGCTTAAGAAACACTTAAAATGTGCCAATGCTATTACGATATAAAAGGTGATTGACATAAGGTCTTTCATAATTAACGGTGTGATGTTCGGTAATTGCAATATTAGCTAATTAATTTAGAAGAATTTCTTTTATGGGATTCGACCGGTTTATGCTCTGTGTAGTGTGGCTGCTGGGAACCTTATGACATTAATCGATTTCGTAATTATTTTTCTTTTTTTATTTTAAACCATATTCATTGAGATTGATGAAAACTTTTTTAACCGCTGAAATATATATTATGCTAGTTGTCTTGAGTTTTCTTCTCGACCAGGCATGCTGCGGCACCTCTTGTATAATTGAATCCACCTTATAAACAGTCTGTTTTATGAAATAAAATAATGGTAATTAAAGAGCCGTTCACGACTGCAGTGTTTGGATGTGAAGTAATATCAAATTGAAATATTATTCGAGTGACATTCCTTTCGTAACGGTCGATTCATCGCAAAATTCACTGCTTAGCGTTTATTATGTGTGATTGCTCTCAAGAGCAATGTGATAAAATGTTTTAATAACGAACTCAGTTTTTTTTCTCAGTCACTTCAAAGGGGAATTGATTTAATTTACAATAATTTATGAGGCAGTTACATTTCATGAAGTGAAATTGTGCCATGTGTGTATATCAAGAGTTGAACTTGCAACACAATTATAATATAGTTGCACCCAGAAGAATAACAACCTTTTGCCTCGAATATCAGTAAATCCATAACTGGAGGAAGCTTCCTATTACAATGAAACATATACGTTTGCAAATATTTTCGATTGTGGCAAAAGGGATTTTTATCGTTTCAAGACTGGTCAAGTGTAATAGGGTTGGACGTCAATGCGAGATTCATATCCACTGGACGGCTTAGCCCAGTTTGACTGTGCGTTGGGTTGACTGCATTTTTATGTGTTAAACAATGCGATCTTGGAACCAGACGACATGTACATAAAGTTCCGAGGTGAACCGATAGCGCTGTAGAGAAGTCTAAACACCTTTCTATAAACATAAATAAAAATGAGCCGAACGAATGTAACTACTAAGTGCAGAAAAAAGCCCGTGGACCGCTCTATCGAGATGCTTACTACTCGAGAGAACCAAAGGATCGGAACGTATAACTGTGGTTCAGTTTCACGAAATAACGTGCGTAAACAGAAACGAATGAGAAATGGAATGGAGGAAAGGCATTCGAATATGTGATTTACATATATTTCATATACCAAGATGAAGAAGGTGAACAAAAATGCAACAAATGCAACAGGCGGCAAGAAATGGTGTGATGCCGACCTCAGCAATTTCACAGTCGGCTCAAATTAATTGCGAATTTATTGAATATGCTATCACTTGGGGGAAAATTATTATCTCATTGTAAGGTTCGGAACTCTTCCGAAAATCTAATAATATCGGTCCAATATTCACAATAGGTCAGAAAATAATAATAATCGACCTATACTCTAGAAGTTTGTATACCGAGAATGTGCTTACTCTTTGCCTTTAATGAGAAAATACTCATCAGCTTTAAATGAATGTGAAATCTGTAAACGTGAAAACATCGTGAAAATTTTGACGAATTTTTCAGTTCTTAATGCAACGTAATTGCTCAAATTCTTTAGAGCTTGGATTGACAAAAGATGAAACAAAGTAGGCATTGCAAATACTTGTACTGTTTCTTCGGGATAATGTTTTGTTGGGATGAAGATAGTACCGTGTTGTCTTAAATTCCAAACATTTAAGCTTTGTTGGCCATTAAACAGCGTCTCATCATTCAAAATGATACTGTTTCGCGAAATTAATTTGGTTTTTGGGTACAATAGAGCCTTTTTCCTCGACTACAATAAAATTGTTTTATAAATACATATTAATGGTAAAAAACTAAAACTATGTTTAATTACATTTGTCTCATATTCCGAACACTTTTGTTTCAAATTCTGAACAGCAGCAAAAATGCTATTAAAAAAAATCATTACTTTCGAGCTACTGGACCGATTCAGTTGATCGATATATCAAATTAAAGTCAATTATCTAGTCTCTTTTGGAAAAAATATACTCGCAAAACAATTGTATTTAGTTTTTGTAATTGTTTATTGTATTTGTTTATCATAGTTTACATGGTTTCGGGACAAAGGGCTCTATATTGTTAATATTTTTTCTTGAAAGCTTCTTCTTTCTTGAAACAAAATAATTTATGGACAAAAGTGGACTCTTAGGAGCATGTTTTAACCGTGCTTGAGAAAATTAAAACTTCTATTCTCCAAGCTCAACCTGCAAGTCAGTCAGTCACACCAACAGTCTGGCCCAGTAAGAAACATCCTCGCGCTGAAATAAATGAAACACATACTAGAAAATCTACAGCAGTTCTGCGAATAGGGACTAAAGGCGGAATTCGACCTATTCAACATGATACAAGTTAAATAGATATGATACTTGCGCGTTTTTTTGATTTTGTTGCCACCTCTACCACTACACAGTAGTGTGCGATCGCGCACTGCTCCACATATGATGTTATTGTTTTTATAATCAATAATTTGGTTGTTCCATTATTCTGGTGAAGTATGATAATCGTCAATAAATGACATAGTTGTCCCAATATTGTCGAACATGTCGTGCCGCATCGATCCGCAAGCCATTGGATAAGGCCAACATTGCTCAACAAGACCAATTATGTCGTAAAACGACATACCTCAATAAGCAAGAGGCATTGACTTGTAGCATGCATCAAACCGAGGTGGAATCCCACCTTAAGTCATCAGCACCCACTGCCAAGGCTATCGCAACTGTTCCCAAGCTTGCTGCAAAGTTCTGGATTTTTTTTCACGGATTGACCTACAAGTTCTGAAGACGACGTAGCCACGCTGGTTCAAGAATGCCTAGTATGCTCAGATACCGTCGTTGCAAAAATGCTGATCAAGAACGAAACCGACGTGACAAAACATCAGTTCGTACAATTCAAAGTTGGAATCGAGTCGAACCTGAAGGACACGGCAATGGATTCTTCTATCTGTCCTGCTGGAATATTCTTAAGGGAGTTCGTCATTCCCAGGTTTTTCGGAGTATGACAAAGCTGTCTCGCCTGGACTTGACCACTCCATCCAATGCTCGAACACGCTACCCCAGTAATAGATCTACCGCCGGAGGATATTGCAGGTCATCGGGACCTCATTCTAGATAAGTCAATGTTTTTAAATTGCTTTCAGAATAATAACAGAATGTCTGTCCCCCATAGTTCATCGTCTCCAATTGATCCTGCATTCGTCATCTACTACCAAAATGTAAGTACGAAGACTACGGCGCTCCGATTGATGCTCTCGGCTTGTGGCTACGACGCTTTAGTTCTCACTGAAACCTGGCTTCATGCTTGAGGACTGTAGCCATCTTGAACAACTGGCCATGCGCATTAATCTGCTGCACAGAACACTATATATCACAACTATCTATTTGTGCCCCCTCTCCATTCTGGCTCTCTACACGTCTCATACCCACGCGCTACAAAGGATCATGGAGAGAACATCGAATACCAATGTAGTCTTGGGACTAGGCGACTACAATCTCCCGTTATTGAGTTGCATCTTCGACGAGGACATGAATGGTGGTTTACTATCAAATGAATCTACAGAACAGGAACTGGCTCTCACCGAACCGATGCTCTCTTGGGGATTAACTCAAGTAAATTCGCTGTCAAATTCGAACGGCAGACTTCTTGATTTAGCGTTCATCAGTGAACCGAACATTGCCAACCTTCTTGAGCCTCCGGTCCCGTTATTACCTGTTATTCTTACAGTCATTGTACAGCCCTACTTCACCGCCTCTATACGCTGGAAGTTTCGATCGCATCCAAGAGCACAACCTGAGTATTCCAACGTTGAATTTATCTCCGGATGAAGTCGCGAAAGCCTTACATGATCAAAAGGGCCTGGAGTTGATGGCATTCCTCCATCTCTGCTGAAGCACTGTGCTCCGTCGCTCGCTCTTCCCGTTCATTGAGGCAAAGAACAATTCCACCGTTTGGTAAAAAGCTTCAATAGTCCAAATTCACAAAGTGGGTAACCGGAACCACGTGGAGAACTACCGTGGAATATCGCTCCTCTGCTGCATTAGCAATGTCTTCGAAACCTTAGTCCACAACGCTTTGTACAATGTGGTGCATCCACTTATATTAGAGTTCCATCATGGTTTCGTCCAACATTGGTCCACAACAACGAATCTACCTTGCTACACAAACACATTGTTCCGCGGAATTGAAGCTCGTCGGTAAACCGACTCCATTTATGTCGATTTTTCGAAAGCATTCGATACCGTGCCGCATCTGTATGCATGTTAAAAAATCAGTGCTATGTGATTCCCAAGTTGATTGGTTGATTGGATTTTTTCCTACTTGACTGCTCACCAATTCTATGTGTCTATTAATTCTGTACGCTCCGCAGTCTTCTCAATCTCTTCAGGAGTTCCGCAAGGAAGTGTGCTCCGACATATGTTATTTGTTCGTCAACGATCTGTGCACTCGTATTTCATCACACAAGCAAATGTTCACTGATGACCTAAAAATGTATCGAGTAATCGTGACAACGCTCGACTGCCTCGCCCTTCAAAAGGACATTGACGAAATTGTGGTGCAACGCAAACGGCATGAGAGTCAACGTGAAAAAATGCAGAGCGATTTCGTTCACCCACAGGATCGCCGCCGTAAGACATCAGTACCACCTTGGGTTTGTGCCACTGGAGCGCGTTTACACAATGCGTTATCTTGGAATCACTATTGACTCCAAGTTGAGATTCAACGAACACGTTACGCTTATCACGGCTAAAGCTTCTAAGGTTCTTGGCTTCATACGACGTTCTATCTGGCAGTTCACCGACATCTACGGTCAAAAAACTTTATTCTGTGCTTTGCCCTCCGAAGCATCCTGGAATACGCTGCACCTGTGTGGGCCCTTAACCACGCAAAGCTGATCGTAAGAATCGAGCGTATTCAGAAGTACTTCATTCGATTTGCCTTGCGGAATCTCCTGTGGAACGACCCTTCTATCCTGCCTGATTACTCCGATCGCTGCATGTTGATTGATACGGAGACACTACGTGCGAGGCACACTGTCATTCTGCAACTGATGATCTTCGACCTACTGCGCAGCAACATTAACTGTCCCCAACGCTCATAAAATGTTCATCTTCAAGTCCCACCACGGCAGTTAAGAACCACACAGTTCATCGCTGTACCTGCACACCAGACTGGCTATGGCCTCAACAAACCATTTGATTCATGACTACGAGCCTTTAATGAAATCAGTTCATACTTCGATTTTGTGACTAGCGAACCAGCTTTTAAAAATAATATTAGGAATATTAGATAGAGTAGTCTGCACGAGCTTTAACAAAAACGAAATAACAATAAACAAAATAGCTAAAACAACTACAACAACTGAAAAATTAGTGCTTGTTTTTAATGGAATTTATTTGCGCAAACATTTTGTCACAGGTTTTGGCTATCACTTTTTTGCAAATGCTTAGTATTATACACTATAGGCCAGGTGTGGCCAAACGGTAGTCCACGGTCTACCGGTCGCCCGCGTAGGTAATCTTAGGTGCCCGCAAGCTTGTCTAGGATAGTGTCACCTCCAAAAGCAATGGATTAAATATCCTTCCACATTTTCCGTGATCATTTTATAAGGTGTTTATGCTTACCTCAATAAAACATATTAGTTGAAAGAGTAGATACTTCTTCATTAAAGTCTCCGTTTTAATATTCCATTCCGATTGTTAGTTATCTAATATTAACACATCCGTTCGACCATAACTCGTAATAAATCAAAAAATTGTCACTAGGAACAATTTAAACAATGTTTCCTCCAGGCATATAATTTGTTAAATGACCAATTGAAAATGCTGGAAACATCCGTAAACAAACACAATTTTGTTTTTATTCATTTTCGAAAGTATACTTATTATAAACTATTTTTTTGGAGAAAATTTCGCCTTTGAAGACTGCGAACGCGAATTTTAATGAAGTGTTGTTACTTCAATCTAAAAACTATGATAAGTAATGTAATATTTCGAGAGATATAGCCATGAATAGAGCAACTAGTAAATGAGAAATTAATTAGAAATTTCTAAAATTAAATATTGGGTTTTATTATGTGATTCAAGTTGAACAGAATTTTGCTCGTTAGCTCTATTTAACTGTTATAGCTACAGTCGGGTGAATGTTTTCAAAATAATTTTTCGAGCTGTTTGTTTTGCTTGTTGCATTCCTGATGTTTTGCTTTTGGAAAATTCCAGCAATGTTTCGAAATATGCAATTCGCCGACGTTCGAGAAATAACTCGATTTGATAACATTCTATCGATTTACAAAATATGAAAATTTGCTCGGTGTGATAGTTATAGGGATCGAATCGACCGTTACGGCCCAAACACTCCTCCGGCATTTAAATCACATGTTCAAACAGTATGTTTTGCGGATGCAATGGTGTTTCTTGAAGCCAATAACGTATATTTTGCTTGTTGGCCACTTAGCCAGAAATGAGCCTCATCACTGAAGATGATGTTGCGATAAAAATCATCATTCTCTTCAAGATTCGTCAGAGCCCAATCGGAGATGTCTCGGCGCTTCATATGGTCAAGTGGGTTCAGTTCTTGAATCAATCTTGTAATGATGTATCCCAAGATCTTTTCGCAAAACCCGCCATAATGATATTTGGGAGATGCCCAATTCTTGAGAACGCCGTGCAATTGACTGATTTGAGTAATTTCGGATGGATTTACTACTTGCGGCTGCGATGTTTTCGTTGCTTCGTGCGGGGTGGCTTCTCGTTGATACGGCAACATCCAACAGCGATAATGAAGATTCAAATTTGGCCACTAAAATAAGCACAGTCTGCCGGTTGGGACGATTATTACGACCGAAAATTGGGGCAAGCGCTCTAAAAAGTTGCAACCACCGACTACGAATTTCAGTAGTAATTTTTAACAATTATTAAGCGTTGCTCGTACGTGTACTTCGCCAAAATGAAAAGATTTATTTTGACTAGCGTTTTGACTTTGATAAACCATTAAAATGTTTTATGGATTCGTTCACACGAAGACACAAAACCGTCAAGTTACTTTTAGGTAATTCAGGAATATAATAATCATCACTGGTGTATTTCAACGGAAAATAATTGCCTTGCATGTTCATAATTGACGATATCCTTAAAAAATCAACGATATTGATTGATGACACTTTACAGACAATAAAGATAAGTATTACTATCAATTATTTAGTAACCCATAATTATTTTTATTTTATAAAATAATTTTTCTTTGAATATTTATTAGTATGACCTGTGTTTCTCCTCTAATCCACCCTCTCACAATCTCGGTCGCACAGACTCAAAATCAATTTGAGGAAGCTGACATGACTACGACAAACTGAATGAAGATGAAAAAAAAAACTGGAGGTTTTTCATTTATTGATATTTTTTTACTTTAACGTATAAAATTGCAAAATTATAGAGACACGCACAGTCTGTGACATACGAGTTATAATTTTGTGTGCGAGTACAGGAGGGTTAAACTTATGACTTCTTGATACGGTCAACGTTGGTAGATCGCGGCCTAAGATTTGAATAATTAGTCGCCCGTACTGGCCTAAATTTTGGCCACCCCTGCTATAGGCTGTATCGATACCTCTAAATGATGGTAAAACGAAGCCTCTACAAATGTCAAGGTTTTCATTGTTTAATTATTTATAACATTATAGTTTGGTAAATTAACATCTGAAATGAAGTGTTCGGAATTTGAATCATGCGTAGAAACTTGATTCAAATTCCGAACACTATTTAAATACTATTTTAAATGAACATTTTTGCATGAAAGATCTTTTTTTCATCCATTTATAAAAGATTCATACCTTTTCTAACACTGACCACGGAGTACCCGTGGCCGAGTGGTTAGCGTTTCACATTATCACGCCGGGTGTTCGGGTTCGATTCCCGTTCTAGCCGGGGGATTTTTCGTCAGAGAAATTTCCTTCGACTTGCACTGTGGTCACGCGTATTCTAGAGCTTCAAGGCGTGTTAATTGGCTTAAGAAATCTCAACTAAGTATTAATAAATGACGCTAGTTAATGCATACGTTGAGACGGCAATAGTTTCACAGGGAACGTTAACGTCATTCAAGAAGAGGCCACTGACCACGAAAAGAGCAATACAAATAGTTAACTTTAAAGGAATTTGCTAACGCAAACATTTTGTCACTGGTTTTGACTGTCACTTTTTTTGCAAATGCTTAGTGTTATAAATTATAGGCTGTATCGATATCTGTAAATGACGTTAAATCGAAGCCTATACCCCAAATAATGTCAGGGTTTACATTAGTCAATTATTTATAACATTAAAGTTTAATAAATTTACAATTAAAAATGAAGTGTTCGGAATATGAAACTGTTCGGAATTCGAGACAAAACGGTAATTCATTTGATTTGCACTCTAGAGTTCTGTGTTAAATGTGTCAAAAGCTTATTTCTATTCATTACCTGTATTAGAACCGTCGAAGGGTACACAATTGGAATTAGTTCCCCTATTATTGTTGTTACTGTGCATCATTGGTACTTCCCTTGAACTGGGAAACATAATCCGACAACTGTTGTGGGCATCGGTCAAACCATTTGAACCTGTCGACAGGTAAGCTAATTTCTTCAACACACGGTGTCACAGTATTTCCATAAACCTATCGTCCCTAGGAAGTACTGTGGGGCATCCACGGATTGAAAAACAGATGTGTGAAATATAACAGTTTCGTACATAGATTTTTATTTACCTTTCAAACTACAGATATCTGTGTACTGTGGAAAGTGGCAAATGTTAAGTTCAATAAGAAGCAATTCCCATTTGTGGTTAGCTTGGACATTAATATCTGCACTCGCATGTGTGTTCTGGTATTTGAAGAATGATCATTTTCATGTTGCTCCTGTCAATATGCGATTAGCAGCGCCAGTGCTAATATAACAAATCTTGTGAGTTTTGAGATCGAAGGAGGCTTAGGGTCAACCCTAAGTCAACCACAAAAATACGATGATAATGGGGTTCTCTAGTAGGCGCCAATGCGAGTGAAGAATATTTAGTTAAACAGCCAAAATTCAATTTCCTATTCCCGAAAACTTGGAATCAGTAATGAAACACCATTCTTCCAGACGGTAGTCCTGGACGAATAAAAAACTCATATGAATTCACACATATTTCAGTAAGTGTCATCATCACAACGGGACGTAATTTAGGTGTTCAAAAGAATAACACAAGAGTTCCGAAGGAAGCAGGGAGTCATGCTCTCTGGCACGCGGTTCATTGTGCGCACGATGGACCGTTGTTTCTTGATTAACATTATTTATTGTCGCAATATTTATCAATGGCGGCAGGAAATTTCTCACAAAATAATAAAATTGTTTGACAAATAATAAATCTCCGGTGTCTTCTCTACACGCGCAACTTGTCGTCTCCTGTGTGCTGCTACGTGTTGCGCAAGCTTCGGTTCTGTGGTGGGATAATTCAAATATTTTGCACATATATCATCGATTGAATCTTCGCCGCGGCTTGGGCCGATGGAATCTCACGATGCCACATTATGATCGTGTTAAGCGCCGATCCAACTGAAACATACTGCGAGACTGAATGTGCTTATAATATACAATGGATTAAAACGCCATTGCAACGGCTAAACGTTGATTTTCCAGCCAAATGAAATAAAAAAAGAATGAATAAATGATTTTTAACATTATCGTGTGAAAAAAACGGAAGCGTGCGTTCGGTGGAGGCGCCAAATACCCGAGAGAGAGAGAGAGAGAGAGAGAGAGAGAAAAGAAGACGAAGTTCATTAATATGAAAACTATTAGACACTCAATCCATTAATTGTTGGATTTCTGTTTCAGACAGGCTTATTGATGTTAATCCCATTCGGCGCTGCTGATAAAATGAATATTCGTACATCAAACAAACAATCCTCTTCTTCTGGGAATTCCCTCGCTATTCTGAATCCAAAGTTTCATATTTTGGATATTGGTTATACCTGGATTTTAAATATGAGCCGGAATTTGCGAACAAATAACTGTCAATGTAATCTTCATCATCATGCATTATAGACAACATTGGCTTGATTTGACACCTAGCAAAGAAACAAGTTTTACTCTGCAGCATTAAGAGCATTCAACATGTCGAGTTTTGTGCTTAAAACGTATAATTTGCGACCAGCATTGATTTTCTGTTACCATTTAGAGAAAACTACTGCAGAATCGCATCGAAGATTACGGCGAACATGTTCTTGGAAAATCGCACTTCTTTTAGCGGTTAAAAAAAAAGATGATTTTGACGTAAAAAAACGAAAAGCGTGGACAATCTCCGAAAAAGTTTGAGGACACTGAAGCAAGCAAGTGCTGGCAGTTCATTTTTTGACGAAAGTGGCACATGAACGCAACAACAATCGCCAGCTTGGGTTTATTTCGAGAATCTCTAGGGACTTTACTGATCCCTCCTGCCTGTAATCACTCTTCGGCTCGTTTGTTCAGCCAATTCTTGAAATCGCATCTGTAGTATTGATCCCATGTGGATCGTCAGGATTGAACGGATTCAAAAATGGTTCTTCCGTAGAGCGCTCAGAAATTTGGCTTGGCGTAACCCGCGGAACCTGCCGTTATATACAGCTAGGTCTCGCTAACTGAATTTTGATACTCTTGAGCGTCGTAGGCGTATTCAAAAAATCACCTTCGTTGCTCAACTTCTTTGTGGCGAAATTTATGCGCCTAACTTGATCGAGAGGGTGAACTTTCGCGCTCCTAGCAGAATTCTGACTGGTAGAGAGATCTTGTATATACGGAATACTTTGGTTTCCTTTCCGGAGTTCGATAGAAAAAGTGAACGAGAATTTGAGAACAAACTCGAACAGATTGGAAGAAGCAATAGTACCCATTTGAGTTAGCTCAATTGTAGCGCTGCACTGATTTTATTGTTGTTGAGCCCCTCGTTTCCGATTCAACACAGCTCACGTGTGTGGAATATGAGTTTCTTTTCTAATGTGCGTATTCGGATGGACGAATATGCGAGCGCCTTTTCCATTGACAGCTTGACCGTGATATTGAGTGTCAGATGTAACTCGACGGTTTAATTTAGCCAAGACGCGACTCATACATATCTTGTACAGCCTTTTTGGCCTTTCAGAGCGAGGTGGATCTGCGGTGCTTGTACGGCCCACGTGCTGAAGTTGTAGTCCTGGGATTGGACCAAGCACTCTCGGGTCTGGATCGTGTTTTCTGAACAAACGAATACTGAACAGACGGTCAGATCAGGCCAAATGGAATTGCGATCTAGGAGCGAATCATCTTCAACATTTTGCTTGACCTTAAGTGATTGAATACTTCAACCTAAATTTCTCTAGAAAATAAAACGTTTCAGAATTGTTTCACGTGAAACTTCACAATAGTTCATTGTTTCATTGTTATAGTTCAGCACAAGTTCACTTCATTCATTAAAGGCATTACATTATCGTGGAAATAGTAAATATTTGTATTCAGTATTGAAAATTTAGTGATTATTTCATTCACGAAAAATCGCCACTGAAATTATTTTTTTACTAGCTGATCCGGCGAACATCATCCCACCCACTATTGATATATGATTTAAATCATTTCGAATACTCAAGTTCTCACAGAAATTATATTGATGTACGTGATCTAAACTCGCCGTAGATAATTTAATTTTTACGTATAAACCTGACGCAGACTAAGACACATCAAATTTGATACTGACTGTTTAAATCCGTTGCTCCGTTGTTGAGTTAAATCGTGTGTTCAAGTACATGAATTAAAGTCATGTTTGACTTAATAAAATAATAAAAAATATGGCTTTCTTTCGAATTTGTGTTGTAAAGCGCATCTACTAAGTGTCGAATGGTGCGCCATGTCTATTTGATGATAGTTTCGAAATAGGTAAAACAAAATGCATAATGCACTATATGCATTAACCTGACATTTTGCCGTGTCGTTTACAGTGCTGTGATGGCAAGGCTGCACAGCAATGCACAAATGAAATGATGAAATACTACCCCAAATGTTTACGTTAAATATGCTTGCGCTTATGTGTTCAAATAACATTTAAACAGGAAGTTCGAGCTTATCCATTTGATGTCGGAGCGGCTCGATGCTCCGATTGTGCGCGGTGAGTGTCAATTGAAAGGGAATAGTGACACACACCGCATTGGGGTGATATACATTTCATGGGCAGGTTACAATGGCTATGACAATTTGGGATTCGATTGTAGTGAGGGAAGATATCCAAAATACCACTCCAGGAACAAAATGTGTTTTGCAATGATTCAGCTAATTGCAGTATTCTCAATTATATAGACATCCAAAATGATCATCGTGTAAAAGTTTCCAGACTGGCAAATTTCGAATTCGATGGGCAAACTTCATGTTATACGAACACACAAATTATTTCATTTTTAGCGCATCCGGGAGTTATGTATCAAAGGCTGCAAGAAGATTCAAAACATTCTTAAGCGCAAAAACCTGGTAATCTTGTTCACAGGCGAGAGCATGTTTACTGTTGATCCCGTATCAAATTCTAGAACCGACCGATACATCAGCTCTCTGCCAAAGTCGATAACTGACTTAAGTGATTAAGCGATAAAGTGACCACGGATGTGTATATTAGTATTTTAAGTAAATTTTACTATCATGGGTCACGAAGGAAGACGGATCTAAGCCAAATGTGGTCTTTAAGTAGAACGGGACTCCATGCCACACCTCAATTCGTTCACTGAGTTGGTTGGATTTGCCGTTTTGGTCAAAACAGAAAGCATGTCGTACGCATGAGTGCGCTATCAAGTGTCACTCGCGACACAACTTGACCCGAGATGGAATGAACCAACGCAATTGATTATAGCTTCCGATGGAACAAAATAGTATTGCATTTTGAGATACTGTGCAGGCAGAAAGGAACGAAGTCGACCAAATTAGTTGCGATTGTACTTTTGAGAAGAATCCGTGATGATCCACGGATAGATAGAAGATACTTCAATTTACGGATTGAAGTCTTTGCAACCTAGTAAGTAACTCAAAATATATCGTGAATAAATATGTTAGTTGGAGTGTCTCCGACGGCAGCAGCAACATACGAAGGACGAAAGGCAATCGAGTGCTGCCTTGAAGTGAGCAGCAGAGGGATTATATTTCTTGAGTGCGAATTACTCACCGTAAGCTTGCTTACGGGCATGTCTTCTTTCTTTCTATTGGAGTTGATAAAATACCAGAAAAGCTTCGGGTTTTTAAGAGATCTCCCAGAAAACGCTTCGTATACTGCTTATACGGGAACCTATTGTACAAACATTACACGTTGCTCGTCCGGTTAAGCTCTCATCTTGCAAATGGACAGCGTACTCTTCAGATACGCCGGAAAGTAAATGATACCAATCGTTTGAGTGCTCTGAACCGTCTATTGGCCCATATTGGTTTCTGTGCTGCCCTCCGCTCCGATACGCAATGATACGAGTTATGGTATCGGTAAACCTTGCAACGGAGGCATCCTCGACAGTCTCCGGAAATTCCCAGTTAACTTGAACTGCGAAGTTAGCTCTCCGGAAATTGAGGCAACTCAGGTCTGCATATCTTCAAACTCAGTTGGTGATGGTAGATTGATGCCTCCAGTGCTGGATGATTGGTGTCAAGAGGGATCGATGTCCTCGGTTTCCTGTAAAGCCCTGGATTGATCTGCGTTAGTTCATGGAAACGGATGCCATAGTGTAAGGCCGGGGAAGTAGCAGAAAGACGTGAGCAACCAATAGAAGGAAGAGCGTTCTACGGAATGTTCCATACTAAACCAGACTGAATGTAGTCACCGAACGCAAAGACGTCATCCTGTGCTTCAATGAGGGATCAATATGCTTCTCGGTATAGACGAAGTCAGCTCTCTTATCGGGTCGTATATGAATAACGCCCACACTAGCGTTGGCAGAAAACATATCATCTTCGGCAGAAAAAATGCTTTTTCGTGTGCTGAAGGGTGAAATGAACAAGTAAGAGCACGTTCTTCAAAATCCTTAAAATGTTTGTATGTACGGGAGTAGACATCTCTTTCTTTCAGCCCGAACGTCAGTTTTGTACCCAAAAAAAATCCAAACGAAGTCAAGCGGGGATCGAACCAAGGCCGGCTGGAATGCAAGACCGTTTTACACGCCACACGTTACACGTTACGAACACGCCACCCACATAGCCACTGCTGTTGCATAAATCTTATCTATCTCTTTTCCCATTTGCTGCTCTCCGCAAATGGAGACCGAATGATGACGTAAATTTTCATCTATCATTTATCGCTCTGCACTTGGCTGTGCAGCGGTTTTCGCTATAGTAGAACGGGACGACATATGTGGTTCAAATTTGTATGCAGGCATCTAAAGTGGTGTGCGATGTTTGATACAGCTTAGATATTGAATCTACAGGCTTTGCAGGCTTTTTCCCTCGCTTTGTATAGTCATGTAAAAAACACGAATTATGTTAGGTTATATATTCGTGAGAGGTTACTTGCATGACACATTGTGTATCATTCAATATTGACAGATATCTAAACACTGGTGGTATTATTTCTCCTCATTATGAAATGAAGTTGGAAAGTGTTTTCTAAGAGTAAAAAGGAGGTCATAAACGAGAATCTACATTTTAGGTCTGGGCCGTGTATGTGGCAAAGTATGTGAAAAGGTTTAATACGTGATTATTTGCAATGTGTATCTGGTTTCGTTTGCTCATATTGCTCTTATATTGCTATGGCTTATATATTATACAAATGTCAATACAGTATGGGAGAGTAATTTTGACCCAAAGCTGTTCGAGAATGTCACACACCGGAGTGGGACCAATAAAACGCTGGATGAGATGGTTTTCAAACCACAATCTTCACGTGGATTACGTTCATTACGGTAATCGGGGAATGTACCCCCAAACAGTTGTGGGAAAAAATGCGGTCGTCTAGGCCTCCGTACATCCGCACACAGAAGACTTCGATTCTAGTATGCGTTCCCCGAACGTTCTCATAGTAAATCAGTCGCAGGTTTAAGTCACCAGAGGAGACATATCGGGAGACTCCTCTTCTAGGCTGAACAGGTCCTCACCCGGATAGATTTACTGATGTCAGCTGAGAGGCTCATCTGAGATGGGCGGTAACTACCAACCATAGTTCCATCATACACGAGTCCCGGTGATCGAGGGTTGTTGCATCCAGAGATGACGTGTAAATATCCCGCGTTGACGTGAGGTCATTCTGCGAGATCGTGATTATCGTCAGGATGCGGCGGGTCGTAGCTGGGAGTAGGGGACATTTTAGGGCACAAATAATTGCTAACACGATGACACTTGCTTGACGAGGCACGATGGAAGCTTTTTTCTCCGATCCCAAACACAGAACGACTGCTGATTACTGGTTGAAAAGACTCCACTCCACTCCACTGTTGCGTTCCTGTATCTGCTCTGAAGATACGGTGCATGGCCATGGTGGAGAAGACCGTTAGTCAGGGAATTTATTTTGAAGCCCATTAGTAGTTCCGGTGACATATCTGCGTACCTGAGTCCGGTACGAAGAAGTACTATGAGGTTGTTGGTTATTGAATCTGCTGGAATCAGGAAAATTACGAAGAGCTTGAAGAAAACTGAGTACTTGACAACAAGATCAAGATGACTGCAGATCCCCGAGATCTCCCGACTGGGAGGGCTTGACTGCAATGAGCGGATAAGGGACTGCTATGATGCTTGTGGCAAACTTGCATATGCGTACGATTCAAAGATTCCATCTCCAAACTCAGTCACAGATCTCAGAATGCGATTGGCGCGGCTGATTCGAGGGACCCCAGGAAGCAGGAAGCTAATATGACAAACAGCGCGTCCTGGTAAAGAAGGCTCTACAACGTTTGCAAATCCTTGCAACGAATAATAGATCGAGGTAGCGGTGATTACCCGAGTATTAAGTTTCCATCTGTACAACTGGTTCTCTTCCCGATGGTTGTGGCTCCACTGGAAGGTTTAGTTTATCCACAATATCGAATTGTTAGGAGCGGAAGTTTTCCCAACGGCTTTGTCGGCCAAACTGTTAACAGCTTAGCCAAGCTTGACGATATCATCCTTCTGCCAATGAAAATAGTCATATCGATTTTTCATACGGGACTCCCTGCGAAATGTTGATTTGCACGATATAACTCTACTACTCTATGCAAAATATTAGCTCATTCGGACTTCATTTACTATTGTCGCAGATTTCAAAATTTAAGTTTTCTGAAAATCGAAAAATCGCCTAAGAGGTAATAAAGGAAATCGGGGTTCTTAAAAAAAAATTGTTGATGCCAAATGTCTTTGATTTGCAAACGTCGAGATTTACTATTTTCTCGAAAAAAAATTTCGTCAAAATTCAACTTTTCAGACGGAGAGACGAGATATTCGAGATTACAGTAAATCTCGACATTTCATGCAATTCTAAGACAAATGTCTTAGGCATCAAAATTTTTTTTTGAGAACCCCGATTTCCTTTACTCCCCCTTGGGTGGTTTTCGACAATTTTTTTCCGATGACAGTAGATCTCGACGTTTCATGCAATTTGAAGACATTTGGAATCAACAATTTTTTTTCGAAAACCCCGAGATCGACGTTTCATGCAATTTTAAGACATTTGGAATCAACAATTTTTTTTCGAAAACCCCGGTTTCCTTCACTCCCCCCGCTAGGGTCATTTTTAGGTTTTCTACAAACTCAAACTTTGACGACTGTGCGACACTAGTAAATGAAGTCCGATAGAGCTGATATTTTGCATAGGGTAGTTTTTCGTGAGAATCAACATTTTTAATTAAGTTTCCTTTGAACATTCGAAGGTCACTTTTTTATCATACATCCATCCGTTGGCACTCAACGACTATAAATAAAAATCCTGAAGATTAAGGACAAGTGGGAGTTTCCCACGCCTGGATACGGCCCCCTGGATACGGTCCCCAAACCGTCACCGACGCGGCGCTCTGGAACCGCGGGATGGTTATGTGGGACGCGGGGATGCTGCCCGTCGGCGCCCGCAGTCGATCATTTTGGACCTTGATGGCTGCTGACGTCCTTGCCGAACGCGTCCTCCCGGATCTCGTACGGTCCTTGGCTGTGCCCGTTTCCCGGTACCGACGGATGGTGACATAGATGAAATTTCCCTTCACCCCGTGACCTCTCGCAAACAGCTTTACAACGACGTCGCGGTACTCCGTCATCATGCGCGTCAGTTAGCCTATAGGGCGCTTGCAGCGTGCATATGTATTAGTGATCTGTTGGGCAGGCGAAAGAGATCGCTGCATAGGATTTATATGGATCGACAAGATTGAGCTTTGTTTAAATAATTATTTTAGCGGAATAGTTATAGAAATTACGCGCTACACTATATTTATAAGTTGCGAATATATGTCTCTTCACATAAAAATATTTATTAAAAAATATTGACGCTAAAGTCAAAGCAATATACACGGAGAAAAATAGAAATTTCTGTTATGGCTATGAACCTTATCAATGGAAGCAGATTGATTATTCAAAAAGTTTTACAGAAACAATGCAAATTGCACATTGCGATTGTATAGCCGGATTAGGTGAAGTGTGCTCCCATTTAGGCTTTGTGCTTTTTGCCCTGAAATGCTGGTCTCGTGAAGAAGTAAACTATAATGAATATTCGTGTGCAGATATCCTTAATCGGCGGTTAGTTTCGCCAAAAAAGCATGTTGAAATTAAGAACATATTCAGCCAGAAAGATCAACCAACTCTTAGAAATGATTTCCGGGTACTTGAATGCTCTGTGGAGAAGTGAAATATGGTTATAAGAAAATTGATCGGAAACGAAGAATATCCATCAATTGGCTAATTCATGAAAAATACAAGGAAGCATTCAAGCGTGAGCTCGAGCCTCTGTGTCTTGAATCTAGGTCCGAACATGCTGATAATCCTTCCCTGTTATTTTTTCGATTCAAATCTAGTGGGAAAGTCGCTTAATGAACATCGCGAAATAGGTGCTAGTAAGTTAAGCAATATGCGTCACAATAAAGCTCTTGTTCGGTAAATAGCTTGCCTAACTGTTTCTCAAAGTTCATATTAGTTCTATGGAATATTTCGCGCTAATAGAGAGATTCCAACTATATTTAAATCATCTACAAGAACGTCGATTGATAATGAATCCGCTTCTGCTGCCTAGAAGCAACGAAGCAAATTAAGGACTGAAAGTTTTCAAGAAGAACCTATGAATAGAAATCTTATCAACTATCAACGGGAGTTTTCATATCCCGGATTAGGCAAACAAAAACATTTTACCAGTTTTGGGTTTAATAACTATACCAATACCGCGATGTGAGCTGATAATAAACAAATTACTTCTTAAGGGAGTATAAATATTTCCATTTAAATTGAGATAATTTACAACAGCCGATGCCGCTCGTCCTTAAACAAGCGTCACCAGCTTACGATACGCTTTAACCGACAGCGCCAGCCTCCGATCTGCGCCAGTTTGCGGCAAAGTCCATCTCTATTAAACACGCTTTTTCGAATTATTCTTCTTTTATCATCATTAACAGCGCCGAACACGGTGTCGTTCATTATCATCGTAATCAACATCTTCATGAACGAAATGCGAACGGCGAAAGTATCGCATCTCAAGATGAGAACGAGATTGAAACTCAAAACCTACTAAAGACCACAAATTACCAGCCCCTCATGAGTCTAAATAGGCCTTCATTTGCATAAGGTCATCTGCAAGTATGAAATCTGCGCGGCATCGAATAAACAGATTCCGGCAGATCGTTATCATTTCCCAACAAGATTAAGAAGCAATATCAAATGGAACCGCGAAAACGAACAGCTTCAAGTGTTTTTCCACACTTTGATGTATCTTTTTCACATTTCACGATGCCAGCTACCGATTTTTCACGGCTCGCTGCAATCTGAGGCATGGGAGAACAATGAAACGCGAATAAAATCGTTGTAAATTGGATGAATCGCGCGTCGCTCGCGGCTACGTGACGCGTGTTTTGTATTTATGAAGTTCAACGCAAGAATCAGCGATCAGTCTTACTCACACCCTTCTTTACTGATTGTTGTTTTGTTTTGAACAACGTGTAAATTTTATTTTATACATTAACCGTGCAACCAGTTTAATGAAAGTAATTGTTCTGTTGATATTTGAGAGATATGCAAATAAATAATTATTAAGAGAAATATTTGCTAAACAATACTATGTCGACTACACATAAATCTTGACAATCTGTTAACCATCTTTCGAGTCAAATGCAGGCAACACTTCTGTGTTTTTTCTCTTGAAAGAATTACATTTTATCGAAATCAGAACATGTTTATCTCTTGTTCCGTTGTAAATTACGCTTCAGGATATTCAGCAAAAACGATCATTTATATGCTTTTTGTGAAAGCATTATCGCGATGGTTGCGCGCATAAGTGCTACTTTCAGTGTAACTGGTACAATTTATTTCTTTCGTTTGCTGCTTAAAATAACGATGATTTTCACGCCTTCTGCTGCTCGTGCGATCAAATTATCACTTACGATTTTCGCATCAAGTCGGTATTGCAGACCACGATCAGTGCAAGATGAGAATCTTTTTTTTTATAGCAGTGTTTATGAACAACTGCATTAGCGCTTTTGGAATTAATCAATGCTACTGCTACTCACCTCGTTATTTCCCACTATAAAATCACACCTTTAACATTTAAACAACTATTCCATCAACATCGATAGCTTGCTGTTCGCCTAGCTCCGATCAGTTCGGACAACATGGATACTGAAGCCAAGCAGTCCCGTTTACTTTGAAAAACGTCGGCAAATTTAGAATGAATTCCTTTATTTTGAATATACAGTGATATACGAGTAAAATGTACCCATTGCGTTCGGAACCGGTTTGGGTGAATCGATTATGTTTAACTACATAGGCACATTCTTGCGTTATCTGATATTGTACAAAATAAAATTGGAATTAAAATCTACTGAGGCAAATTATTCAGTGCAATCGAGCGGCGACCCGATAGTAATCATACACTGCGAAGAAACAAGAGATTACACATGAGAGCATCCTGCCGGACAGTCAAGAGAAAAACGTTTTGCATTAACCGCATATTGGCTCTATCAGTTAAATAAGTAGCCGATATATTAGGTAGATAGAATAATGTTACCCATGAGAAGAAAAAAAAACTTGATTATATCGTAGAAGGGAGGAGAATGAGTTAAACTCCCTGCAAACCGTACGAACGAGAAGAAAATATTACAACATGTACGATAAAAACGGATTAATAATAAGCAACAAATATGATATCAGCTAATGTCAATCGTAAGTTGCTGTTGTTGTTGTCTGTTTATGACGCAGAGAACTTTAGTTTACAGCTGAAACTCGGCCAGAAAATAATCCGATGCACCGTAGTTACTTGTACAGTTTTCAGTATCAGTGCAATACAGTCGGTGCCCACTCATTCGACTTAGATTGATAAATTGTAGCCTCTACATGGTGGCGATTGATGCAGCACGTAATAATGACGGGAATCGTTGACATTAATTAATATCTGGCGCCTTCCCTAATGAGTGGCTTGATAAATGGTGTTTTGTACAGGGTTATCCCCGCGCGGTGGTTATTTGAAAATATCCCTGTATTCTGTATTGGCGAATATTTTATATTCTACAAGCAACGACAATAGTGTTGTTTCGTACTCCACGAGAATGAAAGTGAAAAGTTTAGAAGTCTGAATTTTATTATTTTAATTTCCATTCCTCACCATCCCAACCACAAAAAGGATAACCCTGTAGGAGACTTCAACGGAGTTTATTCGTTGAATCATTGTTCGCATTGGCGATGACATCGCAATCTTGTGAGACGAAACAAAATATAGAATTACTGGATCCGATATTGAACAATTTGCACGCTAGACGTTTTACAATTCTCTCTAGACACTTTTTATCTAGTCATGTGATATAACTTATGCCTTGAAAGCCGCGGAATTGAGTTATTTTTTGAATCGGTACACAACAATTAAAAAAATATTCGTAAAACAGAGAGCAAGATTTCTTTTCAAGTACATACCGCTCTCCTTCGTAATTTTCATGATATGGGGTCATTTGAAAAGTGTCTACAGTTTTTGACGTAGGGTTATGTCTATTGGGAGCATATTGGGATGAAAAAACGGTCGCATCGCGAAAATCGTCAAATTTGAAACGCTCATTGCTCAGTCATTCCCTGATGTATTTGCGAGATTTTTGCATTGATCGTTTTGGGCACTCCATAACAGTTTATTGCAATAAAGAAAATTATATATTTTATGATACCAATTGTCGAACAATTGAAAATTTCAAGCACTATCTAAACGAAAATACCGCGCTCTGATTGGTCGATTGGTACAATCAATCTCATTCTCAATCTCTCTCATTACTCATTCAATACGAATACGCACAATGAAATATGCGTTTGTGATAGATATTCTGCAGATGTGGCTCACACATATCACATGTTTCTGAAGGTTGAGAGATTAGTTTAAGTTGTTGTTTTTTTTGTTGCTGGAAGTTTGAAACTCGAAGAGTTCATTCGCCTTTGGTGTATGTTTACTAAATTTACCTTTTTCAGCCTCTATAATTCATCATCATCAAAAAAACTGACAAAAACCGACCATGTACAATTTGTTTATTGGCACAAAAAAAAAGATCTGTGAGTTTTGATTTTTTTATTCTCGAAAATCTTCCAAGGGGGGAGTAAAGGAAATTTGGAAAATCGATTTTTTTTTATGCCAAATGACTTAAAAATGCATGAAACGACGAGATCTGGTGTTATCTCGAAAAAAAAATTTTGGTCGGAAATCGACCTTTTGGGACTTTGTCTGAGAGGCAATGAAGGTACAGAAAAAAATAATTATCGAATTTAAAAAACCGACCATGTACAATTTTTTCATTGGCACAAAAAATGACCTGTGCAAAGTTTCAGCTCGATCGGACATGATTTAGGGGCGCCTCAAAGCACTCAAAGTTTTGATTTTTTAGTCTCTCAGGCTAAGTGCCAAAAGTCGATTTTCGGTCAAATTTTGTTTTCGAGATAACACCAGATCTCGACGTTTTATGTATTTTTAAGACATTTTTCGAGCAAATGTTTTTCGAGCATTACGGACGGATTTTGGTCGTCATGGACGGCCTACAGAGCACACAATCGCTAATGTAGTGCGTAAATTCGAACAAACTGGATCCGTAGCGGATATTGTGAAACCTGTGCATCATCGTAATGTGCGTTCGGCCGAAAATATTGCTGCTGTTGCTGCCAGTATGGAGGATGACCCGAATGTTTCGATTCCACGGCGTGCTCAGCAATTGGGCTTGTCAAACACATCATTGTGACGAATTTTGCATTTGGACTTGCACCTACATCCATATAAAGTCCAACTGGTACAAAAATTAGAGCGTGGTGACCATGGAATACGTCGGGCATACGTCGATTGGGTGAACGAACAACAGCAGCAAAATGCTGAATTTTTGCATCAAATTTTCTTCAGCGATGAGGCACATTTCGAGCTCGGTGGCTATGTGAACACCCAAAATTTCCGTATATGGGGCTCAGAAAATCCACACGTGATTGTTGAGAGGCCATTGCATCCGCCAAAAGTCACTGTTTGGTGCGCATTATGGTCTGGTGGAGTCATCGGGCGGTATTTCTTTGAAAATGAAGGCGGTGAGACGGTAACTGTGAATGGTGAGTGCTATGGCCGCATGTTAACCGATTTTTGTTTTGCCACAAATTGAAGATATGGATACGGATGACATGTGGTTTCAGCAGGATGGCGCCTCGTGCCACGTGTTATGCGAAAGACCGTGTCTATGCCAACTCTCCGCAAACTCTTGAACATTTGAAAGACAACATTCGTGAAGTTATGACCGAGATACCGCCCCATATGTGCCGAAAAGTAATCGAAAATTACCTGTTCCGGATCAAGGTGTGCGAGGAAGCCCTAGGTGGACATTTGGATGATGTTGTATTTCACACATAATGGCATAAACCAAACTTTAATTTGAAATAAAAGTTTCATCGAAATTCGAATTCTAAGTGTGTTTTATTTCAATTTACTTTCGGAATTTAAAGTTTTGAAACCCTGTATATTGAGTTGGGGAAAAAGAAATGTCGTATATTGTCAATATATGGCAACACTTAAACATATCTTGTGTTGTACTTATCGCATCGGGTCATACTATACGGTTATTTAAAGACAATCTGTGCTACAAATATCGTTTTTACAGTGTTGTGATTGTCCTTTTCAGTCTCAAGTTATAGCGCGTCAAAGATGGAGTCCACCAAGCAAGAAATTCGCCATACTTTACGTTTTTACTACCTGCGAGGTAAAACTGCAACGAAGGCGGCCGAAAAAGTTCGTGTAGTTTATGGACCCGATACTGCAACGATTCGCAAAGCACACCGTTGGTTTGATCGATTTCGTTCTGGTGTAGTGGCTGTCGAAGATACACCCCGTACTGGTAGGCCAATCGTCGTGGAAACCGATAAAATCGTTGGAATCATCCAAGTAGACCGGCAGGTGAGCACTCGCTCAATGATCAGGAACTGGGTATAGAACATAAAATCGTTTGGAACCATTTGCAGAAGATTGGATTCCAAAAAAAGTTGGATGTATGGGTGCCACACGAGTTGACGCAAAAAATCTTTTAGACCGAATCAACGCCTGCTGAAACGGAACGAACTCGACCCATTTTTGAAGAATATGGTGACTGGTGATGAAAAGTGGATCACGTACGACAACCTAAAGCGAAAAAAGTCGTGGTCGAAGCGCGGTGAGCCGGCCCAAACCATCGCCAAGCCCGGATTGACGGCCAGGAAGGTTTTGCTGTATGTTTGGTGGGATTGGAAGGGAATCATCCACTATGAGCTGCTCAACTATGGCCAGACCCTCAACTCGGTTCTCTACTGTGAGCAGCTTGACCGTTTGAAGCAGGCGATTGACCAGAAGCGGCCAGAAATGATCAATAGGAATGGTGTTGTTTTCCACCAGGACAACGCTCGGCCTCAAACATCTTCGATTATCCGCCAGAAACTACGGGAGCTCGGATGGGATGTCCTATTGCACCCACCGTATAGTCCGGACCTGGCTCCAAGTGATTATCATCTCTTACAGTCCATGCAAAACGCTCTTGGTGATACTAAGTTTGCCTCAAAAGAGGCTTGTGAAAACTGGCTGTCTGAGTTTTTTTTTGCAAATAAGGAGGGGGGGTATTATAAGGATAATGAAGTTGCCTTCTAAATGGCACAGAACACTTGCACACTATGCCCATAATAATACATCAAATCTAAGATAACAAGATCAGACTTTAGAAAATTTCAACAGCTTCTGATGAAGCCACGAGATATCCGAGTCGGTCTTGAATCTGTAGAAACAGCGGGCTACTCAACTAGGCGAGGGCAGAATAATATCTTTTAGGACCATCTGCTGAATCTGAATACTACTGTTACTACTACTAACTACTACGAATAGCGACTTTCAAATTCAGTACATAAATCAATACAGATTTTCTGAGAAAAATCTAAGATGAAAAGATTTTACTATGGCAACCCTGGTTACAATATGCGATTTAATGCTAGATACGTATTTTTTTGTAAATTCTGAATTTATTTGTATACCGACTGGAAATAAACAAAGGGAACATAGCGCAACGTTCAAACTTTGTCAGTCCACGGTTTATCTTATTTAACATTTAAATGTATCATAGATGAGGCATGCATAACAGATGAGTACATGGTGTGTGGCAAGAGACAATGGCAAACTTCGAGAGTCTAATTTTTGTTATTGCTGATTACGTAGATTCCTCGTCTTCAGATAGTGGATTCATTATTTTTTTCGAAGCGCGAATATGTATTACTAGTAGTAGGCTGTAGTGAATACTAATTTCCAAGTTTCCAAGATCAACACGGCTGTCTTTGATGTGTATAAATACGTGAAACAAGCACATTTCTGATTGGGGATCAGACATAAATGAGTCATCATGTCATCTCGGCGATAAAAGCGGAACTAATTTCGCTACTGCCTAAGTGTCATTCTCAACGTCTGTGGAGTCTAGGACTAGATAATGTGAGAATTATATAGTATTTTTATAGCGATCATTCGTTTGTTACTAAATTAAACAGCAACACGGACACCATATACAGATCCATTCCGACTCTTTAAAGTTGAAACAAAAAAAAACCATAAGTGTATTAATGATATACAACTCATTTCAATTATTATGGTAACAGTAAATAAATCATATGATAATGCACCATATGGCTTTATAATAAGTTAGACTCTAGATTTCCATTACGCTTCGGAATGGTTCCGAGGGAAACCCTTCATGCATATGCAAATGTAATCAAAGCCGATGAGCCATAGCGCTGACATGACGGTCGTCTCGAGCTGAACTCTGCTAGTAATACCGCAATGTCAACGTCACAATATGTATATATGACGGCCTATGCGAGTGACCAGAGAGCGACACGAAACCCAAGTCACGTACATTTGGTGCGTTGTTAAAAAACAGATTCTCTTTGCGACGGTGGCTTGCCGACATTGACGGCTTTACCCCATGTGTTGGCGATGATACTATATGTTTGTAACACACACAATATCTCTATCCTAGTTTTGAACATCATTAGTTTAATCATAAACGTATGTAAACAGATCTACCAGAAGTGCATTGTGTGTTTTGATTCACATATAATTACATTTTTCTGTTAAGACACAACACACAACGGGTTTATGTAAGACATGTGTCAACTTTGCTAAAAATATACTACTGCAATAACAGAAAATTATTTTTAGTAATAAATTTTCGTAACAGTAATACGCAAAAGTTGATTATGTTTGTATTTCTCGATTCGTAAATGAATAACAAAGCATTATAGTGGTATGTTCAACATTACTTCGATTGTAGAAAAATCATTTTTACTATGTTTGAGGTTATAGCTATTTTTCGCATGGATAAGCGGTCCGCGTTTTGTTAGTGTTAGGTGGCGTAATAATATAGAAACCCCATCAAAACTCACCATCAGGAGGCACAAAATCTTGGCATAGACGGTAAGCTGTGGTAACCTGCAAAAGAATTAAAAAAGAAGTGGTTAATTCAAGTTGAACAACTGAAGACTTTTCCTACGTTCCCTGCTTCAGTGGCATGTGGTTAATTTGCACGTACCACAAATGTGCACTCTCTGCAACATGGTGCGTCGACATTTAAGGTACGAAGAAATAGCTGTAGTAAAATCTTGGTTGGCTTTTCACAAAACCAGCAACCGCAATAAACAATTTTATAAATGATGGTGAAAGATGTAGTACAAGCACTAGGCATGGAAATATAACCCAATCTTGAATAAATCCAGCAACAAGAACAGCTCTCCGCACACATTCATCCATTTGAGGACTAACAATTAGTGCACTTGCATTCGCCACCTTTTTTCTCTCAACACGATGTTGTACTTTTTATTGAACAGATTCAGCGAACTTTAGTTCGATCTTCTCAATCTTTAACAAATTTAACGTGCAGTCGACCGTGTAAGCTAGATATGTTAACTAGAGCAGGAAAACTGAAACCACAAATAAATCAGAAGTGAACCTTTGGCCCTGCACGATAAACTGGTAAAATCGTTATATTCGCGATCTCTCAAAGATACAGGTGGAGTATTTTGCTGTGCATAGCAATAGAAGATTGCAGCGTTTCATTTGGCTAATTGACCACTACTGCGGGAATTAACCTCTGATGTTACGAAAGGAAAGCTTGCAAGTGCATGGCTGTGCAATACAGATTTTGAACGCTTGGTACTAGATGCTGTTACTGTTGCGTGATTTCTTTTACGTATGTTCATTCGGCATTGTGTTTTCTAACCCACACAACGTTTTGTTATCTCCTATTCTACGGAGATTCAATTTAATTTGAATGCCTAGATGATTCGTTTCGTTTTCGCCACCAAATTTTCAGAAATTTTCCCATACATTGTTCTGCTCATTTCTGTGCTTACCAACCTATGCCGTCAATAACGAGCAAAAAAAATGTAGCGATTATGATATAAACAACGGAGGACAATCGAGAAGAGAATTTTTGCGACTTATACTCTGGCCTTGCAAAAGTATTACGCTATCACTAGAGTATAAATAGTATACTTCGCTATGGCAAATTTTCTCAATTACGATTCAGCAGCTATTCAGCTTGCAACCAGACGACGGTGGCGATGAGGGTATGGCTTTTTTCGAGGCCGAGAGCTTAGTTTTCTCAAATGGTCTTTTTCAAAGCTAGATGAGAATGAACTTTCAGGTTTAAAGCTACAATAAAGATTGGTAAATTTTCAGTCTCATTGAACACTCAAAGCAGTGAACATAATTTTCTCGGTCTGTTTCTCATCATAATGAGGGCTTTCCTTCCTCTCAAGCAAGTATTTCACTCGCTCGCCTCAGGTTTTCATTTTCGCGTCAAATCAAAACCATTTTCAAGTAAGCGTCTAACACATTCTGCAGCAAACAATGAGACTAAGGCATGAATAGCGCATCTTCTTGACTTTTATCGGTATTTGGTATTTCACAAGTTGGGTTGTCATGATTTATCACTCATATTTAAAAAAATATTTATCGGTGAAGGCAAACTAGGGAAAACCGAGAGTTGATTTCGAATTTTGTTTCGCTCCCAAACAATTTCTAACGTTATACCAAGCGAATTGAATCGAACAAATTCGTAGTCCTGCGGCAGAAATGTGATCGTTTCTTGAACACAACCCTTCAATTTATTGAGTTTTCTGAAATATGTAAGAGCTCGGTTGAGATGATGTATATAGTGTTGAAGGATATAATAACTATTTTCTTTTATATAACTGACTTATATAACTGACTGTTAATCTATCATATAAAATACATATTTAATACAGAAAAAATATTTTTTCATTCACAATTTTCATATTGAAAGTTTGTTCGTTTTTTTTTTCTATACGTGAAACAACGAGAATACCGACAGAAGAAAAACGTAAATCCATTGTGACAACATGTTGTATTGAAACTATTATGAATAATATCTTTTAGCGCCTGACCTATCTTTAAATCAGGCGCTAAATCTGACGTACGTAATTATCGTGGAATTGCCATTATCTCTTGCATTCCTAAACTATTCGAAGCAATAGTCAACGAAAAAGTCTTCCAACAAGTAAAGAATAGAATTACGTGTATGCAACATGGCTTCTTCAAAGGCCGTTCAACTGCAACTAATCTGTTGGCTTTTGTGACTTTTATTTTGAATGCAATGGAAAATGGCAAACACGTAGAAACTCTTTACACTGACTTCAGTAAAGCGTTTGACCGCATCGACATTCCATTACTACTCTTCAAATTGCAGAAAATAGGAATGAAACAAAGACTCCTAAACTGGCTCAATTCTTATCTAACAAACCGTGAACAAATTGTTCATTTTCAAAATTCTCTTTCAAATCCAGTAAAAGTCACATCGGGAGTCCCACAAGGCTCTCATCTTGGTCCTCTTCTTTTCATTCTGTACGTTAATGACATCTCCTTCGTTCTCAAGCGTATCAATGTACTTGTGTATGCCGACGACATGAAGCTTTTCGCGGAAATTGGAAATGAAAACGACATCGAAGCATTTCGAAACGAAATACATGTATTCCATACTTGGTGTGATAAAAATCTACTAACACTGAATGTGAAAAAGTGCAACTCTATAACATTTAGCAGAAAAAAACATGTACCAAATATTGTAATATGTCTTGGAAATCAAAATGTAGAAAAATGTGAAATAGTTAGAGATCTAGGCGTCGTCCTGGACTGTAAACTCACATTCATAGAACACTACAACTCTGTAATACATAAGGCGAATAGTGTGTTAAGTTTTGTCAAACGCTTCTCACATAACTTCCAGGACCCATACACAATAAAGCTTTTATATATTACATATGTAAGGCCTATTCTGGAATACTGTAACATCGTTTGGAACCCGTATATGGTCGTACATGAAGAACGCATTGAGTCAGTCCAGAAACAGTTTCTTCTATTTGCACTTCGTAAACTCAACTGGACCTCATTTCCACTTCCTTCATATGAAGCACGTTGCATGCTCATAAACATCCAAACACTAAAAGAACGCCGTGAATTTGCAATGCTTTCTTTTGTTAATGACCTAATTTCGCAACGAGTACAGTCAGCTGAATTACTAGAAAAACTAAATTTCTATGTACCTGGGCGTCAACTAAGAACGCGAAATTTGTTTCTAACCAAAACATCCAGAACAAATTATGCAAATAACGCCCCTATCAATCGCATGATGCGTATATACAATCAGCACTGCGAAATAATTGACACAACAATGAATAAAAAACAGCTAAAAAGAAACATGTACCGCAAAAATAATATTTAACCTAAGAAAACATTGTAACATTATTGTATAAGTGTGTAGTCTACATTTGTTTGACGAAATGAATAAATAAATAAATAAAAAATAAATAAATAAATAATAATCGAAATTAGCGAAGGTGACCATGCGGTCCATAACGCTATCATCAAGCGATTTGACACACATAACACATTGAAGAATCTACCCGATTGTAACGAAAAAACCTGGCTGATTTGGACCAAAATTTTCACAGATAATTTGAATGAAAATAGTGCTAAAAGTTGTGGAACTTCAATGGTTCAATCAATGCTAATATAGGGAGCAAAAATCAGGCAAGTTCGGTGAAACCCCGTACCCGTGAAATTTACAATGGAATTTTGAGCAAACGCAAAAGGGGAACCATCATGGGTGATGCTTAACCTACTAAACCTACGTTAAGCTGGATTACAAACCTTTTCCGAGGGCACAATTCTACACTGTATAGTAAGGAACAGAAGCCCCGAATGCGGTGAAGTCAATTTTTTGTGAAAAGTTCAGTATAAAATTATGTTCCATACGAATTGAAAGCGACTGTTGTCGAACAGCGATTTTGCATGTCCGAAATTTTGCTTGAACGACAAAAAAGGAAATGCCCCTTCCGACTACCATATGTTTCGATCGATGCAGAACGCTTTGAGTGGATAGAGGATATCAAAAATTAGCTGGATTCATTCTTGGCTTCAAAAGATGAACGCTTCTTTCGCGACGGAATCCGTAAATTGCTAGAAAGATGAAGCAAGGAGTGACTAGCGATGGCCAATACTTTGAACAATGTATTGATTCATTTTAAAATTCGAATGAATGGTTTTTCATGCAAAAAAAACCAAACGACACACCCAATAGTGAAACGAGGAACGAGTTTGGGATTTGAGAATGTTCCTGTTGTGACTATTGCTCGCGCCGCTCAGCATTAAGTGTGATGAAATGCGTTTATTAAATAGAATGAGTTAGTTAGTTTTTTTAGAGAGGTTTCAATCAATTCGAAAAAACCTGGATCGATTGGGCATAATTGTTGACCTTGGATTACGTCTTCGGGAACATATTGGGAGTACAAATTGAAAAACGAGAATCGATTGCATCGTGAAAAACGTCCAATTTCAAACCCTTATTGCTTAGTCATTTCATGATGGATTGATGAGATTTTTGCATCAAACGATTTTGGCACTCCATTACAATTTCTAAAATTGAATAAAATAGTATATATCATGTAACTAACTATCGAATAATTGAAAAATCTCAACCCCTATCCGAACGGAAGTACCCAGTTCTGATTGGTCGAAATTGACGACACAAGCGGCGGCTCTTGTACTTACAATTATTGCTCAGCAATTTCTTGATGGATTTATGAGATTTTCGCCTTAATCGATTTAGGCGCTCCATAATAAATCATTACAATTAATAAAATAATATATTATATGAAACCAACTATCAAACAATATAAAAATGTCAAGCAATGGAAATTGATCCATTTGCAAAAGCAATCTTCGCACTAACATCCAGTGCATTTGCACTAGAAATACGAAATTAGAATACGAGACTGTATAATGAAAAATAAAATATGAGTTTCATGTGTGATTTTCTATTGATATGCGTCGCACATGTCACGTGTTTCTGAAAACCTAGAATTCAGATTCTTGTGGTCGACCCTTTCGACCGCTCCGGAATAACGAGAGCATGTCTGACTAACTGACTTGTTGAATTATAGAGAAGAACATTTGCGACTGAAAAAAGCTACCGCCGCCAAAAAGTGAACAACTGCTACGTCTAACTAAAACATCACATCACGCAGTAGAGTTCGCACAACACGAGTAATCAAATCCAGTCCTTTTCAGGACTACTAATATTGCTTTGAAACGAAAGAGTCGTCTTTTTATAAAATTAAAACTAAGATAAAAAATACTCTTCACTTTTATATTTTCTTTCACCAGGTGCAACTGACAGGGAACCGTCATATCACGGCTAGAGATTTCTAAAGTTTTCATTTAATTGATTATGGATTAATCGTTGGGGTATTTTACAATAACAGATTCAATCGAGTAATTGTTTTTATGTACTTTCCATCATAGAAGCTTGAAACTACCAAGTTCATTCGCCTTTATTTAGTATGTAAATATTGTGTGTTATTGGGAATACATAGTGTGGTCATCAGCTCATTCCATGTAACATATATTTATTGGGTTGGGGAAAAAGAAATGTCGTATATTGCCGGGTCATACTATACGGCTATTTAAAGACGACAATCTGTGCTACAAGTGTCGTTTTGACAGTGTTGTGATTGTCCTTTTCAGTCTCAAGTTATAGCGCGTCAAAGATAGAGTCCACCAAGCAAGAAATATTTTACCATATTTTACGTTTTTACTACCTGCGAGGTAAAACTGCAACGAAGGCGACCGAAAAAATTCGTGTAGTTTATGGACCCGATACTGTAACGATTCGCACAGCACAGCGTTGGTTTGATCGATTTCGTTCTGGTGTAGTGGCTGTCGAAGATACACCCCGTACTGGTAGGCCAATCGTTGTGGAAACCGATAAAATCGTTGAAATCATCCAAGTAGACCGGCATGTGAGCACTCGCTCGATTGGCCAAGAACTGGGTATAGACCATAAAACCGTTTGGAACCATTTGCAGAAGATTGGATTCCAAAAAAAGTTGGATGTATGGGTGCCACACGAGTTTTTTTTTATCCCATTTGTTTATTTCAGACTCATTAGCATTTTAGCTGTAACAGAGCCGAATTTTAATCGTGTACATGTCACATATTTATTATATATATAATTAGCACATTACACAGTTGCCATTTTTCGGCGTTATAGTATTCCTTCTATACATATAGTACATTACATTTCACAGTAGCCATTTAGGCGTAAGAGTATTCGTTCTGTTCTTCTTCTTCTTCTTCAATGGCACTAACGTTCCTAGAGGAACTTCGCCGTCTCAACGTAGTATTACTTGCGTCATTTTTATTAGTACTTAGTTGAGATTTCTATGCCAAATAACACGCCTTGAATGCATTCTGAGTGGCAAGCTCTAGAATACGCGTGATCACAGTGCAAGTCGGAGGAAATTTCTTTGACGAAAAATTCCCCCGACCAGAACGGGAATCGAACCCGAACACCCGGCATGTTAGTTATGACGCTAACCACTCGGCCACGGGAGCACCGTTCTGTTCGTTCCGTTCGCACCGTTCGTTCTGTTCTTCCATTGTCCAATTAGACCGGACAGCGGAGACAGTTGATATGATCATTGTTGAGTTATTAATAGAATAGCAACCCGATGTGTCTTGCAGAGCAGAGCAGTTGTATGGATGAATCGATCTTATTTCGACCGTGGATCGATCTCCATCCCTGATGATTGTTGCGTGGACGTAGTTATTCTGTAACAACACAAATATGGTCAATGAGGGCCCTGAGTTTTGAACTCACGATCGATCGCTTACTAAGCGAACGCGCAGCCAATGTGGCTACGGAGACCCCCGCCACACGAGTTGACTCAAAAAAATCTTTTAGACCGAATCAACGCCTGCGATGCACTGCTGAAACGGAACGAACTCGACCCATTTTTGAAGAAGATGGTAACTGGTGATGAAAAGTGGATCACGTACGACAACCTAAAGCGAAAAAAGTCGTGGTCGAAGCGCGGTGAGCCGGCCCAAACCATCGCTGAGCCCGGATTGACGGCCAGTAAGGTTTTGGTGGGATTGGAAGGGAATCACCCACTATGAACTGCTCAACTATGGCCAGACCCTCAACTCGGTTCTCTACTGTGAGCAGCTTAACCGTTTGAAGCAGGCGATTGACCAGAAGCGGTCAGAAATGATCAATAGGAATGGTGTTGTTTTCCACTAGGACAACGCTCGGCCTCACATATCTTTGATGATCCGCCAGAAGCTACGGGAGCTCGGATGGGATGTCCTATTGTACCCACCGTATAGTCCGGACTTGGCTCCAAGTGATTAACATCTCTTCCGGTCCATGCAAAACGCTCTTGGTGATACTAAGTTTGCCTCAAAAGAAGCTTGCGAAAACTGGCTGTCTGAGTTTTTTGCAAATAAGGAGGTGGGGTTTTATAAGGGGGGATAATGAAGTTGCCTTCTAAATGGCAACAAGTTTGCGAATAAAACGGCGCATATTTGACTTTGGATAATTTTAAGTATGTTAAATAAAGCGTCAAATTTCGATCAGAAATACGACATTTCTGTTTTCCCCAACCCTATAGCACATTACAGTACCTTAAACTGAGGCTTATTCAATAAGAGCAGACATCGGCAACATGACCTTCATTTCATTCAAAGTCGGGCTTGATCCAGCTTTGAAATCCAAAGCAATGGACCCTTCGTCTTGACCAGAGGGCATCATGTTCCGTGAGTTCGAGGAGATTTCTGTCCAAAAATTTCAGAAATCTCCCGTTGTCAACCTGACGCCAACATCCATTACACCACTGGTAGATGCAATGCAGACATGATCGATGTTCCAATGCGTTATGATAAGGACGGTGGGAACCCAAGGGTTCCCATCACAGGCGAGTATATTCATTCTATTCTCTTGACCCCAGCACTCAATCAGTCTGTGTTGTAGCATACTTCTACTTCCGTCGATGATGCCGTCTGGATTTATTACCAGGATGTAAGAGGATTGAGGACCAAGCTGGACAATATATTTCTTACTTCCCTCGACTGCCATCTAGCGATCCCGATGCTGAACTGGCTATGTCTAATATCGTTGCGGATGCAGTAGATTTGGATACGTTCAAAACATTACCTGCAACGATCATCGACGCCTCCAAGAAATTGAGTATTTATTTTCTCCTGGATCGGATGGTTTTCCTGCATCTGTCTTCCGTCGCTGCATAAGTGCAGTTGCGGAGCCGCTTGCCTTCATTTTCAGACATTCGTTCGAAAAAGAAGTGTTTCCCATGTGCTGGAAAGAACCATATAAGTTACCTGTACACAAAAGTGGGGATCGTCGTAATGTGAAGAAATATCGTGGAATATCCAGCCTTCCCGTTGCATCGAAAATTTTTGAGATTATCGTCAGTGATCAAATTCTACACGCTACTAAGTCCCACATTTCATCCGATCAGCACGGTTTCATTCCTGGTAGATCCGCAACTTCCAATCTGTTGGATTTCATCAGTACCTGTTTCGAAGCTTTAGAACAAAAGGCACAGGTAGACGTGATCTACACAAACCTAAAGGGGCCTTTTGATAAAATCGACCACAAAGTGCTATTGTGTTCACTATCACGGATGGGCACATCGAACAGATTGGTGTCGTGGTTGTCGTCGTACCTTACTGATAGGAAGCTTCGTTTGATGGAAGCAATTCGGGACCTTTACTGTTCGTGTTTCATTTCAATGACACTGCATCTTCATTAGGCTTCAAGAACAAACTTATGTATGCTGATGATTTGAAGATCTATGTCGTGGTACGTTGCATCGGGGATTGTCTACGCCTTCAAAGGCTACTCGATGAGTTTGTTCACTGGTGCCGCAAAAACAAACTTGTTATTAGCATCGGTAAATGCCATGTCATGACCTTTCATCGATCCAAGGACCCAATCATTTTTGACTATCACATCGTTGAGAATGTTCTTGAGAGAGTAGATGAAGTGATGGATCCTAAACTTTCCTTCTATTTTCATTATACTTCGACAATCTCTAGGGCAAACCGACAACTCGGCTTCCTATTTAAGATTGCCAAAGATTTCAAAGACCCGCATTGCTTGAAAGCATTGTATTGCTCACTTGTTCGCCCGATCCTGGAGAATGCATCTGCTGTTTGGGCTCCTAATGATGTCACGTGGAACCTAAGGATTGAACGAGTGCAAAAGAGGTTTGTACGGCTTGCACTCAGAAATTTACGGTGGCGTGACCCATTGAACCTACCGGCATATCCTGACAGATGTCGCTTGTTTGGACTTGAAACACTTGATCGGAGACGGAAGATTCGACAAGCGACGTTTGTTGTTAAACTACTTAATGGCGATGTGGACTGCTCTTATCTCCTATCGCTTTTGAACTTTCGAGCCTCGGGTAGGATGCTTAGATATCGATCCCTAATGCAGCCGGGATTCCATCGTACTTTGTATGGATACAACCAAACAAAGTACGATGCAATGGTCCGCATATTTTCGTCTGTTGAATTATTGTTTGAACTTGGAATGTCCACGTTACAATATGTTAATAGTATAAGAAGACTGCATGTGGTTTTAAACGTGATAGACATTAAGACTATTTCTGTCAGATGAATCAAATAATAATAAAGAATAAAGAACAAGATGCAATCCGGAATATCAGCTTTTGTATTTTACATTTATTCAATAGTTTGTTTCGAAAAGTATATAATTTTGCTTTATTGAAAAAGTCGCATAGAAATATTTTCAATCAATTGATGCAAATCTTTTGCGTTCCGCATTTCGAAAAAGAAGTAGTGAATACATACTTACAGATGTAATGCGAACAAACTGAATGTTCTCACTGTGCAGCGCAAATTATTCCCAGAGCAGCGAAGCAACAAATTTTCACGCTAACGGGGCGAGGCGTCAACCGAGAAAAAATCAGCATACGGCAGATAGCCTAACGTAATCCTACGTCAACTGTGCGGTCGTGTCTCGGACACAACCTCCTGTGACTTTTTTACTCCTAAGTATAACACGTACCGTCTGAGATGTCGTACAATGCATGACGACGCTTGATGCGCCAGTGGAATCATTGGTTCGATTCATTGGTTTAAAAAAATATGCCGAAAAGAACGTAAAAGTTGTTGGTAATCGATACAGGGCCATGATCACTTTCATGTGCTGCAATTTAGTGCCGATATCAGCTGTGGTTTCAACATGACGGTGCGACATGCCGCAGCGCGTGTCAAAATTGATTCGTTGGAAGAAGCATTTTGCAAACGAATTATTCCGCGCCTTCATTGTCATGCGATTTGACACCGGATTCCCGAATGCATAGCGACTTCGGGTTCAATTCTCGTTCATATCGGATTTTTTTTTCAAAGCAATCTCGGAAGTCTAATCTTGTCATATTATATAGCTTCGAAAACTGACCCAATTTCTAAGAATAATGATGCAAGATATGATGTGTTGAAAATGTTAAATTGCTTTATGGAACGATAATTCCAATGAGGAGATAAAATCATGCGAAGTAGGCATTGGCGGAATTTTCACATCACACAAAAACCTTACAACTTTTGGTGGGAAAACCTACATGCCTACTGGGATTATCAGCGTTAATTTACAGCATGATTATAAAAATGTCGCTTGTGTAGATGGAATGAAGAAAAAAAAGTTATGTGAGAAGTTGTAGGAACAAGTACCCCATGATGGTGAAAGCATAACCGAAATTGAAGAGGCACATCAATTTGTGTCATATCAGTATAGTCAGACCGTAGTACTGGAAGGTGGCGGTGGCGGCAGTTTGATTTGCTTACTGAACAAGAAAAAGAAGTGGTTAAAAAGAAATGCCTCCTGTATGTGATATGGATCTCTCTCTTGTTTAACAACATACACAAAGTGAATGTTGAAGTTGCCTATGTCTCATGTGCCACTGCTATCTAACGTCTATCTTTCTCCAGTTCACCTTTCCATGACTCTACACCCTGATCAATTTCACTTCTACAATCAGGTGGCTTATTATACACGTTTTATATGGGGAATCGATATATTTTGTTTTGTTATGTGATATATCTACACGAGCACACGAGTTCTGGAGGGAATGGTGAAGACATAGTAGAAACAGGAGCTATCATCAGACACGGAAGTATTACTCTGCTGCAATGTGGACTTTCCTTCTTTCGAACATATTTTCAGAGCTATTTTGTGTGACCCACATAAAATTCATGACACCAACACCCACTGGACGGGATCATTGTACCTTTACCCGATAAATATTCTCACACATGACGTAGAAAAATCGAAAAGGGTCGAACTGAACTATTTTCGATGATGTACATGACAAATGTTAACTTTGCACATCAAGGATACTCCTTACTATTTCAATAGCGGCCAACAATGCTCTAACAAATTAAAACAATGGAATCGATTCAATTATGGAGGAACCGAAACTTACAAAAATGAGCCTATAATTTGTATATTAAAGATATCGATCCCGATAATGGATGGAAAACCAAGCTTCATGCTGAACAGCTATCGGTTATTGTTTTATGCACGATAGAAATGTTCATCGGAATACTGCAGTTTACAGTCAGTGGGCCAAATTCCATGTGCATTTTCTCTATGCGTATCAAATGAACCTTCTTAAGTGTCTGATATTGATAAGTGCAACTTGAAGTTTTTTACGCCGCGCTTACGCTCCCGATAGGCCGGAATGTGCTATAAAAATCGGAATCACGAGTGTTTCCAATAAATAGCAAATCAACAAGACCAGTATCGTACACGTCACAGCCACGAGCTCAACGCCACTCGGTAAACCCAGACACCCAATCACAAAATTCCAAAAACACACCCGCTGAAAGGCATTTTTTATTATTGATTTAAATCCATAACTGGGAATAATTTACAAGACTGATAAGTGTGTGCCTGGCCATGTGTGCGACGCGGTGTCTTATCAACCCGAACATGAATTGTGTTTACAAATTGATACCTGTTGTTGTGTTCATGTGTTAAATTCCCTTTTTCGATGACGAACAACCTATCTAGATATAAAATTTCAACAACCGCCGGATATGTTCTCGATCGCAAGTGCATTGTTGTGACAGAAAGTCGAAAGTTGTTTTTTTCCCTTTTCATAGTTCTTAATCCGGGAACTTACAAAGGTAAACATACAATCGTATTGAGACATTGATATGTCTTAGGCATGACCAGCATTCATTGAAGCGTTAAAACGGCTCACCACCTTTCCGACGGGTTGCCACAGAAGAAGATCGAACGAGATGCGCCCGCGTCAAAGCCAACGAAATGCAACCGCCAAAGTTTGTAATAAATTATTTATGAATGAACACATGAAGGCACCGAAGATTATGATATTTGATACTTTTCAATTCGTTTGCTTCTTTTGTTGAACTGTTTTCATGAAACCACGGGCCAACTGCACACTGACATTCTCGGGAGCGCCTGAGGGCGAGTGGTGAATGCTGCTGGCTGCTGCTGCTGTAGTGTAAAAAAAATCAAGGTGTAAAGATGATTGACGTAAAGCTCAATCCGGTTTTCAGCGTTTGTTTTTGGAATTTAAATTTGGACTACAGACACATATGATTGGCGTGATTAATCATCGAACGCGTTCCAACGGGTTTATTAAGAGCAACATATCAGTAAACCGCTAATTGATAACTGTTTTTGTTGATGTGTACATTTACACATTCTTCATTATTTCAAGCCCGATTCAGAACCAACACAATTTTCTCTTGGAAAGTGTAACAAAAATTATGACTATCTTGGAAAACCGCATTAACATAACAGTGCATCAAAAAGTGAAGAACACTATCAATGTGCGGAGTCGATGTGAGGCCTATTCAGTCTACTCAGGTTGAACATATTCGTAAGAATCGTCAATCTAAGAGTAGGGTGTTTGAGTTTCATCGTCTGTGCTTCGTTTGTTTCCTTTTTGTGTAAATTGAAAAGCTAGTTTGCGCTCAGCATCGTAATAAGTAGGTTGTTTCCGGCTTGAAGTGGATTTCCCGGCGCTTTGATTCTCAGTGCTCGTGCGTTCCCTTAATTAATGCAGTACAGATTGGATTTGTCATACTATTCCCACGTACTGGACCTATGTTTTCAGATGGGACAATGTGATGAAGCTGTTAAGATGGGAAGATTCGAAATCGTCAAAAAACCACAATTTTCCTCCTATCCCCAGAAAAATTAATCACAATGATGATATCCTAACAATAATAATTCAATCGGTTCTAGGTATTGCACTATTTTTGTGCAAAAAAAGCTTTCAAATTTGTTCTCAGTATTTTTCAGAGGCCAAAGAGTCAAAATAGCCTTCATTTATAGTAATCATTTATAAACTGTTCCATGATCCAGCATCGAATATTTTTACCCGGTTTAAACCGTGTTACAGTTTTCGTTTGGAGTAAACTATAAGACAAGTTGTTTTCAACCACATATCCAACAACACCTGCCTTGTCCGACATTTGACGGGGCGAACCCGCATTTCGAATAAGAAGCAAAAACACACCAAAGGGCAGCAGCCGGATTTCGCTACAACTTATCAACCGATTTGTCATACTCATTATATTCCACCGATAAGAGCGCCAGACCCTTCGCTAGCCTCAAACAGAGCGGCATACCAGAGCCGAGTGCAACGACTAATACAATGCCGCGAAAAATATTTCATTGAGCTATGAAGGCTCCATAATAAGCACGATTGTGGAATGAGAATGTGGCGCATTTTTCTATTTATTTATAATTTTATTGAGATGTATTGCGCATACCTGACCTAACACAATTCGAAGTTTGTCATATAATTAACACATCAAGATGTCTTTTTTGGGTGAACTCGGATGCTTCCTCGATTATAAATGGTGTTGATGCCAGGTTTATAACATGATCGTTTTCTGGCTCAAATTACGAAGACTCTGTGAACACACGGAAATGATACACTCCAACTAAGTACAAGTGATCACATTATGATGATGCCAAACATAATGTGGATGACTACCAATACTAAATCAATGGCGAACATCAAGACCCTGTCAGCCATCAGATGGCCATCATTCTACACTAAATCCGTAGACTCCACAAACACCCGTTTATTACATAACAAATCAATTGCTCCTCCACCAAACATTCTTTAAATTCGTTTCTTGCTTGGCACGTATGGTGCAATCGTAGAATGTAACATCATAATTGAGCAATATCCTTTAAAAACAATGTCAAGCTGTCGGAATGCAAGTTATATTTAGTTTTATAATTGCTCTGTTCTGTACATATTCTGGCAAGTATTAATTAATTCCCACCATAAAAAATCCAGCAACATTGAAGATTGGAAGATGGGCAATGTGATTGAATGTGAATTATCCTGTATGTAATACAAATTTTAATCCAGACAGTTTGCCAACTACGACTATAAGTTTTCAGAGATATATTTTATCAACATGATAGATGCCGTCACATGGAACCATTTAGCCTAGTTGAGTAAACTATATTCACCACAAATTTCCAAACACCCAACCGCGTCCAATCGATGGTGGTGGTAACACGTGGTACAGTCTTTCGCGTTGATATTTTCTGGATACAAAAAATATATATCCGGCCCAGACTACCATCGATATAGGGGTTGCAACTACCCCTCATTGCGTTGCAAACACGGCTGCTTTGTTCATTCCCGATGATCGGCATGCCAGAAGAAAAGTATGAAACAGGAAAAACCAATCAAAGCAACCACACGCAAACAGATACATATGTGTGGCATCGTAGCTACCGGCGACGACGCTATATCGAATATTATAGCGCGTCCGCACAGTGTACTGCGATTTGGGGAAAATTCGGGAGATTGTGAAATGAATTATAAAACGTGGCAAGGGTTTGAAAAGAGTAGATAATTTGATAATCAGTTAGATTATTTCAATATATTCTAAATGGTACAATACTCTAGGTATGCATGCGCGGTTAAATGGTATGCCAACTTTCCTGATTTTTTCCTGACTTTCTTGACTTTTTGGTATATTCACTGGTACCCTGACTAACACTCAATTTTGCCTGATTTTACTGGAATTATCCTGATTTTTTTGATTTTTGAACTTTTTCAATATTATCCGTAATAAATATACCCCAATCTCTGCCAAAGTTTACCTGGTTATAAATGCAAACTGTCATAATAGCCTATATGAAAACACCCCGTTCCGCACTTGTATAATGGTTCATTTTTCTTTCGTTTATTAGTTAGGTATCTATTTCGAAAAGATTAGCGTTATCGTAGAAACATTAAAAACTCATTATCAGATACAGTTTTTTGTGTATTAATTTTCACAGTTTACGAAAAAAGGTATTGATCTATTGCTTCGATAGGAAAAAGTCATATTTCATCCATGATTTTTATTTGAAAGAACATGACAGAACATGAAGCACAACATCGTCTGCGCGAATTGAATGAATGAACCTTGAGGAGAGTGTTGCGAAGTATCTCTTTTCTGTCTTCAAGGATGACAGATTTACAGAAATTTGGCAGATTTTATATGTATAATATTTAGGTACATTTAAAACCATATGAGAATATTTAATATGTAAACCAGGATAAACTTCCAGAACTGATCAATATGGTAGGCGTTGTATTCAATCAGGACAACTCCAATGTTCATGCCTCTTTGACAACACGACAAATTATTTAGGCTGGGAGGTGCTGGGAGATTATACTACACCAGCTAAACTAGTTGAATATTACATCATTCTCTCAAGAAAAAAACAACTTTCGACTCTATGGACAGCTTGAAAAATATCTTGAAAACTGACGAGAAAGTAAGTCTATTCAAGAAGGATAGAATTTTAAGCTGCATGAAAGATGGCGAAATATTGTGGAACAAAACTGGGCATATGAAAATTGAATGAATGTATATCTGCCTATAAAAAATAGGCTTATGAATTGCTTTCCCTAAAATTTGCACGAACTTTCCGGACAATCCAATATGAGCTATACTGATTTCGTCCTGATTTTTATTATCATTTGTCCTGATTTTTGAAAATTATGGTTGTCAACCCCGATTACAGCATTGAGTAGCTGTATACTGTAATCTAAAGCAGCAACTTCCATTGGGATGAGTGAGCTTTAGTTTCCACGTCGTAACCATAAGTCCATGATTCGTCACCAGTTATGACCCTTTAGAGCAAATTCGGGTCGCGAACAGAGCACAGCAGCTACTTAATATTGTTAACTCATATCGTACTGAGCTGTAAAAATTATTTTTTGACGAAGGCCGTTGGTGTAATTTTGATCACAGATGTTAAAAAGAACCCAATGTTCAAAATATTTTGACACAGGAATATGTCTTTAATTTCGATATAGTCACTCTACGAAAACTGTAATTTGAAAACTGTAATAAGGATGGGTATGTTTCTACAAATTGCTTTGCGCAACGAGCAATCTTTTTGTCTACAGTTCGCCGTTAGCTCACCTATAATATCTATAAACATATATTTAAAAATTACAGATTTTGAACGATGACAAAACTCAATTCTAATGCAATTACAACACACAATCACAGTCCTATGTCAAGATGCCTTCCGTTTCCCTAGGCCCAGACTCATCAACTTTTTTTCCCGCGTAGAGATGTCATATAGGTCATCAAAAGGAGTCGAATGTTTCAGATCGAGGTGTGGCCAAAGAGTTTTGTGCTGCCCCCAATACAGTGCGAAGAATTCGTCTCCGGAAAGGTTTCAACTTCTACCCAGCCAACAAACAATCAAACAATCTCCCTTAACAGAATACTATGATCAGCCTCCATATCCGGAAGTTGCACGACCTGGTATACGAATTGGTGACCGGTGACCAACACCGACGGGCTTATGAATGATGAAACCTACACCCAAGATGAATATTTAGCACATTTTACTTTAAATGAGCTTCAAAATATCATTAAAAATGCTATACAGTTATGCTGGTACAGCATTTGCTCAAACGAGTTTTGTGTATAATATTAGGCTGTCAAAAAAGTCCTGCGGTATTTCGGCGAAGTGTCGTTGTAAGCGCGTAGTTCTAGTTGTATTCATTGTATCGAGTCATACTATAGCTTGTTGGAAAGGTATTTTTGCTATAATATAGTCCTTGACAGTGTTTTGTTTGGTTAAGCCGTTCGTGAGTTATAGTGTCGCAAATATGGAGCAAAATAAAGAGAAAATCCAACATATTTTACAGTACTACTATGACAAAGGCAAAAATGCATCTCAAGCTGCCAATAAAATTTGTGCAGTTTATGGACCCGATACAGTTTCCATTTCCACCGCACAACGATGGTTTCAACGTTTTCGTTCTGGTGTAGAGGTCGTCGAAGATGCGCCACGCTCCGGAAGGCCTGTCGTCGAAAATTGCGACAAAATCGCTGAATTAGCCGAGAAAGACCGGCATAGTAGCAGCCGTAGCATCGGCCAAGAGCTGGGGATAAGTCATCAAACCGTTATTAACCATTTGAAGAAGCTTGGATTCACAAAGAAGCTCGATGTATGGGTGCCACACACGTTGACGCAAAAAAACCCACACGTTGACCGTATCGACGCATGTGAATTGCTGCTGAATCGCAACAAAATCGACCCGTTTCTGAAGCGGATGGTGACTGGCGATGAAAAGTGGGTCACTTACGACAACGTGAAGCGCAAACGGTTGTGGTCGAAGCCCGCTGAAGCGGCTCAGACGGTGGCCAAGCCCTCATTAACGGCCAGGAAGGTTCTGCTGTGTGTTTGGTGGGATTGTCAAGGAATAATCTATTATGAGCTGCTTCCCTATGGCCAAACGCTCAATTCGGACCTGTACTGCCAACAACTGGACCGCTTGAAGGTAGCACTCATGAAGAAGAGGCCATCTTTGATAAACAGAGGCCGCATTGTCTTCCATCAGGACAACGCCAGGCCACACATTTCATTGGTGACGCGTCAGAAGCTCCGGGAGCTCGGATGGGAGGTTCTTTTGCATCCGCCGTATAGTCCGGACCTTGCACCAAGTGACTACCACCTGTTTTTGTCCATGGCGAACGAGCTAGGTAGTCAGAAGTTAGCCACAAAAGAGGCCTGTGAAAATTGGCTATCCGAGTTTTTTGCCAATAAGGAAGCGAGCTTCTATAACAGGGGTATTATGAAGTTGGCATCTCGTTGGGAACAAGTAATCGAACAAAACGGCGCATATTTGACTTAAAACAGATGATTGTAACTAATTTTATGAACAAATGAAAATTTAAAAAAAATACCGCAGGCCTTTTTTGACAGCTTAATATATGTGAGAAGCTTAAAATGAAAGGGGGTTAGTGACATCATCGATTTCTCTACATCGACTCTCTCTTTTAGTCATAACTTAACTGCAAACACATTCCCAGCTGTATTTGATAATGTGGAAGATAGAACCTCATATATCGGATTCTATAGCAAACTCAGATTGGAACGTTTTTGCAGAAGAGTTATTAATTAAAGAAACAGTTGATGAAGAGAGTTCGATCAAGTCACTTACACCTCTTTCATTTTGAGCCCCTCATATGTCATTGCATGATAAGCCCCATATAAGGGAGCAAAATGAGAGAAAGTTTGCAAATAAGCATGCATTATATTGTTATATTGTCAGAAAACATTGTACTTATGAGATCCAATTTCATTTTTTAATATAATATTTTTTAATATAATAAGTAATATTCTAGTGCATTTGCACCAGTGTTTGTGTGAAATAGCTTTACAACCCAGCCTGTGATGATTCAATTCCTGCTTGACAACGTTTGGAATATTTTTGGGTACAATTCCAAGCTGACACTCAGTGTGGGAGCATCAAAAAGCATCTTTTCTGCCAAGCATGATATCTTTTCTGCCGACGCTAGTTTGGATGAACAAAAAGACTGACTTCGGTCAGAACCTATGACAAAAACTTTACATAGCCACTGCTAGAGGATAGACTTCTGCTAAATATAAGTTTGTTGTACTGATAAATTCGCCCAAAAAATCATGGTCTAGTAGGCCACATAAAGTTGTAGCCAGAAGACAAATGTTTTCATCGCAGATACGACATATGAATTCGGCAGTGTGCAAGAAGAAGTGTCACCAGAACCACAGGTGACCAAAAACATCATTCAAATAAAAAAAAGAAAGGGATGCTCAGAATAATGGATGATAGAATTGTGCATCGCTTAATGAGCCGAATTCCTGAAAAACCTGGAATATTTTTTCGAAACTTTGACAATTTATTTCAAAAAGTAGAGAAAAGACAGTTTTTTTTCCAAAATGTATATTTTTATCAAGGCTCATATGACGTTAGCCTGACAGGGCCTATGTCATCTATGTTAGTAATATGTAACCGATTATTCGCGGTTGGCTCGAGGTTAGTATTACAAGTGTTCTCGTAATTGGGATGTTGCTATCTCCAATGCTCTGTACGTGTTCCCGACACGGGATAGGAATTGGGATGCAGCTGACCATTAATCAGCAACGCCCCTTTAGTCTGTACCCCATATATAGCGTGGTGCGTCTTTCTCGACTCGAGGAATCCAGGATAGAATGATCACTAGCCGGCACAATCATCAGCTCGTGTGGAGTTGCCATGAACGGTACAATACTCAACTCTTGGTGAATGATCAGTGGGCTGCACAACCTTCGACCCGTGAATTTGTAAAGAGTGTGTGTATGTATTGCCGCGACTAAATAAAAGTTTATAGCTCGTATAGGAGGGATATGAAACAGGGACACCACGAAGGAAACATCATTTAACGTTGACATCGGCGTTTCTGAATCCGTGATGGCTACCACGACATCGAGCATATTGTCTGGTCGTGTATCCGATTCCATGCTGCTCGCTCTCAAATCTCTAGAGCACATAGAGCAAAAGGCAGACAATTGGATATCCCCGTCCGGGATATCTTAGGTAGCCGTGATCCTGATCTACTGCTTCATCTATACCTGTTCCTCAGAAACGCCGATGTCAACGTTTATTGATGTTTCCTTCGTTGTGTCCCTGTTTCATATCCCTCCTATCCGATCTATAAACTTTTACTTAGTCGCGGCAATACATAAACACACTCTTTACAGATACACGGGCCAAAGGTTGTGCAGTCCACTGATCATTCAACAAGAGCCAAAGGTTGTACCGCTCATGACAACTCTACACGAGCTGATGTTTGCGCCGGCTAGTGACCATTCTTGAAGGATTCCTCGGGTCGAGAAGACGCACCACGCTAGATATGGGGTACATACTAGGGGGCCGTTGCTGATTAATGGTCAGCTGCATCCCAATAGGAAGTATCCCGTGTCGGGCACAGGTACAGAGCATTGAAGACAGCAACATCACAATTACGAAAACACTTGTAATACTAACCTCGAGCCAACCGCGAGTAATCGGTTACATATTACTAACATAGTTATAAGGCAAACATTGTCGAAATATTGAACTCCCGGCCCCGTCAGGTTGACGCCATATGAGCCTTAATAAAAATATATATTTTGGATAAAAAAAAATCGGCGTTTCTGAGGAACAGGTATAGATGGAGCAGAAGATCAGGATCACGGCTACCTAAGATATCCGGGGACGGGGATATCCGATTGTCTGCCTTGTGCTCTTAGTGCTCTAGGGAGCTGAGAGCGAGCAGCATGGAACCGGATACACGACCAGACAATATGCTCGATGTCGTGGTAGCCATCACCACAATCACAAAGATCGTTTGCTGCGAGCCCAATGCGATAGAGATGCGCGTTTAGATTGTAGTGATTGGACATAAGCCGAGATATCACGCGAATGAATTCACGACCTACATTCAATCCCTTGAACCATGCACTCGTCGAGACCTCAGGGATAATCGTGTGTAACCAACGACCGAACTCATCTTCACTCCACATGCGCTGCCAACTAACGAGTGTGCGCTGACGAGGAATGTGAAAAAAATCGTTATAAGCAATTTGCCTTTCAAGAAGTGTGCCATCTGAAGCGCCCACCTTAGCTAGCGAGTCCGCTTTCTCATTCCCCGGGATCGAGCAATGAGAGGGAATCCATGCTAAGGTAATCTTGAATAATTTTTCGACCAAAATACTCAATAGTTGTCTTATTCTTTTTAGGAAATATCGATGGGCAGTGTTTCATTGATCCCTAGAGCATAGTATATCGCACCCATTTCACCGACATACACGGAACAAGGATCTTTGAAAAGCGAAAATAGCAATTTAAGGAAAATCGGGAAATGGTAAAATACAATCGAAAATCAAATTATGTAGTTCAATATTACAATGACTTGAAAAGTGTGACAAGTTCGATCCTTAGTTACATCATTTCAATGTATCAAAAATAGTACAACATTGTGGGTCATCACAACATAGAGCGATTCTAGACTCTAAATTGGAACGAATTTACTGTACTGCCGCCAGATGCGAATCTTGTGGTTACGATCGAGCTTATCGAATTCATATCCCAGAATTAGGATTCTGAGAAATGGCCTTAGCGAACGAAAAAAAGCGTACGTTTTATAGGATAACAGGCTTGTAGAAGAATCAATTCTAGCAACGATATAAGTCTTCAATGAAGCTTATGTTAGGATTCTAACTAAATATCCAGTTCAGTGTCTCATTTCTGGAATCCATTGCAATCCGATTCAGCTTTATTCAACTTTTCTTTAAATGTCGGAAAAAGACCATTTTCTGCATTCGCTACATTTTTTATTTGAACAAAAAGGCGGTCGACGCACATTGCGTGTTATAACGTTTTTTGGAGAACTATAAGCAAAAATCAGAGCTTTCACCTGGTGAAGCCGATCTATCCAAAGGAAAACCAAATCGCTTCGACCGAAAGACGATGCACGGTGTTCGGTGGGTCTAGGTGGTATACCCTGAGCTCTAGAACATTTTAGTAACCTGTCAACAATCGTTGTGTTATCTTATGAAATTATACTAGGTGATTTTTTTAAAGTCTCGCCTTTAAAGCTTTAATTCTGACAATACAAGCGTGATTCGCGCGTGGAGAATGAAAATGCTCTGTTTGTATGGCCATTTCACTATGGAGTGACTTACACCCAATTAATAATTTTTTTAAATTTAAAATTTACAGTGAGCGTACCAAAACAAACCAAATTGTTGCATTTTGATGTGATGAACAACCACAGGCAATATGCATCCAGAAAAATGCATTGTTTGGTGCGCTGTATGAGCCGACGGAATCATTAGTCCGTATTTTATTTCTAGCTTACTCTCAACAGAGCCCGACATCATCGGTTGTCTCTTTCCGCTCAAATGCAAGTATTAAAGCTGGCCAATATGGGGTTTCAACAAGATGGCGCTGCTCTATACACAGTAGGAACCGATTGTGAGACGATTTCGATGAGCAGTGGTTTTCTTTTTTTGGCATTTTCAGACTGCCTTTTTTAAAGCTACGTGAAATCTCTCATTTTTATGTTTGCCTTACAACTATGTTAGTAATATGTAACTGATTACTCGCGGTTGGTTCGAGGTTAGTATTACAAGTGTTCTCATAATTGGGATGTTGCAGTCTCCAATGTTCTGTACGTGTGCTCGACACAGGATACTTCCTATTGGGATGCAGCTGACCATTAATCAGTAACGCCCCCCTAGTCTGTACCCCATATCTAACGTGGTGCGTCTTTCTCGACTCGAGGAATCCAGGATAAAATGGTCACTAGCCGTCAAGTTATCAAGTTTCTATAAAAGAAACCACTTTTGGAAAGGGATTTTTATCAAAAATATATTTTATAGTGTACCAAAATCTTAATTGTGCTTGTGAAGCGGAAAAATTAACCAGTTGCAAACACGTGCTAACCCACAGTGAGGAGAACTTTCCCTGCCTTTCTCCGGTAATCGTCCGTGTGAGAATTTGCTCGACAATTTAACCCCTATATATGTGCTTTAATTAATATTTCATCGGTATATTCATTACATTAGGCGTTCGTCGCTGGGGCTGATGTTTGTATTCTTCACCGGGTAGAGTATTAGAAGTACGGTTGGCATCGCGAACGCGACAAAAGATTTCAATGTACAACGAAAATAAACTTTTTCCACCGCTTTCTCTCTCTTTCTATTCTCGAATCAACGTTTGGTCTAGAATGTCTATACTGAAATATCAAGAGGGGTTGACGAGTGAACACTTCAACAGAGAGTGTGATGATGACGAGGATACTTACATCGTATTTATTTGGCCTCATTGTACCTTTTTATTTTTTATTATTAAAATGTCACATTCGTAATTGCTACTGAACAGATAGCCACCGATCCAGATCGCGGGAGTTATATCCAAACAGGTTGATAAACACATATAAAAATATTTTGTTAAACACCACTTGAAATGATACTTGGAATCTAACGGCAAACCTTTGCAAAATTCGTAATCTTCTGTTGTATAATATTTTTCACCATCACCACTCACTTCCATATGCAACTCTAAGCCAATGCAGCAACTCCAAGCGTGTGGCGAAAAACTAATTCGTTGTTTCTTCCGAGTTCCCAAAATCAACGTTATGACGACGGATATTCTTCAGTTTCCGATTTATGTATGCTTCGCGTAGAGTTCACGATCACAAATTTTCTCACCACGTAAAATTTATTGTAAATTTCATCTCACTCAGCCAGTGAGTAAACACGTTATTCTATGTTTGAATTACCTTAATGCACTTTTATTTGAGTTTAACTCTGCCATCAGTATCGGTTACAAGAATCACTTGCTTGCGGTTTCCTACAAGGAATTCTTCATCCTCAGTACACATGATACTTTATTTGCATGCACTTAATTTTTCTCTTTTCTTATAGCTTTTTGATCTTCACAAATCTAACTTTTCCGCGCTTTTGCGAAAAAGAATCAAATTATTTCACATATATCTTGATAGCACTTCGGGCGGTATAAATCACCATTCGAAAACTCACGTGCATATACCACTTAAGCTTCGGTAGAATATAAATATTTTAATCGTTATGAGGTGGTTGATAACTTTCTTCGATTATACGAAAGCGCGCATCGTCTTTATCAGTATTTCCCCCCTTTTCTTCCACACCAACCTTGCACCTGTGGGATTGCAGCGTTCAAATCTAAATTAATTCACTGATCCCGATTACAGGACACACACGACAAATGCAACGCCACCAAGTTGTTAGTAGATGTCATTTTCCGTTCTCAGCGATCCACCAAACCGTCGGCACAAAAAAAAATCTTCAACCCCTTCTTCGATAATACCCTTGCAAGGATCACACGAATCAGTCTAACTGTACATAGTGCCACACACGAAGGAGAGTTGTTCACCGTACGAGGCGCAAAACAGTACTAAATGCTCGCCCCGAGCTGAATGTATTTGCAACCGTGCGTCAGTTCGCTGCAGCTTTGGTGAGATTGTTGTTGCTGCTCTTTGATTGTATGTTTTATGTGGCCCCAGTTTCCTGCCTCGACGGGATTTACTATCGAGTGATTGTAGCATCGAAGTTGTGCGACACGCGCCGGATTGACGTCACGTTTTAGGCGTGACATTCGAAAAGGGTGAGTGATACAAAATCATGTATCATGTACATGTATTATGCTGCAGTGACTGAACTAGATCACATTTGCATCCAATCGGACGCTTCACGTGAAAGGATCTGCGAATTGATAGGTCTAGTGCGTGGCAAAGTAAATCGCGGTGAATTCATTGTGTGAGTCGAAATTAGTCAACTAGTTGTGTTCATTGAAATATGTTTAGTGTTGGAAATACAAATACACATAGTTCAAAGATTATCAAAACTGTAGCCACCGATTAATATGACCGACCGTGACTGGTAATGACAAATCACTCATTATGGTGAGTGTGGCTTAAAGACCTTCATATAAACTTTTGAATGTTGCTATTCACCCTAGAACTATAAACCTCTAATCTATGCAACCTAGATTCACCGATACGAATATGCCAAGCGAGTCAATTGATCTGATGGGAATTTTTCAAATTATTCGCCGTTATATTCGACGAGGAAAAACACATTTCAAGTAAATCCTAGGAATATAAATATCATGTAAACAATCCTGGTGTCATCTTGAGGTAACAGTCACTGTGTCTACTTGTACTCGAAACTACAGTTATCTCAAAATTAGCGGACAAGTTATACATATCCAAAGTACATCTAAATAAGCTGATAATTTTGAGTGAGGAGTGTGGTGAGAAGGCACCTTATTTAAAACGCGTGAATCTGAAAGCGATGGTCAAAACAAAAACTGCTCATATCTTTTGAACTACAGTGTCTTTCAGATTAAACGCTCACGCAACAAATTTTAATAACTTCTACAAATTGAACCGATTTTAATCCGCAGCATCTTAGAATATGCAACTCCAGTTTGTCGAGAAAGACGCACCACGCTAGATATGGGGTACAGACTAGGGGGGCGTTGCTGATTAATGGTCAGTTGCATCCCAATAGGAAGTATCCCGTGTCGGGCACACGTACAGAGCATCGAAGACTGCGACATACCAATTATGAGAACACTTGTAATACTAACCTCGAGTCAACCGCGAGTAATCGGTTACATATTACTAACATAGTCTAAGCAAACATTGTCAAAATATTGAACTCCCGGCCCCGTTAGGCTGACGCCATATGAGCCTTAATAAAATATATATTTTGGATATAAAAAAAAAAAACTCCAGTTTGAGCGCCGTATCACGTGGCCCAGATCGTCAAAATTGAGCGCATCCAAAAACACTTTATTCGCTTCGACCTTCGACAGTTGCCATGGCTGGACCCAGCTAACTCTTGATTGGCTCTGAAAGCCTATCATCCAGCCGATTGAAATTGCAACGGATGTTCACATTAGACATAATGACGTTTGCTTCGCAATCATAACGCGATCAACATTCCCGTCCAAAGGACGAACTACGTGCACAACAACCCGCTTAGTACGAGTTTACGACTATTTTGACTATAACATAAGCAAGGACGTTTTCAAAAATAGGATAAGGAATATAGTTTAATAACAGTCTGTATATTTTTTTCCGAAGACAATGAAATAAATAAATAAAATAAATAAAAATAATATAATATAATAATAATAATATAAATATAATATAATATAATAATAATAATATAAATATAATATAATATAATATAATAATAATAATATAAATATAATATAATATAATATAATATAATAATAAGTACAGATCACGATGTCTCTTCAAAGAAATGTTTTTTTCAAAGAAAAACATGAAAAAGTTTTTTTCCGCTGTAAAAGTGCCCATCTTCCAAAGTACCTGGTTGGAAATTGTATGGGTTATTCATACCTATTTTTTCAGATTTTTTGAAAAACACGTGAAAAATGAATTAAAATTTTCAAAATTTTTTTTTAATGAATTTTTAACGAAGGGTGCCAAATCAAAAAACAAGTGACGTATTTATGAAATGAAGTTTACTTTAATAACTATTTTCACAGCGAACGGATTCTGATGATTTGTATACCAATCGAATCGGAAATTCTCTAAGGCTTGTTTGATATGCTATGCATCACAATACCCTAATCCCTAAACATTTTCAATTAATGAAAACTAGAAGCATTCCCATTTTCCCATATATTTGTTTCACCGATTTGTGTGCTGAGCTTCCCGTACCATCAGAAACGAGCAACTAATACATTCGTTTCTGCTCGCTTTCAACTTATTTGGTATAAATAAGCCATCCACGATTTGAACCCACACCACTTCTCGTTTGGTGGTCATCGGAGCAACATCGTTGCCGGCGAGCATCGAGCGAGAATGAATTCTTTCCATGTCGGGAAATACAGAGGAAAGAGGAGTATGGAGTAGAGTTTCTTTTCACTGATGGAATGGAATGAAATCACAGTTGCGAACGAGTAAGCAAGTACAACACAACGAACGGACATCATTTAACCCTTTTACGGGTAGTGGCAACTATATTTCCACCTACAAAAAATACTCTGTTCGCTGCACTTGGAATATTTTTTAAATAGTTTACTTAATTAACTGTAACTTTCAACTGTTTCAATAGTTAAAACTTTTTCAAAGGTAAATATGTGTTATTCTTTATGTAAGGATTATGTGCTCTAAATTTGGAGTCGATTGGTTGCCTGGTTTCAACGGCCTTGTAAAGGGTTAAACCTAATGCTGATTTCACTACATGTGTGTGAAAGCTTGACACAAGAATGGAAAATATTGCGGAACGGCAGTGCAATTTTGTTCACATTCACTACACGCCATTGAAGAAGAAGAAGCCCTCTGTATCAAAGTGTGCTACGACAAAGATGGTGTCAGCAGCATTCGGGGAACTTTTGTCCAAACAGATGTTCAATACAAACTGAAAATTTCTTTAGTGAATTAGTATAAAAAAAATATTTCATGCAATTCAGTATTTTTTATTAAAAAGTTAACAGTTGTTCCTAAAAAAAGTCAGTGAATGTTGGCAAAGGGCCGTGCTCAGCCTTATGGCGCAGTATGGAGATACTCTCACAAGAGCGCTAGACGGCACTGACATCCATCTTCCGGATGCAATTCCGGATCCTTGTGTCCAGCTGCTTGGTGTCCGCGGCCGCCAATTATTCTTATACACCAGGGTACACCAGGCACTGAGGGAGCCGAAACAAACCTCGATGGGATGGCATTAGGACAAGTTGGTCAGGTACGGTATCTGTTTTTCCTGTTTTTCCAACGTCTTCTTGGCGTAATGGGAAAAAGGAACGGAACCAGAATCTTCTCCAGGCACTCCTCCTGGTACATCTTTTGGTTGATGGCAAGTCCGCACGGCTTGTTAAACCAGGGCTCTGAAATCCATTTGTTCGAGATTGCAATGCTTGTATTTTTGATGACGCCTTGTCACTAGTATAGTACCGGACATTGCCGGGAATGTGGGACTTTACAGCGGAAAATAACTCTTGACGTCCAACACGAACGACGTCCCGCGAAAATTCTTCGTCATCCACCGGCCCAGTAAATTTCTCGGCCGCTATCTGCTCGTACGTGTACTCTGGGGGCCTAGTCTTCTTCCGACAGACGATGTTCTCCTGCTTGAGGGTTCTGTAGATGAAGGAATAGGAGCAGCGAAATTTTCGGCCGGCATTACGCAAACTCGTACTGTTCTTGTTGTCGAATAGCTTTTTCAGAGATTCCTTCTTCTTTTTCGTCATGATCTTCACCGGACGACAACTACCGGTCTTCCGCTCGACGTTCCGGGATTCCTTGATTTTCACGCGTTTCGAAGAACCGTACAACGCGCTCGCGGTTGTTTCGACGCCATCTTTGATCGAACTTACAGCACCCGAGCGAAAAAAAAACAAGCAACTCGTTTCTAGGGAGCCCAGAGAGCATATCTCTTAGTGAAAAAAAAATACACTCTTTGGTTTTTTTTACAGAAAGATATTGAAATCATTCTCATTTTTTATTGAAAACGCGTTATTGCGGATATGGAAGAGTATCCAGAATTTTGGAATACGGATATAGACTGCATTATTTAAATACAACGTATCTTTAATGCAAATATGCTTTCAAATCCCAATAGCAAAACCTTTCTATTGCATGTTCTGAGGCTCGAGGAGTAAAGAATATAGAAATGTGTAGGGGTAGTAGGGGAAAATTGGTCATGGGGGGCAAAGTGGTCACCTGCTTGTTTGATAGTATAACTATTGAATATAGATGCCGTATTGATAGTCACCTTATGTTTGAAGAATTTAATGACTTTTGAGTCACCCTGTACTTCTGTAGAGCTGTCGCATGTTAAAATACAAATAAAAACAGAAATTGTTCTCTCGATAGCCACTCGGCCGTAGTTCTGTGCGCATGGTATCTAAGGAATTTCTTGTGAAATCCAGTTTATTCAATCTGATATATTGGGCAAATCATCAGGTTGGACGCCTGTTCACATATTCTAGGAGAGGTGAACAGATATTTTGTTTAATCTCAGCGATTAATTAGCATGGAAATTACTTTGATGTTTGGGGGCAAAGTGGTCATACGTGAATAACGACATACAATGTTCTGTTTACTTAAGCTGATATACCGCATCACATTCTGCTCTTGAAGAAGATACTTTTGTAGCTTGGACCCTGGATAAAATACTCATTATGCGGAACGTTATCTGTTTCTTACTACGTTTTTGCATGCATGAGAAAATTTAAATTGAGACTATAGGTGAATAGGCCAAGCTTATTTCATACCTGTACCTACTGTATCGAATATGTTTTGAATAAATTTGGACGAAAAAAACGAATAAATCTATCACATTTAGCTTGATATGTGCGAGTGTCCACTTTGCCCCCACTAAGTGACCAGTGACTTAAGTTTTCACCTTTTTCTCTAATGATGAAAAATGTACTATTTTGAATTTTTATAGTAAAAGCAGTATGCTATCTTGAACAACCATGAACTATATTCTAAGAAAAACGGAAATTGTAGCGGTATGTGGACGCTGGAAATGGGCATATTCCTTAGGGTGACCATTATTCCCCCACTTCCCCTATAAAATTCGTAATCGATATGGCCGATTTATATGGGTTATCCTAAATACAACCCCTTATATGTTTTTCCAAAAATTTTTGTGATATGTTTTTAATAAAAACATAAATCATTTCCTACATGTCATCATGCGACTAACAAGTTGTGTTTTTTTTTTAAATTTTGAATTTTTTCAACCTTTTTTATAATTCTCAATTTAAAAACTGTAAAATCTACAAAAGTGCTCCCGTGGTCGAGTGGTTAGCGTCACACATTATCATGCCGGGGGTTCGGGTTCGATTCCCGTTCTTGTCGGGAGAATTTTTCGTCAAAGAAATTTTCTCCGACTTGCACTGTGGTCACGCGTATTCTACAGCTTGCCACTCAGAATACATTCAAGGCGTGTTATTCGGCATAGAAATCTCAACTAAGTACTAATAAAAATGACGCAAGTAATACTACGTTGAGACGGCGAAGTTCCTCTAGGAACGTTAGAGCCATTTAAGAAGAAGAAGAAAATCTACAAAACGTTAGTTAAAGAGTGAAATGTAGGAAATTTTTGAAGTTTTCATTAAAAAATATCAAACTACTTTTATTCAAAAAAGTTTCATTAAAAAAACTATATTTTGAAAATTAAAATTCATTTTTTCTCGAAGACATGTGTTTTTAAAATTCTGAAAAAATAGATATGAATAGCCCTCACAATTTCCGACAAGTCACTTATACATCGGAAGTCGGACACCTTTACAGGGAAAAAGTTTTTCTTCCAACGATCTTCCAATGCATGGACGACTTGTTGGAAATTATATAAATTTTTTTTGTATTATAGTGACTTTCAACACTCTTGGTTGGTTCGTCACTATTTTTGGAAGAATGTCGGGAGTGAGAATTGAACTCGTGACCTTTAGCGTGAGAAGTACGGATGTTACTACGCCAGATCGCCTCCATCTGGAAATTATAAGGGCTATTCATAAATATTTTATGAGAATTTCAAAAAAATACATTTATGAGAAAAATAAGTTTAATTTCTAAAATGATTTTTTTCAGCGAAATTTTTTTTTCAATATTATTGGTATTTTTTATGAAATTTAAACAATTTTCTACATTTCATCCAAATTTCCTAACTCTTTTTTGAAGATTTCAAGTATGCAAAGTGGCTTAAATGACGCATGTCTTTACATCCATAACGTTTCACTGTTATCTGAGATGGCGCTGCCAACTCCTAAGACGAGCATGAAATTCATCTATTAGTCTTATTATAAGTCATGGGTGATAGCTTTTTCGGTGAAATAATGTTCGTTTGCAGACTATATTTCACGTCTCACACATTGACACTGTGGACCATGCCGATATCACCTTGGTAACGCTAAAATAATGATTTTCTATGGAATTGCAGCCATCTTACTAACCCACTCCATCATCGACATCACCCTCATTCTTCCCCTCACATGATGTCTAAATTGCTTGATAGAATGAATTGTTGTACACAATCTTGCGTTGCATACAACATCCACGGGAACCAAGTTGAATGAATGAATGCATAATACTTGATTTACCTTTGCATTTGCTCGCAAAACATACCTCTTTTATTCGTTAAATTGCTCACTTGTTTTACTATTTCCACTGTTGATGTCTCAGGCGAAAAAATGCTGCTTAAATTTGCTGTCTAATGGTATATATTATAACAGATATCGTAAGAACGAATTAGCGTAAAATGCATTTGAAAACTCTTAGACAAACATTACACAGTCCTACGTCAAAACTAAACTAAAATTTTTCATTTAAATGTTGAAATTTTAAAACTGCATTCGGGTGTTCTTCTCTAATAAAAGTGGATCCCTACCTAGACGGGAACTACGGACGTTGATGAAGCTGAAGTTAAAGAAATGGCTTCGCATACTGAATCTGCACATTATTTCTGTAACCTTTTTTAAAGTATACTGATTTTTTGAAAATAAAACACAATACGCTTGTGCACATTTGTGAACTCTACAACAGTTCATGTTGCAAACGTTTATCTTCGAATAAAGTACTAGTAGCAGCTAAATACTACTTAAATAATGAGAGAGTGCAGAATTCATTCAAACTCTTGTGATCATCCTTTCCAGATAAACCCCTTTCTGCTTTCTGCCGTACCGTTTTCTACCACTCCTCTATCCTTGCTTAATAATCAAACGGGCGCACCTTTTTCCGATGTCTTAAGCTCATCAAGTAGTTTGATAGGTTTGGCAATGACAGCTAATTTTGCAGCACATCTGGACCTGCGAATCATATCCTCTAAGCCGGAGCTTGCCTGAAACCGATGTCGTAAACGGCTAAGAGATTATCTTGAATGTTTATATAAACATATCCAGTTAAAATCATGCATTGGTTGCACGAAAAGAACTGATGGGACGTTGTTGAACGGAAACCGAGCTATAAGAGTACCGCGTTATAGGAGGGCTGTCGCAATTTCATCGCCGCGTAATATGGAAACCGCGTTCTGAGAGTACCGCGTTATAGGAGGGTTGACTGTAGTAAGACTTACACGACAAAAACGCGAATAAAGCACGAAACAACCTGAACATCAATCTAATAAAATCTCTATCAACGTTTAACTTTTTGGGCCAGGCTCTCGTCAAATCTTTGGGAAGAATAGAATAAAACCATCCAAGATCACCAAGATTGAAATTGATTTTGCCAACTGATAAATGCCTATTAGCAGCAGATGGAGAATAATTCATAATACGCATCGACTCACAATGTGAGAACACAATACGCTTGTGCACATTTGTGAACTTTACATCAGTTCATGTTGCAAACGTTTATCTTCGAATAAAGTACTAGTAGCAGCTAAATACTACTTAAATAATGAGAGAGTGCAGAATTCATTCAAACTCTTGTGATCATCCTTTCCAGATAAACCCCTTTCTGCTTTCTGCCGTACCGTTTTCTACCACTCCTCTATCCTTGCTTAATAATCAAACGGGCGCACCTTTTTCCGATGTCTTAAGCTCATCAAGTAGTTTGATAGGTTTGGCAATGACAGCTAATTTTGCAGCACATCTGGACCTGCGAATCATATCCTCTAAGCCGGAGCTTGCCTGAAACCGATGTCGTAAACGGCTAAGAGATTATCTTGAATGTTTATATAAACATATCCAGTTAAAATCATGCATTGGTTGCACGAAAAGAACTGATGGGACGTTGTTGAACGGAAACCGAGCTATAAGAGTACCGCGTTATAGGAGGGCTGTCGCAATTTCATCGCCGCGTAATATGGAAACCGCGTTCTGAGAGTACCGCGTTATAGGAGGGTTGACTGTAGTAAGACTTACACGACAAAAACGCGAATAAAGCACGAAACAACCTGAACATCAATCTAATAAAATCTCTATCAACGTTTAACTTTTTGGGCCAGGCTCTCGTCAAATCTTTGGGAAGAATAGAATAAAACCATCCAAGATCATCAAGATTGAAATTGATTTTGCCAACTGATAAATGCCTATTAGCAGCAGATGGAGAATAATTCATAATACGCATCGACTCACAATGTGAGAACACAATACGCTTGTGCACATTTGTGAACTCTACATCAGTTCATGTTGCAAACGTTTATCTTCGAATAAAGTACTAGTAGCAGCTAAATACTACTTAAATAATGAGAGAGTGCAGAATTCATTCAAACTCTTGTGATCATCCTTTCCAGATAAACCCCTTTCTGCTTTCTGCCGTACCGTTTTCTACCACTCCTCTATCCCTGCTTAATAATCAAACGGGCGCACCTTTTTCCGATGTCTTAAGCTCATCAAGTAGTTTGATAGGTTTGGCAATGACAGCTAATTTTGCAGCACATCTGGACCTGCGAATCATATCCTCTAAGCCGGAGCTTGCCTGAAACCGATGTCGTAAACGGCTAAGAGATTATCTTGAATGTTTATATAAACATATCCAGTTAAAATCATGCATTGGTTGCACGAAAAGAACTGATGGGACGTTGTTGAACGGAAACCGAGCTATAAGAGTACCGCGTTATAGGAGGGCTGTCGCAATTTCATCGCCGCGTAATATGGAAACCGCGTTCTGAGAGTACCGCGTTATAGGAGGGTTGACTGTAGTAAGACTTACACGACAAAAACGCGAATAAAGCACGAAACAACCTGAACATCAATCTAATAAAATCTCTATCAACGTTTAACTTTTTGGGCCAGGCTCTCGTCAAATCTTTGGGAAGAATAGAATAAAACCATCCAAGATCACCAAGATTGAAATTGATTTTGCCAACTGATAAATGCCTATTAGCAGCAGATGGAGAATAATTCATAATAAGCATCGACTCACAATGTGAGAACACAATACGCTTGTGCACATTTGTGAACTCTACATCAGTTCATGTTGCAAACGTTTATCTTCGAATAAAGTACTAGTAGCAGCTAAATACTACTTAAATAATGAGAGAGTGCAGAATTCATTCAAACTCTTGTGATCATCCTTTCCAGATAAACCCCTTTCTGCTTTCTGCCGTACCGTTTTCTACCACTCCTCTATCCCTGCTTAATAATCAAACGGGCGCACCTTTTTCCGATGTCTTAAGCTCATCAAGTAGTTTGATAGGTTTGGCAATGACAGCTAATTTTGCAGCACATCTGGACCTGCGAATCATATCCTCTAAGCCGGAGCTTGCCTGAAACCGATGTCGTAAACGGCTAAGAGATTATCTTGAATGTTTATATAAACATATCCAGTTAAAATCATGCATTGATTGCACGAAAAGAACTGATGGGACGTTGTTGAACGGAAACCGAGCTATAAGAGTACCGCGTTATAGGAGGGCTGTCGCAATTTCATCGCCGCGTAATATGGAAACCGCGTTCTGAGAGTACCGCGTTATAGGAGGGTTGACTGTAGTAAGACTTACACGACAAAAACGCGAATAAAGCACGAAACAACCTGAACATCAATCTAATAAAATCTCTATCAACGTTTAACTTTTTGGGCCAGGCTCTCGTCAAATCTTTGGGAAGAATAGAATAAAACCATCCAAGATCACCAAGATTGAAATTGATTTTGCCAACTGATAAATGCCTATTAGCAGCAGATGGAGAATAATTCATAATACGCATCGACTCACAATGTGAGAACACAATACGCTTGTGCACATTTGTGAACTTTACATCAGTTCATGTTGCAAACGTTTATCTTCGAATAAAGTACTAGTAGCAGCTAAATACTACTTAAATAATGAGAGAGTGCAGAATTCATTCAAACTCTTGTGATCATCCTTTCCAGATAAACCCCTTTCTGCTTTCTGCCGTACCGTTTTCTACCACTCCTCTATCCTTGCTTAATAATCAAACGGGCGCACCTTTTTCCGATGTCTTAAGCTCATCAAGTAGTTTGATAGGTTTGGCAATGACAGCTAATTTTGCAGCACATCTGGACCTGCGAATCATATCCTCTAAGCCGGAGCTTGCCTGAAACCGATGTCGTAAACGGCTAAGAGATTATCTTGAATGTTTATATAAACATATCCAGTTAAAATCATGCATTGGTTGCACGAAAAGAACTGATGGGACGTTGTTGAACGGAAACCGAGCTATAAGAGTACCGCGTTATAGGAGGGCTGTCGCAATTTCATCGCCGCGTAATATGGAAACCGCGTTCTGAGAGTACCGCGTTATAGGAGGGTTGACTGTAGTAAGACTTACACGACAAAAACGCGAATAAAGCACGAAACAACCTGAACATCAATCTAATAAAATCTCTATCAACGTTTAACTTTTTGGGCCAGGCTCTCGTCAAATCTTTGGGAAGAATAGAATAAAACCATCCAAGATCATCAAGATTGAAATTGATTTTGCCAACTGATAAATGCCTATTAGCAGCAGATGGAGAATAATTCATAATACGCATCGACTCACAATGTGAGAACACAATACGCTTGTGCACATTTGTGAACTCTACATCAGTTCATGTTGCAAACGTTTATCTTCGAATAAAGTACTAGTAGCAGCTAAATACTACTTAAATAATGAGAGAGTGCAGAATTCATTCAAACTCTTGTGATCATCCTTTCCAGATAAACCCCTTTCTGCTTTCTGCCGTACCGTTTTCTACCACTCCTCTATCCCTGCTTAATAATCAAACGGGCGCACCTTTTTCCGATGTCTTAAGCTCATCAAGTAGTTTGATAGGTTTGGCAATGACAGCTAATTTTGCAGCACATCTGGACCTGCGAATCATATCCTCTAAGCCGGAGCTTGCCTGAAACCGATGTCGTAAACGGCTAAGAGATTATCTTGAATGTTTATATAAACATATCCAGTTAAAATCATGCATTGGTTGCACGAAAAGAACTGATGGGACGTTGTTGAACGGAAACCGAGCTATAAGAGTACCGCGTTATAGGAGGGCTGTCGCAATTTCATCGCCGCGTAATATGGAAACCGCGTTCTGAGAGTACCGCGTTATAGGAGGGTTGACTGTAGTAAGACTTACACGACAAAAACGCGAATAAAGCACGAAACAACCTGAACATCAATCTAATAAAATCTCTATCAACGTTTAACTTTTTGGGCCAGGCTCTCGTCAAATCTTTGGGAAGAATAGAATAAAACCATCCAAGATCACCAAGATTGAAATTGATTTTGCCAACTGATAAATGCCTATTAGCAGCAGATGGAGAATAATTCATAATAAGCATCGACTCACAATGTGAGAACACAATACGCTTGTGCACATTTGTGAACTCTACATCAGTTCATGTTGCAAACGTTTATCTTCGAATAAAGTACTAGTAGCAGCTAAATACTACTTAAATAATGAGAGAGTGCAGAATTCATTCAAACTCTTGTGATCATCCTTTCCAGATAAACCCCTTTCTGCTTTCTGCCGTACCGTTTTCTACCACTCCTCTATCCTTGCTTAATAATCAAACGGGCGCACCTTTTTCCGATGTCTTAAGCTCATCAAGTAGTTTGATAGGTTTGGCAATGACAGCTAATTTTGCAGCACATCTGGACCTGCGAATCATATCCTCTAAGCCGGAGCTTGCCTGAAACCGATGTCGTAAACGGCTAAGAGATTATCTTGAATGTTTATATAAACATATCCAGTTAAAATCATGCATTGGTTGCACGAAAAGAACTGATGGGACGTTGTTGAACGGAAACCGAGCTATAAGAGTACCGCGTTATAGGAGGGCTGTCGCAATTTCATCGCCGCGTAATATGGAAACCGCGTTCTGAGAGTACCGCGTTATAGGAGGGTTGACTGTAGTAAGACTTACACGACAAAAACGCGAATAAAGCACGAAACAACCTGAACATCAATCTAATAAAATCTCTATCAACGTTTAACTTTTTGGGCCAGGCTCTCGTCAAATCTTTGGGAAGAATAGAATAAAACCATCCAAGATCATCAAGATTGAAATTGATTTTGCCAACTGATAAATGCCTATTAGCAGCAGATGGAGAATAATTCATAATACGCATCGACTCACAATGTGAGAACACAATACGCTTGTGCACATTTGTGAACTCTACATCAGTTCATGTTGCAAACGTTTATCTTCGAATAAAGTACTAGTAGCAGCTAAATACTACTTAAATAATGAGAGAGTGCAGAATTCATTCAAACTCTTGTGATCATCCTTTCCAGATAAACCCCTTTCTGCTTTCTGCCGTACCGTTTTCTACCACTCCTCTATCCCTGCTTAATAATCAAACGGGCGCACCTTTTTCCGATGTCTTAAGCTCATCAAGTAGTTTGATAGGTTTGGCAATGACAGCTAATTTTGCAGCACATCTGGACCTGCGAATCATATCCTCTAAGCCGGAGCTTGCCTGAAACCGATGTCGTAAACGGCTAAGAGATTATCTTGAATGTTTATATAAACATATCCAGTTAAAATCATGCATTGATTGCACGAAAAGAACTGATGGGACGTTGTTGAACGGAAACCGAGCTATAAGAGTACCGCGTTATAGGAGGGCTGTCGCAATTTCATCGCCGCGTAATATGGAAACCGCGTTCTGAGAGTACCGCGTTATAGGAGGGTTGACTGTAGTAAGACTTACACGACAAAAACGCGAATAAAGCACGAAACAACCTGAACATCAATCTAATAAAATCTCTATCAACGTTTAACTTTTTGGGCCAGGCTCTCGTCAAATCTTTGGGAAGAATAGAATAAAACCATCCAAGATCACCAAGATTGAAATTGATTTTGCCAACTGATAAATGCCTATTAGCAGCAGATGGAGAATAATTCATAATACGCATCGACTCACAATGTGAGAACACAATACGCTTGTGCACATTTGTGAACTTTACATCAGTTCATGTTGCAAACGTTTATCTTCGAATAAAGTACTAGTAGCAGCTAAATACTACTTAAATAATGAGAGAGTGCAGAATTCATTCAAACTCTTGTGATCATCCTTTCCAGATAAACCCCTTTCTGCTTTCTGCCGTACCGTTTTCTACCACTCCTCTATCCTTGCTTAATAATCAAACGGGCGCACCTTTTTCCGATGTCTTAAGCTCATCAAGTAGTTTGATAGGTTTGGCAATGACAGCTAATTTTGCAGCACATCTGGACCTGCGAATCATATCCTCTAAGCCGGAGCTTGCCTGAAACCGATGTCGTAAACGGCTAAGAGATTATCTTGAATGTTTATATAAACATATCCAGTTAAAATCATGCATTGGTTGCACGAAAAGAACTGATGGGACGTTGTTGAACGGAAACCGAGCTATAAGAGTACCGCGTTATAGGAGGGCTGTCGCAATTTCATCGCCGCGTAATATGGAAACCGCGTTCTGAGAGTACCGCGTTATAGGAGGGTTGACTGTAGTAAGACTTACACGACAAAAACGCGAATAAAGCACGAAACAACCTGAACATCAATCTAATAAAATCTCTATCAACGTTTAACTTTTTGGGCCAGGCTCTCGTCAAATCTTTGGGAAGAATAGAATAAAACCATCCAAGATCATCAAGATTGAAATTGATTTTGCCAACTGATAAATGCCTATTAGCAGCAGATGGAGAATAATTCATAATACGCATCGACTCACAATGTGAGAACACAATACGCTTGTGCACATTTGTGAACTCTACATCAGTTCATGTTGCAAACGTTTATCTTCGAATAAAGTACTAGTAGCAGCTAAATACTACTTAAATAATGAGAGAGTGCAGAATTCATTCAAACTCTTGTGATCATCCTTTCCAGATAAACCCCTTTCTGCTTTCTGCCGTACCGTTTTCTACCACTCCTCTATCCCTGCTTAATAATCAAACGGGCGCACCTTTTTCCGATGTCTTAAGCTCATCAAGTAGTTTGATAGGTTTGGCAATGACAGCTAATTTTGCAGCACATCTGGACCTGCGAATCATATCCTCTAAGCCGGAGCTTGCCTGAAACCGATGTCGTAAACGGCTAAGAGATTATCTTGAATGTTTATATAAACATATCCAGTTAAAATCATGCATTGGTTGCACGAAAAGAACTGATGGGACGTTGTTGAACGGAAACCGAGCTATAAGAGTACCGCGTTATAGGAGGGCTGTCGCAATTTCATCGCCGCGTAATATGGAAACCGCGTTCTGAGAGTACCGCGTTATAGGAGGGTTGACTGTAGTAAGACTTACACGACAAAAACGCGAATAAAGCACGAAACAACCTGAACATCAATCTAATAAAATCTCTATCAACGTTTAACTTTTTGGGCCAGGCTCTCGTCAAATCTTTGGGAAGAATAGAATAAAACCATCCAAGATCACCAAGATTGAAATTGATTTTGCCAACTGATAAATGCCTATTAGCAGCAGATGGAGAATAATTCATAATAAGCATCGACTCACAATGTGAGAACACAATACGCTTGTGCACATTTGTGAACTCTACATCAGTTCATGTTGCAAACGTTTATCTTCGAATAAAGTACTAGTAGCAGCTAAATACTACTTAAATAATGAGAGAGTGCAGAATTCATTCAAACTCTTGTGATCATCCTTTCCAGATAAACCCCTTTCTGCTTTCTGCCGTACCGTTTTCTACCACTCCTCTATCCCTGCTTAATAATCAAACGGGCGCACCTTTTTCCGATGTCTTAAGCTCATCAAGTAGTTTGATAGGTTTGGCAATGACAGCTAATTTTGCAGCACATCTGGACCTGCGAATCATATCCTCTAAGCCGGAGCTTGCCTGAAACCGATGTCGTAAACGGCTAAGAGATTATCTTGAATGTTTATATAAACATATCCAGTTAAAATCATGCATTGGTTGCACGAAAAGAACTGATGGGACGTTGTTGAACGGAAACCGAGCTATAAGAGTACCGCGTTATAGGAGGGCTGTCGCAATTTCATCGCCGCGTAATATGGAAACCGCGTTCTGAGAGTACCGCGTTATAGGAGGGTTGACTGTAGTAAGACTTACACGACAAAAACGCGAATAAAGCACGAAACAACCTGAACATCAATCTAATAAAATCTCTATCAACGTTTAACTTTTTGGGCCAGGCTCTCGTCAAATCTTTGGGAAGAATAGAATAAAACCATCCAAGATCACCAAGATTGAAATTGATTTTGCCAACTGATAAATGCCTATTAGCAGCAGATGGAGAATAATTCATAATACGCATCGACTCACAATGTGAGAACACAATACGCTTGTGCACATTTGTGAACTTTACATCAGTTCATGTTGCAAACGTTTATCTTCGAATAAAGTACTAGTAGCAGCTAAATACTACTTAAATAATGAGAGAGTGCAGAATTCATTCAAACTCTTGTGATCATCCTTTCCAGATAAACCCCTTTCTGCTTTCTGCCGTACCGTTTTCTACCACTCCTCTATCCTTGCTTAATAATCAAACGGGCGCACCTTTTTCCGATGTCTTAAGCTCATCAAGTAGTTTGATAGGTTTGGCAATGACAGCTAATTTTGCAGCACATCTGGACCTGCGAATCATATCCTCTAAGCCGGAGCTTGCCTGAAACCGATGTCGTAAACGGCTAAGAGATTATCTTGAATGTTTATATAAACATATCCAGTTAAAATCATGCATTGGTTGCACGAAAAGAACTGATGGGACGTTGTTGAACGGAAACCGAGCTATAAGAGTACCGCGTTATAGGAGGGCTGTCGCAATTTCATCGCCGCGTAATATGGAAACCGCGTTCTGAGAGTACCGCGTTATAGGAGGGTTGACTGTAGTAAGACTTACACGACAAAAACGCGAATAAAGCACGAAACAACCTGAACATCAATCTAATAAAATCTCTATCAACGTTTAACTTTTTGGGCCAGGCTCTCGTCAAATCTTTGGGAAGAATAGAATAAAACCATCCAAGATCATCAAGATTGAAATTGATTTTGCCAACTGATAAATGCCTATTAGCAGCAGATGGAGAATAATTCATAATACGCATCGACTCACAATGTGAGAACACAATACGCTTGTGCACATTTGTGAACTCTACATCAGTTCATGTTGCAAACGTTTATCTTCGAATAAAGTACTAGTAGCAGCTAAATACTACTTAAATAATGAGAGAGTGCAGAATTCATTCAAACTCTTGTGATCATCCTTTCCAGATAAACCCCTTTCTGCTTTCTGCCGTACCGTTTTCTACCACTCCTCTATCCCTGCTTAATAATCAAACGGGCGCACCTTTTTCCGATGTCTTAAGCTCATCAAGTAGTTTGATAGGTTTGGCAATGACAGCTAATTTTGCAGCACATCTGGACCTGCGAATCATATCCTCTAAGCCGGAGCTTGCCTGAAACCGATGTCGTAAACGGCTAAGAGATTATCTTGAATGTTTATATAAACATATCCAGTTAAAATCATGCATTGGTTGCACGAAAAGAACTGATGGGACGTTGTTGAACGGAAACCGATCTATAAGAGTACCGCGTTATAGGAGGGCTGTCGCAATTTCATCGCCGCGTAATATGGAAACCGCGTTCTGAGAGTACCGCGTTATAGGAGGGTTGACTGTAGTAAGACTTACACGACAAAAACGCGAATAAAGCACGAAACAACCTGAACATCAATCTAATAAAATCTCTATCAACGTTTAACTTTTTGGGCCAGGCTCTCGTCAAATCTTTGGGAAGAATAGAATAAAACCATCCAAGATCACCAAGATTGAAATTGATTTTGCCAACTGATAAATGCCTATTAGCAGCAGATGGAGAATAATTCATAATACGCATCGACTCACAATGTGAGAACACAATACGCTTGTGCACATTTGTGAACTCTACATCAGTTCATGTTGCAAACGTTTATCTTCGAATAAAGTACTAGTAGCAGCTAAATACTACTTAAATAATGAGAGAGTGCAGAATTCATTCAAACTCTTGTGATCATCCTTTCCAGATAAACCCCTTTCTGCTTTCTGCCGTACCGTTTTCTACCACTCCTCTATCCCTGCTTAATAATCAAACGGGCGCACCTTTTTCCGATGTCTTAAGCTCATCAAGTAGTTTGATAGGTTTGGCAATGACAGCTAATTTTGCAGCACATCTGGACCTGCGAATCATATCCTCTAAGCCGGAGCTTGCCTGAAACCGATGTCGTAAACGGCTAAGAGATTATCTTGAATGTTTATATAAACATATCCAGTTAAAATCATGCATTGGTTGCACGAAAAGAACTGATGGGACGTTGTTGAACGGAAACCGAGCTATAAGAGTACCGCGTTATAGGAGGGCTGTCGCAATTTCATCGCCGCGTAATATGGAAACCGCGTTCTGAGAGTACCGCGTTATAGGAGGGTTGACTGTAGTAAGACTTACACGACAAAAACGCGAATAAAGCACGAAACAACCTGAACATCAATCTAATAAAATCTCTATCAACGTTTAACTTTTTGGGCCAGGCTCTCGTCAAATCTTTGGGAAGAATAGAATAAAACCATCCAAGATCACCAAGATTGAAATTGATTTTGCCAACTGATAAATGCCTATTAGCAGCAGATGGAGAATAATTCATAATACGCATCGACTCACATTGTGAGTCAACACCCGAATTGTGGGCAAAAAGATTTCTCGTTGTGGTGGAAAACGAATGGCTAGTAAAATCGAACATACCCATTTCAACCGTCATTTTTTTAAATTTTTTACTATATTCACATTTAAGCAGAAAAATTGATGGATAAATTTCCTGTCTAATGGTATACACTATAACATATATCGTAATAACAATTTTGCGTAATTTACGTTTGAAATGAATTGTTACATGCCTCATTTTCAATTTCGTAGAGTGACCCCCCTATATAGAATTCAAAGACGTAGCCCTACGTCAAAAAAAAAAAAATCATCGGTCCACAATTGACTAGTTTTCTTCAATTGGCCTTTGTTTCGGAGTATTGGCCGGATTCCTTAGGATCCACTGTAACGTCATTTTCGCTGTATCACTGTTTGGTTTCAAGTCCGACCAGAATAGACAATACACCTTATGATGTTCCAGAAAAGGCAGAAGTCTCTTCCGTAGGCACTCCTTCTGGCAAATTTGTTGGTCCATGGTCCCAGAAGAAACGAAAGTTTTAATGTTTCTTCCACAGCTGCACAACCACAAATTTAATTATACAGCTTTCTCGAGCACTTGGACTCTAGAGTCGAAGATTTTAATCAAGATCAGTTTGTCACCGGAAAAATATATTATCGGAATAGAAATCTCTGATTGAGTAAACTTGCGACTACGTGACTTTGTGGGCGAGCCTTCATAGTCGGCATTACATACAATATGTTGCATCGAGTCAACGAAAATTGGCCGGATTAGATCGGTCTGTGCTGAAAGAGTCCCAGAGCCCTTACAATAGAAACAATCCGCACTCAATTCGACCAACATTACTGTGTTTCATTTTAAATCATATTATATTCATTGGGAAACTCTTAAGTTTACCCCAAACAGCAATATCACATTGATAAGTGCTATCAATTCCATTTGGTGAGGCCTAATTCCACGGAACTTTCTTTTTTTTCTATAGTGAACTGGTTCTGAAACCTTGCAATCAACATTCTGTCTTAGAATTGTAAACTTTTACACCTAATTAATACCGCTTCTTATCGAAGTATCGTTGTTGCCAACCTTGTAACGCACCGCTCTGTAAAGTGAACAAATTGAATCAATCGTGGGTGTCAAAAAGAAAAAAAAAGAAATCACCGAAACGCGCGTATCGATAACAATGTTCCGGTTCAACGCTGGCGCCGACTGATTGCCTTTGATAAACGCGATAATGCTACGCCCATCGATTAGTGTGCTTATTATAAATATAGGGGGTCTATAAAATCTATTTATGAAGCAAACAGTCATTTGTGACTTGTGCACTATTAAGAGCGGATTCTTTGCTTTTTGAGCCGAAAATCGCATTAAACAATGTTTCTATATATTTTATCTTAGTCATATACAACAAAAAAGCAAACATTTAACTTTAAGAAAAACTTAGTCTTCAATTATGCTGAAAAAGTTTAACACTTCATACTTTTTAGTAACACTTAGTATCTCAATTCAACAAAAAAAAACTCGTGTTGGTGATATACGGGATATACTGAGCACCCGTAGATTTTTCACCTCCTGAAATTGCACTAGGATCTTTAAATTTAACGAATGTTTGTTTCCAGACGAAACTTATGCAATCCACCGTTTTGTGTGTTTTTTCTCGATGGGAACCCGAAATGATAGATTACAGTGAAAATAAACAAAATGTGAGCTGGTTTGATTGATTGGTCATTGCGCTTGGCATTTTTTTTTGGTTTCACACCGGATGCGATTGTCATGGTAACTGTTTTATCTTTTGCACCTACCCATATCTGAACTCTCCGATCTTCCATCAAGGCATTGAACATCACGAAAAGAGTTCTATGTGTATACGGGGGATTCTATATTAGAACTCGGATATATTTGACACATGAAAGAAATGTTACTTTCAGCACGTTCGTTGTTCGTCAATAAATATTATACACAGGACCATCTTCAACGTTCGCAAAAAAGGCAACACAAATTTTCGACTTCACTTTGATCGGCGAAGCATCTACCAACAATATCTTATGGCCATGGAAAAATTGAAAAAAAAACAATAAACGATTCGATAACAAACGGTTGTCTAATTTCCAAGTGTCCTAAGGAATGCTTCAAGTGCGTGACAAAGCGGTAAAAAATTTCACGAATGCTTTGAAATCGAGTGGCGCTTATCAGTCAAACACCAGCTATAAATATATCATTAAATCTTTTCGAAGAAAGTTACTCACATGAGTGCGATACCTAATGATATCTGTTTCACTTGTACTCTGTGCGATTTCACACGATTAACTGAGAACATGATTGCAGCTTTTCGCATGTGAAGGAAAGCAATCTTTGTTCTTGATGATGGAAAAGTTTCCACAAAGGGTGTATCGCGGTTAGAAGGGTTGATGATGATAGTAGTCTAATCACATAGTGAAGGTAAACAAGCAAGTACATCATTTAAAATTCTTCAACTAAGTTATCAGGAGCGAAAGGAAAAACAACAATCATCCAGCTCAGGCGTTTTCCTAGCCGGAGTCACACATTCCAAATGCATGTACAAAGAGATTCATGGAAAAGGTGTTTATGGAAAGGGCGATTGTTTTGCTTTTTCACTTGGGAACGTGATTTCAGAAGAAATTTGAAAAACAAACATAGGAACAAACAACATACTAGGACAAGATAAAGTGTGTTAAATCGAACTTGAACTAGATACAAATCGAGTTTTTCAAAAACGTTTATTTTTACAAGCTCGGTTATAGTTATAATTATAGTTATAGTTTAAAAGAGCAGAACTCTTAACTGTATTTTTACTAGCATATATCAACATGTTTCCTTAAGGGGGACCCTTGTCTGGAAGGTCGAAAAATAATGAATTTTCGTGATAGTTTTTCGGATGTTAGGAATAAAGTGATGTGTTCGGGTATTTTGATTATTGTTTAAGGTATATTTGAAGATGTATTTTGCGTTTCTAAAGTGCATGAACAATGATTATTACGATGTTAACAGTAGGATGCGTAGATGCTGTCTGAAAATCGGTACCTTGCTGATACCGGGTTCGGGTTCGATTCCCGTTCTGGTCGGGGGAATTTTTCGTCAAAGAAATTTCCTCCGGCTTGCACTGTGATTACGCGTATTCTAGAGCTTGCCACTCAGAATGCATTCAAGGCGTGTTATTTGGCATAGAAATCTCAACTAAGTACTAATAAAAAATGACGCAAGTAATACTACGTTGAGACGGCGAAGTTCCTCTAGGAACGTTCCATTGTGCCATTGAAGAAGATAAAGAAGTGGTGGTATCGATTCTGAAGAAACGGGGTGTCGCAGAACGAATTCCAATAAAGATTTTGATATTTTAGGATACTATCTAAAGCGTTACTTAGGAGTTGTTGAAAATTCGAAAAAAATCCAAAATGGCAACCGTTTTGTTAAAAATGAGTTATGTTTCACGAAAAATCGCTGAAAAAAATTAAATTTCAAAAAACGGCTATGTGACACTTACACAGATAATTAATTTTTACATGCTGATAAAAAATTTCAGCCAAATCGGTCGAATAGATCCTGAGATATCGACACCACCAGCTGAAAAACATGGTTTTGAGAAAAACACGCTTAAAAATTCCTACAACAACACTATATCCCTTGAGTTTACCTCATACTTCTGGTTGTAACTTTCCATCGAAATCAAATATTAAAAAATCCAACATTTCTGAGGGCACAAGCTTCCCAAAAATGTAAAAAATCAAAATCAGATTTTTTAGACCATCCAGACCGGGGTCCCCCCCTCAATTCGAGGGTTAATAAAGTAGGACACCGATTACTCGCGGTCGACTCGAATTTAGACGGGTGACATATTTTCTCCAGGAAAAGGATGGGGTGTAATAGTGCCAATACAAAGGTCCGTGAAAATGGTACGAAGAGTCAATCACTAAACCTCTAGAAATTCTGCTGGAATAGCATACGTAAGAAACGCCAGAGCCACCGTCAGAACTAGCTCCGGAAATATCAGGGCGGCTACGACCTGATGGACGTGAACGCTGTGAAACAACATCGAAACTAACCTCACTTTTATTTTCGTGCAAATAATTAAATGAACGTCTAACCTGATGCGACGTCGGCTTGTGTTGTGATTCAACAGAAGAGAATTCATCCGATACTGAGGAAAAGTTTATTCATTCTTTCGTGAAAATTAATTTGATAATTTTTGGCACTTTTTTTCATATGAAACATCCTGCTGAATTATTATTATAATTTGCATGCGTCAAATATTTGAAAACTCCTTCTGTTTTTGTCGATGTTGGCGTTCAAATGTATACTGAAGTTAATATTGGTGCCAGGGTGGAAGCCAAGTCTTTGTAAAACATCTCACACTAGTGTAAACGTCCCATCTATAAAACGGACAGGACACTCAATCTCGGGCGATTATGTTCATGTGCAGTCCCATCATTCAAAACTACGAATTGCACCCATGGCGACCGGTACTATCTCGGACAGGGATGCACACATCATTGACTCTTTTAATTTAATAATCTTCATCATCATTCAATCTAAGGTCGTTGCGTCTTGTTTATATCAAGAAGTCCTTTCCAATCTACTCGGTCCATGACGGCGGCTCGCCAGCCACCTTGCCTGCTGAGGGTCCGAAAGTCACCTCCCACCTGACCGATCCCCTTTTCTCACCTCTCCGTTTCGATCCTGTCGGTTCGATTTTTTTTATTTTTATTCAAAATATATATTTTTATTTAGTCTCACATGGCGTCAGCCTAACGGGGCCGGGAGTTCAATATTTTGACAATGTTTGCTTACAACTATGTTAGTAATATGTAACCGATTACTCGCGGTTGGCTCGAGGTTAGTATCACAAGTGTTCTCATAATTGGGATGTTGCAGTCTTCAATGCTCTGTACGTGTGCCCGACACGGGATACTTCCTATTGGGATGCAGCTGACCGTTAATCAACAATGCCCCCCTAGTTTGCACCCCATATCTAGCGTGGTGCGTCTTTCTCGACTCGAGGTATCGAGGATATAATGATCACTAGCCGGCGCAATCATCAGCTCGTGTAGAGTTGTCATGAGCGGTACAACCATCGGCCCGTGTATCTGTAAAGAGTGGACTGCACAACCATCGGCCCGTGTATCTGTAAAGAGTGCGTGTATGTATTCCCGCGACTAAGTAAAAGTTTATAGCTAGGAGGGATATGAAACAGTGACACAACGAAGGAAACATCATTAAACGTTGACATCGGCGTTTCTGAGGAACAGGTAGATCTCAGGATCTCAGGAGCAGAAGATCAGGATCACGGCTACCTAAGATATCCCGGACGGGGATATCCGATTGTCTGCCTTGTGCCCTCAAGGCTCTGGAGAGCTGAGAGCGGACAGCATGGAACCGGATACACGACCAGACAACATACTCGATGTCGTGGTAGCCATCGCCACAATCACATAGATTGCTTGCTGCAAGCCCAATGCGATAAAGATGCGCGTTTAGGTTGTAGTGATTGGACATAAGCGCGAATGAAATCACGACCTACATTCAATCCCTTAAACCATGCACTCGTCGAGACCTTAGGGATAATCTCTGTCGGTTCGTTGTTGAGAACCATTTCCACCGGGTCATGACCAGCTCATCGTGTCCCGTCCGTGAAGCGTACGAAAGGGGAAAATAAATGACGTATTAAATACATCCCCTTCTCTTTCGACAAGTAGGTGCGAGGGTATAAAAAGAGCCACCCAACCATGCGAAGAACAGTTTTCATCCAACCATCCAACAAGCAACAAGTGCAAGAGTGCAACAACAAACAATAAGAGGAACGAACAACACCAAGGAGCCGCCAACTAATTATCGCAAGAGTGCGATAATAGGAGCAGTAGTGAAAATATTACGACCACGTGTATATATTCAAACTGAGTGAATTCAATAATAAAAGGTACATAGTGTAAATATATTAAACCTACCATGCTTTCACTACGCGCTTATCTCATCCCACGAAGAATTTTCTAAAACACATCCTTGTAGAGTAAAGAGTTTACATGCTCTTTTCAGAGCATGGAGCGGAGCCACAGGGGCTCCCACCCAGAAGAGTAAGGCGTGAGGAACACGAGGGTTCCTTCCACGCACCGGTTGTCTCCATGAGTGGAGCAACCAACAGAGTATACAGTCCACCCCATAGTTCCCAGCTACCGTGGCCGAGTGGTTAGCGTCACACATTATCATGCCGGGGGTTCGGGTTCGATTCCCATTCTGGCGGGAGATTTTTCGTCAAAGAAATTTCTTCCGACTTCAGTGGTCACGCGTATTCTAGAGCTTGCCACTCCAGAATACATTTAAGGCGTGTTATCCGGCATAGAAATCTCAACTAAGTACTTCTAATAAAAATGACACAAGTAATATCTACGTTGAGAAGGCAGAAGTTCCACTGGGAACGTTAGTGCCATCCAAGAAAAAGAACAAGGATAATTAATGGTTCTCTCAGCAGCTGATACAGTCGTCGTTCATTCGCTCGTTCATCAGTTCGTGTAGAGTTGTCATGAGCGGTACAACCTTTGGCTCTTGTTGAATGATCAGTGGACTGCACAACCCTTGGCCCGTGTATCTGTAAAGAGTGTGTGTATGTATTGCCGCGACTAAGTAAAAGTTTATCGGTCGGATAGGAGGGATATGAAACGGGGACACAACGAAGGAAACATCATTAAACGTTGACATCGGCGTTTCTGAGGAACACGTATAGGTGAAGCAGAAGATCAGGATCACGGCTACCTAAGATATCCCGGACGGGGATCTCCGATTGTCTGCCTTGTGCTCTCAGTGCTCTAGAAAGCTGAGAGCGAGCAGTATGGAACCGGATACACGACCAGACAACATGCTCGATGTCGTGGTAGCCATCGCCACAATCACAAAGATTTTTTTTTTTATCCAAAATATATATATTTATTAAGGCTCATATGGCGTCAGCCTAACGGGGCCGGGAGTTCAATATTTCGACAATGTTTGCTTACAACTATGTTAGTAATATGTATGTAAGATTGTTTGCTGCGAGCCCAATGCGATAGAGATGCGCGTTTAGGTTGTAGTGATTGGACATAAACCGAGAAATCACGCGAATGAAATCACGACCTACATTCAATCCCTTGAACCATGCACTCGTCGAGACCTTGGGGATCGCGTGTAACCAACGACCGAACCCATCTCCACTCCACATGCGCTGCCAACTTACGATTGTGTGCCGACGAGGAATGTGGAAAAATTCATTATTTCAAGCGAAAATGAAATTTGCGAACGTTAAAGTGAAAGTTGATTGACTATTACGAGTACAGTGGAATAAAAATCGTGATTTTGGTAGATTTTTGTTGAAAAAACACCAGGAATTGTTAAAAATGATATTGCAGCGAAATTAAAAATGATAGAAGTTGGGTGTCAAAGAACAAATTGTAGAGCGATTAGAGAGCATTAATTTGGTAGATAGAAACAATCAAGTTTATATAAAGTTTGATAAAATCAAGAGTAACATCTGAAAAACAACAAAGTTTGAAGTTTTCACTTCTAAAATGTTACTTAAATCTACTAATTTGGAAGTTTCACAACTGTATCCAGTATAAAATTTTCTCATCTTTCAAATGGAAGCACTTGAATTGCCGTACATAGTGTAATTTTTGAATTAGTGCCGGTTTAAGGCAAACAGGGCCCGAAGCAGAGAAAAAGTTCAATAACTCTGTCATTGTTCGAATGCGAACATATGCGTGGAAAGATTTTTATTGTCAAATATGATCCTCTATCACCTCCTGAAAGAATTCGGATCTTTTATATGAGAAAGATATTTTAGGACTTTAAGGGGATGAAACAAAAATGAAATTCTTTTTTTATAATCAAAAAAACGAAAGATATATGTATCAAAAACAAATTAAAAATTATTTTTTACTCGATTATATACAGGTTTCGACTATATACAGTGGAAAGAAATCGAAGACTGTATATAATCGAATTCGCGCTGTATTTATAAACTTGATTTGTTGATAAAAAGAATTTTGTTTCAAATGTTAGACAATTTATATTGTCAATCTCCTGTATCCCAAAAATTTCCACGTGGTATGTGGATGGCCCGTTATCATATTTCTAGGTACCAAGAATCAATTAGCACATAAAAAAAATCATGTTCGACACACATATAATGGAATAAAGCCGGAAACGAAGTGTCCAAAATATGATGCGAGACACCCGAAAAAACGCATATTTAAATTTAATATTTTTATAATAAGTAACTTTCATTTTACGTCTAAAACTTCTCTATTTCTTCAAAATCCTACCGCCATAGAGCAGATTTTATGATTCCGGATTCTTAGTGACTAGAGCTTTGTATATCAAAACATCACTATTTTATTATTCATTTAACCCTTCATTGTACAAGCATGGCTAGATACTCGTGGTGAACGGTTTGATCCGAAAGCTATAACATCGAGCCTGACTGATTATGCATTCGCAAAGCCGATCATAGGCTGAATCATAGAAAAAATATTATTGTCGTCGTCAATAATTTTAATCGATCAAGTCGATCAATAAATTTAGCTGATATATGGGATGACAATCCAAAAGATCAAAAGATCGCATATAAAGCCCGGCCTACTGGTAACATCAGCGCCGAAGCCGAATATCCATGGTACTAAAGTGCTCTGTATTTGGTGAGATCCACCATGAGTTGCTGTCGATAATATTCCATGCCATGACTAAAGTTCCCAGACCTTGCCCCTTCGACTACCATTTCTTTCGATCGATGTAGAACGCTTTCTGGGGAAAACACTTCTCTTCAGATCAGGTGCTGGATTCCTTCTTGGCTTCAAAGACGAACGTTTCTTCCGCGACGGAATCCGTAAATTGCCTGAAAGATGAGAAAAAGTAGTAGTTATCGATGAACAATACTTTGAACAATGTATTCATTCATTTTGTTATTCAAATAACTGTGTTTTCCATGCAAAAATCTGAATGATTTCACCCGAACGAATGCCGCCATACTCGCGACATTGCAATTCTGAAAAAAATCTAATGCCGCCATACATGCGGCATTCCGTTATATTTCAGGAATTCTGTTCTCAACAGCAGGGCTCAGCATAGTCATAGTCAACTGAGGATAGTCGGCAGACTAACCGACTGGCTATATCCATAGTCAGTCGGTAAATGACTTTTGGCTCTTCACACAGTTTCTCCGCCAAAACGACTGAACAGTCAGTCGGGCGTTTAGTCGCTATCTCCCTCTACCGACTCGACTATATCATTCCATTCTTCCCAGTCAAATTGTCCTCATTGCATTATGAAGTGACTTCCCCCAAAACGAATTCGTTCCTCTCTCTCTCCCATGCACGGTTTGCATGCATCGATGTTTGAGTTCACCGAGGTTTGACAAACGCTACAGGTGAGCTAGATTTTTTGTAGCGTACACGAAAACTACTCACACGTATAAAATAGCGTGCAGTGTGTGTGCGCTATTTTGCACGCCTAATACTGACTAATACTAATGCGAGAACCTTTATAGCATACTTGATAAATAATCGTTGGTTTGAGTTCACGATGGGTAGAAAAAAAACCGTCCATTGATGGGGTAACTACTTTTTTGCATCAGGAATGCAGTTTTCGTTCCTCTTTATATGGACGTGCGTACGCGTGTACAAAATTAGTATCAGGAGGAAATGGAAATGTGGATTGAAGTCAGTTGAATGAAGAGGCAGATTTGTATTCATTAGTCGAGTCAGTTAAAATAACCACTGACTGGACTAGTTCACCAGTCATCCTCGCTAGTCAACAGTAGTCAATTCATTTTCTAGTCAAGTCATTTTTGTTGGCGGCGACTGCCGAAGCAGTTCTAGTCGAAGCGAAGCTACTGAGAGTAGAGTCGATCTTCATTTTTCGGGCCCTGCTCAACAGCATCAAAGTCGTAATGTTAGAGTTGTGCATGAAGAATTTAGTTCATCATTTAAAACGCCATATCGAAAAAAGGGGTGGTCACATTGAAAATGTCCTAAAATAAGCTTTATTTTCGTTCTATAAAAATGAAAATCGGTTCACTTTTGTAGAAGTTATTAAAATTTGTTGTGTGAGCGTTGAATCTGAAAGACCCTGTATATCCCACATCAAGTTGTCGAAGAAAGTTCTTCTGTGGCTGACCATTAGAGGGAAAGGCCCAGGTCGCTGTACTTTCTATCGGGACTTGTGGTGAATGGGTAAATGTACAGCACGAAGTGTCTGCCGGAAATTGTCACCATCATCAAGAAGTATCAAGGCCAAAGTGAAGAAGCCGTTGATCGTTAAAGCCACGAAAGTGCTGAACAACATCTATCTCTGAAAATTCGCAGCCTTTCATTAATTTCAGTAGAATGCTGCTGTATCATTTCAAAAATACGTTCCGCAGGCATCATTTAAAAAAATATACGTTCTGCAGGAAGGTAAGACGAAATGTTTTCTACAAAAAGGGTTATTTTGAAAGAAGTTTACAATCCATTCACCAGCCTTCTATGTTTTGTTTACAAACAAAACTAAGTAGACTTTCAAGATTTTACTATACTATAGATACCATGCTGAATCATATTTCGGACGCTTAAGGCATATGATGCAGAAAACAGATCTCAACTTTATGTACAGGTATTATTTGGTTCATATTTTTGATAAATTAGTTCAATATGCTTTTAAGCTTTCTACTTTGGTACCTATTTGATTGAAAACATAAAAAAATATCGAATAAAATGCTTTTCAAATCAAGCGAATAAAAATCAAACTTCGGACACCATTTATAAAATAATCAAATTTCGGACACTTTATTTTGTAATTTTTTGAACGAAAATTACATTACACTTGATTATATTTTATAATCGACTGCGAAACACCTACCAAGCAATCACAGTAACCTGGTAAAGATGATGAGAACTGATTAAACACGAGAGAAATTTAAATATTGATGAAGGGGTAAATTCTACGTGCTCACGCTAAACAAACGTCAAACACAAACGATAATGAGTGGATTTTGGATTTTGAATGGTTTTTTCCTACTATGTAATAATTCAAATGTAATTTTCTTATGAAGTGATAGTGAAACCAATGAATTACTCTAAAGAAGCAAGTGCGATATTAATTTTATAGTTATATTATCAGTGCATTAAGCATTTCAAGATATTAGAACAAAGTGTCCGAAATATGATGTTGTCCGACATATGATTCAGAACGGTACCATGGTCTAGTTCATGATATAATTAACCAAGTAGAAATAATCCAGGGGCCAACTTAAACGGTGTAAATGATTCAAGGAATAATAATGAACGTAACCAAAAATCATTTCAATACCATGTTGGGGTCCTCCCGCACTCTGTAACATGAATTATGCAATATCTATAAAAATATTCACTCGATTACATACCGTATTGGAAACATTCCGGAATTAACTTTTCAACGCTCCAATGATAATCTGTCTTCCAGTGGAATGATGACCTGGCTTTGTCCGACTTATTGTTATTGAGTGAGCTCAACACCGGCTGCATAGGGCACCAAGGGCGCCGTAATCGACATGTAAATCGGACTACGGCTGACGTACCTCTCAAATACTGATCATTGTCTCGTAATTCATTCCATCGTAAATCTTTCCAGGATTGGAACAGCTCTGCGAAACGAGCTTCTTCTCGGAGAAAAATCGCATATTTCTTTGCGATTCTACCGAACGCAACCTGCCGAGCGCTGCGGAAGTACGTGAAGAAACTTTGGGTTTAAAAGGTCAGTTTGCCAGCAGGAGCAGTGTCGAACATAAAGTATGTCTCATTTGAGCGGGCTGATGATGATGTTAATTCCAGGGTTACCTCCAATTACCCGCGTACGGTATGCTAACAAGGAAAACACACCCACTCCTTCGCTTTGGGGCTGATATAGTTACTAGACGTACACAAAGCTTCTGATTTTGCAACGCGTGTTTGTGAAAACATTTTTTTTAAACTGAAAGCTTCCCAATGATTGAGATTATCTTAGTCACACTTACTTTTCGAATGACAGGGAACTTTGTTATCAAATCAATTGTCTTCATCGTTGCCAAATGTATGCAATAGAAATTTGAGAATAGAATCTCAAATCTGCTGAGTTAATTTGTCTACTAATTGTTGGTGTTGTTGACTATAGAAAAATCCCTAATGCCTAACAAATGCTGGTTATCCAACTTATTTCCATCCATTAGGCATAGATGTACGCAAATTGGACGACTCCTGTTCGAAATATGAGTTTAAATCTTATTTCCAACTACGAATATCCATAAAGAGAATAACTCGCATCCACCTTAGTCTTCATTCTGCAACTTCGCTCTAAAACAGCAAAACGAAAGGGAGGGCCGCTGACTGCTATACTGATTATGAGCTATACGAATGATTTATTTGCTTCACCTCAACGCATTTCGGTACAAGTCCTGTAGACATTGACGAGGTTACATCGTTGATGCGTTCCAAACGCGCTCTCGTCGAAAACAGCACTTCTTAATATATTGTAAACAAATGATGTATCATTAATAATTCACAAAACTGTTTTCTCCTTTTCGAAAGGCTTATGTGAAGTATATGAATACCTAAAAGGTATCATTTCATTTAGAATTGTTTGCTCAACTCGTCATTCTTTTTCCCGACTCGACGATTTGATGGATTGTAGCTATTAGCCTTTGACTCGTCACTCTCGTTCTGTCTGAGTACTTTATTCCGCTTTTGAACCGCAGCTTGCCTTCAACATACAGAAGTAAGCCGTTTGATGAATGAGATATCGTAATTAGATAATAAGTGACTTCTTGCACTCATTGCACAATGTTAAATAAAATTTTAATATTAAACGATCCATTAGAAGGTTGATTCACAATGAAGCTTTTCACAAATTAAAGCGTTGTCCATCAGTAATGGTCCCTCAATTAATGTGCAACAGGTTAAACGAATCCGTAACTGGGTTTTAAACATAAATAATTAACATTAACGACAATTATTTCAAGCAGCTTGAAGACCGAAACTACACGTAAAAACTGCATCCCAATACTAGCTGCACATGGGATTCTAAAATTAGTATTACCTAAACGCGGAAAGAAGAATAGAAATTATTCAAAGTTGAATAAACTTTTGTGTGTTTCTAATTTTTTTTTGTCACTTGTCTGCTTTCTTCGCTGCATTTCGCTTTTGGCTGAATAAACAGTTTCGTCCTAGTAGAAATGCACATATATAATAGGATATGCTGGGTGACGTTGCCATGTGTGTGTGTGTATGTGGAATAGTGGGAAGTAATCTCGAAAACTAGCGGCGCCATAAAAGTTTCATTCGATAACTCTTATTGAAGAAATGCATACACAACAGAAAAGAAACGGAATAAAATGTCACACGATGAATCATCTTTGGTGTCTACAAGCAATCGGAATCGAACATTCCGTGCATCCGCACATACGAGCACATGGTTACGTGCATGCATCGTAACAGTCTTCCAAAGAATGGATTAGAATTTATCGAATTTGGTAAGTTTTTTCCGACTGTTGGCCGACCCTCTTCGTTTCCTAAATTTTGGGATATCATTATCCCATGACCAATTTTTCCTTCTTAAATCCTAGCTCGAACCAGCTGTCTGATAAAAAATATGATGCTCAATAAAATTATTATAGAGTCATTGATATTTAAAACTAACATAAAAAATACAATATGGAAAAACTTATACAAAAATTTTATTTATTATTGAAAACTATTATATTCTCCAAACACACCTGTGGTCTATATATTTTTATTGAAGTACTGATTTCATTTCCTAATCGCTCGTCGATCTCGCGAAAGTTGATGAATTTTCATTCTTTGAGTGATTGTGACTTTTTAAGGAATGTTATGCAACTTCAGGTCGGACTCAATTATATCCAATTTTGGACTCGAATATATACAGTTAAATTTTTTTTATATTCCAAATATGACTTATTTCAAGAAAAATGTAATATTTCATTATATAATAGTACAGTACAGTTACGGTACAGTGGAGTAAAAATCGTGATTTTCGAAGATTTTGATTGAATTCTCATCGGGAATTGTTTATAACGATATTACAGCGAAATTAAACAAGATAGAACATGGGTGTAAAAAAAGTGTAGAGCGGTTCGAGAGCTTTAATTTGGATGATAGAAACAATCAAGTTTATTATGAATTTTTGGGCTAAAAATAATAATAACACCTATTTTTTATGTTATTCCACTAATTTAGATGTCTCAGAACTATATCCGATACTAAATTTTCTCTTCTTTCAAATGAAAGCAAAAGAATAGTCCTATGTCTACTTTTGAAGTACATGCAGTTTAAGCCAAACAAGTCCCGGAACAATAAAGAAGTTCAATAGTTATTTTATTGTTGAAATTTGACCGTATGCGTGGAAGGATTTAGGCATCAAATATTAGGCTGTCAAAAAAATCCTGCGGTTTTTTTTTTGAATTTTCATTTGTTCATAAAATTAGTTACAATCATCTGTTTTAAGTCAAATATGCGCCGTTTTGTTCGATGACTTGTTCCCAACGAGATTCCAACTTCATAATACCCCTGTTTTAGAAGCTCGCTTCCTTATTGGCAAAAAACTCGGATAGCCAATTTTCACAGGCCTCTTTTGTGGCTAACTTCTGACTACCTAGCTCGTTTGCCATGGACAAAAACAGATGGTAGTCACTTGGTGCAAGGTTCGGACTATACGGCGGATGCAAAAGAACCTCCCATCCGAGCTCCCGGAGCTTCTGGCGCGTCACCAAAGAAGTGTGTGGCCTGGCGTTGTCCTGATGGAAGACAATGCGGCCTCTGTTTATCAAAGATGGCCTCTTCTTCATGAGTGCTACCTTCAAGCGGTCCAGTTGTTGGCAGTACAGGTCCGAATTGAGCGTTTGGCCATAGGGAAGCAGCTCATAATAGATTATTCCTTGACAATCCCACCAAACACACAGCAGAACCTTCCTGGCCGTTAATGAGGGCTCGACCACCGTCTGAGCCGCTTCAGCGGGCTTCGACCACGACCGTTTGCGCTTCACGTTGTCGTAAGTGACCCACTTTTCATCGCCAGTCACCATCCGCTTCAGAAACGGATCGATTTTGTTGCGATTCAGCAGCGATTCACATGCGTCGATACGGTCAAAGATGTTTTTTGCGTCAACGTGTGTGGCACCCATACATCGAGCTTCTTTGTGAATCCAAGCTTCTTCAAATGGTTAATAACGGTTTGATGACTTATCCCCAGCTCTTGGCCGAAGCTACGGCTGCTACTATGCCGGTCTTTCTCGGCTAATTCAGCGATTTTGTCGCAATTTTCGACGACAGACCTTCCGGAGCGTGGCGCATCATCGACGACCTCTACACCAGAACGAAAACGTTGAAACCATCGTTGTGCGGTGGAAATGGAAACTGTATCGGGTCCATAAACTGCACAAATTTTATTGGCAGCTTGAGATGCATTTTTGCCTTTGTCATAGTAGTACTGTAAAATATGTCGGATTTTCTCTTTATTTTGCTCCATATTTGCGACACTATAACACTGTCGAGGACTATATTATAGCGCGCAAAAATACCTTGTAAGAGTTGCCACAACTGTTTTCATCATGTGATATTTTTGGATTTTTTATTTACTTATTTATTATTGGTGTGCATATTTATTGAGTGTTGTTTATTTATTTCTAAATTTGTTCATTTACAATATTTTTGTGTATTTATAATTGTTTATTTATTTATATATATATATATAGTTATTTATTTATTTATTCATTTATTCATATACTTATTTATTTATTTATTGATTAGGATAGTTAGTAATTATTCAAATATCAAAATTTAAATTCAAAAATTGACACTGAAACATTTACAGTGTACCTGTACTAAGTCACAACCGAAAGTAAACTAAAAGATACTCCAGAAAGTATACTTAAGAGCTTAGATTTCCCATCCCACCTCCCTGGAGCTGGGCGAAAGCTCAATCGCCAAAGTTGTTCGGCCAATGAGTGTCTGTTCGCGCAGCGCTTACTTTCGTGGCCTTGAGTTTGGGAAGGGGAATGAGAAGGTCGTATTCAAGGACGGTTAGTTGAAGCAAGATGCACACAAGGGGATGCTTTGGGGAAATTGTCTTCGGCTGAGCTTGAGCTCTGAATCGCGAGATACCCTGCGGTTTATCTGAGGACTACGATGTTCTTCGACCATTTTACTTAGAACTGTCCGACATCGCGGAACCATTGTGCGTTTTGTTCGCGATCGGTTAATTTGTAATCATTGTTCTTGATTAAACAGATAAACGCTCAATTAATTTAAAAGAGCTAATAAAACGACAGGGAAATTCCTTTCTTGGCGAAACCTGGCGAGCCCAACACGTCGGAGAAAAGGCTGCGCCGTACCCTCGCACCTTCAACAGACCCGCTGGAAGCTATCAACCGGTGGAGAATCCGCCGCAAAGAAGCAGAGGGAGTCGGTGAGGAAATATGTGTCCTCACCGCACTCCCCAGGTACCCTGTTTTGTCCATGTACACATGTGATGTCCCCATAGTTTAAGCAAAAGTAAATGTACAAATTAATTATATAAATGTAAATCGGTAGTCCATTTAGAAAGTTTTTCGTCATGTCGTTTGTTAGGAATAAAAGTCGTTAGTATAAATGTGAGCCTGTGATTGTTAATTTTTATTTCATAAAAATTTCACGTTATCCGTGTATCGAGGTTAATGTCTGGAATTCTTGTCGTCAACATTTTTGTTTCCCAGATGGGCGTGCCAGTCTGGTGGATTGTTGTTGAACATTGCCTATGATGAGAAAACCCTGTAGAGGTTTTCCGTCGATCTTAGGGTGATTCTCAGGTGTTTGGTAATTTTCTTGGAGCTTTCTGCGGGTGTCTTCTGTCAGCCTTCGCTGACTGGAATTGATACAGCTCGACCGTTCTCCGATCCTTATAAAAGGACACAATTTAGGCCTGCGTGTCAGGTCTCTAGCTGGGCAATCGAACACGTCGATTGGTCCTCGAAAGAGGTGGCGCTTAAGCCAATCGCTTAAGAGAGGACGGGTGGGAACGCTAATATCTTAGCCTTCTTCGAGCTGGCCGTTGGTTCCGGGTTGTCTTTTGAAACCCGGTCCGCTACAACCTTTCCAACAAGCTATAGTATGACTCGATACAATGAATACAACTAGAACTACGCGCTTACAACGACACCTCGCGGAAATACCGCAGGACTTTTTTGACAGCCTAATATGATCGTCTATCATCTTCTGAGAGATTCTGGATAATTTTTTTTCATGTGAGAGAGGTGTTCCTGACTTTAAGGGGATGAATCAAAAATCATATTCTTCTTTTATATTCAGAAAACGAAGAATATAACAAACAAATAAAAAATAGGGGGTTGTATCCAAGACACGTTGGGTTGTTGTATTTGACACACACACTCGGCCACATGCGATAAAATATTTAGTCCACCAGCATCCACCGTTATTCCACATACGTTAAGGCGAAGGTTGAACGAAGCCATTGTAGTAGTACAGGTAAAACCACGTGTATTCATGGGGTAATAGTGTTTGTGAGAGAAGAGCAAAGCACACCGTTTGTTTTGATTGTGGAACGTAAATAGATCAATTCTCTTATCAGATTGTGTGGCACTTCACTGAAATGAGTCACAGAATACATTTGAAAAAAAAAATAACAATTCAATACTGTAGTAAAATGTTTGAACGAAGTGTCTCGATGAACAATTGCAAATATGAATGTATATGATGTAAAATTCTGATCATACACGAGCGTAACATGAGCAAATTTATAACACATGCGAATTGAGGCTCTTTTGGTATTAACAAGTTCTTCCGCACAATAACTCGATGTTGAAAATTCCTTAATATTTTCTTTCTTTGATCGTTTTTTTTCGTATTTTCGTTGGAGAGTTTTAACCCTTCTCTTCGTTGGCCGAGGCATTTTGATTGAATGTAATACTTTTCCGTTTATTATTTTAAACAGCAGAAACAGCAGCGGCAGTGTTCCGAGCTATGCAATACAATTTTCTCAACCAATGTTAAAGTTGCTAAAAATAACATTATAGACCCATAAAATGAAAAAAATTATAATTTTATTGATATCAACACAATTTTTTTGACGTAGGACTACGACTTTCATTTCTATACCGGGGTGTAAAATCAATGTTTCGAAACCGAAAGCGTTACGGCGGAGACCGAGATTTTGAGCGTTAATAGCTCCTGAACAACTGAACGAAATGGTATGATAAATACTTCATTCGAAAGATAAAATGCGTTATATACTTGTTACTTTTTGATCCAAAAACTTGTTTCAATAGCCTTAAAATTGTTCTCGAAACAGGCTATTTAAATCACCAATCGGTATATAAGCGAGCGCCGCTCGGGAATCCACTCAGTTCTAATTGAACAGCGATTAGAGCATGTAGTCGCTGTTGTGGTGAAGCTCTTCGTTTATCATGAAAGCGCGGATGAACGGTGTCACCAAGAGCCTATTTGTGCACCTTAGGCCAGAAGGGAATCCATCAGGAGGAGAGTGATGCCACAAACGGTTCCCCGGGAAGACATCGCTACACAGACACATACACGCGCGGAATTCTTTCCGTTTGGATGCCATTCATCATCGAGAAAGTTCCGGAAAGATCTAATCATTTCTGGAAAATAATCTGCCAGTTCCTCTGGGAATTTAAAAATACATTCATGTGAAAGAGTTTATTTTAATGTTTTCTAACCATATAACACAGCGATCAAATACATTTGATTTTGTAATTTTTCAACCAAGTGTAATTAGCAGGAAAGCTTCTGAAGATTATTCTTCCCCATCAGTAGGATATTTCCGTATCCAATATTGTATGCGCACGCAATCGATTATTGCTCAGTCGCCGAAAGTTTCGAGCTCAGAGAGTTCATTCCCCTCTAGTTTGCCTTCCAAATTGCCATCGTAAACCACACCTTCTCTCGATTCAATCTCGCACAAAAAGCATACTTAAGCGATATTCTGGTGGTGAGACGCATTCATTTTTCGTGAGGACATCGACAAGACAACATCGTTGCCTAACGTGCTGAAGGAGGTGGACGGCGAAGGATCGACACATACACGCGCAGAATTCTTTCCGTTTGGATGCCATTCAGCATCGAGAAAGTTCCGGAAAGATCTAATGTTTTCTATCCATGTAACACTGTGACCAAATATTTTTCAATCAAGTGCTATTAACAGGTGGTTATCGAGTTAGTATTAACCACTGGTGGGCTTCCAGTATCGAGGAAAATGTGGAAATATCTAATCGTTGCTGGAAAATAATCTACCAGTTCCCCTTGGAATTGAAAATTACATTCAAGCGAAAGAGTTTATTTTAATGTTTTCTATCCATAAAATATTCATATAATACATTTGGTTTTGTGATTTGTCAATCAATCCTATATTGGATGCGTAAAACCTTGTGCCTCCAACGTAACGCTCTCGTTTTCGAAGTCCCCCAAATATTCATTTATTCATTCATTCAGAATGGATTTTGATTCAACTTCAAACAAATGATCTCTAAATCAACGATAGTCCTACGTCACCCTTGCGGTTATACCATAGATATAACCCACTTCCTTTTTTTTATTTTCATGACATGAAACGTTATGACTCAGAAATAACATTTTATGTGCATAAACGATCATTTTCTACACACTGTTTCGCAAAATTGAAATGAACGCCCTTGTAGCCATTTGTGGTTTCCTTCCACCTTCACCTTAACTACTTCACTATATTCCCATCAAACCCATAAATAACAACAAAAATGGCAATATTTGCAAGTGTCAAGTGTCGTGAACAACAGCTCAGTGTTGCCCCAGTAGTATCGTATCTATATGCAGGGTGTTCAATAAGTTCGAATACACTTTCAAAATGTACGTCAAAATGGAACGTTGCATAAGTTCTACGGAAGGCCAGAGATACTAATCAGTTCACTACTAAATAAAGTTAGAAATGCTCCGCCGCCGAAATCGGACAACGAGAGCACCATCACCGCTGATTTAAAATCACCCGAATTCATTTTCGCTGTTCAGATACTTGCCTGTGACGCTGTACGGGGATGAGAAACAAGTTGAAACATTCACGTTCCTGGATGACGGATCGTCATCAACGTTGCTTCAAAAAGAGATCCCAGGACAAGTGAGCATCGAGGGTGACCCTAACAACCTGTTCCTGAGTTGGACTGCAGCAATCAGCAGACACGAGAAGACAGCCAAGCGATTTAGCGTGATGATACATGGTGTTGATAGGAACGAAATATTCCGATTGAGTAATGTACGAACCGTGCGTGAGTTGGAACTCCTAAGTCAGACGTTAGACTACACAAAGTTGGCAAAAACGTTCCCACATCTACAAGGGTTATATGGGATACAGACTAGGGGGCGTTGCTGATTAATGGTCAGCTGCATCCCAATAGGAAGTATCCCGTGTCGGGCACACGTACAGAGCATCGAAGACTGCAACACACCAATTATGAGAACACTTGTAACACTAACCTCGAGCCAACCGCGAGTAATCGGTTACATATTACTAACATAGTTGTAAGCAATCTTAAGAAATAGAATGAACGTCAATAACTACTTTCGCTACGAATGAATTTTAATTATTTGCACACCAATCGAATCGGAAAAATTTTTTTGATGTATACAATGTGATTCTCTAATCCTCAAAGGTTTTGAATTAACAAAACTTGAAAGCACATTTTTTCCTCATGTTGAGAGGTTTTATACGATACATAGGATGAATGGAAGAATAAGCAAACAGCTGTGCAATTTTGTTCAATGGATTAATTCGAGCATTGTTTCCGGGTTGAAAGTAGTGTCAAGGTTTCAAATTGTATGCTTTTAGCGACCGGTTCTCGCATGTGTTTTATTGGAAATCTCGTCGAAAGGGGTCTAAGTGCTTTCGGCGCTTTGCGGTCCAAACATATTTTGTGCTAAGCTAAAGGGATGCAGAAGTAGAAGCTTAAACTACGGTACGCAACACTTTTAATTTAGCTTTGCGCAGTGGCGATATCGTAACCAATAAGATATATCCAAGGTGCGATTATTGCTAGTTGAAAAAAAAACACTTTTAATTTCTCGGAGTTGGAAGAAATTTTCGAAGCTTCAGGCGAAACAATATATTGCCAAATGGAGAATAAAAAACGCATTGTTTCCGGATTAAAGTGGCTTCAAAGTCCAGCATGTTTCAAGCCGGAAATTATAAAGCTGTGGTCTTCGGCGAAAACTGAAGATGAAAGTTAGTTAGGCAACGCTTGTTCTCGCCGCAATATTTTTTGTAGCTTTACGTTAACAATGCGGTCGAGTCTTGGACCGGTCTAATTTTTTTTAACATTGTGGCAACTATTCAGAATAACATTTTCGTTATTAGATAACGAATTTCAATTGCAATTTATTTTTATAAGGGCTTATCCAATAAGATTAACCTTTTTTGGCGTAAAAAATCAATTCTCAAAATTGTTGAGAAAACAATAAACTATTTTGAAAAACTAATATTTTAAATACAACGTTATAAAATCTCACTGAAAAATTGAATTCAATATTGAAAACATAGATAGCGCAAAACATGGCCCCATATTATTTTTCCAAAATAGTCCATTTATTTTTCAACAACTTAGCCGTACCGTATTTTAGGCAGACGTCTGGATTCCCAGTTATTATTTTTGGCAAGGAAGGGTCAACGATTCTAGATACGCCTTTACAAAAAGATATGTCGCAAATAAAACTGAATAATGAAAATAGAGATTTTTGATACCTTCCACCATACGTGAACAGTTTTTAAAAATAATGAAGAGTATCAGGACGTGATTTGACGTGAAATTGCTCTATAATCCGTTAGTTTCACGAATTCTTATACTCTTGAAATTCGTTTTCCATTTCTGTGAATATTTGCACCTTCCGATTTGCAACTAGGAGGAATTCTTTGTGCTCCCGTGGCCGAGTGGTTAGCGTCAAAACCTAACATGCCGGGGGTTCGGGTTCGATTCCCGTTCTGGTCGGGGGAATTTTTCGTAAAAAAACTTTCCTTCGACTTGCACTGTGGTCACGCGTATTCTAGAGCTTGCCACTCAGAATGCATTCAAGGCGTGTTATTTGGCATAGAAATCTCAACTAAGTACTAGTAAAAATGACGCAAGTAATATTACGTTGAGACGGCGAAGTTCCTCTAGGAACGTTGGTGCCATTTAAGAAGAAGAAGAAGGAATTCTTTGTTCCATATTTTCCATTATGTTCCATTATGTTCATCTATTTGAGTTTTAAAAATCAGTTTACACCTTACTAGTCAAAAATACTTCTCTCCTTCCACGTTGAAGAGTTCTGATAAAATTATCAAAAAGAAAAACAACTTCAGCGACATTGTCTCTTCCAACAAAGCCGATAAGTGTGTGAAAGGTCGCTAACCGATCTCTAGTAAAAAGCAATAATAGTTTGAGGCACGGATTTTCGATCAAATCACGTACTACAGCAAGACATAAATTATGCTCTTCATACACAAAATACGGTGCAGTTTGATAAAAAGACGGGACGATAAAAAATGGTCTAGAAAACGGCACTGTCCCGATAAAAACGGTACGTTTGGTCAGCCTAATCATGCCAGGGACATGTTGCTGGACTGGCGGTGAAGATGACAGTTCTGGACGTACTAGGAAATGGAGGAAATACTGGTGACGTCAATCCGGTTACGGAAGTGGTTCACGGGTTGGGGGATGTTACTGAGAATTGTCGCGACGTTAGTGAACCAGCATTCCGAGCCCTCGCAAGCGAGTTGTTCGAAATTCCCGTGAATTTCGCTGAACTGTACGTCAATTCCCGGACAGTTCAGCGGCAGCTGGTGGAGCAGGGGCTAGGGGGTAAATGCCACCGGAAGGTCCCGATGCTGACGCCGAAGTATATGAAGTCGCGGCTGAAGTTCGCGATATACCACTTCGATTGGATCAGTCCGGAGAAGGAAAAGTAGTGGCGAAATATACTGTGATCGAATGAGACGAAGGTAAACCTCTTCGGCTCGAACGTAAAAAACTTGGGACCATCGCGCAATAGGCTGCGCTTACATGCCATTCAAGGAGGGGGAACATTATGGTGTGGGGGTGCTTCTCCTGGTACGGGATTCGCCCCCTGTACTTGTTGAATAAGATCATGGATCAGTACCTCTACGCCCAAATCCTAAGGGATGTTATGCTGCCACACGCCGAGTGGGAGATGCCCCTGAAATGGCAGTTCATGCAGGATTACGATTCGACGCACGCCGCCAAGACCGTCAAAAAGTGGTTCCAAGACAACAAAGTCAACGTAATGGAATGGCCAGCGCAGTCACCGGATCTGAACCCTATAGAGAACCTATGGGAGATCGTAGAAAGGTCGGTGTATACGGAGAAGTCGAAGACTAAGCTGCAACTGTGGGATAGGATCCAAGCTTGTTGGTACGCCATCCCGGTCACCAGGTGCCAGAAGCTGGTGAAATCCATACCGAACCTAGTGCGTGAAATAATGCGTAACAAAGGAAGACGACCAAGTACTAACCCTAGAAGCTTTTCACAGTATGAATTTTCTTGTTTTTTTTTACCATGAATTTAAAACCGGTCTTAATGTTTGTCACGTCATTTTTGTTGTTAAGTACGCTTTTTTAATGAATGACTATTGGTTTAACTACAGATGTTATAAATTTCTTCGAACAATGCAAATAAATCATTTTAAATTGATTGAAGTCTCTTTCTTTTTTTGTTTGAGTAGTGGTCTTATTGTTTTGTCTGACACTGTATATTAATTTCTCCATCGTTTTGACGTAGGATTACATCTTTCGGGAACATATTGGGGTACAAATTGAGAATCGAAAATCGAGCACATCGTGAAAACTGTCCAATTTCAAACGCTTATTGCTCAGTCATTTCATGATGGATTGATGAAATTTTTACGTTAATCTATTTCGGTACTTCATAACAATTTTTTATATTGAAGAAAATTATATATATCATGAAACTAAATATCGAACAATTGAAAAATCTCAACCCCTATCCTAACGGAAATACCCACACATGCGGCGGGTCCCTAACAGAGACATCAAAACCAAGCTGCCTGAGAAAATCGGCATTACAAATACATGAAAGTATGGGGAACTTTTGTTCCTATCGAAATGTATTCCCTAACAGAGACAACAACACCAAGCTTCCTGGGGAATTTCAGCATTGCAAATACATGAAAGTAGGGGGAACTTTGGTTCCTAACGAAGTGTTTTCTCTAACAAAGACATCAAAACCAAGCTGTCTGTGGGAAATCAGAATTGCAAATCGGAGACGAATGAATCGCAAGATTTAAAGTCTCCGTGAACAAAGAAGAAGGAGAATAATTTCAAATACATTAAAGTAGAGGGATCTTTTGTTCCCACCGAAATGTGTTCCCTAACAGAGACATCTAAACCATGCTGCCTAGGGGAAATCGGCATTGCAAATACATAAAAGTAGGGGGAGCTTTTGTTCCTATCGAAATGTATTCCCTAACAGAGATATCAAAACCAAGGTGCCCGGGGGAAATTGGCATTGCAAATACATGCAAGTCGGGGGCATTTTTACATTGCAAGTAAAGTGAGTGATACGATTAATTCTAGCAAATAAAATTTAAATTTGGAAATTTAATGTTGGCTGCTTCGTGAAATTTCACATCAATGACCGATCGTGTATTGTGAAAAATTGAGCACAAGTGTAAGTGTAAAATTGTATATGGTAGTAGTTGTGTTAAAAATGACTGTATGAAACGCTTTTCATAATTCATTTCATAAATGAAAACCAAGGTATGTTCCCCCTCGAGATCGGGTCGTTCGGTTTAAGCTGTCTGTTTTGTTGTGGAAAAGGAAATTTTATACGGCGAGAAAAATTGGAAAAATGAAGAAATATAAGAAAAAGTGATTTGCCATATGCATCCATTAGTTGTTGTTAGTCCAATTAAAATTGGTTGAATAAACACACAGAAAGTTGAAATAATAAAAGAAATTTACCTTTTCCATTTCAAATATGTTTTCTCTATTTTGCTCATCAGTAAAAACATGTTACTTCAATGTTTTACTGATGAGAAAAACTCATATATTTTTTCTTCATTTCATCCATACGTAACACAGGAGGCATCTCGTCTAGGATCACAGAGGGCGATTTTCAACATGTCTCGTTCCAATTCGGTATCTTTTATCTGATACGCACCATCCAACGACTGTTTACCATCCTTCTGTCATCATCACTCAGTGGAGTGAACAAACAATACCCAACAACCAAACAGAACGGTCCTTTTCAGGGCCACCAAATCATTATCAAAGAGTTTAACGATGTAATTCTTCAAACATATCCAAAATACAGATAGCCTAACGGAATCCTACGTCAACTATGCGGTTGTGTCTCGGACACAACCCTCCTGTGACTTTCTATTTTTGAAATGAAAAAAATATTAATCATTCTTCATCCCTATAAGAACCATTTCCTTTTCGTAAGAAATGATGAATTAAAATTACAGTTTATCTCGTCTACATTTGCTAAATTTGATAAGTATTGTTTTAGTTCATGTGTGATGTGAGTCCACAAAGTACGTTCTTTTGAATTCACATAATTTTTTAATCATTTTGAAGAATTATTGAGCATAATGAAACCCAATGCGCATAATTCCCAAAAAATATATAGTTGAATGTAGTCTGGAACCATTAGAGTGATATGTTTATTTATCGTATCGATTGATATTCTATAAAAAAAATTCAATGGCTTTTTAAGTTATTTATTATGCCATAAACTCGTTTTACCACTTGGATGCGTTCCCTACCATCATATACACAGCGCGCAAAGTTTATTCTATCATTATAAATAAGCAACTAACGATAGCATTGCTCTGATTTTCCACTATATTGCATTATCAATTGCACGATTACGTAATGTATTTATGGAGAAGGAACTTTGCGACTAGCGTTTCAGTATGTTGGTGGCAAGGATGTTCGGTCCAACGTACATCTCTGGCGCTATCCGTTCTGAATATGTGGGCGAGACGGATACTTTGCCAGTTCCAATATTACACACATGCACGGACGAGAGATGTTTGGGGAAAGTGGAATAAAATGTTAAATAATTGTTGTTTGTGCACAATTTGAACAGTTGCCAAACAGTGCTTCTGCTAGGAACACCTTCCCTCGCTGAGAATAAAAACAGAAAGGGGTAGCAAAAAAAATAGCTCCGGAATAACTCCGAACATTTCAATTATCATTCACAAACGGATCGGCAACAAACAGCAACTGTAATATTTTAGGCTTCATTTGAGGTTTTCTACAAAATCGCATATGCTCAAGATGCAGGACAAAAGTGCTAATTTATGCTATGTCACGTTTTTCAAGGGAAAGAAAACAGACTCATTACCTTCCGCATAATATTTGCCGTGTGTCTAAACCTAGATTTTTTTTATATTGTTAACGAAATAGTCTATGAGCCTTCCTGAACTCAACTTTCCGCCGAATCTGGTAAGGACACATGATTCATCTTCTTTCGTTGCAATGCTGTTGTTGTTGTTGTTGTTGTGAATCTGTACTAGGAAAGGGAAATAGATGTACGAGAAAGCGACACACAATGCTGATCGTTTTACTGTATCTTCCCGCTCCCAGCATCGATTAAGCGCACAATCATAGAACGACGCGGCAAGAGACGTATTCGGTCTACGGTAGACAATGTGAAGAAACTCAACCATTTGTAGAAAATAAGTTTTGTTTTTGACGTGAAAAGAAAAAGGATTTCCTTGTCGAAAAATATCAATACATGGTTCCATGGGTCTGCGTTCAGAGTGGTGGGTTAAATCGAGTAATATCCTGGCGATGCAAGGATTGTTAAATTCAACATTTAGTATGTTTTTCGTAACGAACGATTTTCACATTTTTCACATTCGGATCAACCTCAAGAAACATAGCTAAGCTATCGTTAAAAACAAGCGTGCACTTATTTATTCGATTTTCGCTTTTGGTTTTTCGAATAAAACGATTGTGAAAGCAGAGGGCTATGTGTAGACATAACTTTTCGCAACCAGAAATGGTAAGAGTATGCAAATGCATTACCTGTACAATGTTTCAAATGTAGGCTGATGATTTTTTCGAGGTACATAATGTTGGTTTCCGTATGCCACTGGTGAGCAGATTTGGAGTAATGAGCCGTTGCCAAATATGGCCTGAATAGAGGAGGCAATTCATGCTTTCTTACAATGGAAGCAATCTCTTCTTCAAGGGTAAAACCGACACATTGAGAAAAACGAATAAAAAATGGTCCAATAAATTCAAAGTACTAAGAGGCTATCCATATACTATGTAGACTGGGGTGCCAATGAAAATGGTAATCTCGAAATTGAAAAAGTTACCCCATAAAATTGTTCACCACCTCAAAAAAACATCCTATGATATTCTATATCAGCTCAATCGGACTTAAGGGAGAGTGCAAGCGGTCAAAGTTTGAGGTTTTTGAAATTGCATGAAACTTGCATGTAGATCTCGACCTAATGTCACTTCGAAAAATATTTTTTTGTCAAGCAACGACACTCTGGGACTTTTTTCGTTTTTCGGAATACTAGGCAAAACGTATGGTTTTGGATGCCAATAAAAATAGTTATCTCGATTGTTCATTCGAAACTTACTGCGAAATGTTGATTTACACGAATTTAGCCCCTTGCGATTTAATGAGAATATAAAAAAAATATGAAAAAAACGTTTATGTTTAATGTATCCAAACAAATCCAGACATTTATTAACTTTACTGAAAAACATTTGGCAACTCTGCCTACAAGAATATGTCCAGCGGCATTGTATCGCATATTCGGCCAATAGTTGTCACCAAATCTCGATATGGAGCAATTCCCCCTAAATCAACCGGCCACCGGGCCGACTATCTCCGATTTTTTTTAAACATGATACTTATGATGGATCACAATTTCCATTATCATATGACCAGTTTAAATTACCACTGATTTTTCAAAGAGCGTATTTCATTAAATCAAAAATCATTGATCTTTCTTTCAAAAAATCGTAGCGCAAGATAAAGATGTCTGAATAAAATATGATGTTTGACAAAGTTGTTGGAAAACTAATGTATTATTTAGGAATCATGACATTATTTTGCATATTTTTATAGGAAAACCCTTTCAGTTCAACAAATCTGGACATACTTTCAATACTTTGTGAAATCTTTGTAAGAAATTGTGGTTTTAAAATATAATTATACAAAAAATATCGAAGTGGGGTGTTTTGAGATATAAAAGTGTTTGGTATTAACTCTTTCGCGTACAACATCGAGTCTTACTCGTGGTGTACTTGCATAACATAGGGCGCTAGAACGCTCAGCAGAGTAGTGAAATCACTTGATGTGTGACGTATTAAATAATACGGGAATGGGTTAAGATGAGTAACGGTGGTAAATATGAAGTGGGAGTTATATCGGCGCATTGATAAAAACCAAAATTACCGTGGTAATTCTTCGCGACAACTCAAAGTTAGTTTACTCTAAGAAAGAATAAATCGATGAAAGTGTGACATCGTTATCCAGTTACTACATCATTGTAATCAACAACAAATTGATCTTTTACAATCGATTGCTTCGGTTGTTTACAAGCGCATTGAGCCACTTCAATAGATTGTCGCCATTCGTTCCTTTTCCACCGTCCCCGAAAGAGTCAATGAGTCAACTGTGTCTGAGAAGCAGGAATGCCAAGTGATTTTTTCAAATGCGAGATTCTGTGCAACCGGAAAGTTCAAAATAGCTTTCACATCATTCTAGGATGACATACATGTTCTGGAATCCTCTCTCCTACCGTTTTTGCGTGGATTTTTTTTTTTTTTTATTAATCCGTTTATTTTTACAGGCTCAGTTACATAAGTTTAATGGAGCCAAACTCTTAACTATATTTCAACTAGCATATATCAACATGTTGTTTCCTTAATTCTATGGTTAATGAAATAGGAAACCGATTACTCGCGGTCGACTCGAGTTTAGAAGGGTGACACATTTTCATTAGGAAAAGGATGGGATGTAAGGAGATGTGTGTTTACACTCGCACTCACATTCACATTCACATTCTCATTCACACTGACACCTCACACTCAATTCTTAAAACTATCCTTACATCTAATATGTATTTACAATTTAACTTATTCTAATGTTAGTAGGAAGGGAACCGATAGCTCGCGAAGGACGAAAAGGAGGGGAAAAGGATGTATGAACAATCACACTCGAAGATCGATAGCTTTAAGGAAAACATATATTTGGGACATGTAATCAAGGTCTAACCGAGCCAACACATCTCTCACCGGCACATTGGACTGCTTTCCTCCAGCCCGAAGGGAGTTTTCTAAATTCGATCTGGCGACAAGATACAACTCGCACGACCAAACAACGTGTTCGATATCGTGGTAACCATGGCCACAACCGCAGAGATTGCTGTCGGCAAGATTAAAACGAAAAAGCAGCGCGTCTAACGAACAGTGATTGGACATGAGTCGGGAGAAGGTGCGAATAAAGTCCCGACTCAATTCCAGACTTTTGAACCACGGATTGAGGCTAACCTTAGGGATAATTGAGTGGAGCCACCGGCCCAATTCATCTTCGTTCCATTTGCGTTGCCAGTTAACGATGGTATTTTTACGAACTAAAGAATAAAATTCATTGAAGGCGATTTGACGCTGATAAATTTCGCCTTCAATTGCACCTACCTTTGCTAATGAGTCAGCCCTCTCATTACCCGGAATTGAGCAATGTGAAGGGACCCAGACAAAGGTAATGACATAACAGCGTCTGGATAAAGCACTCAAAATTTCTCGTATTCTCTCAAGGAAGTACGGCGAGTGCTTTTCCGGCCTCACTGAACGGATAGCTTCGACAGAGCTAAGACTATCCGTTACAATGTAATAGTGTTCAACAGGTCGTGAGGCGACGCTGTCCAGCGCCCAGTGTATTGCTGCCAATTCAGCAATATACACTGAGCAAGGATACTGAAGACTGTGTGAGGTGCTAAAAAATTTGTTGAACACTCCAAATCCTGTGGACTCATTCATAGAGGACCCATCAGTAAAGTACATATTATCACAATTGACACGCCCATACTTTGCTTCGAAAATCGTAGGAACGATCCCCGATCGATGATAATCTGGAATTCCATGGATATCCTGCTTCATGGACAGATCAAAATGTACAGAGGAATTGATGTAGTCAAGAAAACAAACACGGTTGGGAATATACGAAGAAGGATCAACCTGCATGGAGACGAATTCATGATATGAGCTCATGAATCCAGAATGAAAATTTAGCCCGATCAGCTGCTCAAAATTTCCGATCACCAATGGGTTCATAACCTTACACCGGATGAGGAACCGAAGAGATAATAAATTGAAGCGATCTTTTAGTGGGAGTTGGCCTGCCAAAACCTCGAGACTCATGGTATGCGTTGAGGGCATACATCCCAACGCAATACGGAGACAAAGATACTGAATTCGCTCGAGTTTAATGAGGTGTGTTTTGGCAGCTGAAAAACAGAAACAGAAACTGCCATACTCCATCACTGAGAGAATAGTTGTTCGATACAACATAATAAGATCTTCGGGATGGGCTCCCCACCAGGTGCCGGTAATTGTACGGAGAAAGTTTATTCTTTGTTGACATTTTTTACTCAGATACCTAATATGGGCCCCCCAAGTACATTTGGAGTCGAACCAGACCCCAAGATACTTGAATGACATAGCATGAGTGATCGGTTTACCCAAAAGTTGAAGCTTTGGTTTTGCTGGTCTATGCTTCCTAGAAAAAACCACCATCTCTGTTTTCTCCGTGGAGAATTCGATCCCTAGCCCAATGGCCCAGGTTGAAAAATTGTTCAAAGTAGCTTGTAAGGGTCTTTGCAGGTCGGATTCGTTTGATCCTACGACAGACACCACTCCATCATCTGCAAGTTGTCTTAGGTTGCAATTTTGTGTAAGGCAATTGTCGATGTCGCTTACATAGAAGTTGTACAAAAGGGGGCTTAAACATGAGCCCTGGGGGAGTCCCATGTAGGAGACCCGACTTACTGTCGAATCGCCGTGAGAAAAATTCAAATGTTTCTCACAAAGCAAGTTATATAACATATTATTCAATAGAGGCGGCAGACCCCGAGAGTGTAATTTGTCTGACAGGACCTCTATTGAAACTGAATCAAAGGCCCCCTTTATGTCCAAGAATACTGAAGCCATTTGTTTTTTTTCGGCGTAAGCCAATTGAATTTCTGAAGAAAGCAACGCAAGACAATCATTCGTCCCCTTGCCCCTGCGGAACCCATATTGTGTATCTGAGAGTAGGCCATTCGTTTCAACCCATCGATCAAGGCGAAACAAGATCATTTTCTCCAACAATTTCCGTATACAAGACAGCATTGCTATTGGGCGGTACGAATTGAAGTCGGACGCGGGTTTTCCGGGTTTTTGAATAGCTATAACTCGTACTTGTCTCCAATCATCTGGAACAATATTATTCTCCAGAAACCGATTGAATAAATTCAACAAGCGATGTTTCGCCACATCAGGGAGGTTTTTCAGCAAGTTGAACTTAATTCTATCCGATCCCGGAGCAGAATTGTTACATGAAAGGAGAGCAAGAGAGAATTCTACCATCGAAAACTCGGAATCAAGATCGCACCTATCTTGTGGTATATCTCGAACAATTTTTTGCACAGGAGCGGAATCAGGACAAACCTTTCGTGCAAAATTAAAGATCCATTTTTTGCGTGGATATCGTCACAAAAAAATCACATTCCAGCAAAACAATGCTGCTATTCATACAAGAAAGGAAACTAAGCAATGGATTAAGAACCAAAAACTGAACTTTTTGGACTGGCCGGCTCCCTCTTCAGACTTGAATCCTGTTGAAAATCTTAGGGGGATCCTTGTACGCAGAATCTACACTGAGGGAAAGCGGTACACCACGATTGAAGAGCTCAAGATCGCAATTTCGGAAAAATGGAAAAATATCGAGAAATCCGTTCAGCTGAATTTGGTGAATAGTATTCCAACACGAATTTTCCAGTTTATTAGCCGAAACGGCAACGTTGTCAATTTTTGAATTTTCCATTGATAATACGTATGAATTTTGAAGTGGGCTTATAGAAACTGGACAGCTGAAATTATCATCTTTAAGCACAATAAATAAACAAACAACTCTTTTGAACGAAACTGACATCAAATATACTTTATTCTAAGCATTCTACAATGTAAGAATGTATCTTGTCGAAATTCTGTCTGTTTGTGTTGCAATGAAATATAATCAGGGTGGTCTTATAGAAGTTGGACAGAGTGTACTATGTAACAACCTGATCGTGGGGTTCCGTATCTGAAGGACGAACATTTACCGTTCTATTTTCAAAGCTGATGTGCTATGCTGGGCTATGCTGAAGCTTCCATTCCGCTCGTGGATATTCGTAGGATGGCAAGATCCGACATTCGTGAGGGCCACAGCCTTTTCATACTGGTTCAATCCGCTATTACGAACCAACGAAATAATTTCTTTGGAAGGTATCTACAACGAAGATCGCTCACTCTTTCTCACATTGGCTTCAAGTCAGACAAACAGATCTACATCAACGAGAACCTGTAGTGACGAAGTATTATAGTAAAAGTTATTTTCTCGAATTGTTAATTTGTTTTTTTCCGTCAATCGTATTTTTTATTGTTTTTCTACATTGTTAATATTTATTATTGTTTTGCTTATTGTTTAATCAATTTGTTATATCAATTGGTGTGTATTTATTAATATTTTTTCTCACTTGATTTCTTAGCACGCGATTTCTTTCTCTTGAATTCAGCTTGAGAAACTATATGGCTAATGGATTCCAGAGTAGAGGCACATCTAACGTGTGGTGTATTCCGAGTATAGTAATGAAGTCTGCCCTGTTTGATGGCAAAATTTCCATGTGTTGCATGAACCGTCAGAGCTTTGGCGCGAATAGAGTGACAAAAATAGACGAATTGCGCAAAATAGCTCAAATTTCACAGTCGATACAATGTGTGTTAGTGTATCGTGATTGAATGATAGGATTCCCGATGATATTTTGAAGATGACTGGCTACACAATTATTAAGAATCGATCAAGTATAAAGCTCTTAAGGTATCCTAAAACGATACAGGGGAGCATAACACTGAGTTCATACTGATCGAAATCGACATTAACGTGGCAAAGATTCTTTTCGGTTTTTTTTTACTGATGCCGCTCCCGCTCAACAATCGACCTCGACCTCCCCCTCAGTGGCTTCCTCTCCCCGTGTCAAGGTCTATCCAGAAGATGCACCTGAAGCTAGTCCATGGGTTGTTTTTTCCGGCTCAAACCAAAAGGAAAATCCATCAATGTCATTCAGGTTTCGAAAGATCTGGCAAGATATTATTCCTCCGTGGCCGAAATCTCTAAGGTTAGACCGAACAAACTGCGTGTTGTCGTGGGTGATCGGAAACATGCAAACAAGATTGTGATCGACCAGAGATTCACCCAAGAACATCGTGTCTACGTGCGGTCCCATGACGTAGAAATCTTGGGGGTGGTAACTGAAACGGGTCTGACGTGTTAAATGATAAAAGAAGGAGTTAATGAATTTTCTCCCTTTGGTGGGCGTTAAAATTTTCACTTTTATATTCACCCAAACTAAGTAGGCGGTGTGGTTTATACATGTTTCAGGCATGCTGAAACGATCTCAGTAGCCTTGTTAGCCCACCCTATTTGTCAGAACAAGCATGTGCAGTCAAGAAGTTTCTTCTAAGCACGTGGCAAATTAATTTTCAGTGATTCATCACAGTTTTACATTGAGTTTTCGTTATGGTTCGATATCTTTTAAAGTGAAACCCCAAAAGGCGACGGTAGCAACACGTAAGTATAATCCGTTTCCTTAACTATTATTGGGACATGCCGCAATCACTGTGAAAATAAACGCTTCTTCGTTAAGGTAGTTTTGTTCCTTATGAAAAAAAGATACTAAAATTTCAAATCCTTCAGCAAAAAAAGTTTCGCTCCAAAACGCCCCTCAACTTTTCAGTCATTATACCCTTGATATTCTGCGAGTGATTCTTGTTGCTCAAGTCTGCTCTTCTGACCACAGTTTACGTTTTTAGATGATATTTCTACAATCAAGAATAAGCAAATTTTCGAACAATGGCTCCCAGTTGACCCCTCCCAAATAAAAGATCGTTTGTTCACCTTTTTGTTGAGTTTTTATGATACGGATGATTTCTCTAAAGAATTTAAAGAAGTGCTGTTGAAATTTTGCAAAGTTTATTGCTACAAAATTAACCAGAGATGGTCGAAATGATGCAGATCATATTCAAAATTCGTAAAGCAAAATTCTGACTGGTTGTCAAAAGCTTCCGGCATATCAGAAAGGTAAAACCTAAGACGATTTGCAGTCTGTTCCTCAAATTGGTAAAGGAAAATCTAAGTAATCGTTTAACGAATGTTCGAAAAAGACTAGTGGAAATCAGGAGAAAACACTGACGGCAGCATAAGCACTGGCTCTATATGTTGATTTAGATCTCTCTGAAAGAAAGTACAATGTACTTCGAAGTACTTTGAATGAAATACATCCAAATTTGCTACCAAGTCTTTATCCATTGAAATAAGAGAAAGTAAAAATAACTCCTAAATTGATCTCTGCGACCGAGACGTCTGCTGAAGTAGATTTCAAATATCTTATGAATTGCACCTCCGCTAGCATAGTCAAAGAAATTTCGCTAATGACTTCAACTTCAGTCAATCTCGTCTGGAAATGGGGTTTTGACGGCAGTTCAGGGCATAGTACATACAAGCAAAAGTTTTCGGAAGTTAAGACGAAAGTTTGTTAGTCGTTGCACTGGTTCCCTTAAAACTGATCGACTCCGTAAATAACGCTATCATCTGGATGAATCCTCGGCCAAGTTCAACATCGTACTGTAGACCGCTTAAATTTGTGTTCACGAAGGAAGACTCACAAGCTATTCTTAGCATTCAGTCAGAAATGGAGAAGAAAATTAAAGCGTTACAGATTTTCATCATCAACAACGATAGCGCTCAGATCGTTGTAAGTTTTGAATTTCATCTTACTATGATAGATGGAAAGGTGGCAAATGTGCTTTCCAGAAAAAAAGCTTCTGCAAAATGCTTAATTTGTGGATCTTTTCCGAAAGAGATGAATAAATCGAAGGCTGTTGAGACAGTACCAAATACCGAAACATACAAACTAGGCCTGTCACCACTGCATTGCAAGATAAAATGTTTTGAATGCGTCATTCACATCGGTTACAGGTTAGCATTATAGAATATTTAATAGTGTATAAATAATAACTATCATTCATTTCAACAGATTGCCATTCAAAACCTGGCAAGTGAAAACTGCTGAACATTGTTGTATTTGGCGATTTCAATCTCCCAAATTTAAAGTGGCAATTTGGTTCTGGAAAATTCTTGTACGCTGATCCTGCCCATTCAACCTTCCATGCTGAAACGAATGCTTTACTCGACGATTGTAGCTATAATTTGCTTCAACTAATCAATTTCATTAGAAATGAAAATGACCGTATGCTCGATCTCTGCTTTGTGAGCAATCCTGATGAAGCTCCGATGTTATCAGTGGCACCTGCGCCCTTAGTGAAATCAGCGCCTCACCACCCTCCACTTCATTTCACTATGAATATCAGTGTGAATAGCTTCAGCATCGTTCCTACCGCCGTCCACTATGATTTTAAAAGTGCTGACTTTAATAGCATAATTGGAGTGCTTTTAGACATTGATTGGCATGAAATCATGGACAAGGACGACGTCGTTGCTGCTGTCCAAACCTACACGAACATTGTGAGCTATCTGATCGACAGACATGTTCCGAGGAAGTTTATACGATCATCCACTCATCAACCCTGGCAGACTACCGACCTTCGTCGACTCAAACCCGCTAAAAAGGCTGCACTTAGAAAATATTCGAAATACCGTCTCCCATCCTTGAAACAACGATACCTACAACTGAACCATCAGTACCAAAAATCAAGCAAACGATGCTATGCAATCTATCTACGTCGTATTCAGCGCAAATTCAAGAGTAATCCTAAATCTTTCTGGAAATACGTCGATGAGCAACGTAAGGAGTCTGGATTACCGTCTTCTATGTTTCACGATGGACATGAAGTGTCTGACACACAGAAAATTTGTAGCCTCTTCTCTGCTAAGTTTTCCAGCACTTTCTCGAAAGAGAATCTGTCCCTAGACCAGCTCTTGAGGGCCACAAGAAACGTTCCAGTACCGAACAGTTCGTTGTTCCGAATCACCGTGGATAATGCAATGTTGGAATCGGGCATAAGCATATTAAAATCCTCGAATTCCTTCGGACCAGATGGAATCCCAGCATCAATTATGAAAAAGTGCGCAGCAGGGCTGTTATTTCCACTATGCTTATTGTTCAATCTTTCATTGACAAAAGGCATCTTCCCATCGCTTTGGAAGAAGGCTCACATTTTCCCGGTTCATAAAAAAGGCGATAGAAGAAACGTCGACAACTACCGAGGTATCTCCGCTCTGAACGCGGTTTCTAAACTGTTTGAGCTTGTAGTCATCGAATCGATTTTCACTCACTGTAAACATTAAATATCTATCGATCAACATGGTTTCATGCCGAAGCGTTCCACCACAACAAATCTTCTTTCGTTTACGACATATATTGCTGACGGAATGTCCGGAGGTATGTCCCAAACGGATGCGATTTGCACGGACCTGTCCGCCGCCTTTGATAAAATCAACCATGACATTACGGTGGGTAAATTGGATAAGCTTGGCTTCAGCGGCAATGTTCTACATTGGCTTACATCATATTTGATCGGACGCTCTCTCGCGGTTAAAATAGGCGATTGTTTCTCCGCAGAATTCCCTGCTACATCAGGAATACCTCAGGGGAGTCATCTCGGCCCTCTGATATTTCTCATCTATTTTAATGACGTAAATTTCGTCCTAGAGGGCCCTCATCTTTCATTCGCCGATGATATGAAAATATGTTTCCTCGTTAACTCGGAGGCTGATGCCTTGTTTCTTCAACAACAACTTGAAATTTTCCAGAAATGGTGCGTGGAAAACCGTATGACACTGAATCCAAGCAAATGTTCCACGATAACTTTCACAAGAAGGAAAGATCCTATTCGCTACAACTATTCTCTCGACGATGCTCCTATAACTAAACTCGACTGCGTGAAGGATCTAGGAGTGTATTTAGACTGTAAACTGAATTTCAAAACTCACGTCAACTACGTGGTTGGAAAAGCTTACCGTAGTCTTGGATTCATCATGCGCACTGCGAGGGATTTCACCGATGTACACTGCCTCAAATCTATGTTCGTTCAAGTCTGGAATACTGTTCAGTAATTTGGAATCCGCACTATCTGAACGGAGTCAACAGAATCGAAGCCGTACAAAAGCGATTTGTCCGGTTCGCCTTAAGACGATTACCCTGGAGTAACCCCCATCAGCTACCTAGCTATGAAAGCCGGTGCCAACTAATGACTCTTGACACGTTGCACGTGCGAAGGGATGTGAACCGCGCCTTATTTGTATATGATGTGCTATTGGCTAGGATAGAATGCCCAGTTATTCTGGAGAACATCAATCTTCTAGTTCAATCTAGAACTTTACGTGACCACGCTTTCCTCCGAGTTCCTTTTCGTCGTACCAATCATGGATACAACTCAGCCATATTGGGTCTTCAACGTCTGTTCAACAGAGTAGCTTCTGACTTCGACTTCCACTACTCAAGGAATGCGGTTCGGCAAAAATTTTTTGAACAAATACGTAGTTTTCATTAATATCATTAGGGCGAAATTCCGCCTGTTGATAACGATTAAATAAAAAAATAAGCAAGAGTATGAAAGCAGGAAGCGAGAAATTCAAGAGGCGTTCAAGTCAAGGATGGGTCTAGTTGTCGACAAGCCGAAACCGGGGTATGGTTCAAGCAATGACGGCAACACTGCACGAAAATTTTTCTCGGATTCACAAACCAGCTCGGAAATAACAGGGGTAAGTGTGGAGCTGATAACGAATTTCGCTACAATTCTCCGTATAATATCGTCGGGGCGAAAAATTGAAATGTTCAAATACCAGAAACTATTGTCGGATACAAGAGATCTATACATAAACCTGTACGGATGGTATTAGGCTGTCAAAAAAGTCCTGCGGTATTTCCGCGAGGTGTCGTTGTAAGCGCGTAGTTCTATTCATTGTATCGAGTCATACTATAGCTTGTTGGAAAGGTATTTTTGCTATAATATAGTCCTTGACAGTGTTTTGTTTGGTTAAGTCATTCGTGAGTTATAAAGTCACAATTATGGAGCAAAATAAAGAGAAAATCCGACATATTTTACAGTACTACTATGACAAAGGCAAAATGCATCTCAAGGTGCCAATAAAATTTGTGCAGTTTATGGACCCGATACAGTTTCCATTTCCACCGCACAACGATGGTTTCAACGTTTTCGTTCTGGTATAGAGGTCGTCGAAGATGCGCCACGCTCCGGAAGGCCTGTCGTCGAAAATTGCGACAAAATCGCTGAATTAGCCGAGAAAGACCGACATAGTAGCAGCCGTAGCATCGGCCAAGAGCTGGGGATAAGTCATCAAACCGTTATTAACCATTTGAAGAAGCTTGGATTCACAAAGAAGCTCGATGTATGGGTGCCACACACGTTGACGCAAAAAAAACCCACACGTTGACCGTATCGACGCATGTGAATCGCTGCTGAATCGCAACAAAATCGACCCGTTTCTGAAGCGGATGGTGACTGGCGATGAAAAGTGGGTCACTTACGACAACGTGAAGCGCAAACGGTCGTGGTCGAAGCCCGCTGAAGCGGCTCAGACGGTGGCCAAGCCCTCATTAACGGCCAGGAAGGTTCTGCTGTGTGTTTGGTGGGATTGTCAAGGAATAATCTATTATGAGCTGCTTCTCTATGGCCAAACGCTCAATTCGGACCTGTACTGCCAACAACTGGACCGCTTGAAGGTAGCACTCATGAAGAAGAGGCCATCTTTAATAAACAGAGGCCGCATTGTCTTCCATCAGGACAACGCCAGGCCACACACTTCTTTGGTGACGCGCCAGAAGCTCCGGGAGCTCGGATGGGAGGTTCTTTTGCATACGCCGTATAGTCCGGACCTTGCACCAAGTGACTACCACTTGTTTTTGTCCATGGCGAACGAGCTAGGTAGTCAGAAGTTAGCCACAAAAGAGGCCTGTGAATTGGCTATTCGAGTTTTTTGCCAATAAGGAAGCGAGCTTCTATAACAGGGGTATTATGAAGTTGGCATCTCGTTGGGAACAAGTCATCGAACAAAACGGCGCATATTTGACTTAAAACAGATGACTAATTTTATGAACAAATGAAAATTCCAAAAAAATACCGCAGGACTTTTTTGACAGCCTAATATTTTATGCCTGTAACTATGCATAAGTTATTGGTACACAGTTCAGATATTATGGAAGCATTTGATCTGTCTATTGGCCAGTTATCGGAAGAGGCTTTAGAAGCTACACACAGGCTGATCAGGGAGAACATGTTGAAGCATACAAGGAAAGCATAAAAAATTTACAGTAATAAGGACTTGATGAACTATATGCTGCTTTCTTCTGACCCTTCCATAGCAGGGAAGAGAAAAACTATAGCGAATAATCATCAAACGGATGTCAATGATATTTCTTTTTTTTTTGCTGATACAGTCGAATTTGATTCTGTTTGTCTTTTTAATGAAACTGAACAATTTACAAAATAATCGAAATATGTAAGAAAAGAAATAAGACATAAGCTTTCTCATCACATTCATTAAAAGAGGTGTACTTATTCATAAACTAACAAATATTACAAAATAGAGAAAAAAATTTACCTTTAAGGAAAATTCCAAAATAATAAATAAATAATAAATAGTGTAGAGTTTCTCCTGCTATACAATACATGTATGGAATGTAAAAATTAAATGTGACCTTAGAATATAAAATATTTAAACATTGAAAAATCACCAAAGTGGCGTTTGCGTAATTTTACCTTCAGATGAAAAATAGAAGATTATATTATTTGTGTATTATCCAAACAGGAGAATTATTCCGGAAAGCATTTTATTTCTTCATAACATTATATTTTATAGTCTTTTATGCAAACAAAATCGTATAAAGCATTAATCTTTTATGCAGTTGCACTGCCTGTGCGACTCTTCGTGTCAAAGCCTATGACTTGTCAAAAATGCAAGTCAGATGGTCACACTTCAGATAATTGTGCCAACAAGGAGCGCTGTGCCGCTTGCGGAGAGCAACATGAGGGGAAATCCTGCAGTGCGACTGAGCATAAATGTTCATATTGCGGGGGATCCCCACACGAGCTCTCAGCTTGTGAAACTTACAAGAGTCGTTGGGAGAACAGAAGCGTTCTTTGAAGGAACATTCGAAACGCACTTTCGCGGATATTTTAAATGGCACTTCTTCACTGGCCTTACAACAACAACCAATCAACACACGAAATGTCTTCGCCACGTTGTCCGTTGACGAAATGGAAGCGGACACAGCTAACGGGGGCACACCGTTCATTTTCCAAGGGAATCCCCGTCGCAACAATGTGACCACTCCCAAAGTTCAAAGACAAGGCCCTCCGGTTACACCCCCTGCTAGAATGCCTAAAAATCGAGTGCAGCGAACAAGCAAAATCAGGTTCCTCCTGGCTTCCGTGGGAATAATTCACCTTCAAACGACCCAGCACTCGAGGGGACATCAAAGACCCCAAATGTCCCTGTTTTTCCGTCCAGCTCAACTTCCCAATCGGGATTTTTAAAGTTGTCTGACCTTCAGGCTCAAATCTTCACATGCTTTAATGTTTCCGACTCCATCAGAACCATTGTCACCGCAATGCTTCTAGTATTAAAGACAATTTTGCAGCAATTGATGCAAACATGGCCCCTTCTTGCAATGATTATCTCTCTTGATGTCTAATTCAAATAGAGAAGTCGGAGAGATCACTGTTTTACAGTGGAATTGTCGTAGTCTTATCCATAAATTGGAAACATTCAAATTTCTAATTCATAATTTCAATTATGATATTTTTGCTCTATCCGAAACTTAGCTCTCTTCTCAAAATGATCTCTCGATCCAAAAAATCCGCAAAATTTGAATGCCATGTCATGGACGTTCATACAATCGTAGATACAACTCCAATCAGAACCGGACAGATGGGCAGAAAGGCTGTCAAAATCAATTTTGCGGTAATTTATTTTCCTTTCTTCTACATTTCCCACTGGAAGCGAAGTCACTGATTTAGCTGGTGCGTTGAAGCGAATGGTCAAAGGAGGGTGGTGAGGATCTACGGACACTAGTGAATCAACGGCGGTCAATACTTCAGCATGGCTTCCTTCGGATACAAAAACCAAATCCAAAGTACGGCGCAGGTGATTTAGATGTGCATTAAATTGATTCATGTTCAAGAAATCCATTTCGTCAATCAGCGCTGCGCTCGCCGGAGTCAAAAGTATCGGGTTGTCGAGACGTAAGCTGTTGTCGTCGTTAGACCATGCTAAACGCGGCTGGTTATAGTCGCCACAAGCGAGAATGATAGCTTCGGAGTTGGCGGACACACTTAGTTCACGGACGGTGGCGATATGGCTTCCATCAAAACAACGTCCCGGCTTTTATCGGGTGGAATGTAAATGTTACACATCAGGAAACGATGGCCCCGAATATTCGCAGAAACACACACTTGCTCCAGCCGATTTCCGTTAAGCGTGTCGATGCGTGTGCTCACGTGTCGATTGGCGACAGCTATCAGTACACCGCCAAAATTACGCTTGTCGCTATTCAGAGAACATCGATCACATCGAAAAACGTTGTACGATGATCCGAAAATTTGCAGTGAACTGATGCTATCGTTCAGTCCAGTTTCCGTCAGCAATATAACGTCACAGCTGCAGTCGAGGGAAGTGAGGAATATATTGTCCAGCTTGGTCCTCAATCCTCTTACATTTTGGTAATAAATCCAGACGGCATCATCGATGGAAGTAGAAGTATGCTGCAACACAGACTGATTGAGTGCTGGGATCGAGAGAATAGAATGAATATACTCGCCTGTGATGGGAACCCTTGGGTTCCCACCGTCCTCATCATAACGCATTGGAACATCGATCAATTCTGCATTGCATCTACCGGTGGTGTGATGGATTTTTTTTTTTTTTCCAAAATATATTTTTTATTAAGGCACATGTGGCGTTAGCCTGACGGGGCCGGGAGTCCAATATTTTGACAATTTTTGTCTTACAACTATGTTAGTAATATGTAACCGATTACTCGCGGTTGGCTCGAGGTTAGTATTACAAGTGTTCTCATAATTGGTATGTTGCAGTCTTCGATGCTCTATACGTGTGCCCGACACGGGCTACTTCCTATTGGGATGCAGCTGACCATTAATCAGCAACGGCCCCCTAGTCTGTACCCCATATCTAGCGTGGTGCGTCTTTCTCGACTCGAGGAATCCAGGATAGAATGGTCACTAGCCGGCGCAATCATCAGTTCGTGTAGAGTTGTCATGAGCGGTACAACCTTTGGCTCTTGTTGAATGATCAGTGGACTGCACAACCTTTGGCCCGTGCATCTGTAAAGAGTGTGTGTATGTATTGCCGCGACTAAGTAAAAGTTTATCGATCGGATAGGAGGGATATGAAACGGGGACACAACGAAGGAAACATCATTAAACGTTGACATCGGCGTTTCTGAGGAACAGGTATAGATGAAGCAGAAGATCAGGATCCCGGCTACCTAAGATATCCCGGACGGGGATATCCGATTGTCTGCCTTTTGCTCTCAGTGCTCTAGAGAGCTGAGAGCGAGCAGCATGGAACCGGATACACGACCAGACAACATGCTCGATGTCGTGGTAGCCATCGCCACAATCACAAAGATTGTTTGCTGCGAGCCCAATGCGATAGAGATGCGCGTTTAGGTTGTAGTGATTGGACATAAGCCGAGATATCACGCGAATGAAATCACGACCGACATTCAATCCCTTAAACCAAGCTTTCGTCGAAACCTTAGGGATAATCGTGTGTAACCAGCGACCGAACTCATCTTCAATCCACATGCGCTGCCAACTAACGAGTGTGTCCTGACGAGGAATGTGAAAAAATTCATTATAGGCAATTTGCCTTTCAAAAAGTGTGCCTTCTGAAGCGCCCACCTTAGCTAGCGAGTCCGCTTTCTCATTCCCCGGAATCGAGCAATGAGAGGGAACCCATGCTAAGGTAATCTTGAATAATTTTTCGACCAAAACACTCAATAGATGTCTTATTCTTGTTAGGAAATAAGATGAGCGTTTATCAACTTTCATTGAGCGGATTGCCTCTATTGAGCTGAGACTGTCTGAAAAAATAAAATAATGGTCGATGGGCAGTGTTTCAATGATCCCTAGAGCATAGTATATCGCACCCATTTCTGCGACATACACGGAACAAGGATCTTTGAGTTTGAAAGAGGCTCTGGAATTTTCATTGAAGATGCCGAAGCCAGTGGACCCGTTTATGTATGAACCGTCAGTAAAGAACATTTTATCAGATCCAACTTTCCCATATTTTTCCGAAAATATCGACGGAATAACATTGGAGCGTAGGTGATCTGGTATTCCATGGATTTTTTGTCGCATGGACAGATCAAAAATGACAGAGGAATTGCAAAAGTATGGGAAGCAAACTTGGTTCGAGATGCCTGGTGAAGGGTGCACGTCGTGGGTAAGGTACTCATGGTATAAAGACATAAAACTTGACTGAGGAGTCAGTTGGAGTAGATTTTCGAAGTTATCAATCACCAATGGATTCATGATCTTGCAACGGATGAGAAATCTGTAGGATAATTCTGTGAACCGAAGAGTAAGCGGGGGTACTCCTGCCAAAACTTCGAGACTCATCGTATGTGTCGAATGCAAACACCCCATGGCTATACGCAAGCAACGATATTGTATTCTCTCCAGCTTGAGAATATGAATCCTGGCAGCTGATCGGAAGCAAAAACTGCCATATTCTAACACTGATAATATCGTTGTTTTGTACAGTGATCGGTGTGATGGATGTTGGCGTCAGGTTGACAACGGGAGGGTTCCGAAATTTTTGGACAGTAATCTCCTCGAACTCACGGAACATGATGCCCTCTGGCCAAGACGAAGGGTCCATTGCTTTGGATTTCAAAGCTGGATCAAGCCCGACTTTGAACGAGATGAAGGTCATGTTGCCGATGTCTGCTCCTTTGGGGACAAGTTTGACTACATCGGGATCCTGGGTTAATTGCAAATTTGCACGCACCATTGCTGAAATTTCCCCATTGGTCACATCGGGACGTATGCGAGACAGTTAGAGCCAAAATTTGGGTGCTGGTTTTGCACTGATGGCAACAGATACAACATCATTCCCAATCTGCTTAGAGCCAGACTGACATTCAGACGATTTTTGTGTGACATCCGGTCCACGAAGACGTTTGGCAGATCGAACAGGTTCTAATGAGGACCAACGCTTCACAGCGGGTGACATGGTCAACGAAGTGGGCCTAGATGACAATTGCTTTATTTCCGATTGCAAATTGGTGATTGCGTCCGTGAGTGCAACCAGCGGAGATTTTTCATCTGCTACCTTAGTAATGGAGCGGAGATGGGAATTGCTGAACAGCTCAGCGCAGTCATCGCACATCCAAAAGAGATTTTTCCGATGTGACGAGAAATAGCCCAGAAGGGCACGTGTCACTACCGGCTGGCCAGCACATTGCAAGTGGAATATGCCACCACAATATCCACGACATGTGACGAATTCAATGCCGTTTATCATTTGGCAGCAGTTTGCACAATTCTTCTCCATGATAACCGTCGAACTTATTCGCCTATCGGTAGGCTTACAGCACAGCACAAACACAAGAACAGCAAAGAGGTGCCGTAATGTTTATTGTTTTTGTGTACAAGTGGATGATAAATCCGATGAACAAAACGAAAACTTTTAGGCAGCTACAGTTGCAACACAAACGTAAGAACGATAATATCGACAACTTTTTCGCATTCGCACAACAAACAGTCAATGGACAGTCACTAAGTAAAAAATATTTGAGTGCGAAATCACAATAAAAACGGTGAGGAATAACGATCAAAACAAACACGATTTGACATTTGACATGCAAACATCAGAGGCAAAGACCTCTCTATTGTCAGCTTGTATAGGCCTCCGAAAGCTGCGGTTTACCGTAAGCAACTTGTTGACATGTGCTCACTCCTTCCTGAGCCACGGTTGATCTTGGGAGACTTCAACTCTCACGGAGCTGCCAGGGGGGAACAGTACGACGACAACCGGTCATTGTTGATATATGACATTTGTAACAGCTTCAATATGACCGTTTTGAACACTGGGGAATAACACGTGTACCTAAACCTCCTGCTAACCCAAGTGCTCTTGACCTCTCGCTTTGCTCGAATTCACTATCGTTAGATTGCAAGTGGAATGTAATCCAGAACCCCAACAGTAGTGATCACTTGCCAATTAAAATTTCCATCACCATTGGGTCGGATTCTTCTAAATCTATAAACATGGCATATGACCTCACAAGACACATTGACTGGAAAAAATATGCGGGCGCGATTACTCTAGCCATCAATTCCAGAGATGGTTTACCTCCATTGGAGAAATATAACTTCCTTTCTCGTTTGATCTACGACAGCGCTCGAACAAAAACCCATCCCAAGTTCCACTATTCGTCGAAGGCTTCCCAATCCATGGTGGGATAGCCAATGTTCCAAGCTTTATCAGGATAAATCGAACGCATTCAAAGCTTTTCGGAAACGTGGAACTATTGAAAACTTTCAATCGTATTTAGACCTTGAAAATTAATTTAAAAACTTGATCAAAGTGAAAAAAACGTGCTTATTGGCGAAATTTCGTGGGAGGTTTGTCACGAGAAACGTCGATGGAAAAAATATGGAAAGTGGTTCGAGACATGAGAAATCGCTCTTCAACGAATGAAAGCGAAGAATATTCACATTGATGGCTTTTTAATTTTGCGCGGAAGGTTTGTCCCGATTCCGCTCCCGTGCAAAAAAATGTTTGAGATATACCACAAGATAGGTGCGATCTTGATTCCGAGTTTTCGATGGTACAATTCTGTCTTGCTCTCCTTTCATATAGCAATTCGGCTCCAGGAACGGATAGAATTAAGTTCAACTTGCTGAAAAACCTCCCTGATGTGGCGAAACATCGCTTGTTGAATTTATTCAGTCGATTTCTGGAACATAATATTGTTCCGGATGATTGGAGACAAGTACGAGTTATAGCTATTAAAAAACCCGGAAAACCCACGTCCGACTTCAATTCGTACCCCCCAATAGCAATGCTGTCTTGTATACGGAAATTGTTGAAGAAAATGATCTTGTTTCGCCTTGATCGATGGGTTGAAACGAATGGCCCACTCTCAGATACACAATACTTTGATTCAGTTTCAATAGAGGACCTGTCAGACAAACTCCATTCTCGGGGTTTGCCGCCTCTATTGAATAATATGTTATATAACTTACTTTGTGAGAAACGTTTGAATTTTTCTCATGGGGATTCGACAGTAAGTCGGATCTCCTACATGGGACTCCCCCAGGCCTCATGTTTAGCCCCCCTTTTGTATTACTTCTATGTAAGCGATATTGACAATTGCCTTACACAAAATTGCAACCTAAGACAACTTGCAGATGATCGAGTGGTGTCTGTCGTAGGATCAAACGAATCCGACCTGCAAGATCCCTTACAAGATACTTTGAACAATTTTTCAACCTGGGCCATTGGGTTAGGGATCGAATTCTCCACGGAGAAAACAGAGATGGTGGTTTTTTCTAGGAAGCAAAAACCAGCAAAACAAAAGCTTCAACTTTTGGGTAAACCGATCACTCATGCTATGTCATTCAAGTATCTTGGGGTCTGGTTCGACTCCAAATGTACTTGGGGGCCCATATTAGGTATCTGAGTAAAAAATGTCAACAAAGAATAAACTTTCTCCTTACAATTAACGGTGGGGAGCCCATCCAGAATAGCTTATAATGTTGTATCGAACAACTATTCTCTCAGTGATGGAGTATGGCAGTTTCTGTTTTCAATCAGCTGCCAAAACACACCTCATTAAACTCGAGCGAATTCAGTATCTTTTTCTCCGTATTGCATTGGGATGTATGCCCTCAACACATACCATGAGTCTCGAGGTTTTGGCAGGCGTACTCCCACTAAAAGATCGCTTCAATTTATTGTTTCTTCGGTTCCTCATCCGGTGTAAGGTTATGAACCCATTGATGATCGGAAATTTTGAGCAGCTGTTCGGGCTAAATTTTAATTCTGGATTCATGACTTCATATCATGAATTCATCTCCATGCAGGTAGATCCTTCTTCGTATATTCCCAACCGTATTTGTTTTCCTGACTACATCAATTCCTCTGAACATTTTGATCTGTTCATGAAGGAGAAAATCCATGGAATTCCAGATTATCTTTTATCGGGGATCGTTCTTACGATCTTTAATGCAAAGTATGGGCGTATCAATTGCGATAATATGTACTTTACTGATGGGTCTTCTATGAATGAGTCCACAGGATTTGGAGTGTTCAACGTATTTTTTAGCACCTCACACAGTCTTTAGTATCCTTGCTCAGTGTATATTGCTGAATTGGCAGCAATACACTGGGCGCTGGACAGCGTCGCCTTACGATCTGTTGAACACTATTACATTGTAACGGATAGTCTTAGCTCTGTCGAAGCTATCCGTTCAGTGAGGCCGGAAAAGCACTCGCCGTACTTCCTTGAGAGAATACGAGAAATTTTGAGTGTTTTATCCAGACGTAACGACATATCGTTACCGTTGTCTGGGTCCCTTCACATTGCTCAATTTCGGGTAATGAGAGGGCCGACTCATTAGCGAAGGTAGGTGCGATTGAAGGCGATATTTATCAGCGTCAAATCGCCTTCAATGAATTTTATTCTTTAGTCCGTAAAGATACCATCGCTAACTGGCAACGTAAGTGGAACGAAGATTAATTGGCCCGGTGGCTTCACTCGATTATCCCTAAGGTTAGCCTCAAACCATGGTTCAAAAGTCTGGACTTGAGCCGGGACTTTATTCGCACATTCTCCCGACTCATGTCCAATCACTGTTCGTTAGACGCGCTGCTCTTTTGTTTTAATCTTGCCGATAGCAATATCTGTGCTTGTGGCCAAGGTTACCACGACATCGAACACGTTGTTTGGTCGTGTGAGGTGTATCTTGTCGCCAGATCGAATTTAGAAAACTCTCTTCGGGCTAGAGGAAGGCAGCCCAATGTGCCGGTGAGAGATGTGTTGGCTAGGTTAGACCTTGATTACATGTCCCAAATATACGTCTTCCTAAAAGTTATCGTTCTTCGTGTCTTATTGTCCTTATATCCTTATATTCTCCTTTCCCCTTTCTCTCGCGAGAAATCAAATTCAATTAGATTAGAATTAATGAAAAATGTTTATGTATACTTGTAACAATATAGTGAGGAGTTTGTCTTCTTTAAACTTATGTAATTGACCCTGTAGAAATAAACGATTTAAAAAAAACCTAGAACATAAACGGCAACATCCTTAAGTTTTTTGAGCAATATGAAATAAAATTACAAAAAATAAATAAAACCAATCTTTGAGTAAGATGTTAAAAATAACAGTGCATTTAAAATGTTAATTTTCCTAAATAGTTAATTAATGTTGCAACTACTTTGTCAAAAATCGTATTTCAATCAGACATCTGAATTTTGAGTTGCGATTTTATGAACGAAAGATCAATGATTTCGAATACGCCCTTTTCAAAAAATAATTTAAATTGGTCATATGATAACGAAAATTGCAATTTTAGGTAGCTTCCATCATATGTACCATGTTTCAATGTTGGGTGACATCCATGTTTTAGGCTGTTTCAACACAGGACATCTTCATCTTTCGTACCACGAGCCGGATGAAGCTATATTACAACCTACAATTCAAATTATTTTAACTATGCGTCTAGTAATTGATCGAGAATGATGACAAACTGATAGAAAAAAAACCTTACGTGAGTCGTACCTATTGGAATTCATATTGAAGTAAGCTTTCTATCAGCGCTGCAAAATAATATAGTCAGAGCAGTTACTTGTGACCAGTCCCTCGCTACCCCTGTGTAAAGGTAATAACTTTGTTTAATTGATTTCATGTTCGCCGGTTGAGCCTTGAAGACGGCGCTACTGGAGACCGCCGCTGATTAAATACGTCTGATGATAGACTAAAACGGATGTTTGTTCAAATTCGTTAAATTCCCTTTCACGGTGATTATCCTAAGTGCCATTGCATGATGCAATAATTTTTCATACTTACAATGGCATCTTTGGAATTTGTTTCGATGATGACTGAGAATGTGAGGTGACCAGTAGTCAGCAACCAACTACCTTTTAGAAATTGTATGACGCTACCAATGATAAATGCATCGGGTCCAATTCAGGATGTATAAACCTTCAAAACGTTCTTAACCATATTTCTTGAAAAAAATGTGTACTAAAAGTAACAGTAGTTTAAGCGTATCAACACAAAAGTGAATAAACACTTGAATTCTTTGCTCGCTCAAAGTTGATTTTTCCAAACAAAGATGTTGTTCTATGGGGGAAAGGTGCGACGATTCAAAAAAAAAAATTATAAAGAATTTCCGATTCGATTGAATATCAAAATTCTTTCGCAGTGAAAATTACTGTTAACGTTAACTTCATTTAATAAAAACGAGATCCGTAATTCTGTAATGTAAAAGTTTATCGAGTGATTATGTTTTACTTTGCGTGCAGATTATTTACAATTTAGACAAGAAGCTTCAATTACATGGTATTACAACGTGATGTCCCGCCTCATGTCTAATCATTACTTGGTAGATGCACATCTGCATCGCATTGGGATCGTTGATAGTAATATTTGCGTTTGTGGTGATTTTTTTTTTTTTATTTAAGTCATTTATTTTTACAGGCTCAGTTACATAGGTTTAAAGGAGCCGAACTCTTAGCTATACTTTTATTAGTATATATCAACATGTTTCCTTAAATCTAGGGTTAATAAGGTAGGAAACCGATTACTCGCGGTCGACTCGAGATTAGAAGGGTGACATAGTTTCTTTTGGAAAAGGAGGGGATATAAGGATATTGTACAATGGTCACACTCGCATTCACACTCACGCTCATCATACTCAATTCTTAAATCTATTATTATATCTATTATGTATATACATTTCAGCTTATTCTATAGTTAGTCAGAAGGGAAACAGTCGCTCGCGAAGGAAAAAAAAGGAGAGGATAAGGGTGTATGGACAATCACACACGAAGATCGATAGTTTTAAGGAAAACATATATTAGGGACATGTAATCGAGGTCTAACCGAGCCAACATATCTCTCACCGGTACATTGGGCTGTCTACCTCGGGTCCGAAGGGAGTTTTCTAAATTCGATCTGGCAACAAGATACACCTCGCACGACCAAACAACGTACTCGATGTCGTGGTAACCTTGGCCACAAACACAGAGATTGCTACTGGCAAGATTGAAACGAAAGAGTAGCGCATCTAACGAACAGTGATTGGACATGAGTCGGGAGAAGGTGCGAATAAAGTCCCGACTCAAGTCCAGACTTTTGAACCACGGTTTGAGGCTAACCTTAGGGGAAATTGAGTGAAACCACCGGCCCAATTAATCTTCATTCCATTTGCGTTGCCAATTAGCGATGGTATTTTTACGGACTAAAGAATAAAATTCATTGAAGGCGATTTGACGCTGATAAATGTCGCCCTCAATCGCACCTACCTTTGCTAATGAGTCAGCCCTCTCATTACCCGGAATTGAGCAATGTGAAGGGACCCAGACAAAGGTAATGACATAACAGCGTCTGGATAAAGCACTCAAAATTTCTCGTATTCTCTCAAGGAAGTACGGCGAGTGCTTTCCGGCCTCACTGAACGGATAGCTTCGACAGAGCTAAGACTATCCGTTACAATGTAATAGTGTTCAACAGGTCGTGAGGCGACGCTGTCCAGCGCCCAATGAATTGCTGCCAATTCAGCAATATACACAGAGCAAGGATTCTGAAGACTGTGTGAGGTGCTAAAAAATTCGTTGAACACTCCAAATCCTGTGGACTCGTTTATAGTGGACCCATCAGTAAAATACATATTATCACAATTGATACCCCATACTTTTCATCGAAGATCGTTGGAGCGATCCTCGATCGTTGGTAATCTGAATATCCATGGATATCTTGCTTCATGGTCAGATCAAAATGCACAGAGGAATTGATGTAGTCAGGGAAACAAACACGGTTGGGAATATACGAAGAAGGATCAACCTGCATGGAGATGAATTCATGATATGAACTCATGAATCCGGAGTGAAAATTTAGCTCGATCAGCTGCTCAAAATTTCCGATCACCAATGGGTTCATAACCTTACACCGGATGAAGAACCGAAGAGATAATAAATTGAAGCGATCTTTTAGTGGGAGTAGGCCTGCCAAAACCTCGAGACTCATGGTATGCGTTGAGGGCATACATCCCAACGCGATACGGAGACAAAGATACTGAATTCGCTCGAGTTTAATGAGGTGTGTTTTGGCAGCTGATTGAAAACAGAAACTGCCATACTCCATCACTGAGAGAATAGTTGTTCGATACAACATTATAAGATCTTCGGGATGGGCTCCCCACCAGGTGCCGGTAATTGTACGGAGAAAGTTTATTCTTTGTTGGCATTTTTTACTCAGATACCTAATATGGGCCCCCCAAGTACATTTGGAGTCGAACCAGACCCCGAGATACTTGAATGACATAGCATGAGTGATCGGTTTACCCAAAAGTGAAGCTTTGGTTTTGCTGGTCTATGCTTCCTAGAAAAAACCACCATCTCTGTTTTCTCCGTGGAGAATTCGATCCCTAGCCCAATGGCCCAGGTTGAAAAATTGTTCAAAGTATCTTGTAAGGGTACTTGCAGGTCGGATTCGTTAGATCCTACGACAGACACTACTCCATCATCTGCGAGTTGTCTTAGGCTGCAATTTTGTGTAAGGCAATTGTCGATGTCGCTTACATAGAAGTTGTACAAAAGGGGGCTTAAACATGAGCCCTGGGGGAGGCCCATGTAAGAGAACCGACTTACTGGCGAATCTCCGTGAGAAAAGTTCAAATGTTTCTCACAAAGCAAGTTATATAACATATTATTCAATAGAGGCGGCAGACCCCGAGAGTGTAATTTGTCTGACAAAACCTCTATTGAAACAGAATCAAAGGCCCCCTTTATGTCCAAGAATACTGAAGCCATTTGTTTTTTTTCGGCGTAAGCCATTTGAATTTCTGAAGAAAGCAACGCAAGACAATCATTCGTCCCCTTGCCCCTGCGGAACCCATATTGTGTATCTGAGAGTAAGCCATTCGTTTCAACCCAATGATCAAGGCGAAACAAGATCATTTTCTCCAACAATTTCCGTATACAAGACAGCATTGCTATTGGGCGGTACGAATTGAAGTCGGACGCGGGTTTTCCGGGTTTTTGAATAGCTATAACTCGTACTTGTCTCCAATCATCTGGAACAATATTATGCTCCAGGAACCGATTGAATAAATTCAACAAGCGATGTTTCGCCACATCAGGGAGGTTTTTCAGCAAGTTGAACTTAATTCTATCCGTTCCTGGAGCAGAATTGTTACATGAAAGCAGAGCAAAAGAGAATTCTACCATCGAAAACTCGGAATCAAGATCGCACCTATCTTGTGAAATATCTCGAACAATTTTTTGTACGGGAACGGAATCGGGACAAACCTTCCGTGCAAAATTCAAAATCCATCGATGTGAATATTCCTCGCTTTCATTCGTTGAAGAGCGGTTTCTCATGTTTCGAGCCACTTTCCATAATTTTGACGTAGGACTACGTCTTTCATTTCTATACCGGGGTGTAAAATCAAAGTTTCGAAACCGAAAGCGTTACGCCGGAGACCGAGATTTTGAGCGTTAATAGCTCCTAAACAACTGAACTAAATTGTATGATAAACACTTCATTCGAAAGATAAAATGTCTACGCGTTATATACTTGTTACTTTTTGATCCAAAAACTTGTTTCAATAGCCTTAAAATTGTTCTCAAAACAGGCTATTGAAATCATCAATCGGTATATAAGCGAGCGCCGCTCGGAAATCCACTCAGTTCTAATTGAACAGCGATTGGAGCATGTTGTCGCTGTTGTGGTGAAGCTCTTCGTTTATCATGAAAGCGCGGATGAACGGTGTCACCAAGAGCCTGTTTGTGCACCCTAGGCCAGAAGGGAATCCATCAGGAGGAGAGTGATGCCACAAACGGTTCCCCGGGAAGACATCGCTACACACACATACACGCGCGGAATTCTTTCCGTTTGGATGCCATTCAGCATCGAGGAAGTTCCGGAAAGATTTAATCATTTCTGGAAAATAATCTGCAAGTTTCTCTGGGAATTTAAAAATACATTCATGTGAAAGAGTTTATTTTAATGTTTTCTAACCATATAACACAGCGATCAAATACATTTGATTTTGTAACTTTTCAACCAAGTGTAATTAGCAGGAAAGCTTCTGAAGATTATTCTTCCCCATCAGTAGGATATGTAGGATATGCGCACGCAATCGATTATTGCTCAGTCGCCGAAAGTTCCGAGCTCAGAGAGTTCATTCCCCTCTAGATTGCCTTCCAAATTGCCATCGTAAACCACACCTCTCGACTCAATCACACACACAAAACATACTTAAGCGATATTCTGGTGGTGAGACGCATTCATTTTTCGTGAGGACATCGACAAGACAACGTCGTTGCCTAACGTGCTGGACGAGGTGGACGGCGAAGGATCGACACATACACGCGCGGAATTCTTTCCGTTTGGATGTCATTCAGCATCGAGAAAGTTCCGGAAAGATCTAATCATTGCTGGAAAATAATCTGCAAGTTCCTCTGGGAATTTAAAAATACATTCATGTGAAAGAGTTTATTTTAATGTTTTCTATCCATGTAACACTGAGACCAAATATTTATCAATCAAGTGCTATTAACAGCTGGTTATCGAGTTAGTATTAACTACTGGTGGGCTTCCAGTATCGAGGAAAATGTGGAAATATCTAATCGTTGCTGGAAAATAATCTGCCAGTTCCCCTTGGAATTGAAAATTACATTCAAGCGAAAGAGTTTATTTTAATGTTTTCTATCTATAAAATATCCATATAATACATTTGGGTTTGTGATTTGTCAATCAAGTACAGTTAGCAGGAAAGCTTCTGAAGATTATTCTTCAGAACAAGGTTTTTCGTATCCTATATTGGATGCATAAAACCTTGTGCCTCCAACGTAACGCTCTCGTTTTCGAAGTCCCCCAAATATTCATTTATTCATTCATTCAGAATGGATTTAGATTCAACTTCAAACAAATGATCTCTAAATCAACGATAGTCCTACATCACCCTTGCGGTTATACCATAGATATAACCCACTTCCTGTTTTTTCATTGACGTTTCTCGTGACAAACCTCCCACGAAATTTCGCCAATAAGCACGTTTTTTCCCTTTGATCAAATTTTTGAACTGATTCTCAAGGGCTAAATACGTTTGAAAATTTTCAGGGGTTCCACGTTTTCGAAAAGCTTTAAATGCATTTGATTTATCCTGATAAAGCTTGGAACATTGGCTATCCCACCATGGATTGGGAGGCCTTCGACGAATAGTGGAACCTGGGATGGGTTTCGTTTGAGCGCGAACCGCGCTGTCATATATCAAACGAGAAAGGAAGTTATACTCCTCCAATGGAGGTAAACCATCTCTGGAATTGATGGCTAGAGTAATCGCGTCCGCATATTTTTTCCAGTCAATGTGTCTTGTGAGGTCATATGCCATGTTTATAGATTCAGAAGAACTCGACCCAGTGGTGATGGAAATTTTGATTGGCAAATGATCACTACCATTGGGATCCTGAATTACATTCCACTTGCAATCTAACGATAGTGAATTCGAGCAAAGCGAGAGGTCAAGAGCACTTGGGTTAGCAGGAGGTTTAGGTACACGTGTTGTTTCCCCAGTGTTCAAAACGGTCATATTGAAGCTGTTACAAAGGTCATATATCAACAATGAACGATTGTCGTCGTACTGTTCCCCCCAGGCAGTTCCGTGAGAGTTGAAGTCTCCCAAGATCAATCGTGGCTCAGGAAGAAGTGAGCACATGTCATCAAGTTGTTTGCGGCTAACCGCAGCTCTCGGAGGCCAATACAAGCTGACAATACAGAGGTCTTTGCCTTTAATGTTTGCATGACAAGCAACAGCTTCGATCCCTCCAATAGGTGGAAGGTCAATTCGAAAAAATGAGTGGCACTTATTGATCCCCAATAGCACCCCTCCGTATCTGTCATCACGGTCCAAGCGTATAATATTAAAATCGTGGAAAGAGTGATCATCTCGCGAAGAAAGCCAAGTTTCGGACAGAGCAAAAACATCACAATTGAACTTATGAATTAAAAATTTGAATGTATCCAATTTAGGGATAAGACTACGACAATTCCACTGTAAAGCAGTGATATCTCCGACCTCTCTATTCAAATTAGACATCAAGAGAGATAATCATTGCAAGGAGGGACCATGTTTGCATCAATTGCTGTAAAATTGTCTTTAATACTGGAAGCATTGAGATGACAAGGGTTCTGATGGAGTCGGAAACATTAAAACACGTGAAGATTTGATCCAAAAGGTCAGACAACTTTATAAATCCCGATTGGGAAGTTGAGCTTGACGGCGAAACAGGGACAGTTGGGGTTTTTGATGTCCCCTCGAGTGCTGGGTCGTTCGAAGGTGAACTATTCCCACGGAAGCCAGGAGGAACCTGATTTTGCTTGTCCGCTGCACTCGATATTTTAGGCATGCTAACAGGGGGTATCACCGATGGAACTTGTCGTTGAAGTTTGGGAGTGGACACATTTTTGCGCCGGGGAAAATGAACGGTGTGCCCTCTTCAGCTGTGTCCGCTTCTACTTCGTCAACTGGCAACGTGGAGAAGACATTGTGTGTGGGGATTGGTTGTTCTTGTTGTTGTTCGGCCGGTGGAGAAGCGCCCTTTAAAATTTCCGGAAAAGTACGCTTTGAGCGTTCCTTTAAAGAGCGTTTCTGTTTCTCCCAGTGACTCTTGTAAGTTTCACAAGCCGAGAGCACATGTGGAATTCCTCTGCAATATGGACACTTTTGCTCAGTCGCACTGCAAGATTTACCCACATGTTGCTCTTCGCAAGTGGCACAGCGCTCCTTGTTGGCACAATAAGCTGAAGTGTGACCAACTGACTTGCATTTTTGACAAGTCATGGGCTTTGGCATGAAGAGTCGCACTGACAGCCTCAATTTGTCCACCATAACGTAGTCAGGGAGAGCGGAACCAGCAAAAGTTACTCGAAACGAGTCGGACGGCGTAAATTTAGAGTTTTCCCCTTCCTGGGAGACTTTGCCGAGTTGTCGGCATTCTAAGATTTTGATTTTCATCAAAGGTAGTTTTTTAAATCTACCATCTCCTTCTATAATTGATTCGCTCGTCAGACCCGTTTCGGTTATCACTCCCGAGATTTCTACGTCATGGGAAGGCACGTAGACACGATACTCTAGGGTAAATCTCTGGTCGACGACAATATCGTTTGCTTCTTTCCGATTATCCACAACAACACGCAGTTTGGTCGGTCTAACTTTTGAAATTTCTTTCACGGAGGAGTATCTTGTCAGATCTTTCATGATCTGAATAACATTAAGCGCTTTTCCGTTTGGCTTAGGCCTGAGGAAAACAACCCATGGACCAGTTCCAAGTGCATCTTCCGGATAGACCTTGACACGTGGAGAGGTGATAACATGAGAAGGAGATGACGTGGATTGGGTGGGATCGGTGACAACAGGGAGGGGAGGTGGGATCGAAGGAAGGGAGGAAGTGCTAGGGGATGGAGAGGAGTGAGTGGCAGACTTTTTAGAGGGGGGCTTGATGGAGTTAGCTGACTCGTCCCCGGACGAAGCATCTCCTGTTAAAGTAACGCGTTTAAGTGTTTTCGCTGTTCCTTTTTTGTTATTTTTTACTAACATTGGGGAGTCATCGTCAGAGATCTCCATATTTGGAGACCCCCCTTCTGACATTCTACAATTTGTACTTATAATCTAATGTATTTAAAAATAATAATAATAAAAAAATAAATAGAAAAAAAGAATTAAATATATTAATTTTTATTCACCCAATTGTACACCAGTGTAGATAAACTGGCAACCGATGCTTGCTTCCCAATCGGTTGATCGCGCTCGGCACAATTGAATGTGTGTCGCACACTACCACACACAGTCCCCGTGGTCGTTGAATCGCACTGTATGCGAATGAGTTGTAAGTGCGACGAGGATGGCGGCTCCTCCTCAATCGGATGATCACGCGCAAAGAATAGCTGCGATTATGAGTCGGCCAACGGCACTTCACCACACTATCCACGGTATGCGCAATCACACTGGTATTGGTATGTACACGCGCGATATAATGCCAGCAATGGCGATGATACAGCAGAAACCAATCACTTTTCCAGCTCTGCTGAAATGATTTCCCGGTTTGTAAACTGTCCAATGTTCCGCGGTGACAACCACGCGCGACGTGAGAAAAAAAAACCCCAAACGAAAGAAGGAGAAAAAAAAAACACTTGTCCGGTTTTGTAGCTAACGAGACCAATCGAATATCCGGAGTCGCAACAATCACGTCTGGCTACCACAAACTTTAGACATGGAATCGTTTGTGGTGATGGTTATCATGACATCGAGCATGTGGTCTGGTCTTGTATAAACTTTCATTCTGCTAGGGCTCGTCTATCAAGTTTTTTTTTTCCAAAATATATATTTTTATAAAGGCTCATATGGCGTTAGCCTCACGGGGCCGGGAGTTCAATACAATTTTTCTTATTATCTATGTTAGTAATATGTAACCGATTACTCGCGGTTGGCTCGAGGTTAGTATTACAAGTGTTTTCGTAATTGGGATGTTGCTGTCTCCAATGCTCTGTACGTGTGCCCGACACGGGATACTTCCTATTGGGATGCAGCTGACCATTAATCAGCAACGCCCCTAGTCTGTACCTCATATCTAGCGTGGTGCGTCTTTCTCGACTCGAGGAATCCAGGATAGAATGGTCACTAGCCGGCGCAATCATCAGTTCGTGTAGAGTTGTCATGAGCGTTACAACCTTTGGCTCTTGTTGAATGATCAGTGGACTGCACAACCTTTGGCACGTGTATCTGTAAAGAGTGTGTGTATGTATTGCCGCGACTAAGTAAAAGTTTATCGATCGGATAGGAGGGATATGAACCGGGGGCACAACGAAGGAAACATCATTAAACGTTGACATCGGCGTTTCTGAGGAACAGGTATAGATGAAGCAGAAGATCAGGATCACGGCTACCTAAGATATCCCGAACGGGGATATCCGATTGTCTGCCTTGTGCTCTTAGTGCTCTAGAGAGCTGAGAGCGAGCAGCATGGAACCGGATACACGACCAGACAACATGCTCGATGTCGTGGTAGCCATCGCCACAATCACAAAGATTGTTTGCTGCGAGCCCAATGCGATAGAGATGCGCGTTTAGGTTGTAGTGATTGGACATAAGCCGAGATATCACGCGAATGAAATCACGACCTACATTCAATCCCTTGAACCATGCACTCGTCGAGACCTTAGGGATAATCGGTGTAACCAACGACCGCACTCATCTCCACTCCACATGCGCTGCCAACTTACGAGCGTGTACTGACGAGGAATGTGGAAAAATTCATTATAAGCAATTTGCCTTTCAAAAAGAGTGCCTTCTAAAGCGTCCACCTTAGCTAGCGAGTCCGCTTTCTCATTCCCCGGAATCGAGCAATGAGAGGGAACCCATGCTAAGGTAATCTTGAATAATTTTTCGACCAAAACACTCAATAGTTGTCTTATTCTTGTTAGGAAATAAGATGAGCGTTTATCAACCTTCTTTGAGCGGATTGCCTCTAATGAGCTGAGACTGTCTGAAAAAATAAAATAGTGGTCGATGGGCAATGTTTCAATGATCCCCAGTGCGTAGTATATCGCACCCAGTTCAGCAACATACACGGAACAAGGATCTTTGAGTTTGAAAGAGGCACTGTAATTTTCATTGAAAATGCCAAAGCCAGTGGACCCGTTTATGAATGAACCATCAGTAATGAACATTTTATCAGATCTAACTATGCCCCCATATTCTGCCGAAAATATCGGCGGAATAGAATCTGAGCGTAGATGATCTGGGATTCCATGGATTTTTTGTCACATGGACAGATCAAAAATGACAGAGGAATTGCAAAAGTATGGGAAGCAAACTTGGTTGGTGATGCCTGATGAAGGGTGCACGTCGTGGGTAAGGTACTCATGGTATAAAGACATAAAACTTGACTGAGGAATCAGTTGGAGTAGATTTTCGAAGTTATCAATCACCAATGGATTCATGATCTTGCAACGGATGAGAAATCTGTAGGATAATTCTGTGAACCGAAGAGTAAGCGGGGGTACTCCTGCCAAAACTTCGAGACTCATCGTATGTGTCGAATGCAAACACCCCATTGCTATACGCAAGCAACGATATTGTATTCTCTCCAGCTTGAGAATATGAATCCTGGCAGCTGATCGGAAGCAAAAACTGCCATATTCTAACACTGATAATATCGTTGTTTTGTATAACTGAATGAGGTCTCCTGGATGGGCACCCCACCATGTTCCGGTTATTGTTTGGAGAAAATTGATTCTTTGCTGGCATTTCTGTTTCAATTACGCAATGTGTATTCCCCAGGTACATTTAGAGTCAAAATATACTCCATGGTATTTGAAAAACATCGAGTGCTTGATTGTTTTGCCGGATAGGTGAAGCTGGAATTGGGCGGTATTACAAACAACGGATTCACATTTTCAAGTTGCAAAGTTAAGTGCGTATGGAATTCCTTTCTTTTGGAATTCAGCATGAGTTATCTGCTGGGTAAAGTATATGTGCTTCAAAATGCAAAAAAAAACCTTTCAACAATGATATAGGAGTGCAACATTTCACATTTGGTATTTGACGTTTTTCATATTTGATATTTGATGTTTGACACTCCAATCAAAATATTAACAGTTAGCAACACTAAATTAACAACCATGTCAAGGTGCAGTCATGATCTGAGCATGTCTTTTGTAAACTGATTTTGCTTATTCTTGTTGCAAACTTATGGGTATATGGTTCTCACCGTAAACTTCAACAGTGCCGAAAATGATGTTCCACTCAGCCTGCTGGGGCGGCGCGTGAGAGGCCAATTTTATTTCCCACCTTGACTTCATTTCGTACCTGAGAATGATACTGTGATGCATTGAGCGTAAATGTTCCTTCTTTTTATTTAAGAATGGCACTACGTTTCATACAGGAAACCCGCTTTCTCAATTCTATAAGTTCTCGGTTGAGATTAACAGGTCTTGCTTGTGAGTGGCATCTGAACAACTAACTATGATTGAACACTCAGCTACTTTGGCCTATAATCCATAGTTCATATTAAGTCTGAACGTTACGTTAGTGAAATGTTAGTTCACTGGGTGTCAATTTAACTCCAGCCAATTAATATATCAGCGGAAAAAGTAATACAATCCTACGGACAATGCGAACATGGGAATCGTATTAAAAATTTTACAGCGGCTAAAAAACCAAAAACAGAAACCTGTGCGGAAATTTTCGCATAAATATTATGCATGACCATTCTCCGCCGTGTATGAGATTTTTAGATTGCTCCATCGAAAACGCGAAACCGTTTCTCGGTCATCACGAATGCGCTTTTATGTGTCTGCGGTCGGGCGAAACCCTCGATACTTCGGGTCCTCTATCCTTTGCGCCTTCAGTGACGGTGAAGCAAGAGATCATCAAACATTTTGCGTAGTCTGACAGAATCCGCGCACGCCATTTAGTAGTTCCTTGAAAAAAAAACTTCGCCGTAATATCGTCTGGGCAATCTTGCCACTGCATCCGCCCCCAATGCGGTGAACTGTGGGTTGGGTAAACGCTGTGAAATTTGGTTCATCACTCTTCTTCAATCAGTTTCATTTGTTTTTTTTTTGACATAGCTTGAAGTGAGAATACCTCATCGCAATGAGCAACAATACAACTTCGTAACGGATAGATTTCGTATTAAAATTTATATGAATACGGTAAGGTTGCGCATATTGGGATATTCAGGAATAGTCTCACATTTAGAACAGCCTCTGATGACGAGCTCAGGGATAATTAAAATGTTGATGGTGGAGCAGAAAAAAAGATTAGGAATGATTTACAAAAAAAAATGTGATCTAGAATAATGTCGACATAAAGAATAAATAATAAAGAATAGTGTTCTGTTCCGGTAAAAAATGCCCGGTCTTGCTAGCGAACAGCTTCAAGCTAAAACATATAAACATATAGGAAAAGGAGGGAATTTGGACCACCTAAGCGAATCGCCTAATATTTCCAAACCAATACGGTGTAAATAAAAAATGTCACATTGTATACTGAGCTACACTTGTTTTCTCTCAATAAATAATGTTTAATCATTCTATAAAGCTTCAATTTGCCAAATATATCATAAGATAAAAGAGATGATTTTTGGACATTAAAATTTGATGTGGGGTGATTCGGACCGTCTGTGGGGTGATTTGGTCCAGTGTGTGTTTCATCGAAAAAAACATACTTATGTTTATGTAAAATATTTTGGGATAATGTTACAATCAGTAACATTGTTTTGGGATCGATACCAGGTGTCTTGGCCAGATTCCAGACCAGAAAAGTTTGATTGATACCATCTCGAATTCTGCATGAATCTTTTCACTGTTGGTCGAGCATTTTCAGACACTTTTGATGCTTGGTCAAAGAAAATCCGTTCTCGATGGCCTGCGTTCCTATTTCAAGCTCCTCCTTCTGCCAACGTTGTCTATCCATCCTCTTTTTGTAATTCAGCGGCATCTGGAATCAATTAGACCAAAAAAAAAGTCTCAAACCTGTCGGACCAATTCACCCCACAGAAACGTGTCCATGTCACCCCACACAACATGCAAAAAATTAAATGCAATTAATTTCATTTATTGTTATCAAACTTACAGTTTCGCTACATCAAATTGTTCCTCTTCTGTAGGCGAATAGAACTGTACTGCACAATACACGAAAAGTTTGTTCAATTAGCGGGAAAAACCTTAAAACCACTATCCAGTTTTACCAAAGTTTTTTTACTTTAGGTACATACGGTTCAACAATAGAAGGAAATGACATTATAAAAAATCCAAGTTGAGCCGTAATTTTTGAGATAAAGGGGTGGTCCAAATCACCCCATATGACCAACTCACCCCGTGTTACCCTAATTTATTTCATTTATATTCAATAAAGATTTCAATAGAAGACTTACAATTATAGGCAATTATAGACAAATTAATTTGAAATTCAATATTCTTTACAATTTTCTGCTTTCAGTTGTTGGTGCTTCTCTGTCGTTGTACAAAATGGTTTTTATAAAATGACTAATAACCCGGCAAACGTTATTCTGCCATATAATTTATGTCTAGTGAATATTTTGAGTGTTAAATCAGATATAACTAATGTATTGTATATGTGTTTCAATGTTCTAAAGATCTATAAAACTAGTCGATCACTATAAAAAAGAACGATTGAAAAGATCTGAATGAAAGTTTGTATGATGTTTCTTGATTCAATGTATATCATTCACGTGTTTAATCTCTTAAAAGTTAAATGGACATAAAGTTTATTTTGTTTGAAAATTTTATACTTTGACAACTAAATATCACACTGGTCAAAATGATCGGTTTGGTAGAAAAAGATACATAAATACGGTCGGTAGTTCTAGTGTTAGTGTTTATGAAAAGTCGCTCAACTACTACAAACCTGATGACGTTTGTGCATGGACTGATTGGGAAGCTCGAGAAACGGAAACAGGTCGACACAGTCTATATAGATTTTGCCAAAGCCTTCGGCAAAGTTCCGCACGCGACAGCTGTTGATAAAATGAGAGGCATAGGCCTGCCGGATTGGATCACTAAATGAACGCACTCTTACTTAACAAGTCGCGAGGGGTTCGTTAAGTTCAATGGTGCCATGTCTGGCACATTCAACATCCCCTCTGGAGTGCCACAGGGCAGCCACTTAGGACCACACATTTTCAACATTTTTGTCAACGACATCTGCAGTCTTCTTCGCTGCGATTGCCTGATGTATGCAGACGACCTTAAGATCTATCGTACCGTGTCCTTGTCGCTGGACTGCTGTGTGCTTCAGGAGGATCTAAACTCACTACTAGATTGGTGCTCTTCAAATGGCATGCAAGTGAACACTTCGAAGTGTAAAGTCATGTCTTTCACTCGTCAACGCTCTCTAATCGATTTCGCTTACACAATGGGCACAAGCAACCTGGAGCACAAGCAACTCCAAAGCGAAATTCAACGAGCACATCTCCGCGATTACTGCTAAAGCGTACGCTTTGCTGGGCTTCATCCGACGCAACACGGTAGCCTTTAACGATGTATACGCTTTGAAGACCCTATTTTGTTCTCTAGTTAGAAGCACATTAGAATATGCAGTACAGGTTTGGGCACCATACCACAGAGAGCAAATTACTCGAATCGAAAACGTTCAGAAAACTTTCATAAAATATGCATTGCGCCGCTTACCCTGGACCAATCCCGTAATATTACCGGCATATGAGGATCGATGTAAATTGATCGATTTAGAGACGTTAGCCAAGCGGCGGATAAATTCGCGCAGGCTGTTTATATTCGATCTGATCACCGGCCGTCTGGATTGTTGCTACTTGCTAGAGAATTTGAACTTCCATGCACCTGTGCGAAATCTCCGGAATCGAGTCCTCTTGTGGGTTCCTGCTCATCGTACTCAGTACGCCTATTTTGAGCCTCTGATCACCAGCAGTAGGCTATTCAACGAAGTGACAGACGTTTTTGACTTCAACATTGCAAAAAATACATTTAGAAATAGAATAAGACAAATAAGATAGATAAGTATGTACCACTTTTAAAGTCGAAGACGATACGAAATAAATTAAGTAGAAAAATGGAAGAAAGAAAATTAACATTCATTTCCTTCAATTGCTGTTCATTTCGTTCAATTGCTTTTCAAGATGGAGGGCTTGAAACACAGCTATATTTCTTCCTTTATTCACGGACTTGCAAGTGTATTAATTGCACTTCACCGATCTACAGAATGCAACATTCATATGACCATTGAATGTTTTGATCAGCTGAGGCGAATATGGTACTTCTCAACGATTTATAATGTTATTTTCTGCATTGTTGATACCTGTGAATGAATGAAAATTATTACGGGATGTCATACATAAAAGACATAGTCCTGACCTCAACTTAAATTTTATTTCATGAATTTACACGCATTTCCACCAAAACTTTATCCAAACTACTTTAACACTAGAACTACCGACGTTTAATATATACCTAGTTCTACCGCACCCGTCAAATTGACGGATTTCTGATATGCGCTTTTGTTGTATTTTTGACTTAGATTATGTTAATAAAAGAATGTGATTTGATAAAAATAACATATAATTTAACACTTTATATGTTTATAATTAAAAAAAAAAATAAACAAAAACGGTTTATATTTACATTGATATGTCTACAAGAACATGTTATTCTGGATGAACATTTGCCAAAAGCGTATTTGTTGCATGTATTGCAAGTATACATCGCTCTGTTTTTGTTGCACAATTGTGTTTGGCAAGATTTCCGTTCTTGATGTCTTATAGTTGAGTTTTCTGTTGTACAAACCATTGCTTTGTTTGGTTGTTTTTTGGAGGAAGCTTGTTCTCTGCAGCACTTATATTCATTGGAAAGTTCTTCTGCCAATTGAAACAAGAACTGAATCCTGGAAACAGTACTTTTTTGCAAGGTTTGTTTTTATAAATTGTCAGAATAATATTATCCGATTTGTAGAGTTTTGTAGAGTAAGGAGCCATATTATCTTTCTCCACTTTACCTGTTCCTGACAATTCTATTCTATTTGATCGCACAGTTCCAACAAGACTTGTTTTTTTTTGCGAGTTCCATATTTATAAAAAAATATATCTGTAGTGATATTTCTTAATAATTGCTTGGTACATTCAATACTACAAATTCGCTCAATGGTATCCCTGATGGTCTAAGTTCATCTTTACCTAAGTAGGAGAAGCCATTTATAAGGTATTAACTCTTCACGTCTACAGCCAAAATTTGATTCTTAACTTGTTCGATTTATTTGGCATATACTGCAGAAATCTGCATCTTGCCTTTGTAGGAAACTCCGTTAGTTTTATTTTAATCAGGTTTGTAACAAGCTCGGCTGTTCTCAATAAATGATTTCCACATTTCAGAAACTAATCCAAATTTAAAAGTTTGTAATCGAGCATTCCGTTCGCTTTTTTTTGTCGAAACGAATGAATCTCATGATTTCTGAAAATCGATTTCTGTACATCGTTTCGTGAAAAAAGAAGGTCCCCGTTTTTTTGGACACAAAAATACACGTTATAACAATGGAATAAAATTCTATTTTTTTAATCTCTTGGTTTTGCAAACTCAAAGAGGAAAGAGTCTGTCTTTTACTCTCAGTTAGACTCCTATTCAATACCATCCTGTGGAGAAGCCTTATTTACTCTTTTATAACAATTTTGTTATCATAGAGTGATCATATTTTCACTATTGTTTACAGTCTAAATTTCCTAACTACTCCGAACTTCAAATATATGGACAGCTATTCTGCACATACTGCAAGAAATTGTATATCTAATTGAATGCAAATACGCATTGATGTCCACCATTCCATGAATGATGCATAGATTGTTATAAACTTTGAAATTGCCAGATCCGTCAATTTGACGGGTCTCGGTAGAAATAGGTATAGGTGGTACTGATTATGGAAGTTAAAGCCGATAAACAGAAATTGAATATGAACAAAAAACTATCCATTACATCTCAAAGTCATCATAAAATGTTAGAAAAACACATAAAAATTATATAAAATTTGTGACCATGAAATTTGAAATCCGTCAAATTGACGGTTTCGGTAGTTCTAGTGTTAAACTTTATAAAATCATCATTAGACACAATTTTTACGTAGGACTACGTCTAACCGGAAGATATAGGGGGTGAAATGGAAATCTAGGCACTGAACAAGTAGGAAAAAATGCAAGATTTGGAACGCTTATAACTCGAGCATTTCTCAATAGATCGCAAAGGTTTTTGCATCAATTGATAGGAGATATATCTACGCATCTATCATAATGAATAACATTTAATTTTTCTTGAGATAAATAATTGAATAATTGTGAAATATCAAGCATTGTCCAAATGCACTATGTGCCCATTTTTGATTGGTCCATTTTGTGCTCCTCAAATCGTACCGACCAAAACGGGCAACCAGAGCAGCAGCGAAATAGAATGAAGCACGATTGGAAAGGAAAAAGAAAAAAAATGAACGAAACATTGGTCGCAGTCTCACACATGCGTAATTCTCGAGCCAGCCAGTCAGCTTAAAAATCCCCGCTCAGCTGCCGTAACGATCATTCTCATTCAAACCGTACACCACATCGGTTCGCATCACAACACATCAACAAACCAACCCAAGCAGCCATGTCTGGACATGGTAAAGGAGGAAAAGTGAAGGGAAAGGCAAAATCCCGCTCGAACTGTGTTGATCTGGAATTCTCCGCAAGGGTAGCTAGGCCGAGCGCGTTAGTACCAGTGCACCAGTCCACCTAGCCGGCGTTATACAGTTTCGGCCGCCGAAGTGATCGAGTTAGCTGGAAAAGCTGCTCGCGACGATAGGAAAACCCGCATTCGGAACAGAACACATTCGATTCGGTGGACATCAAGACAACAGGCAGTTGCAGCGAGTGGCAAACGCAATCGCAAAACGGCATCAGGTAGCATAAGAAAAAAGTTTGTTCTTTATACAAACTGCTTTGGTGGCAAATCCAGAACAAGGCGGCATCGAGGGCGTTCGAAATGGTTTTTTTCAAAACCACGAGTACTAAGTTTTCTAAATTGGAACCATTCCATAAAACAAGGCGCTTTTCAGGGCCATTAAACCTTCCAAAAAAGAGTTTAGGAAATACAGATCAATGCTTCTTAAAACAATATCCAAAATAATAATAAAACACAAATTGATTTTTTCATAATTTGTTTGCCAGGATATGATGAGTATGTGAATTTGGCAGTTGTTCTGAGCTTATTGATGGTTGGGGACTTTCCTGATTATTCAATTTTCACCAATTCTTAAATTGTTTCCAGATTGAAAGTACATTAATTTACAATTAGTTCGACATTTAGCTAATTGGACGGACATGTAATGCCCACATTGAAAGTCAACACTGTACCACTGTCATCGCAAATGTTCAATTACAGGTTAAAATCGCCTCCAATGCGACACTGAGTGGCGCTTCGGCACGTCGCATTGAATGTAATTTACTGTACAACATGTCACAAAACTGGATGGGAAGAAATTTTCCAACTGTGAAAGCTGTGGCGAGTGGCAAACGCAATCGCTAAACAGAAAGGTTTAGCCGAACACGATGGGGATATCGAGAGATAACAAAACAATAAACTCTTTAGATTGAAGATAATTTTGTGATCCTGAAAAGGACCCTTTTTAGCCTGCATGTGAATCCAACGAGCGAACAAATCGTAATGAATGTATTTTTTTCACTTAAATTCTTTTTATTTCTTAATTTGGTTTACATTATAATAAAGTACTACATATCAAGTGATCAACCTAGGATTCTTCATCTTTAAGTTGAAATGTCAAGTTTTGTAATGATTTTGTATCATACACATTATTCGATTGTTTCATATTCCTATTGTAAAATCATGCCTAAACTTTTCTAGTTTTTTGTTACCTTTTTTTTACCTAAATCTAACTTATAAGATACCCTCCCCAAATTATTTACATTATCCCAACTTACACTACTTATCTAACTGGAAATAAATATATCTACCCAAACCCAATGCCGTTACCTTGAAAGGTAACGACTATGAAGTCAGGTAGCATACTCATACAGATTTTGTATTATTCCGTGTGTTGAGAGAGCGCAACTCTGTTCAAATTTCATACAATTGTTATTGATAATTTCATCCAAGGTTTTAATCCCGGCCAGCTGATGTATCTCCGAATTTCGCGTTCTGGGTGGAGAGTTTAGAATCATACGAAGAATTTTGTTTTGTATGCGTTGAAGTTTTAATTTGTGAGTTGGAGCACAGCACTCCCAAATGGGCATCGCATATGCGATAACTGGAAATATTATTTGTTTGTATACTGCAAGTTTATTCGTTAGAGATAATCGAGAGTATCTATTGATCAGGGGATACAATGACCTGATTAAAATGTTGCATCTTGTGTCTGTTTTGTCAATGTGTGCTCTGAAGGTAAGCTTTCGATCGAAAGTTAGACCCAGATACACTACTTCTGAAGACCATTCAATACTATTGCCATTAAGACTGACTGTCATATTTTGAGGAGGAACAAGCTTTGGATTGTTCTTATGGGGAAACAATATAACTTGTGTCTTTGCGGCATTTATGCATATTTTCCAATTTTTTAAATATCCAGACAAAGCGTCTAACCCTCTTTGAAGTTTAGATCTTAGTTCTGTGATACTTCTGCCCTTGTAAATGATGGCAGTGTCATCTGCAAATAGTGACAGTTTCCCATCAGATGGGAGTGCGGGAATATCTGAAGTGTAGATATTGAAAAGAATTGGTCCCAAGATGGATCCTTGAGGAACACCTGCATTCACAATGAATTTCTCCGATGAAATATTGTTTATAGAAACATTGAACGCTCTATCAGAAAGATAATTTTTGATCATTTTTATCAAGTATGTAGGAAAACCAAAGTTCTGAAGCTTGTAAATGAGACCATTATGCCAAACATTATCAAATGCTTTTTCAACATCAAGAAGTGCCATTGATGATTTTGAAACTGACTTGTTTCGTCTGATTATGTTGTATACTCTACGAAGCTGGTGAATGGTAGAGTGGCCTTTTCGGAATCCAAACTGCTCATCCAAAAATATATTGTGCTCTTCTGCAAAAGCAAGAATGCGCGTTAATATAATTTTTTCGAATACTTTCGAAAATGCTGGGAGAAGGCTAATTGGTCGATAGCTCTTTGAAGAAGAAGGATCTTTTCCGGGTTTTAGTATCGGGATCACTTTTGCCAACTTCCAACTCGAGAGGAAGTAGCCAAGTGATAGACATATGTAGAAGACAGAAGTCATAATTTCATATAAGTTGTTACTAAGATGTTTCAACTCAATGTTAAATATACTATCGAAGCCGGGGGCCTTCATATTCTTCAACGAGCGTATAACCGAGATAACCTCTGCAGTCGAGATGATTTCATTCTCTTGAGGTACAGAATGAATATTGTCAATAGCCCTTACAGTATCATTCGCCGAAGCTTCAAATGGACTTGTAATGTTCTGGCCAAGATTGTGTGAACTAGCGAAATGGTTGCCAATTGCATTAGCCTTTTCGGCAGGTGTTATCAATCGTTCTGAATTGTCAGGTTGTAGAAGAGGAGGAATAGGATTAGACTTGGTCTTGAGAATTTTAGCGAGCCTCCAAAATGGCTTGGAGTTATTCGGAAGTTTACTTATATCTATTGCGAATTTTTTGTTACGGAGATCAATCATTCTGGTCTGGATAACCTTGGTTAACTGATTATACTGTCATTTCCTCTCTCGAATACCAGTACGTTGGTACTGTCTTCGATAGAGGTTCCGAAGTTTAATCAAATGTTTAGTAATTGGATCAATTTGAACAGAGTCACTCACCTGAATCGTTTCTGGGATGTGGTTTTGGCGAGCCTCAATAACTGCAGTTTGAATATAGCTGACTGTTGTTTCGATATCTTCGGGAGATTCAAGAGGCTGATCGAGATCAATATTGTTGTCGATAAGCTGCTGGAATTCCACCCAATTCGCACGATGGTAGTCTCGTCTACCATCCTGACTACGACATTTACTCCCAATTCAACCATCACTGGGAAGTGATCCGAACTCAGCTCGTTAAGGGCAATAGGATCACCGATGTGGCGATCCATGTTGGTAATGAAGAAATCAATTATGGAATGTACTCCAGAACGAGAAATGCGAGTGGGGGTTGCTGGGCTAAGAATCCTGTAGTGCCCACACTGTAGATCATCATTTAGAGTCACTCCATTTTGATTCCTCCTTTGGTTTCCCCAGGACTGATGTCGAGCATTAATGTCCCCGCCGATGACGTATTTCGAATGCCTTCGTGTTAGCTTGATGATATCGTTTTTAAGAAGTAACGCCGAGCCGTCTCTGATTGACGTCTGTTAGGGATAATAGACCGCAATCACGATAATAGGCCCAATCGATGTTGTGATTTCCGCCCCTATAGCTTCGATGATGTTAAGTTTGAAGCACGGCAAAAGTCGATATCTGATGTTATTTCTGATGGCTAGGGCAACACCTCCTCCACCAGAACCAGTACGATCCATTCTCAACAGACGATAATTCGGAACTCGAAGGTTAATATTCGGTTTAAGATGCGTCTCGGTAACGATAGCTACGTCGATGCTGTTTGTCACTAAGAAGTCAGTGAATTCGATGACCTTACTCTTGAGAGAGCAGGCATTCCAATTAATTAGCCTGAGAGATGACCGATCCATGATTATAATAAAAATGTAGCATGACTTGCACTTGTTCCTGTTGGTTGCGACAACTTCTAGTCTGTCGATCTAGTTCAAGAAACAGGGTTGCAAGTTCTTGCATGCTATAAAGATCCTCACTAGAAGAAGAGTGAGGTGAAGATGTTGCCGTAGGTGGTAAACCAATAGCTGCAACCTTACTATAGCTCGGTTGCTCCTTTTTTGGCTTTTCGCTAGAAGATGCCGTTTGGGGGCGACCTGTAGGAAGTGGAAGAGGAGGAAGAACAGGAATCGTACGAGAAACCATTGGAGGGAACTCTTTGTCAGTAAGTTCTGGAACCTTCTTCCTATCTGCGTTTTATCAGTAGCTTGCACCGGATGCGTTTGAAATCCGTACGTTTTGTACAGCTACGGCTAGTGGCTTGGTGATTTTCGCCACAGTTGACACACTTGCGAGATTCTTCCTCTGGAAGGCTACAAGCGCTTGTTGGATGGTCAGCAGCACACTTGCCACAACGAGTTTTCATGTGGCAATTTTTTGTTCCATGACCGAAACCAAGACAATTAGTACATTGAGTGACGTCCCGATTTTGGGGTTTGTATCGGTCCCATTGTACCGTGATGTTAAAAATGGTCTTTATTTCCCTCAGACGCGTGATGTTGGTCGATCCTTTTTTAATGTGGATCAGATACAAAACATTGGAAAAGCCATTGTCTTGTGATTTGTGTCTTGTCATCCGATGTACAGCCAGCGGTTGTAGACTATGGGATTGCTCTAGTTCCTTTTTGATGTCCTCTGTTTCAATGGCAGGAATACCTCGTAGTACAACCTTAAATGGTTTTTCAGAAGGTATATCATGAGTGTAAAACTCATGATTGTTCTTTTTCAGGTACGGTCCAACGATCTTGTATTGGTCCAAATTGGGACAGGTAATCTTAATCCCTATGCTGCACATTTTGAACACCGGCTGCCATTTCTGCGCCAGTAGCTCGGATCTCAAAGTACCGATGTCCTTTGATGTAGTGGAATAAGGCGGTACCTTCACCTTTTTATCAACATTGACTAGTTCCTCTCCAGTGTGGCCATCCAATAAAGCATAGCGGTTTCTTTCTAATATTGGCTCCTTGCCGGTATCCGATCGATGTCGTTTGTTGGTTCCATGTGGTATGCCTGGGTCGGTTGACCGTGTTTTCCCCATTATCGCAGTCCTCAAGGGCAGACAGGTGGTTGATGAATTGCAGGTAGACAATCTGAAAAGAGAAATAAATAACTTTTAAAAAACAGGTAGTAAATAGAGCTCCAAACACGTCCGTCTCTGACGACGGTCGGTGTGGAATGAATGTTTTTTTTTTGCCATCGCACTCTTTTAACGTTCATTCGTTCGTCTCGTTGGAATCGCCCCTCTGGCTGAGTCTGCCGATTTGTCTCTATCCTGTGAGTGTGTACCGCTAGAGCATAAAACACGCGGACCCCAAAAAAATATCTTATTTTTTTTCAAACCGTAAACCCGTGTGGTTGTACGGCATCGGCATCGTGGACGTAACAAAGGAGGACAAGTTAAGGGAAAGGCAAAGTCCCACTCGAACCGTGCAGGTGTGCAGTTCCTCGTAGGTGTATCCGCCAGTTGCTCAGCAAGGGTAGCTAGGCCGAGCGCGTTAGTACCAGTGCACCAGTCCACCTAGCCGGCGTTATATAGTTTCGGCCGCCGAAGTGATCGAGTTGGCTGGTAAAGCTGCTCGCGACGATAAGAAAAACCGCATTCAGAACAGAACACATCAAGACAACAACAGGCAGTTGCAGCGAGTGGCGAGTGGCAAACGCAATCGCAAAACGGCATCAAGTAGCAGAAGAAAAAAGTTTGTTCTTTATACAAACTGCTTTGGTGGCAAATCCAGAACAAGGCGGCATCGAGGGCGTTCGAAATGGTTTTTTTCAAAACCACGAGTACTAAGTTTTCTAAATTGGAACCATTCCATAAAACAAGGCGCTTTTCAGGGCCATTAAACCTTCCAAAAAAGAGTTTAGGAAATACAGTTCAATGCTTTCTAAAACAATATCCAGAATAATAATAAAACACAAATTGATTTTTTCATAATTTGTTTGCCAGGATATGATGAGTATGTGAATTTGGCAGTTGTTCTGAGCTTATTGATTTTCACCAATTCTTAAATTGCTTCTAGATTGAAAGTACAGTAATTTACACTTATCTCGACATTTAGCTAATTGGATGGACCTGTAATGCGACATATTTAGTTGGACATTTTTGTAGAGTTCGTCGTCCAAATTATGACCCCACATTGAAAGTCGACACTGTACCACTGTCATCGCAAATGTTCAATTACAGGTTAAAATTACCTCCAATCCGATACTGAGTGGTTGTTGTTGTTGTTTTGAATTATAGAGACTTTGAGCTGTATGACAGTCATATACAGCTCAAAGTCTCTATAATTCAAAAACAACCCCGTGGGCCCTTTTTAGCCTGCATGTGAATCCAACGAGCGAACAAATCGTAGTGAATGTATTTTTTTGCCATCGCTCCCTTTTAACGCTCATTCGTTCGTCTCGTTAGACTCGCCCCTCTGGCTGAGTCTGCCGATTTGTCTCTATCCTGTGAGTGTGTACCGCTAGAGTATAAAACACGCGGACCCCAAAAGAATATCTTATTTTCTTTCAAACCGTAAACCCGTGTGGTTGTACGGCATCGGCATCGTGGACGTAACAAAGGTGGACAAGTTAAGGGAAAGGCAAAGTCTCACTCGAACCGTGCAGGTCTCCAGTTCCCTGTTGGTCGCATTCGGATTGGTGCCGAAGGTGTTGTTGTTGTTGTTTTGAATTATAGAGACTTTGAGCTGTATGACAGTCATATACAGCTCAAAGTCTCTATAATTCAAAAACAACCCCGTGGGCCCTTTTTAGCCTGCATGTGAATCCAACGAGCGAACAAATCGTAGTGAATGTATTTTTTTGCCATCGCTCCCTTTTAACGCTCATTCGTTCGTCTCGTTAGACTCGCCCCTCTGGCTGAGTCTGCCGATTTGTCTCTATCCTGTGAGTGTGTACCGCTAGAGTATAAAACACGCGGACCCCAAAAGAATATCTTATTTTCTTTCAAACCGTAAACCCGTGTGGTTGTACGGCATCGGCATCGTGGACGTAACAAAGGTGGACAAGTTAAGGGAAAGGCAAAGTCTCACTCGAACCGTGCAGGTCTCCAGTTCCCTGTTGGTCGCATTCGGATTGGTGCCGAAGCACCAGTATACCTAACAGCGATTATAGAGTTTCGGCCGTCGGAGTGCTCGAGTTGGCTTGCAAAGCTGCTCACGACAATCAGAAAACCCGCATCAAGAACAGAGCAGCTTCGGTTCGGCGCTCATCAAGGCAACAATTAGTTTCAGTGAGTGGCAAAGTGTTTCTCCGGCACGTCGCATTAAAGCGCGTCGAAGTTGCCGTTGCCGGTGTATGTGAATGTTTGCATAAAAGCTGCTTGGAAGAATAATTGACGCAACGTGACGTGACGGAACGTGAACGTGACGTGGATGTTGTATGTGAATCGCGCTTAAATGTAATTTACTGAACAACATGTCACAAGCTGGATGGGAAGAAATTTTCCAACTGTGAAAGCTGTGGCGAGTGGCAAACGCAATAGCTAAACATGAAGGTTTAACCGAACAAGATGGGAATATCGAGTGATAACAAAAACACAACACCAAAGGTTCCAAAGAACCATCAACATATTCATAAAGAGTAAACAGTAAACTAATCCATTTTTCGAGTAGATAGGTAGGTATTCACGTAGGAGAAGAAAATAAAACAATATATTTAAAATATATATTTAACAAAAGCTATCCCCTTTGTATAGTCCTACGTCACTCCGGTTATGTCCCCGACATTACCCACCCGTCTTTTTGTTCAAGATTTTCCCCGACTTGCAGAGAATGTATTACATTTTTACATAGAACACATTTGATATGTAGAGCTAATTTTTCATTCAAATTTTTTGTCTTAAAGGCGTGTTTATTCCACCCGAAAATCCATGACCATTTTTGGTTCACATAAGTGGAACACGGAGCTTAATGTCGACTATTGTGTGGCAAGGATGCCATATTTGCACAACTCGATTGGACTTGAGTCGAACGGTTTACAGAATGCAAAATTACAATCCGTTCGGGTAATTCTGACTCGATCGGCTTTCAGAATACGAATTAATAGTTGATCAGTAAACAGATCTGGTATTTCTAAGGAAATTACATTATCGATTTCCTCAGGGCCTATCGATTTTGTCGACTAACTAAACTAAAAATGTATGTTTGAGGTAATCTTCGCTTCTTCCATTCAACCGAATACATCCAGCAATATGTGGGACCGAATCCCATAGGACTTCAGTTTTTGTTTGAACGCACGCTCGCGCATATGTCGATTATGAATTGTTGGCACAGCTCACGACATCGTAGAATGGTGTTGTCCTTATCATATCGAATCATCATATGATACAATTCAAAATGAGAAATGATGTTCATAATGAATGAATTATCTTTATCGAGGTCTGCAAATCTTCCACGCATCCAATTTTCTCAAGACGATGTTCGAAACAGATAATCTGCCTCCTGTGATGTTGAAGAACTCTGCCGCTTTGATGCCGCGTCCAGAGAACCGTGAGCAGGTTCGTGCCTTTTCAGGATTCGAGAACTACTATGGTAGATTTATGAAGAATCTCAGAACCAAACTTTACCCGATAAACAATCTTCTGAAGACAAGACACCATTCGTCTGGACCAATGCTTATGAGCAAGCGTAAGAACGCTAGCCATAAGAATGAATGAAGGAAGAGATGCAATCAGATCGAGTACTAGTGCATTACGACACCAGCTTACCGTTGACGTTAGCTACTGACGCCTCACCATATGGAGTAGGAGCTATTTTGAGTCATATGTACCCGGATGGCAGCGAGAGACCAATACAGTACGCTTCGCGGATATTGAATAAAACTCAACAGATCTACACTTAGGAAGATAACAGGGTGGCAACTTGATTTGTGTTTTGAAATTCCTGGGAAAACCCGTTTTTCCTGGTAGATTTTTCGAAAAAATCCTGGTTTTTTATATACATGCAAACACTCTACAAGTTTGCAAAACAAGATGAATTCAGTTTTTACTCTGTTGAAGATTGTCATAGAACATGAAATATAGTAAAACAAACAATAGAACTGTAAAAACGGAACAGAATTATTGAAAACAAAGTTATATAAAATAAAACTCGCATATACAGGGATAATGTTTTTTAAACGGTTCTATTAACTTGCCCTGTAGCATGTAAAACATTCCGGAGAAAACGAAAAGAGAAATATAAATTTAAAAAAAAATAGTTTAATGGTTTCATTATACTAATACTAATATATATACACTTATAATACAAATAATCTACTAAAAACTAGAAAATCCAAAAAAAAATAAAAATAAATTAAGTTGAACGGTTTCATTGTGATTAAACATAATGATAATACAGATGATGTACTAAAAGCCTCAAAATAATTAGGCAATCAGCAGATATAAGTTATCACATCCACTCCTTCATTAAACTAGGTCATTATTATTATTAAATCGTTTATTTTTACAGGCTCAGTTACATAAGTTTAAAGGAGCCAAACTCCTGACTGTATTGTTACAAGTATATATAAACATTTTTCCTTAATTCTAATGTTAATGGTGTAGAAAACCGATTACTCGCGGTCTACTCGAGTTTAGAAGGGTGACATATTTTCTTCAGGAAAAGGAAAGGATAAAAGGATATGTTGACAATGTTCACTCTCACATTCACACACACATTAATTACACTCAATTCTTAAGCCTATCTTATATCTAATATGTATTTACATTTCTCCTTATTCTATTGTTAATAAGAAGGGATTTGATTTCTCGCGAAGGAAAAGGAAAAGGAGAATATAAGGATATAAGGACAATCAGACACGAAGATCGATAACTTTTAGGAAGACATATATTTGGGACATGTAATCAAGGTCTAAACCAGCCAACACATCTCTCACCGGCACATTGGGCTGCCTTCCTCTAGCCCGAAGAGAGTTTTCTAAATTCGATCTGGCAACAAGATACTCCTCGCACGACCAAACAACGTGTTCGATGTCGTGGTAACCTTGGCCACAGGCACAGATATTGCTGTCGGCAAGATCAAAACGAAAGAGTAGCGCGTTTAACGAACAGTGATTGGACATGAGTCGGGAGAAGGTGCGAATAAAGTCCCGACTCAAGTCCAGACTTTTGAACCATGGTTTAAGGCTAACCTTGGGGATAATTGAGTGGAGCCACCGGCCCAATTCATCTTCATTCCATTTGCGTTGCCAGTTAACGATGGTATTTTTACGAACTAAAGAATAAAATTCATTGAAGGCGATTTGACGCTGATAAATTTCGCCTTCAATTGCACCTACCTTTGCTAATGAGTCAGCCCTCTCATTACCCAGAATTGAGCAATGTGAAGGGACCCAGACAAAGGTAATGACATAACAGCGTCTGGTTAAAGCACTCAAAATTTCTCGTATTCTCTCAAGGAAGTACGGCGAGTGCTTTTCCGGCCTCACTGAACGGATAGTCGTGAGGCGACGCTGTCCAGCGCCCAGTGTATTGCTGCCAATTCAGCAATATATTCTGAGCAAGGATACTGAAGACTGTGTGAGGTGCTAAAAAATACGTTGAACACTCCAAATCCTATGGACTCATTCATAGAGGACCCATCAGTAAAATACATATTATCACAATTGATACGCCCATACTTTGCATTGAAGATCGTAGGAACGATCCCCGATAGAAGGTAATCTGGAATATCATGGATTTTCTCCTTCATGAACAGATCAAAATGTACAGAGGAATTGATGTAGTCAGGGAAACAAACACGGTTGGGAATATACGAAGAAGGATCAACCTGCATGGAGATGAATTCATGATATGAGCTCATAAATCCAGAATGAAAATTTAGCTCGCTCAGTTGCTCAAAATTTCCGATCACCAATGGGTTCATAACCTTACACCGGATGAGGAACCGAAGAGATAATAAATTGAAGCGATCTTTTAGTGGGAGTACGCCTGCCAAAACCTCGAGGCTCATGGTATGCGTTGAGGGCATACATCCCAACGCAATACGGAGACAAAGATACTGAATTCGCTCGAGTTTAATGATGTGTGTTTTGGCAGCTGATTGAAAACAGAAACTGCCATACTCCATCACTGAGAGAATAGTTGTTCGATACAACATTATAAGATCTTCGGGATGGGCTCCCCACCAGGTGCCGGTAATTGTACGGAGAAAGTTTATTCTTTGTTGACATTTTTTACTCAGATACCTAATATGGGCCCCCCAAGTATATTTGGAGTCGAACCAGACCCCAAGATACTTGAATGACATAGCATGAGTGATCGGTTTACCCAAAAGTTGAAGCTTTGGTTTTGCTGGTCTATGCTTCCTAGAAAAAACCACCATCTCTGTTTTCTCCGTGGAGAATTCGATCCCTAGCCCAATGGCCCAGGTTGAAAAATTGTTCAAAGTATCTTGTAAGGGTCCTTGCAGGTCGGATTCGTTTGATCCTACGACAGACACCACCCCATCATCTGCAAGTTGTCTTAGGTTGCAATTTTGTGTAAGGCAATTGTCGATGTCGCTTACATAGAAGTTGTACAAAAGGGGGCTTCAACATGAGCCCTGGGGGACTCCTATGTAGGAGATCCGACTTACTGTCGAATCCCCATGAGAAAAATTCAAATGTTTCTCACAAAGCAAGTTATATAACATATTATTCAATAGAGGCGGTAGACCCCGAGAGTGTAATTTGTCTGACAAAACCTCTATTGAAACAGAATCAAAGGCCCCCTTTATGTCCAAGAATACTGAAGCCATTTGTTTTTTTTCGGCGTAAGCCAATTGAATTTCTGAAGAAAGCAACGCAAGACAATCATTCGTCCCCTTGCCCCTACGGAACCCATATTGTGTATCTGAGAGTAGGCCATTCGTTTCAACCCATCGATCAAGGCGAAACAAGATCATTTTCTCCAACAATTTCCGTATACAAGACAGCATTGCTATTGGGCGGTACGAATTGAAGTCGGACGCGGGTTTTCCGGGTTTTTGAATAGCTATAACTCTTACTTGTCTCCAATTATCTGGAACAATATTATGTTCCAGAAACCGATTGAATAAATTCAACAAGCGATGTTTCGCCACATCAGGGAGGTTTTTCAGCAAATTGAACTCAAAACTTTATCGTTCCCGGAGCCGAATTGTTACAAGAAAGGAGAGCAAGAGAGAATTCTACCATTGAAAACTCGGAATCAAGATCGCACCTATCTTGTGGTATATCTCGAACAATTTTTTGCACAGGAGCGGAATCAGGACAAACCTTCCGTGCAAAATTGAAAATCCATCGATGTGAATATTCTTCGCTTTCATTCGTTGAAGAGCGATTTCTCATGTTTCGAGCCACTTTCCATAATTTTTTCATTGACGTTTCTCGTGACAAACCTCCCACGAAATTTCGCCAATAGGCACGTTTTTTCCCTTTAATCAAGTTTTTAAATTGATTTTCAAGGTCCAAATACGATTGAAAATTTTCAATGGTTCCACGTTTCCGAAAAGCTTTGAATGCGTTCGATTTATCCTGATAAAGCTTGGAACATTGGCTATCCCACCATGGATTGGGAGGCCTTCGACGAATAGTGGAGCCTGGGATGGGTTTCGTTTGAGCGTGAACCGCGCTGTCATAGATCAAACGAGAAATGAAGTTATACTCCTCCAATGGAGGCAAACAATTTCTGGAATTGATGGCTAGAGCAATCGCGTCCGAATATTTTTTCCAGTCAATGTGCCTTGTGAGGTCATATGCCATGTTTATAGATTCAGAAGAATTCGACCCAATGGTGATGGAAATTTTGATTGGCAAGTGATCACTACCGTTGGTGTCCTGGATTACATTCCATTTGCAATCTAACGATAGTGAATTCGAGCAAAGCGAGAGGTCAAGAGCACTTGGTTTAGCAGGAGGTTTAGGAACACGTGTTGTTTCCCCAGTATTCAAAACGGTCATATTGAAGCTGTTACAAAGGTCATATATCAACGATGAACGATTGTCGTCGTACTGTTCCCCCCAGGCAGTTCCGTGAGAGTTGAAGTCTCCCAAGATCAATCGTGGCTCAGGAAGAAGTGAGCACATGTCAACAAGTTGCTTTCGGCTAACCGCAGCTCTCGGAGGCCAATACAAGCTGACAATACAGAGGTCTTTTCCTCTGATGTTTGCATGACAAGCAATAAACTAGGTCATTGATGAGACTAAAATAAAATCGTGGAGCATATGATGAAACCACTAACTGTGGATAATGGAAATCCGACGTGCCCCACGATTTTATTTAAACCTTATCATTGCCCTAGATTAATGAAGGAATGGATGTGATAACTAACTGCTACTTGCCTAATTTTTTTTAAACTTAAAGTACCTGATCTGTATTATTACTATGTTCAACTTAAATCCCACCAGTGGTAATCCAACTTGGAAATCGTCGTTTGATTTTTCTGTTCGTTTTTCGCGTTATTCGTATCGTGAGTTCTTCTTTCCGCGTCATAAATTGGACGCTTCGCGTAGTGTACGATGACCAAGAAGAAGAGGAAGGCAGGCTCGAGCCCTGCAAAAAACGAACGCATTGCCAGGGGCAATAAAATTTCGATGTAAGCGTCATCTAATGATGCACGCGGTGTTGGTGCAGTGAAAAGCGCTCGCACTGAACCGAGCCTTCGCGAATGTGAAACCGCACCGAACAACAGCGAAGTAGGCGATTTCGGCGCGTCGGTCGAAAATGTAAACGCCCATGTAGCAACCAAAATCAAGCTCCCTCCGCTGGTGGTGAAGGCGGTCGCTCTTGACAAACTCATTAGGGAATTCGCATCGATGGGTATTTCAGTAGAGTACAAGTTGTGTGGCATAATTCAGTCTTTTTCCAAGCAGTTAACATTGTTTATTTTACATCTTCATAAGGGCTTCGTTTGTGCCTTTGAGAATGCATTAATGCATTAAACTGACGTTATGGCGAAGCAGACGTTAAAGTTGTGCACCAAAAAATTATTTGGGAATACTAAGCATCTTGAATATTTTACTGGAATGTTATAAGTTATTTGGGTTCGCGTGCCAGTCGCAAAACTTCAACTAGGATTGCATTTGCGCTAATATTGATCATAATGAAGCATTGCTACTGTTTTCGAGGTTGTTATTAACAAAGAGAGTTTATTTCTCTTGTTTAGTCATCAAGAAAGTAAATGTTCTGGAATTTTGTATGTGATTAGGTTTTGCTTGCCAGTAGCAAAACTTCCTCCACTAAGGAATACAGCTGCGCTTATCTCGAGCATACGAAAGCAATGCAACTCTTTTCGAGGCCAGTAATATTAACAGAAGCGTTTCTTTTGAGAATAGCGCAAAATGATGAGAAATGTTTATATTGCTAGTAGTTTCAAGCCACCAATGTATGGCTCTGGCGCTTGATTTACGCTTAGTTTGTACGAACGATATCTAGAGGTGCGATTCCTTCGAGGCAATACTAAATAACATGTAGCATGATATTTGATACTTGTAAGTGTTGTCATTGTTGTTGTTTACATGCGGTGCCAAAGATATATTGATGTAGTTATGAGATATGGAATAATGGTGCTGGTGCAACATGTATATAATCGACTGTAGCCGAGTCTATGTCAATTGCGAAAAAGGCGGAATAACGATCGAGGTAAATTTTCAATGCATTGACATAAAATAAATTGCGACATACGATCAGCTAGTGTATTGTTTTGCGAGGGCAAGAATGAATCATCAATCAATTATCGTCAACTGATTCTACAATGAAATAAACATTTCAGAGATTATTTCACTAAGCAGTTGTTTCGTAAATTTCACAGCATTATAGAATAATATCCGAAGGTATAAACAAGCGACTTATATAAAATAACAGCGTAGTTCTACGTCAACATTGCGGTCGTATCTTGGACACAACCTCCTATAACTTTTTATTTATTAATAATACAATTTGACATACAAAGATTATCTTTGAAAAACGTTCATTTGTTGGTTCATTGATTACTGCCTTATCAACTTCATCTGCTCCTCAATTAATGATAACTCTTTCTGAGCATCCACAAGTATTTGCACCTTTCTGGCCTCTAACTCCTTCGCTTCCTGTGCCGCTTTGCGCTTCTGTTCCGTTACGATCTTCCTGATTGGACTTCTTGAGAGCTTCAATGTAACGCTCGTGAGAGCTCTTCGCGTATTGCATGAGACTTTTTGTTATTTCAACTTTCAAAACTCCACCAGCATCCATGATGGCATTGCGAACAATACGCTGAGCTACCAAGCTCTGATAGTTTTGGTTTACAACCAAACATTCTTTGTTCACGGAGAAACCCCGCTTCTTATGTAGCATTGCCATACTACAGAATAAGGATCCCTCTGACAAAGCCAAACAAGTTTGTATATCCATTCCCCGCTGCGCCAACGAGTTTCACCCACAAGATGTCCAAACGTTCTTCTATTCGGCGATAGTTTTTCTAGCATATCGCACGAACCCAGAGTATCACAAAACGTCACGGGATACGACAAGGGTTAGCGTTCCTTAATTTTTCGAAGAAATGCTATGTAGTACTCTTTACAGTTCTGTCGAAAAATCAAGATATTTTCCTCAGAAACTTGATTTTTCTCCACAACACAGATTGCAGCTTTCACAGCAAATCCCAAATCAATTTTAGCTCCTGGTAGAAACGAATCATCAGAAAGTTCAACGTTTATGAGGGACTTCAGATTACCTTTCAAAAGCGAAGGCTTGACAATTTATCCATTACTGGTTTGTTAAGGTTCGTCAGTTCGGAGAAAAAGAAAGGTGTCCAAGGTCCGTCACTCTGGAAGCTCGCCAAAAAATGTTGAACTGCAGCAGCTGATGTTAAAAAAGCTTAATTTAGTCCCCAACAATTTATCCTCAACAGCCTCTGCAACTACTCTAAAGATAATGGCTGTAAAAACAGCAGCAAATCTCCTACGGGAATCTGGATGAGTATCTTTGTGCTTACGCTCCTTTTGTGCTTTGACTGCGGCTACGTAGGTGTTAAGCTACGGCAGCATGTCCAGGGCTCTTTCTGCCACCGGCTGATTTTCGATCCATCTTACTTCGCAAAACTTCAGGGGGAACTTCGCCGATCCAGTAGAACAGTACTCCACACGTTTTAATGGAACGTTCTTAAACAAGCTATACAAACACTGAAGGAATTCATCTATTTTCCAGCCAGTCTTTTTCATTCCTTCTTCGAAAGAATTGCGAACAACATGCAAATCACAGCTACCTATACTCGTGAGCTCGTAGTTTTGGCGGCCTCGGATTCCGCGGATTTCTTCATTCAACTGCTTCATAACATACCAATTTACATGGGGACCGTCCATGCTGAGTTAACCTGCTTTCTTCAACAAACTAGGTTTATTTTCGAAACATTTCTTCATTCCGTCGAATGAATTCTGTGCACGCGTTGAGCTCAGACAAGCTGAGCAAATGTACCTGGATCCCACCGTGCCCTTCGTTTCATCCCAGTAACGGACGCTAACATCCAACATCCATTGCTTTTGAGAAATCTTATTTAACGTTTCGTCGAATCCGATAACGATATCCTTGCAATTTTCGAGTAAACGAAGGATGTCATTCAAAATGTATGACGCAATACCGTTTGTGATCAGGTAGCTAATCCATATGATTTTTCCTGGTTTTATATGAAAATTCCAGGTTATTTCCCGGTTTTTCTGGTGAAAAAAAAACCTGGCTATTTCCCGGTTTTCCCAGTTGAGTTGCCACCCTGAGATAAGGAGACGTACGTAATTATCTTCGATGTGAAAAAATTCTACCATGGACGGATGTTTATCCTAGTGACAGACAACAAGCCTGTAGTGCAGATCTTTTCGCCAAATAAGAGACTACCTATTCTCGCTGTGCTACGCATGCAACATTGTGCAGTGTTTCTTGAATCCTTCGATTTCGAAATCCGTTATCGAGTGTCAAAGGACCATTCCAATGCCGACGGGATGCTTCGTTTCCCAGTTACAGATCGGAGGATTCGAGGTCAGATGGAAGAAGTTGATGCTGTGCAGGATATTATGATTGCGCTCGAACCAGAGCAAATCCTGCTAAAGTTCCAATACAATGATGGGAACGGCCTTCCGAACCATTCCAAAGAATTCATGCAGACTTTGCTGGGCCTTTCATGGGGTTATACTTCTTAATATTAGTCGACAGTAAGTGGGCTGAGGTGAAAATAATTCCAGATTTAACTACGGAGACAACTATTGATCGAATGAGGGGGTTTTTCGCCACATTCGGATTGCCGTCGGTACTAGTGACTGATAAGAGGTACTCAGTTCCAGTCGGAACAGTTCCAGAAGTTTCTTCGGAAGAATGGAATCACACAGAAGATGGGTGCACCATACCATCCCGCCACAAATGGCCAGGCAGAACGATATGTTTACAAAATCAAGAACAAAACAAGGCTTTGAAGTAAGCATAACTCTTCAACGGAAAGAGAAACCAATTCGTTCGTTCATGGTAAACGACAGAGTTTTTTTTTTATCCAATTTTTATCAACTTTCATTGAGCGGATTGCCTCTATTGAGCTGAGACTGTCTGAAAAAATAAAATAATGGTCGATGGGCAATGTTTCAATGATCCCTAAAGTGTAGTATATCGCACCCAGTTCAGCAACATACACGGAACAAGGATCTTTGAGTTTGAAAGAGGCACTGGAATTTTCATTGAAGATGCCGAAGCCAGTGGACCCGTTTATGCATGAACCGTCAGTAAAGAACATTTTATCAGATCTAACTTTCCCATATTCTGCCGAAAATATCTCCGGAATATAATCGGAGCGTAGATGATCTGGGATTCCATGGATCTTTTGTCGCATGGACAGATCAAAATTGACAGAGGAATTGCAAAAGTATGGGAAGCAAACTTGGTTGGAGATGCCTGGTGAAGGGTGCACGTCATGGGTAAGGTACTCATGGTATAAAGACATAAAACTTGACTGAGGAATCAGTTGGAGTAGATTTTCGAAGTTATCAATCACCAATGGATTCATGATCTTGCAACGGATGAGAAATCTGTAGGATAATTCTGTGAACCGAAGAGTAAGCGGGGATACTCCTGCCAAAACTTCGAGACTCATCGTATGTGTCGAATGCAAACACCCCATTGCTATACGCAAGCAACGATATTGTATTCTCTCCAGCTTGAGAATATGAATCCTGGCAGCTGATCGGAAGCAAAAACTGCCATATTCTAACACTGATAATATCGTTGTTTTGTATAACTGAATGAGGTCTCCTGGATGGGCACCCCACCATGTTCCGGTTATTGTTTGGAGAAAATTGATTCTTTGCTGGTATTTCTATTTCAAATACGCAATGTGTATTCCCCAGGTACATTTAGAGTCGAAATATACTCCAAGGTATTTGAAAAACATCGAGTGCCTGATCGCTTTGCCGGATAGGTGAAGCTGGAATTGGGCGGGTTCGTGCTTCCTAGAAAAAACGACCATTTCGGTTTTCTCCGTAGAGAATTCGATACCCAGCTTGAGAGCCCACGTGAACAGGTTGTTCAGGGTATCTTGCAAGGATTTTTGCAGAACGGCGGGATTAGTACCCGTGATGGAAATAACTCCATCGTCTGCAAGTTGTCTCAACGTGCAATCTCTAGTTAGACAATCATCTATATCATTGACGTAAAAACTGTACAAGAGGGGGCTTAGGCAGGAGCCTTATGGCAGGCCCATAAAACTGTATCGAGAAGATTTCAAGCTGCCATGATTGAAAAACATGTGCTTTTCTGAGAGTAAATTGTACAGAAAATTATTCAGAATTGGCGAAAGTCCACGATTATGAAGTTTCTCTGAGAGAATTTCCATGGAAACTGAATCAAATGCCCCTTTGATATCGAGAAAAACGGAAGCCATTTGTTCTTTGCGAGCAAATGCGATTTGGATTTCAGAAGATAGCAGCGCGAGACAATCGTTCGTCCCTTTACCTCGGCGGAAGCCAAACTGCGTGTTTGACAGCAAATTGTTCGTTTCAACCCACTTGTCCAAACGAAGTAGAATCATTTTCTCTAACAATTTACGAATACAGGATAACATTGCAATCGGCCTATACGAATTGTGATCGCAAGCCGGCATGTTGGTTTTTCGTATGGCTATCACTCTCACTTGTCTCCAGTCATGCGGGACTATATTCAGCTCCAGAAACTTGTTGAACAAGTTCAGCAAACGCTGTTTTGCCAAGTCGGGAAGATTCTTCAATAAGTTGAATTTAATCTTGTCCGACCCCGGAGCTGAATTGTTACATGAGAGAAGTGCAATTGAGAATTCTACCATCGAAAAATTCTCATAATCGCCTTGGAGCGGAATGTCGCGTACGACGCTTTGTGCAGGAACGGAATCGGGACAAACCTTTCTTGCAAATTTGAAAATCCAACGGTCAGAGTATTCCTCACTTTCATTTGTATGGTTCCAGCCACGCATTCTCCTAGCCGTATTCCAAAGAGTGCTCATAGCTGTCTCCCTTGACAAACCATTGACGAACTTCCGCCAATATCCACGCTTGTTTCTTTAATCAGACCTTTTAGTTTGGCTTCAAGAGCTTGGTACTTTCGAAACCATTCCACTAATCCAGTTTTCCTGAATTTTTTGAAAGCGGATGATTTTTCAAGGTAGACCTTTGAACACTCCTTGTCCCACCAAAGTGATGGAGGACGACGTCGGAAAGTGGTAGCAGGAACACGTTTCTTTTGAGCTTGAAGTGCGCTTTCGTAAATCAAACTCGATATAAAGTTATACTCTTCGAGTGGAGGAAGTTCATGTATTGAAACAAGTGCTTCAGATATTATTTCTGCAAATTTTCTCCAGTCAATATTTTTCGTGAGGTCATACGCAATATCGACTGACTCACGAGAACCTGATTCATTGGCGATCGATAAAATTATTGGCAGGTGATCACTACCGTGGGGATCTTGGATTACCTTCCACGTGCAATCCAGGGATAATGAAGAAGAGCAAAGTGATATGTCTAGCATACTTGCCCGTGCAGGAGGGTTGGCTATCCTAGTTGCTTCCCCTGTATTTAAAACTGTCATGTTGAAGTTGTCGCACAGATCATAAATCAACGTGGCACGGCTGTCATCATAGTGTGACCCCCATGCTGTTCCATGGGAGTTGAGGTCACCTAAGATTAGCCGCGGCTCCGGCAATGCCGCGATGATATCAAAAAACTGATGGCGGCCGACCATGGTTCTTGGAGGAATATATATCGAGGCAATGCAGAAGTCTTTGCCATTGATTTGTATCTGGCAAGCGACAACTTCAATGCCTGTCATCGATGGGAGAGTGACTCTATAGAAGGAGTGACATTTTTTGATCCCCAATAGTACGCCACCAAACGAGTTATTTCGATCGAGGCGAATAATGTTGAAATCGTGGAAATTCAGCTCGTCGGCTGAAGAAAGCCATGTTTCACAGAGGGAAAATACATCACAGTTAGAACTATGAACTAAAAATTTAAATTGATCTAGTTTAGGGATGATGCTTCTGCAATTCCACTGCATTACAGTAGTCAAATCCTTGACCTCTTGCACTGAATCAGGCATCGAGAGAAATGAACGCTGCTAAAAAACCAAATTTTTCTTTCAAAAATGTTCTCACAATCGGAAGCAAACATAATACTATGCTTTTAAGAGGGTCATTTATATTTAGAGCATTTAAAATGTTGTCCACCAGGTCAGAAAGCGCAAGCAAACCAGATTGTGGCTGTTGCCTCGACCGCGAAAATGGAACAGACGGGGTGGGTGCTGCTCCGGGCAGTGCTGAGGACCCCTGGTGCGTAGAAGAACCGCTTAAACCAGGAGGTACTTGCTTCGGTTTATTCTCAGCACGTTCAATTCGAGTTTTCATTCCAACTTGGGAAGTTTCGGTCGTCTTTCTGGGGAGTGGAGGAAAAGAAGTAATTTTTCTTTTCCTGACGGCACCCTGCGATGTACCGGAACTTCCTGCATTGGGAGCGTCAGCAACAGGCTCGTCGTTCTGCAGAATGGAGTAGGGATTGTCCTGAGTCGTTGGAACGGAACTCTTAAGCATTTCTGCATAAGTCCGCTTGGAACGTTCCTTTAAGGAACGCTTGATTTTTTCCCCTCGTTGTTTGTACACCGGGCATTGAATAATATCATGAGGAGTCCCGCCGCAATGAAGACACTTGTGCTCTTTCGCGCAAGGATTCTCATCATGGCTCTCTCCACAATCTGCGCAACGTTTTTTATTGCAACAATAGGCGGCCGTGTGACCGAGTTGCATACATTTGTTGCATTTCATTACCCGGGGTACAAACAACCGAACAGGTAAACGAAGTGCACCTATTGCAACGTAGTTTGGAAGGGCGGAACCCTCAAAAGTCACACGAAAAGAGTTTGTGCGATTGAGAACCCTTTTGTCATTTTTTTGTGACACAGATTTCAGTCGATCGCATGCAAGAATCTTCACAGTTTTTAGTGAAGAGTTCTTGAAGCGACCGACACCATCGATAATCTCTTTTCGAGTCAAACCCTTTTCGGTTATTACACCGTTGAAAAATTTCTCTATTGAAAGAAAAATTTTAACGCTTTCGCGTGAGTTCTGTTACAATACTAAAAAATTTATTCAAAAGTTTCACAATATATACATGGTTCCTTAAACTAAGATTGACGAGGAACATCTCCTCTCTCTCTCTTGAAAACCGATAACATATCGGTTTCGTTTAGATCATCTACCTTCCTTGTCCCTTCTTCTAGCGTATGGTAACGTGCAGTCTGAGACGGCTGCACTACCCTAAGAAAATACCTTAAGTTTATAGCACCTCGTCGGTGCGCCTATCTTATTCTTGGATTTCCCCTTTCCATCCTTCGCTCTAAATAACATCCTTTTATTTTATTACACCCTGCTGGTGTATCTGGCTGAGCGCAGCTAGGGATGGAAAAGGGTAATAAAAATGCATCCTAAATGATGCATGCATTAAATTGTTTACCGGACGCTATTTAAATATTCGTCCATTCTGAATTTATGACCGGCAATAATTTCGAACTACAAGCGTTTTCTAGCCTAACAAAACACTTGAGCTCTTACATCTTTTAATTGCCTTACATTGGTCCTTTCTAAACGTTTCTATACCTCGCTTGGAGGTCTTTTCTAAATATAATCTCAAATAGTGCTTATCTTATGGATCTCTAACTCGATTCGCGATAAGCCTCAGCTGTCCGTAACATTCCGGACTCCGTAAATCTACTACATAGATTTACCAAATTCTTCAGTATTATCATTCTTTTCTACATTTTAATTTAAATTTTTGATAGTCGTTCTACATGTTCTAAATCATATACATTTGCTTGAACATATTTCCATCTGTAGCTGTATCGCTTTATTCTGTGTTTTATTGTGTGATTTGATTTCACTCACATTATTATCTTTTCCTTACACTTACACTTACAAGTTTATACTAGAAAACATAACTTATTATTTGTTTTATTAATAATAGTATTTTTTGTTTCATTTTTATTCTGCATACAGTTATGCAAACTAATCGTAAACATTCGTAAATTTCGAATAATTGCTCTCACTAGTAATTTGATATAACCGTTAATTATATAAACTAACTTCAAGTTTCTTTTTGGAAAATTATTCATTGAGGTTCAGTGTTATATAATATTTTCCATTAAAGGAAATGCAAATTACATTTTCTTTTCTCTTATAAGATTTTCTTTCATCAAACACAACGTTCTATTTTAATGCTAAGTTATCTCGTTGCCAAGAAAGGAATCTTGAATCCAACATCCCTTTGCTAGTTGTCTTGTTACATTGCTGATATTGTTTTTCTCAAAACATCCTTTTGAAATAATTAGTCAATGTGCTAATCTTTTGGTAGTACAATTACCGTTCCTTCAGCAAGTATTAACATTAAAGTTTGTCTCTGAATACTAAATCCAATTTTAAAGCCTCAGTTCTCATGTAACTGTTCCGACTAATCATATAATACGACTGATCGTAGCTCACATAAACTTTTTCAAGTCGTTTTCTTTATGCATGCAACTCATGCTCTCATAGTGTGATATACTTTGAAATACATTTAAAAATTTCATTCAATTTTTTTTTCCTGTTACTTGTATTCAAATAACTCATAATGTCATCTACATTGTATAGTTAACCATCTCCAATCTTTCCCTCAGTTAAGACTGGAAGCTATGCTTTTAATATTCATTTGAATAATGCATTGATCATATTCTCAGCAACTCACATGCTGAGCTTCGCAAACCACTTGTTTAAAAAATCTTTCTTCAGCATCTCACATGCTGTATTTCATCAACCGACTTACTGGTGATGTTGTTACTCTCAGCAATCCACTTGCTGAGTTTTAAGCAATTCACTTGCTTAAAAAAGAAACTTTTGGTTTTGACCCCTTCAGCAAATCACTTGCTGAAGGTTAAGCAATCCACTTGCTAACAAATCAGTCTTCCAAATTCTTCATAGCTGTATTTTTAATTTTTTCTACCATCAACTAATTTACAGTTGATATCGCTCCTTTCAGCAATTCACTTACTGAGCTTTGAGCCAATCATTCGTATAGAAACTGGCTTCAGCATATCACTTGCTGCGCCATAATTTTTTCTTTAGTGGTCAATGTATATTTTTCAGCAGAATACTTGCTATACTTTTAACCCATCAGAGTAATGTTTTGAGCATTCCAAATGCTTGACGCTTGACCAGACAGTCTCTTCTTTTTTGCTCTAATTGATATTTTGGACCTTACAAGTTATCATTTTATTGGGTCCATTTTATAACGAAACAATTGTATCTTAAATTGTATTAAAGTCTTTCAGCAGCTCACTTGCTGAACTTCAAGCAAATCATTTGCCTAAAAATATTTTCTAATTAATTCAGTTAACAGTTTTGTTAAATTTCCATTTTAAGATTTTCGTCTTTATATTTTATCAAGCTTAAGATTTTCTATACTTTATATAGATATAAAGAATATCAACATATTACAAACGTTGAAAAACAAACTTTCCAACCTCTATATTAGAGAGTTTATAGTTTTGATCTACGGTAATAATTTCCCTATCTGGGCCATAATTTTGCAAATTGCGGAAACATATAATGAAAGAATCCGAACTCATATCTTGCGCTAACTCAAGATGTATTGCTCTCGTTGTCATACAGGTAAATAGACGCCCCTAATACTTAGGAAACAGTCTTCTAAAGATTTGAAAGTTATTCAGAGCCATAATTTTTTTGGTTATAAGTAGTCCTATTTTATACGAATCTATGGCTTTTAACTATAACGATCGCATTATTTTATATGTGTTGCCCTATGACTAAATATTGTCAACATGTCACAAATTTTGCAAAATAGAATATTCATCATATTTCGTTAATGATGGTACAATAGTGTAACTCGCGGTTACAGAGTGGAAGTCGTTTTTGATACGACGTCGAGGATACTGGTAATCTGGGGTACAGTATTTATCGAGATTTCCAATACTATAATTATCGACTGAATATGATTTTCTATTGTGGGAATTATTTCTCCTTGGAAGAAATGAAGATTCATTTATAAACAATTCCTTTGGTGTTATTTCTGGCGCTACCTTCCTCGGAGGCTCAATAACACAAATCTCTATATTTGTTGAGTTTTCAAATTGTATGTTAGCATCTTGTGATGAATCATCCATCTTGATGATAACACTTTTGGTTTTACATTGGCTCCCAATTTTTGGGATGAACTTTGCACTTCTAAGGAATTTTTTAAAACCTTCACGCCAGGCTTTCGTCTTCAAATAAAATTTTGCTAATATTTTTGTTCTATTTCTGAGGACTACTTCCTCTACTGCTACAGGTGGTTCTATTTCTTCAAACCGTTTTTCAGTTGGGTATTTTATTTTCTGTTCAACAATCAGTGTTGCAACAGAATTCTTAATTAATCCAGTAGCTGGCCTTTCCCATTCTGGATCTTGAAGGTTGATAGATAGTTTTTCTATCTTAAAATTTTTAGCGTTTCCATTATTGGAATCCGCTATTTCTTTATTTGCAGATATCTCATCCGCCCTGACTTCATGCATCACGCATGGTTTTTTCTTTTCCGCCATAATTCCTCTTTCTGTGGAGGTTTTCGTATTTTCTTCTATCACAGCCCATACATCTGTGATGATACCCGTTTTGCCTATTGCGGGCAAACTATTCTCATAATCAGATTCGCGTTTTGCGACTGATATGGTTTTAAATGGCTCTTTCCTCACTGGGAATGAGCAGCCATCTTCACCGCTCTGAGGACTAACATCTCCTAGTTTTTCATTCATTTCAACTTGTATCACTTCAAGTTTGTCTTCATCATCTGAATCTTCTGACTCAGATGAATTGTCATTTTTCCTCCTCATATACCTAGCCAACTTAGGGTTCCACGGAGGAGGTGCAATTAATCTGGTTACTTTAGATGATTCAAATACTTTGTCATCTGAATCATTACCTTTCCTCCTGCAATCAACTAGATCAGGATTCCAAGGAGGAGGCATTTTTAATTGATGGCATTCCTCTGAGTTTCTAAACTCAGATTCAGAATTGCCATTTACTCGCCTATGCAATTCACTAATTACCCTAAATGGAGGCGGCTTGGTTGGCATATCCTCCTTATAATAATTTCCCCACCCACTAGGATATATGCTAGTAGCGAGTATTCCTATTAAGTCACTTATTCGCACTTTCTTCGAATAATTATATTCTAGATCTGTGCATTTGACACAGATCCACCGATCACCCGTTAGAGGGGCTTGCTTTAGATTAGTGCAACTCAAGTGGAACCATCGCTCACACTCGCAACAATAAATCATCTGTTCCTCATCAGACTCGTGACATAGGTGACAGTGACCCTTCACATTACGTGTGAAGTATTTAGTGGTAATCATCTTGTATGTGTTTTCCATATTCCTACTAATTTTATTGTTTATATTTTAATGTTGGCTCACTTGACCGTACGAATTTATTCCTTTATCATTTCTTTGCTCTCTTGGCCCCTATTTTAAAAACTCCCATGGTTGCTATCGCAACCCCTATAATTCTTAATATAGATTAATTCTATACCTGTTTTTCGATTAACTCATCTGGTGCTGGGATACTACTGCTGCTGCTGGTGCCGACTGGTTCTTGAGTGGTCCAAACCTTCTGGCTCGGATTGTTCTTGTCACTTCTGATAGTGCCAATGCTGGTGCTGCTGCATCTAATGCCACCGCTTGCTTCTGGTTCCGCTGGTTGACAGTTCCTGGTATCTCTAGCGATGGTCTCTCCGATTGTGCCGAGGATACTGCTGCTACCTCTTGCTTCTAACTCCACGACCACGTGCTGCTGCGGCAGTTGGTCATATTTATAATAACTGCCTTCTGGTACTTGAATTAACATATATTTATGTGTGTATATAGCATCCACTGCTTTAGTAAAGTTCGCGAAACGAATACACTCTTTAGGCATCCACTGCCTTAGGAAAGTTCGCGAAAAGAATACACTCTTTAGGCATCCACTGCCTTAGGAAAGTTCGCGAAAATAATACACTCTTTAGGCATCCACTGCCTTAGGAAAGTTCGCGAAAATAATACACTCTTTAGGCATCCACTGCCTTAGGAATGTTCGCGAAACGAATACACTTTTTAGGCATCCACTGCCTTTTGATAAAATTCACGAAAGAAATGCACTTTTTAGGCATCCACTGCCTTTGAGAATTCACAAATTCACACTTCTCGCATTCACTGCTGAGAAGATTTCACGAACATCACCTCTGGCATCCACTGCCGAGAAGAGTTCGCAAATTAACACATTTTGTACTTAAATAAAAGGAAAAACTTGCTCCTCTCTGGAGCCACCATGAAAAATTTCTCTATTGAAAGAAAAATTTTAACGCTTTCGCGTGAGTTCTGTTACAATACTAAAAAATTTATTCAAAAGTTTCACAATATATACATGGTTCCTTAAACTAAGATTGACGAGGAACATCTCCTCTCTCTCTCTTGAAAACCGATAACATATCGGTTTCGTTTAGATCATCTACCTTCCTTGTCCCTTCTTCTAGCGTATGGTAACGTGCAGTCTGAGACGGCTGCACTACCCTAAGAAAATACCTTAAGTTTATAGCACCTCGTCGGTGCGCCTATCTTATTCTTGGATTTCCCCTTTCCATCCTTCGCTCTAAATAACATCCTTTTATTTTATTACACCCTGCTGGTGTATCTGGCTGAGCGCAGCTAGGGATGGAAAAGGGTAATAAAAATGCATCCTAAATGATGCATGCATTAAATTGTTTACCGGACGCTATTTAAATATTCGTCCATTCTGAATTTATGACCGGCAATAATTTCGAACTACAAGCGTTTTCTAGCCTAACAAAACACTTGAGCTCTTACATCTTTTAATTGCCTTACATTGGTCCTTTCTAAACGTTTCTATACCTCGCTTGGAGGTCTTTTCTAAATATAATCTCAAATAGTGCTTATCTTATGGATCTCTAACTCGATTCGCGATAAGCCTCAGCTGTCCGTAACAACCGTCTATTTCGACGTTGCAACAGGGCACGTATACGCGATACTCAATCGCAAAGAGGTCGCAGCGCGTGATTTCGTTCGCTTGGGTCCTGCTTGAGACGACAACTCGTAGTTTGTCTGGCCCCTTCCGTGTAATCTCGGTAACATCGGAAAACTTCTGAGTAAGTTCCTTCGAGATACGAATGACATTGAGAGGTTTAGATTTTCGTCTAAAGTATACAATGAATGGGCCTTTGGAGCCTCTAGGGTATTCTTTTGGACGAAAATCCTGTTTTTCTTCAATATCCTCATCTTCGGAACTTCCAACTTCATATACAGAAGTTTCTTCCTCAATTTCTGCTTCATCTTCCTGCTCTTCAGGAGGAGGATCGGTATCGGAAATATTCAATGGCGTCGATGGGGGATCCTTCCCGCCCTCAGCCATATATAAAAAAATCGGGTCAACTGTTCGATATGAACAGAATATAATGATAATCAAAATAAATAAATAAGTGAAAAAAATATGTTTTATAAGGTTATGATGCGAATATTAAATTCAATTTATTTTATGTTAAATAAAATGATAAAATGAAAAAAAAAATCCAATAAAAGTTCAACGGTATATAAGAAATAATGATCACCCCTAATGCCTACGTTTGCCGATTTGGTTAACACAAAGTTGAACAATGGTGTAAAACGTGCACAGAAGGTAGAAGGCATGATAGGGAAACAAAAGAAAAATAAATTTCTACTTGCCGCGGCTGTGTGGCGTGTGTGATGAATGTGTCTGATTTGGATCCTCAGCGCGCACCACTTTAAACTTCGCTCCACTCGCAAGCGCAACTGGTGAAAAAGAACACTATTATTCGATGTGAAAAAAACACCTTTGTTGGATCGATTAAAAACTTGTCCGATCTGCTTGCGAGTTGTATTTATATTAGGCTGTCAAAAAAGTCCTGCGGTATTTCCGCGAGGTATCGTTGTAAGCGCGTAGTTCTAGTTGTATTCATTGTATCGAGTCATACTATAGCTTGTTGGAAAGGTATTTTAAGCCGTGGAGCTGCCGGCCTAGAATAGCACTTCGGGTCTACGTCCCTGTCCCTGTCGTAGAAGGCGACTAATCGGGTGACAACGCGAGTAAGGGCGCGGTAAAGCCTATGGAGAATGCACGGGGGAAATACCGTGTACAGGAGCAACGAGAGGAGTGCCGAGCACATCAGGATCGAAGCCAGTAAGATCCTGATTACGACATACTGGTATGACATGGAAAACGGACAAGACACGAAAACGGATAACATGCGATGCTAAAAGCCGACAGTCGTGCTATTCTGCTCCCTGAGTAAGGAAGGGTGACACCTACCTGAAATGGCGTGTGGGTTAATAGTACGGTTGCCCCCGTCCCGGTAACAACTTGGCAAGTCTTCGGGTACGTTCGATGCTCGTCTAGGCCTTGGCACTAGGTACTAGGCATCAGATGTCACATTCCTGACTTGCGCTGATCCGGCTCTGAACACGGTCCCCATGAAGGACCGTGTCAACCCCTGCATGGCCTCACTGCTTGCATAGATAACCATGGGATCACAAAAAGGCGACTATGTACAACGAGCGGAGATAGCGGCCCGAAGTTGGGACCCAACCAAAATGGAGACAACCTACAAAACCAACGAAGAACGAAGAGAGAGTATGATGGATACAGGTGACCAAGCCAACGCGTTCATTCGTAGTAAAAAGCTTCTGCGATCGCCAATACTCAAACAAGTGGAAACACCAGGCCCTAGCGGCAGTAATGGAGGAATACCTGAGACCCAGCAAAGTCGGGGGATCAATCCCCCGTTCCTGCCAAAGTCCAGCGGTAGTTTAACCCAGGAAGGAGGGCTGACTGGAGATAGCATCCTGAGCACGATCATGTTGAGGGTCAAAGAACTCGACACCTTCGTGCAGGACAAACCCAACGTGCATAAGGAGATCAAGACCAGGATGTCGGGTATAAGATCTCTCTTGGGACGAGCTTTGAAGGAGCACGATGGACTCGTCGAAAGGACGAAAACCGCCGAGAAGGCACTCGCAGAAGCGTTGCAAAGAGCTGCAGCTGGACAGGTGACGCCAAAGATTCGTCGAAACCGTTCGGAAAAAAGAAAAAAGGATTCACCAGCAGAAGAAGAAATGTTCAAAAAACGCAAGGACGATCACGACAACGATGATCAAGACGATAGTGCCGCCCAGGGCGACAGCGAAGAGCTGGGTGACAGCGATGACCAGATCAGCACCGATAGCAAGAGAAACGACTGGAGCACGGTTAGGAAAAGAAACAAGAAAAAACAAAGGAACGAAGAAAAAGAGAGGGAGAGAAAAGTGAAAATAGTGGAAAAAAAATAAGAAAGAGAATGAAAAGTGGCAGGGGCCAAAAGACAAGAAGCCTAATCCTCGGCGGGCGAGAGACAAAGGCGATGCACTCATCGTCGAAGCGAAGGGCAACGTATCATACGCTGATCTCTTTAAAAAAATGCGAGAGGACCCTGGCCTCAAGAAACTGGAGGAGAGCGTGGTGAAGTCCAGGCGCACCCAGAACGGCGAAATGCTGTTCGAGCTGAAGAGAGACCCAGAAATCAGGAGCTCAGCATTCAAGGATCTTGTAGAAAGGGTTCTCGGCGATGGAGCGAACGTAAGGGCCTTATCCTCCGAGGCATCGATAGAATGCAGGAACCTCAGTCTGTTCACCACCGAGATAGACCTACGTCAGAAGTTGGAGGAGGAAAACATCCTGGGCAAAGTTCCGATGAAAATCCGACTACGAAAGGCGTATCGCGGGACGCAGACCGCAACGATTCGTCTCTCAACGGACGCAGCGAACAAGTTACTGAAGTTAGAGAGTATAAACGTCTGCTGGGCTGTGGGTCGTTTTAGAATCATTCCGCCTGTTCCCAAGCAACTGGAGCGATGTTTCAAGTGTTTAAACTTCGGCCACCTGGCGAAAGGCTGCTTGGGGCCAGATAGATCCAAACTGTGCAGGAAATGCGGAATAGAGGGACACTTTGCCAGCGACTGCAAGGGAAAACCAAGGTGTATGCTCTGCGAAAAAGAGGACAGTAATGACCATATGACGGGAGGCTTTAATTGCCCTGTGTACAAACAGGCGAGGGCAAGCCAACAGTGATGGAGATAACCCAAATTAATCTCAACCATTGTGACATCGCACAGCAACTGTTGTGGCAGTCAACGACAGAAACAAAATGTGATGTCGCAATTATCGCGGAGCCGTATCGCGTTCCCCCCGGTAACGGTAATTGGGTGACGGATAAAGTAGGAATGGCCGCCATCCAGGTCATGGGCCGATATCCCATTCAGGAGGTAGTTTCGAGGTCTCGCGAGGGTTTCGTGATCACAAAGATCAACGGAATTTTTATCTGCAGTTGCTACGCACCTCCCAGATGGACGATGGACCAGTTCCACTATATGCTGGATGTCCTCACCGAGGAGCTCGCCGAACGAAAACCAGTCGTTATAGGAGGGGATTTCAATGCTTGGGCAGTAGAGTGGGGAAGCAGATGCACCAACGCGAGAGGGACTAGTTTACTAGAAGCTCTAGCCAAGTTGGATGTTACCCTGTGCAACGAGGGCACCACTAGTACCTTCCGCCGAGAGGGTCGAGAGTCCATCATCGACTTGACTTTCTGCAGTCCTTCGTTAATGACGAAAATGAGGTGGAGGGTATGTGAAGGATACACCCACAGTGATCATCAAGCCATCCGTTATACCATTGGCCAACGAAACTCCGTGGCAGTACGGATAAATAGGACATGCCCGCGCAGGTGGAAGACAAAAACCTTTGACAAGGACCTTTTCATCGAAGCACTACGCGTGGAAAGCGACGTCTTGAACATCACGTCGACTACGCTTGTAAAAAAGCAACGAAGGCAATCAATGCACTGACACGAATCATGCCCAACAACTTTGGCCCAAGCAGCAGCAAGAGGCACCTCTTGGCTAGTGTCTCCTCATCGACACTACGTTACGGTGGTCCAGCCTGGATCGCGGCGTTAGAAACTCAGCGGAACACGAAGAGGCTGAATAGTACGTACCGGCTCATGGCGATGCGAATCGCGAGTGCGTACAGAACCGTGTCAACAGAAGCGGTCTACGTCATAGCCAGGTTGGTCCCCATAGACATCATCTTGGCGGAGGACAGCGAGTGCTATAGGAGGAGGGGAACCAGAGGAATCCGGAAGCTAATGAGGGCGGAGTCGATGGCTAGGTGGCAGCAAGAGTGGAGTGCCGCGCAAAACGGCAGGTGGACGCACAGGCTCATACCGACACTAATGGGCTGGGTGAACAGGAAACACGGAGAGGTAAATTTCCATCTAACGCAGTTTTTGTCTGGTCATGGCTGCTTCAGGCAGTATCTGCACCGGTTCGGACACGCAAGATCGCCTCTTTGTCCGAAGTGTGGAAATGTGGAGGAAACACCGGAACACATCGTATTCGAATGTCCCAGATTCACCACAGTGCGTGAGGGGCTGCCTACCCTTCATGCTGGGAACATCGTGGAGGAAATGTGTCGTGACGAGGGCACCTTGAACGCAGTAAACAGTGCAATCGTACATATCATGTCCGAGCTACAGCGGAAGTGGAGGACCGACCAGCATGCGGATAACGCCTGACCATAAGAGATGAATAATCGAGACGGCTGTAGTACCGGATAGTTCCCCCCGAGAGCCGCCGTGACGGAGTGCGCGTCATGTTGGAGGGCACTACCTAATCGGCGCTCCGCTGGGAAGAGAAATCCTGCGAGGGTGACTGTGACGGGGCGCGCGTCAAGTTGGAGGGCGCTTCCTAATCGGTGCACGTCTCGACAGGTAACCGGATACTGCCACGGAGAAGAGCAAAAATGCCTGCCTGGCAACGCCTGATCGTGGCCTGGATGGAGAAACACTGCGAACGTTTCGAAGGAGCGAGCATCAAGGATGAAACCATGATCAAAATGGTGCATACCCCACGAGAGTAGCTGTGACGGAGTGCGCGTCATGTTGGAGGGCACTACCTAATCGGCGCTCCGCTGGGAGAGAAATCCTGCGAGGGTGACTGTGACGGGGCGCGCGTCAAGTTGGAGGGCGCTTCCTAATCGGTGCACGTCTCGACAGGTAACCGGATACTGCCGCGGAGAACAGCAAAAATGCCTGCCTGGCAACGCCTGATCGTGGCCTGGATGGAGAAACACCGCGAAGGATGAAGCCGTGATCAAAATGGTGTATACCCCACGAGAGTAGCTGTAACGGAGTGCGCGTCATGTAGGAGGGCACTACCTAATCGGCACTCCGCTGGGAAGAGAAATCCTGCGAGGGTGATTGTGACGGGGCGCGCGTCAAGTTGGAGGGCAATTCCTAATCGGTACACGTCTCGACGGGTAAATGGATGCCTGCGAAGAGGACATAAGCGCAGTGGAATGAAAAGCGAATAGAGAGAAAAAATGTCGAGAAAAAGGGAAGGACAACGCTAGTCAGCGTTGAAAACTCGAAGAGTGCATGAGCACAGCCGCCCCCTGAAGTAGTCGCCTAGATGTGGTCCCAGGGGGAATAAGGCAACGAGTAGAGGGCTTGGTTTTTGTGGGTGCGATCCCCACTCGACGTCTGGGTTAACCCTTCCCAGATAAGGCTGGTAGAGCGTTCCTCACCTCTATAAAAAAAAAAAAAAAAAAAAAAAGGTATTTTTGCGCGCTATAATATAGTCCTTGACAGTGTTTTGTTGGGTTAAGTCTCGACAGGTGAGAAATCCCGCGAGGGTGCTGTGACGGGTTGCGCGTCAAGTTGGAGGGCAATTCCTAATCGGTACACGTCTCGACGGGTAAATGGATGCCTGCGAAGAGGACATAAGCGCAGTGGAATGAAAAGCGAATAGAGAGAAAAAATGTCGAGAAAAAGGGAAGGACAACGCTAGTCAGCGTTGAAAACTCGAAGAGTGCATGAGCACAGCCGCCCCCTGAAGTAGTCGCCTAGATGTGGTCCCAGGGGGAATAAGGCAACGAGTAGAGGGCTTGGTTTTTGTGGGTGCGATCCCCACTCGACGTCTGGGTTAACCCTTCCCAGATAAGGCTGGTAGAGCGTTCCTCACCTCTATAAAAAAAAAAAAAAAAAAAAGGTATTTTTGCGCGCTATAATATAGTCCTTGACAGTGTTTTGTTGGGTTAAGTCGTTCGTGAGTTATAGTGTCGCAAATATGGAGCAAAATAAAGAGAAAATCCGACATATTTTACTACTATGACAAAGGCAAAAATGCATCTCAAGCTGCCAATAAAATTTGTGCAGTTTATGGACCCGATACAGTTTCCATTTCCACCGCACAACGATGGTTTCAACGTTTTCGTTCTGGTGTAGAGGTCGTCGAAGATGCGCCACGCTCCGGAAGGCCTGTCGTCGAAAATTGCGACAAAATCGCTGAATTAGCCGAGAAAGACCGGCATAGTAGCAGCCGTAGCATCGGCCAAGAGCTGGGGATAAGTCATCAAACCGTTATTAACCATTTGAAGAAGCTTGGATTCACAAAGAAGCTCGATGTATGGGTGCCACACACGTTGACGCAAAAAAAAAACATCTTTGACCGTATCGACGCATGTGAATCGCTGCTGAATCGCAACAAAATCGCCCCGTTTCTGAAGCGGATGGTGACTGGCGATGAAAAGTGGGTCACTTACGACAACGTGAAGCGCAAACGGTCGTGGTCGAAGCCCGCTGAAGCGGCTCAGACGGTGGCCAAGCCCTCATTAACGGCCAGGAAGGTTCTGCTGTGTGTTTGGTGGGATTGTCAAGGAATAATCTATTATGAGCTGCTTCCCTATGGCCAAACGCTCAATTCGGACCTGTACTGCCAACAACTGGACCGCTATGACCATTCTATCCTGGATTCCTCGAGAAGACGCACCACGCTAGATATGGGGTACAGACTAGGGGGGGCGTTGCTGATTAATGGTCAGCTGCATCCCAATAGGAAGTATCCCGTGTCGGGCACAGGTACAGATCATTGAAGACAGCAACATCACAATTACGAAAACACTTGTAATACTAACCTCGAGCCAACCGCGAGTAATCGGTTACATATTACTAACATAGTTATAAGGCAAACATTGTCGAAATATTGAACTCCCGGCACCGTCAGGTTGACGCCATATGAGCCTTAATAAAAATATATATTTTGGATAAAAAAGAAAAAAGACTGGACCGCTTGAAGGTAGCACTCATGAAGAAGAGGCCATCTTTGATAAACAGAGGCCGCATTGTCTTCCATGAGGACAACGCCAGGCCACACACTTCTTTGGGGACGCGCCAGAAGCTCCGGGAGCTCGGATGGGAGGTTCTTTTGCATCCGCCGTATAGTCCAGACCTTGCACCAAGTGACTACCACCTGTTTTTGTCCATGGTGAACGAGCTAGGTAGTCAGAAGTTAGCCACAAAAGAGACATGTGAAAATTGGTTATCCGAGTTTTTTGCCAATAAGGAAGCGAGCTTCTATAACAGGGGTATTATGAAGTTGGAATCTCGTTGGGAACAAGTCATCGAACAAAACGGCGCATTTTTGACTTAAAACAGATGATTGTAACTAATTTTATGAACAAATGAAAATTCAAAAAAAAAAAAAAAAAAAAAAAAAAAATATATATATATATATATATATATATATATATATATATATATATATATATATATATATTTGCATATCTTAATTGTATTATCACGAATGTGGTAAGAATTCATATTACCTTCATTATAACAACACCTTACTTTATTATCTTTGTCAAGAGGAATGAATTAAAAGTCAATCCTAGTTGTTAATTGTATAGAGAATGATTCAATGAATTTAATAAAATGGGCCGTACAAGCACTGCAGATGCACCTCGCTCTGGAAGGCCAAAAGAGGCTACGAATACAGAAACCGTGAAACAAGTGCATCGACTCGTTTTGAACAATCGTAAAGTGAAGTTACGCAAGCAAGTAAGCAGAAGCCGTAGGCATTTTTAGGCGTCCTTAAGTCTCCAGTGACCCCTGGGAGAGAGATATAATACAAGCCAAACGTAATTCCTTTGACTAACCGATCAGAAAGTGAATCGTGCTCCCAAAATGACAAGTGCGACGTGAAACACTCCAATATGGGAGCCACAGAATATGGCATTATCCTTCCATTTTATTCAAATTATTCCAAGGGATAAGAATCATTTGATCATTCTTTAGTATCTCAACTTTGAATAGTTTGAATAGTTTGGGTTGGCAATTGTACCGTTTAGATAACTTCACACAATCCGATAAAACTGTCACTATTACTTTTCAAGTTCAACTTATCCAACATTAAAAAGCAATAAAAATAAATTATAGAAACATATTAGTCCATTGATTGCTAAAAAGAAACATAAATGCTTTTTATGAAGCAAAAGTGGGATACATTCGTTTTTTGTGCAATTGAAAAAAATGCATTGTAAACAAGACAAATCGGACGCAACTCTTTCATGTGAATCTCTCGTGTGGCTAAAAACCAGCAGTTATACTGTAATCAGCTCTAATGAATTACTCTAATTAAATAATCACACTTTTGTACGAGCGCTTGCATTCGGTTTACTTCATTGATTAATGATAATTTCCCATAGAAGGTGCCTATTTCCATGGCACTGATGGGCCTGTACCAACAGCCCCGGGTGCATTTTTGCGCCCATATATCGTATGAACAGCTTCAGAACCCAATCGTTTAGTTTCTTGTTATATATAATTGAAATCAATAAAAACGTGCGATCTACCTGCACCTCGTTAAGTTGTATGATGTGTATTAAAGTGAATGGTAATTTAAAGATGATATATTGCCTCCGATATTTTATTATTGCTTGTGTTCCACCGGTTTCGGCACGTTGTGCACTGAAAGGGCCCTATCCGTATCGCCTGCTTCAGTTAGGGATATTCCAAGTTATTGTATTTATGAGGATAAATGCGTTAACCGTTTTGTAACTCACCCGGTTTTTGAATGATTGGAATCAAATTACATATATTGATATTTGCCTCCGCGGACTCCGTGAAGTATGGATTGGTAAACTTTGTTTTCAGCAATATATATTTAAATTTTTGAATATAATTTCAATTCGGCAAATAGTACCGCTCATGTATCTATCAAATAAAAAATTGTAGATCATCATGGCTGAAAAATGTGTGCAAGAAAATGTTGTTATACCGTCCAAACAGACAATCCAGGATGTGCGTATAGTAATTTCACTTAAAATTGTATAGTCCATTTTGGCTAAACAATGGAATAGTTGATTTTCACAAGCTTCCCTGTGGATGAATTTTTCATCAATAAAATTAGTCACCACAAACAAGAATATATACTTGGTCGAAGTTTGTTTTCAGCATGTAAAATGTATTTACCATCGCGTGGCGTAGCGGTACTTCCGATTTTAAAGGAACATTTTAAGTGACAACAAAAAAACATATAGCCCGCATTTTGTCAATTTTCTTCAAATTAAACCTTTCCTTTGAGGAAAATTTAGTATTCAGCTAGAGAAATAAACGAAATCCAGGTACATGTTGCTAGAAATATAACTAGTTTCATGATACCGAAGACCGTCTTCATTTATCTATTAACAAACAATTGAGTCAATATTTGAGTAAGAACTGTGCACGATGCCGCGTCAAAAGGGCCAATGAAAATAGAAAGTTTAGCGCACTTCGAACATTGCATCGGTTACATCTAAAATAAATACCTTCAAACTAAAATATTCAAAATCCACGCTCATAATTTTTTTCCACACATGCATCATTCTGTAGTTGACCTTCGACTTGAAGTAGTACCGTATGAGCAGTCACTCAATTCCCTATCAACGTGTTTGGAAATTCCATCGGAAACTGTTCATCTAGCCGATTGCAGGAAAAAAGACTGGGCTTTCAAATTTATGAACTTTAGTATATTTTATTTTATTTTTTATTTACATGTATAGTCTCAATCAAAAATCAAATGAATTTATTAGAACCATACAATAAACGTTAAATGTTGACACCATTCAATGCTGTCACTCTCGGCAAAATAACAAAAAAAACATAACGAAAAACAAATATGCCATCGCCTGGAAAATTATTATCTCATAACTGTGAAGCTGTTGAAATTCCAATCAACTCTCTACACTTGACATCGTCTCTTCTAACCAACATGCATTGCTTTCACTGGCTGTTCTGTTATTTCTGCACCTCATCAGCATCGTTCGCCGATCCAAGGCAAGGCGTTGGAGTCAATATTCATACATACGTGAGCGCTGCTCATAACGCAATTTTATGCTGATGTATGCAAGCAAGAAGCACAATTTACATAAATTGGGTACCACCCATGGAAACTAACTGCTTTTAATTGAAACTGTTGATGTAATCGATCTTTATTTCAACCACACTTGCTCATTTCCCTTACATTTCACATTTTCTGCTCCTCCCAGTAGCTTCGGATTCAATTCATTGGAAACATTGTGATACTAAAAGCTTCACACGAAGGTACGACTTTGTTTGCTTCGTATCACAATTATCCTAATCAAAATCAATGTTTTTAGAATTTTTATCTAATTGAAAGTATGCCATATGCCAAATATCCCTTGAATATCCTTTAGCCTTGAAAAATAATATTAAGGCTATAGGGGCGAAAAATACACTTTTGTGAGCACAGAAAATTGTCTTTTCCAATTGCTGAAATCTCCGATCGGAGTATCATCAAAATAAATTTCAATATTTTGAAACAGGTATCCGAGCATGCTTAAAAAACAAAGGATATATAACATAAAAAAATATAATATTTCACCAGATAGAAAAAAATGAGTAAAAAAATCTTTTAAAGTTAAATGGTTTCATTGTGATTAAACATAATAATAATACAGATAATCTACTAAAAGCTAGAAAACAACTAGGCGAGTAGCAGTTAGCAGTTATTACACCCCTTCCTTCAGTAATCTAGAGCAGGGGTTTTCAGATTTTTTTTATGGCAGAGCACTTTTTATAGCAAAAATATTTGACGGAGCATCTGCAATTATTAACCAATAAAACAAATCCTATTTGCATTGGCATTATCCAACTGGGAACAATTCTGTTTCGGTTGTGCATCGCCGTTACACGACATCTGACCAGGAGTAAACAAAATAAATCACTATATGCCCAGTGAAATTAAATTAATGAATGTTTTTTTCAGGGTGGGTTTTCATCAAGTGGGAGCATTTGCTATAACTTCGCGGAGCACAAATTTCCCGCGGAGCACCATTTGAAAACCCCTGATCTGGAGCATTGATGAGACTAAAATAAAATCGTTGGGCACATCGGATTTCCATTATCCACAATTAGTTGTTTCATCATATGCCCCACGATTTTATCTTACTCTCATCAATTCCATAGATAATGAAGGATGGGGTGTGCTATTACTAACCACAGTAAACATCGAAAATTAATGCTTTATTTTCTCTTTGGAAGCAGCACATAGCCCGCGATGTTTGTGATAAACAGAAGCGTTGTCAAACCTGACTGATGGTAATGAAGTTATGGGGAAAAAATCGAACATAAATTTTCAAATAGCTACCCCACAGAAAATGTTTTCCACCTCAAAAAAACTCTATGCAAAATATCAGCTCAATCGGACTTAAGGGGCCTAAGGGAGGGGTTTTCAAAAGTTTGTTGATGTCAAATGTCTTAAAATTGCATGAAATGTCGAGATTCACTGTCATCTCGAATTTTTTTTTGTCAAATATCGACACTCTGACACTTGATCTTGAATGATCATATTGATTTTTCATATGGAACTTCGTGTGAAATGTTGAATTACACGATAAAATACTCATTTTACATTAGCTCAAACGGCCTTCATTTACTAATGTCGCAAACGTTAAATTTAATTTTTTTTTTCGAAAACCGAAAAATCACCGGAAATCTGGTATCAAATAGAAAAAAAATTGTGATGCCAAATGTCTTAAAATTGCATGACACGTCCAGATTTTTGACAAAGAAAATGTTTTCGAGGTGACAGTAAATATCGACGTTTCATGCATTTTTAAAACATTTGACAAAAAGCATAAACTCTGACCGTTTTGCGCCACTCTCCCTTAAGTCCGATTGAGCTAATATTTTACATAACATGTTTTTTCGAAGTAGTGAACCTTTTTTTATTGGGTAACTTTTTGAAATTCGAGATGACCATTTTTATTGGCACCCCAATATACAGCCATTCCATGCCAAACCGAAATAGTGGTTCTCAGATTTTCGTCAAAAGTGGTAATTCTGTTCTTTAATGCACCTTAGAGCCGTATTTTTTAATTTTTTCATTAGGGTGCCCCTTTCCTTTTTAGGGTGGTCCGAAAAATAATTTTTTCCACTTTTTCCCAAAATTGACTTTTTTCAAAAGAATATAACTTTTGAACCACTGAACCGATTTAGATGATTGACTTATAAAATTGAAACCAAGGAGCTAGTCTTTTATTAAAAACTAACTGACCCGGCAAACTTCGTCCCGCCCAAAATTTGTTTTTTGTTATTAATACCTTCAAACATTCACGTTTTCTTACTATGAGCAAGTTCATGGGTCCTATCGCAGAACTGTTCATTGATTGATCTTCTAATCGACCCCATTGAATTTACCTTTTACTATAAAACTCTTAGTATTTCTAACAAAACTCATCATTATAATATCAGTTTTTTTTCAGACACAATTCTCGTTCAAGATCTTTCAACCACTTGCAAATAACATGTTTCACCGTTACATGGAATAATTGTTTTATACAGAAAATATGATAGAATAAAGACTGTCCTAAATCGGACAATTCCTTCCTAGAGTTCTGCGACTAACAGCACTTGTTACTATGTAATTGTAGAACATATAGGAATATAATTTTCCGAATTAGGAATCAGAGTTTTCCGAAAATTTTCAATTGTCATGTTTGGTTGGAATATTTTTGGTTGAAATATGTGTAATATTTCTATGGGATCCCCTCTCCATTCCAGAAGAGGGAGGGGTGTCATACCGTCATAGAAACATATCTCATACCCAAAAACCCTAACATCCCAAATTGTGCTTGATTAGTTCTCGAGTTATGCAGAAGTTTGTGTTTGTGTGCCCCCTGTAATTTGTGTTTCATTTGTGTTTTCATTTGAGTTTCATTTGTATGGTATATAGGGGTTTTTGGGGCCGGAGAAGGCTCTTCTGATAGTTCGAAACACCTCTCCCCTCTCAAAGAGACTGTCATGCAAATGAAACATAAATGACTGCATAACTCGAGAACTGATCAAGCAAATGAAGCCAAATTTGGCATGTAAAGTTTTCCGGAGCAATGAATGTTTCTATGGTGATTAGACACTCCTTCCCCTCTCTAAGGAGGGACTGCATAACTCGAGAAGTAATCATGCAAATGGAACCAAATTTGGCATATGGAGATTACAAGGGGAAATAAATGTTTCTGTGGTGATTCGACACTCCTCTTTCCTCTCTGACGTTTAAGGGAAGTGTTGCATAACTGTTGAACGAATGAAGCAAATGGAACCAAATTTGGCATATGGAGTGGCTCGACACTCCTCTCGAGAAAGGGGCTGCATAACTCGAGAAATAATCAAGTAAATGGAACCAAATTTGGCATGTGAAGTTTCGGGGGGCAAATAATGTGTTTATGGAGGTTCGACACTCCTCTCCACTCTCTAAGAGAGGGGCTGCATAAATCAAGAACTTATCAAGCAAACGGTACGAAATTCGGCATATTGAGGTTTTAGGAGTCAATGAATGTTTCTATGATGATTTGACACACCTCCCCCTCCTGAGGGGAGAGGAGCTGCCATACAAATGAAACATAAGCTTATCCATAATCTAACTAATCAAGCAAATGGAACCAAATTTGGCATATGAAGGTTTTAGGAGAGCAAGAAATGAAGTTTCGACACTCCTCCTCCCTTTTTAAGAGCGAGGAGTCTCTGCAAAGTGCTAAGCGTAAAACTTGAGGAAGGAATCGTCCGATTTGAGATGTCATCATTTCTTTATATTTTCTTTATCAAACATGTATTCCATGTAAGGGAGAAACATATTATTTGGAAGTGATTGAAAAATCTTGTAAAATTTATAGTAAATGGAAATAGTAAAGGGCCAAGATTAATCAATGAACAGTTCTGCGATTGGGCCCATGAACGTTCGCTTCAAAAGAAAACGTGAATGTATGAAGGTATTGATAACAAAAACTCCATTCTTGACGAGACGAAGTTTGCCGGGTCAGCTAGTAAACAATAAATAGTTGTAACAAAAGGGAAGCACAACGCTGACTATTTGGTTGTATGGAGGTATTTTTCCTGCTTGTTACGGTATTCTTGAGCTGTTGCGCCATTTTCTATTTTCAGTGTTTCAACAAAAAAATAGCATTGATTGTAAATAATGTCTGATAAAAATAAGACATGGATTTTAAACGTGTAAACGTAAAATAACAAGAGATTCAGCGATACTGCGTAGTTCGGCGATCTGGAGAAATGAACACAGAATATGGCGCAAAATTATGCTCGAACGCACTTTTGACTTTTGAAATACCTTTCATCAAGTTTTGCATAGTAGCTGTATTCCTGGATATTGCTCTCCATTTTGACGTAGAACTACGTCTTTCAGGAAGGGTGCAAAATCAGAACGGTCAAGGTCACGTTTTTATGAAATAAAGTTAACGTTAATTACTATTTTCACTGTGAACGAATTCACATGATTTGCATACCAATCGAATCGGAAATTCTCTAAGATTCGTATGATATGCTATACATTACAATTTGCTAATCTCTAAATGGTTTAAATTCAAGAAAACTGGAAGTACCTCCCTTTCCCCATACATTTGTTATGCCGATTTGTGTGCTATCCCTACCCGTATTTCGAACGCTTACAACTCGAACATTTCTTAGCAGATTGGAAAGTTGTTTGCATCAATTGATAGGAAATATTTCTACGCGTCTATCACAATTAATAAAATGTTATTTTCCATGAGATGAACAATTGAAAAACTGTAAAATGACAAGCGTTATTTAAACGCCATAACTGCCAAGTTTTGATTGGCCCGATTTACGGTTTCCCCAACACAGACTTCAAAATCTATGTACCTGTAGAAATCCGCTCTTTCGAATATACATGCAAATCGGGGGTATTTTTGTTCCCATCGTGCTGTGTTTCCCTAACACAAACTTCAAAATCAATGTGCCGGGGGAAATCCGCTTTGTCAAAACATGCAAGTCGGGAGTATTTTATGGTGTTGAGTACTTTTGTTCTTGCTTGTCGTTGTGCAGACCGGAATATGTATCCCTAAAACGTACTTTCAAACTGAGAATTCTGGGAAAAATCGTCATTTCAGATACTAGAGGTGAATGAACTTTCGCAGTTCGAGAACTACGTAAACATGAGGTTTGCAATAATTTCAGAGGGAAATGTAAAATACAATGATCGTTTGACAATTCTTCCGTTCAGATATTTTGGTAGTCCTATGCATCATATCAAACGTAAAAAGACGTTCATAAAATTTATTTGTAACGTAGAACATAATCTATTACACAATAATGTTCATCAAGGCAGATGCTAAATCGGGCCAGAAGAGAGGGGGAGACTGATTCTTTTTATAGAGGGGCAGCATTTTTTTCTTATTCAAGCATTCATCTTTGTAAATTTGAGCATTGACTGTACCTTTTATGAAGCAAAAAGGAAACCGCAGACCACAAGTACAAATAACTTGCCAAATTAGAACCTTCTCACCAATTTTTTCCAGCGCAATCGTGCATTCAGCATCGTCCACCTCTTCCTCCGACAATTTTGTCTAGAATCGCGACCCTGGAAGCGTTCTTGAATCCTGTTTGATGTATGTTTCTTGGTCCGTCAGGATGCACTGGTTGCTGTTGTCTAGTAGCCGGTTATACAGTTTTCGTGCCTTGTTTTGACTCGTTGTTCTGCGGTTTTCCTAAGAACCTTCCGCTTTATGTATGTCTTCAAGGAGGTCTTGCCCAGATGATTTGAATCATTCCAATGCTGGCTTAAAACTTTTTGGCCAAATCACGCGTTGATACCGATCGGTGTCGTTTGATGTAAGTCACTACTGTACGATCCAACATGAGTTAACTGGAATCAGGTTTTCTACCGGATCTAGGCATATCATTCAAGGAGAACTCGTTGTCATACTTGTGGATGATATTTTTTTTTCACGCTTGTGTGGTGCACTTTAAACCGTTTTGCGATTTAGTAGAAGATAGCACACTTTTCAGCACACCAAGTGCGCAGAATTTTCTTTCTTGTCTCAAGATCAATTCTAGTCATAGCGAAAACGAACAACTTAAACGGAATGAATCGATTGCACATACTTTTATTGACAGGCAAACAAACTTTTGCTTGCATGCACACTAATACAAGTTCACCCATTTTTGAGTAGAATCATTATAATTCTAATATAATGATAATACAATTCTTATAATAGACATGAACCAAATCAACTAATAGAGAACAAATTAAAAGAGTCGTACTGCACAATTCAATGCTCGAAACTCAAAGGCGCAAAAACAAATTAGAATTACCCTCTGTTATATATTTATTTAGCGGCATCTATTCAAATTTGCAATTTTCAAACAATCTTTGCTTGAAGAGATGCGTATTCATAAGCATGCATGAGCCCTGCAATGATATCCTTGGAATGTCGTTTCCCTTCTATTTGTATTAGCCATTAGAGACATGAATGGCATCCGTCGGAGATATTTTCTAGCTGACACGTTGTTGTCTCCAAATGCGTGCTTTATTGATGTCAAAGTCAATTATCTTCACCTACGACGCTCGAGGGGGCTTCACCCGATGGCGAACATCTTCAATACCTACGTCATCGTTTCGGCATTCGAAAAGAATGACCAGTTTGACTGATGTGATGCCTATAGGACTTTTGATTCGTTTTGCTAAACGGAGCTAGAGTATTCACGAATCGTCTCCACAGTGGTCAACTGGAAGATCAAACAGCACGTGACAGGCGTCAAATAACTCAATTATAGCCCCCTTCGGGATGAACATCGGATGAAACTGATTTAATTGATATTATTTATGTGTTGATATCAATTACTGCTGATGTGCTTCATTATGCTTCATGATTATATAATCAGTATAAAGATATTTGGTTTTTGATATCTTGTAAGAAACATGTTGGGATTGCATAAATAATTTAACCCGAAATGGATCTTGACCCGGATGTATTCTTTTCTAGTTAAAAAATCAACATGGTTACAGCATTTGTTGATAGTACCTGTTTTGTCAAAATGATTGCGTTTACGATTAATTGAACTTGTTAATCGGAATGCGCAATTTGTCTGATAAAGTACAGGTCTTCTTTTTCTACTTCAAGAAGACAAATGGGATTAACTTACTAGAGAAGTTAACGCAACGTGGCATAGCTGTGGAATTTTGATTGGTTGTGAACTTTGGTAGGGTTTCCGCTACTATATGATTGAATGAAATTTTGAGTAACAAGCGATTGGACATCGGAGAGCTTTCTATGAAAAAGAAACCCTTCGCTTAGAACTTAAATCGAACCCGAAGCTTACATCACGATAGTTGTGGTTAACACTGACCTCGCTGACCGCACAGCCATGAGAGCCACATAAGGTACCGACATTCCTCGGCGAAAGAGCCGTTCTAATATCTCCCGGCTGTTTCACACGCTCACCGGCCACCGAAATGTAAATTAATCACTATAATAAAGCAGATAATATGCATGTTTAACAACGTTTTAAACATCCGCCACTCTTCAAAGCAATTCTTAACGAGAGATGAGCAATATTTGAGAACATCGTTAACCTGACCGTGGCAAATCGTCAGCGAATATGAATATTTTATCTGCGCACCACACTCTCTTTATTAAAAATATCCCCAAAATGTGATGCTCACGGTGCGTTTAAAACCACAATCGAACCACCAAACGATGCAAAAGTGCATCCCAGACGGCGGCAAGTCCCACTAGCAATACGTGTAATTTTCAGTGTTTGAGTGTTTGCAGACTATTCGTGGCCAGAAGGGAATTTATTGAAAATATGGCACAACACAAACTCTGGTTTGCAACAAATGCTTATGAGCGTAAAATTTGATAAAGCAAAATACTTGATAAAATCTGATTAAAGTCACAAAACATACCGAGGGCATGAACATTTGGTGTCACAGTCGCATGTTCATGATTTTCGCTCGTTTTAGGCTGGAAAAAAAGAATACGAGTATAATAATCTCTTCATGACGACACATACCACACAGATTTATACCCTTGAGGGCAAACAACCACTCCACTTCTCAACCACACAAGTGCTGCAAATAGGGAACAAAGTGGTTGTGTCGGGGAATAATGTTTATCAAGTCGGGAGCAGCGCCATGTATGACTAATTTTACCGCAGGCTTTTGTAAAACATGAACCTGAATGATGGTATTTATCATAATGAATGAACATAACATAAACAATATATAAAATGAATGATAAGATGAAAGCTGACATCTCAGGTTACATTTTTTTTGTAAACAAGCTTTCGCTATTCACTAATCGTGTCAAGAGTTATATTGATTTGAAAATAAATTTCTGAAGAAATGCGCTATACTACATGGGCTGAAAACTCCCGAGATTTTTCAACAGATGACGCCACTACAAAATGAACAAGATTTGTTTCAAGAAGTTCATCTGTCACTAGCTTATGTGTAAAGTTTCACGAAATTTCGTTTATTTGTTCACAAACTACAGTTGATTAAGTGTCACTACCTGAGCATTTGTACAGACAATTGAAAAACAGGAATATCGTATTTTGATTAAACATTGTTTTTTTTATGGGAAAAACTCCTGAACAATCAATGCAGCGGTTGATGAAATGTTATTCCACTTCTGATCTTTCGAGAACAACAGTTTATTGGTGGTTTAGTGAATTTAAAATGGGCCATACAATCACCGCAGATGTACCCCGCTCTGGAGGACTAAAAGAGGCTACGAATCCAGAAATCGAGAAACAAGTGCGTCGACTCATTTTGAACGAACGTAAAGTGAAGTTACGCGAATTAGCTGAGGCCGTAGGTATTTCAAAAGAACGAGTGTAATACATTTTGCACGGTATTTTGGACATGAAAAAGCTAACCGCGCGATGGGTGCCGCGTTTGCTGACCGTCGATCAAAAAAAGCGGCACGTTGATGATTCAACAGCTGGTTTGGCGTTGTTGAAGCGTAATCGAGTGGACTTCGTATTGTGACAATGGATGAAACGTGGATCCATTACCACACTCCTGAGTTCAATAGGCAGTCTGCAGATTGGCTGACAAGCCACGAAAGCCGGTCAAAGCGGCCGCGGACGGTCGGCCGGGAAGGTTTTAAAGGGTGTGTCACATCAAATTGCATCACGGAAAAAAACGCTGTAGAAATTTAATTTTTAGGAATTATATCTTCAGCTTTCGCTTATAATCAGATAATGTGCGTATAGATCACGTTGGCCATGCTTCACTGTCAATTTTTCGTAAATTTGGAAAAATGTCGTCGAACGAAAAAGAGCGTCGTGAATTAATCCTGTGCACTCATTTCGAGAATCCGGAGTTGTCACATCGGGACATCGGTAAGATGCTGGGAATCGTCCAATCCACGGTCTGTAGAGTACTATCGTTTTAGAACCTAACCATCGACCGGAAGGTGAAGAACGGCAAAAAATGGATGCTCCGTCAGTGAAAAAGATCACAAGCGCGTAGTTAAGCAGTTTAGACGTGATCCGAGAAGTTCGGTCCGGGATGTCGCCAATAAGCTGAATTTGTCAAGTTCATTCGTCCAGCGGACCAAGCAGCGGGAAGGCCTGCGTACATACAAGGTTCAGAAGGCTTCTAACCGCGACGAAAGGCAAAACATGGTGGGGAAGACGCGAGCCCGGAAGCTGTACACCGAAATGCTGACGAAGCCGCATTGCCTGGTAATGGACGACGAAACCTACGTCAAAGTGGACTTTCGTCAGCTGCCGGGCCTGTTGTTCTTCTCCGCAGAGGACAAATTCAGCGTTCCGGAGGAGATTCGCAAGCAGAAACTATCCAAGTTTGCCAAAAAGTACATGGTGTGGCAAGCGATCTGCTCTTGCGGAAAGCGGAGCGCCCCCTTCGTGATGATCGGCACGGTAAACGGCAGGTTTACCTTAGGGAGTGCCTACAGAAGCGCTTACTACCACTATTGAAGCAGCACGAGGGCCCGACCATCTTCTGGCCGGATCTCGCTTCGTGCCACTATTCAAAGGACGTGTTGGAGTGGTACGAAGCCAACGGGGTCACCTTCGTGCCAAAGGAAATGAACCCGCCCAACGCGCCGGAGCTTCGCCCAATAGAGAAATATTGGGCGATTATGAAGCAGGCCCTCCGGAAGAACCCAAAAGTTGTCAAATCGGAGGCGAACTTCAAGAGAAAATGGATTTCTGTTCAAAAAAACTACAACCTGACGTTGTACAGAACCTTATGGACGGGGTAACGAGGAAGGTGCGAGCATACGGGCTTGGGCTCGAAGTATGAATAAAAAGAAAATGCCAAAAGTTGTTTAATAGTTTTTATTTTACTGTCTAAAATTTTCAAAAGGATCGGTCTACTGGGCGAATTTCTACAGCGTTTTTTCCGTGATGCAATTTGATGTGACACACCCTTTAGTCTCCGTTTTTCGGGATGCGTTTGGTATAACCTTCACCGTTTACCTGCAGAAGGAAAAAACAATTAGAGCTATGAAATAACATAAAAACGTATTTATCGATTTAGATTTCATTGGTGTAAGAATCAGAACATATCATAACTGTGTACTCGAGACAAACATATATTTTTACATTTCGTACAGTTGTAGCTTGTTTTTCGGATCTTTTTTCGATGAGCAGAATGTATAACGACCTTCTAGATAGTTACCAGATGATGAAGGTTCTGGAATTTCAAGTTTTCATATTTCTAATATTCTTTGTCTCTTTGTTCTTGGTTAACAAAAACAAAATGTCTGTTCTTTGATGATTTCTAGGAACTTCCTGTAACTGTAACTGTAAAAAATAACCATAAGTCACCGATTAGTTTATAGCTTATAGTTTACAATTCTTCCACAACTATACACAACAACTATACGAAAGTCAAACATTTTTCTTCTTCCTTTTGGATTTAAGAGGGTTTGAATTCAGTTCATTCGCCTCTAGATAGTTAAACATTTGTATTTTACTTTTGGACGTATGAATCTAACGATGAATATATCGACGAATAATATATGAATCAGTTCAATCCGGTGACAAAAAGGACTAAAATCAAATAATGTCCGTAATCCGTAATAAAATCAATAATAAAACCAAATAATAGTCCAGTAATGATTCTATGCATTATCTATATAAATAAAAATGATTTGGTGTCCGTTCCTCACGATTTAACTCAAGAACGGAGCAACGGATTTAACAGTCAGTGTCAGGATTGATGCGTCTTAGTCTGCGTCAGGTTTATATGCCAAAAAATCATAAAAACCATTCGGAAAGTTGGGAAATTTGAGAGTCATTTTTTTAACAGATTTTGTAAGGAAGTTGAAAAACTGGAAATCACTTTTTAGCAAATTCGATGATTTGATTTGAAAAATCATTATCAGGTTTGATCTGCATCAGGTTTATATGCCTCAAAAGTAATTCTGTACCACGAATATAGATCGCGTACAGAAAAATAATTTTTAAGGGAACTTGAGTGTTCGAAATTATTAAAATGAAAATATCAATTGTTGGTGGGACGAAGTTCGCCGAGTCAGCTAGTATTCAATAAATATTACACGCCACTAACATTAATTTTTTCACATTCGGTAATCGGTAGTCATTCGTATCGGATGTATTTATTGATAGCTCCTGCGGTGGTTAGAACGAAAACGTCCATCATCGTTCTTTCTTAAGTCGAAGTGGTTTCTTTTGTTGTGGTTTCTTTTCTTTCGCATCAGACTGTGTTAGAACAATTGAGTTGGTGAATTGAGTTAGCCAGTGGTGCGTTCCGTACACGAAAGCGAAAACGCGCCCCGACTGCGTGCACCGGACCACATACGTGAATAAGTGGAGTGCGCAAGCAAATCTAAGTCAACGAGAGGAGAAATTATTCCACAGCGAGCGCTGTAATCTTTTGTTCGTGCATCGGCATTGTGGAGAGCGTGGTCAGCGGAAGCAGTCATTGAATCATACGCACTGTGTGCAAATTTAGGTATAGTCATAAAAAATTAATTATAAGATAGTTTTTTTTTTTTTTTTCATTATTTTTATTTCATTATTATTTTCTATATATTATATACAAAAATCATAATTAGAATTAAAGTTCCACGTAATGGCAGAGGGTGGTGGGGAGTCTCCTTATATGGAGATCTCCGACATGGAAACAAGTGACTCCTCATTATGTATGAAAAAGGAAACAGGAAGAGCACTCAAACGCGATAACTCTTCCGGGGACGAGTCAACTCACCCTACTAAGCCCCCCTCGAAAAAACTCGCAAGTCTCCCTCCCCAACTTTCCGATTCTCCCACTCTCCCTCCTCAGCCCTCCAATACTCCCACTCTCCCTCCCCCTTCCTCGGTTTCGCTTCCCCCTTCTGATATTACCGTTACAACTCAATCCTCGTCCTCGTCTTCTCCCTCTGTTGTCTCCGCTCCACGTATCAGAGTCTATCCAGAAGATGCACCAGGAACTGGCCCGTGGGTTGTTTTCTTCCGGCCAAAACCAAATGGAAAAGGCCTTAACGTGATTCAGATCATGAAAGATCTGACCAGATACACTTCCGTAGAAGAAATTTTCAAGGTCAGACCGAACAAATTACGAGTTGTCGTGTCTGAACGGAAGGATGCAAACGAGATTGTTGCTGATAAGCATTTCATCCTCGAATATCGCGTATGGATTCCCTCCAATGACGTAGAAATCGGGGGGGGTGATAACTGAAACGGGTCTGACGTGCGAAAAAATTAGAAGTGAAGGAGTTGGCAAGTTCAAAAAGCTCCCTTCGGCGGAAGTCATAATCTTGGACTGTCGCCAACTCGGTAAAGTCTCCCAAGAAAAGGAAATAACAAAATTCACGCCGTCCGACTCGTTTAGAGTAACTTTTGCTGGTTCCGCTCTCCCGGACTACGTTATGGTGGACAAATTAAGGCTACCGGTGCGACTCTTCGTGCCAAAGCCCATGACTTGCCAAAAATGCAAGTCAGTCGGCCACACTTCAGCTTATTGTGGCAACAAGGAGCGCTGTGCAACTTGCGGAGAGCAACATGTGGGCGAATCTTGCAGTGCGACTGAGCATAAGTGTCCATATTGTGGGGGGACTCCACATGTGCTCTCAGCTTGTGAAACTTACAAGAGTCGCTGGGAGAAACAGAAGCGCTCTTTAAAGGAACGCTCGAAGCGCACTTTTGCGGAAATTTTGAAGGGCGCTTCTCCACTGGCCCAACAACAACAACAATCAATATCGACACACAATACCTTTTCCACGTTGCCAGTTGACGAAATGGAAGCGGATACAGCTAGCGGGGGCACACCGTGTATTTTCAAAGGGAATCCCCGGCGCAAAAATGTGACCACTCCCAAATTTCAAGAACAAGTCCCACCGGTGAAAACCCCTGTTAGTTTGCCTAAAAAATCGAGTGCAGCGGACAAGCCAAATCAGGTTCCTCCTGGCTTCCGTGGGAATAGTTCACCTTCGAACGACCCAGCACTCGAGGGGACATCAAAAACCCAAACTGTCCCTATTTGTCCGTCCAGCTCAACTTCCCAATCGGGATTTATAAAGTTGACTGACCTTGTGGATCAAATCTTCACGTGTTTTAATGTTTCCGACTCCATCAGAACCATTGTCATCTCAATGCTTCCAGTATTAAAGACAATTCTGCAACAATTGATGCAAACATGGCCCCTCCTTGCAATGATTATCTCTCTTGATGTCTAATTCAAATAGAGAGGTCGGAGATATCACTGTTTTACAGTGGAATTGTCGTAGTCTTATACCTAAATTGGATACGTTCAAATTTTTAATTCATAACTTCAACTGTGATGTTTTTGCTCTGTCCGAAACTTGGCTCTCTTCTCAAAATGATCTCTCTTTCCACGATTTTAATATTATACGCTTGGACCGTGATGACAGATACGGAGGGGTGCTATTGGGGATCAATAAGTGCCACTCATTTTTTCGAATTGACCTTCCACCTATTGGAGGGATCGAAGCTGTTGCTTGTCATGCAAACATCAGAGGCAAAGACCTCTGTATTGTCAGCTTGTATTGGCCTCCGAGAGCTGCGGTTTGCCGCAAGCAACTTGCTGACATGTGCTCACTCCTTCCTGAGCCACGATTGATATTGGGAGACTTCAACTCTCACGGAACTGCCTGGGGGGAACAGTACGATGACAATCGTTCATTGTTGATATATGACCTTTGTAACAGCTTCAATATGACCGTTTTGAACACTGGGGAAACAACACGTGTACCTAAACCTCCTGCTAAACCAAGTGCTCTTGACCTCTCGCTTTGCTCGAATTCACTATCGTTAGATTGCAAGTGGAATGTAATCCAGGACCCCAACGGTAGTGATCACTTGCCAATCAAAATTTCCATCACCATTGGTTCGAATTCTTCTGAATCTATAAACATGGCATATGACCTCACAAGACACATTGACTGGAAAAAATATGCGGACGCGATTGCTCTAGCCATCAATTCCAGAGATGGTTTGCCTCCATTGGAGGAGTATAACTTCATTTCTCGTTTGATATATGACAGCGCGGTTCGCGCTCAAACGAAACCCATCCCAGGCTCCACTATTCGTCGAAGGCCTCCCAATCCATGGTGGGATAGCCAATGTTCCAAGCTTTATCAGGATAAATCGAATGCATTTAAAGCTTTTCGGAAACGTGGAACCCCTGAAAATTTTTAAACGTATTTAGCCCTTGAGAATCAGTTCAAAAATTTGATCAAAGGGAAAAAACGTGCTTATTGGCGAAATTTCGTGGGAGGTTTATCACGAGAAACGTCAATGAAAAAATTATGGAAAGTGGCTCGAAACATGAGAAATCGCTCTTCATCGAATGAAAGCGAGGAATATTCACATCGATGGATTTTTAATTTTGCACGGAAGGTTTGTCCTGATTCCGCACCTGTGCAAAAAATTGTTCGAGGTATACCACAAGATAGGTACGATCTTGATTCCGAGTTTTCGATGGTAGAATTCTCTCTTGCTCTCCTTTCTTGTAACAATTCTGCTCCGGGATCGGATAGAATTAAGTTCAACTTGCTGAAAAATCTCCCTGATGTGGCGAAACATCGCTTGTTGAATTTATTCAATCAGTTTCTGGAGCATAATATTGTTCCAGATGATTGGAGACAAGTGCGAGTTATAGCTATTAAAAAACTCGGAAAACCCGCGTCCGACTTCAATTCGTACCGCCCAATAGCAATGCTGTCTTGTATACGGAAATTGTTGGAGAAAATGATCTTATTTCGCCTTGATCGTTGGGTTGAAACGAATGGCCTACTCTCAGATACACAATATGGGTTCCGCAGGGGCAAGGGGACGAATGATTGTCTTGCGTTGCTTTCTTCAGAAATTCAAATGGCTTACGCCGAAAAAAAACAAATGGCTTCAGTATTCTTGGACATAAAGGGGGCCTTTGATTCTGTTTCAATAGAGGTTTTGTCAGACAAATTACACTCTCGGGGTCTGCCGCCTCTATTGAATAATATGTTATATAACTTGCTTTGTGAGAAACATTTGAACTTTTCTCACGGAGATTCGGCAGTAAGTCGGGTCTCTTACATGGGACTCCCCCAGGGCTCATGTTTAAGCCCCCTTTTGTACAACTTCTACGTAAGCGACATTGACAATTGCCTTACACAAAATTGCAGCCTAAGACAACTTGCAGATGATGGAGTGGTGTCTGTCGTAGGATCAAACGAATCCGACCTGCAAGGACCCTTACAAGATACTTTGAACAATTTTTCAACCTGGGCCATTGGGCTAGGGATCGAATTCTCCACGGAGAAAACAGAGATGGTGGTTTTTTCTAGGAAGCATAGACCAGCAAAACCAAAGCTTCAACTTTTGGGTAAACCGATCACTCATGCTATGTCATTCAAGTATCTTGTGGTCTGGTTCGACTCCAAATGTACTTGGGGGGCCCATATTAGGTATCTGAGTAAAAAATGCCAACAAAGAATAAACTTTCTCCGTACAATTACCGGCACCTGGTGGGGAGCCCATCCCGAAGATCTTATAATGTTGTATCGAACAACTATTCTCTCAGTGATGGAGTATGGCAGTTTCTGTTTTCAATCAGTTGCCAAAACACACCTCATTAAACTCGAGCGAATTCAGTATCTTTGTCTCCGTATCGCGTTGGGATGTATGCCCTCAACGCATACCATGAGTCTCGAGGTTTTGGCAGGCCTACTCCCACTAAAAGATCGCTTCAATTTATTATCTCTTCGGTTCTTCATCCGGTGTAAGGTCATGAACCCATTGGTGATCGGAAATTTTGAGCAGCTGATCGAGCTAAATTTTCACTCCGGATTCATGAGTTCATATCATGAATTCATCTCCATGCAGGTTGATCCTTCTTCGTATATTCCCAACCGTGTTTGTTTCCCTGACTACATCAATTCCTCTGTGCATTTTGATCTGTCCATGAAGCAAGATATCCATGGATATTCAGATTACCAACGATCGAGGATCGCTCCAACGATCTTCGATGAAAAATATAGGGGTATCAATTGTGATAATATGTACTTTACTGATGGGTCCACTATAAATGAGTCCACAGGATTTGGAGTGTTCAACGAATTTTTTAGCACCTCACACAGTCTTCAGAATCCTTGCTCAGTGTATATTGCTGAATTGGCAGCAATTCATTGGGCGCTGGACAGCGTCGCCTCACGACCTGTTGAACACTATTACATTGTAACGGATAGTCTTAGCTCTGTCGAAGCTATCCGTTCAGTGAGGCCGGAAAAGCACTCGCCGTACTTCCTTGAGAGAATACGAGAAATTTTGAGTGCTTTATCCAGACGCTGTTATGTCATTACCTTTGTCTGGGTCCCTTCACATTGCTCCATTCCGGGTAATGAGAGGGCTGACTCATTAGCAAAGGTAGGTGCAATTGAAGGCGATATTTATCAGCGTCAAATCGCCTTCAATGAATTTTATTCTTTAGTCCGCAAAAATACCATCGCTAACTGGCAACGCAAGTGGAATGAAGATGAATTGGGCCGGTGGTTTCACTCGATTATCCCTAAGGTTAGCCTCAATCCGTGGTTCAAAAGTCTGGAATTGAGTCGGGACTTTATTCGCACCTTCTCCCGACTCATGTCCAATCACTGTTCTTTAGATGCACTACTCTTTCGTTTCAATCTTGCCAGCAGCAATCTCTGTGTTTGTGGCCAAGGTTATCGCGACATCGAGCACGTTGTTTGGTCGTGCGAGGTGTATCTGGTCGCCAGATCGAATTTAGAAAACTCCCTTCGGGCCCGAGGAAGACAGCCCAATGTGCCGGTGAGAGATGTGTTGGCTCGGTTAGACCTTGATTACATGTCCCATATATATGTTTTCCTTAAAGCTATCGATCTTCGTGTGTGATTGTCCCTATGTCCTTATACCCTCCTTTCCTTCCTTTGCGGGTAATTCGTCCCCTTGCTATAAATAGTAGAATAAGTTGAAATGTAAAAACACTATAGATATACAAACAGATTTAAGAATTGAGTGTTCATCAACATTGTTACAGTTTCCTTATACCCCATCCTTCTCCTAAAAATATGTCACCCTTCTAAACTCGAGTACACCGCGAGTAATCGGTTTTCCACCTTACTAACCATAGATGTAAGAAAATTGTTTATATATATATAGTTTTAAAATTATATTTAAGAATTCGGCTCCTTTAAACTTAAGTTACTGAGCCTGCAAAAATAAACGAATTAATAAAAAAAAAAAAAACATTAATTTTTACATTTCATTGAACAATATTCTAAAGTAGGAAAAAAACTAGGAATGTGTTATATCTTTGATATGACCGCAAAGTGGACGTAGAACCAACGGTGACTTAGCAATAAATAAGTAACAAGCATATAAATCTTAGACATTTCATCTTTCGAATAAACTGATTATCATACCCCTTCATTTAACCGGAAAAGAATTATTAACGTTTAAAGGGGGAATCGATTCCTCCTCGGAAATACCCAGCGCAAATAATTCCCACTCCTCGAGACCCGACAATTGGAATCATCGTTGATCCGAGGCAGGATTACTAACACTTGATAAGGAATGGAATCCTCCTCGGAATTACACAGTAAAAATCCAACCTTCCCAACAATTCCAACTTCCCAATAACGACGATCGATTGCAGCATTCGTAAACAAATTTTGATATGTAATATAATATTCACTTCGATAATATCCATAATTATCATCGATACCTCGGTTTTCGCTGAATGCTCCGTTAGGTCCGACTGCAGAGGAGAAATGGAATTGAAAAACGACAAACGGGAGAAAGAGATGTTGAAGGTTGAAAGGAGATTGGCAAAAAACTTAAGCATTTTATCTTTCGAATATTGTGATTATCATACCACTTCGTTTTGCCAGAAAGAAATTATAAATGCTCAACGGAGGAATCGAGTCCTCCGAGGAAATACCAAGCGCAAATTAGAATCGACTATCGATTGCGGCATTCGTACACAAATAACGCACAAATAATTGGAAAAGAAGACCATAATCCATAGGCGTCTGGGTGCGACCGTCCTCATCTCACATCGCCGCATCAACTGAATGGATTTCCAGAGCGTATGCGAGTTTATATACGGTTTCAATAACCTGTTTTCTAAGCAATTTCAAAGCTATTGGAACAAGTTTTCGGGCCAACAATTAACAATCATATAACTCGTGGACATTTTGTGTTTCGAAATGAAATGATTATCATACCACTCCGTGCAGCCGGGGAAGAAGTATTGACGTTCAAAACCTTGTGGTCCAGCGTCACTCTCTCGTTTTCGAAACTATGAACTTACACCCCGGTACAGAAATGAAAGACATAATCCTACGTCAAAAATCACTTGTCCAAAAAAGTTACTCCTATACTCGCGTCGGTGTCTCAGACCGAAAATGGTAAAAAGTGATACACGTCCCCTTCGTACCAACTCATAAGATATGCTAAACAATGACGAACGACAAATGATGAAGCTAGAGAGAATTGCAAGGCCGAATTATTGGTCCATAGAAGGACTCTTATTTCAGGCTCTTTACTTTTGATGAATATCTCCATTTTCCTCGTGAACGTGCAATCGAATCTTAGCAGTTGGAATGGTAGTGATATTTCGTATCGTCTTCGACTTTAAAAGCAGTACAGACTTAACTATCATATTTGTCTTATTCTATTTCTAAAGGTATTTTTTGCAATATTGAAGTCAAATTCGTCTATCACTTCGTTGAATAGCCTGCTTCTAACAATCAGAGACTTGAAATAGGCGTACTGAGTAATTTGAGCAGAAACCCACAAGAGGACTCGAGTCCGGAGATTTCGCACAGGTGCATGGAAGTACAAGTTCTCTAGCAAGTAGCAGCAATCTATACGGCAGATCAGATCGATTATAAACAGCCTGCGCAAAATTATCCGCCGCTTGGCTAACGTCTCTAAATTAATCAACTTACATCGATCCTCATATGCCGGTAATATTACGGGATCGGTCCAGGGTAAGCGGCGCAACGCATATTTGATGAACGCTGGACGTTTTCGATTCGAGTAATTTGCTCAATGGGGTATGGTGCCCAAACTTGTACTGCATATTCTAGTGTGATTCTTACTTTCTTTTGTTCTCTAAAATAGGGTCTTCAAAGTATACACATCGTTGAAGTCGGATGTAGCCCAGCAAAGCGTACGCTTTAGCAGTAATCGCGGAGATGTGCTCGTTAAATTTCGCTTTGGAGTCTATCAGTATGCCTAGATCTCGGATTTTCTCAACGCGTTCCAGGTTGCTCGCGCCCATTGTGTGAGCGAAATCGATTCGAGAGCGCTGACGAGTGAAAGACATGACCTTACACTTCGAAGTGTTGACCTGCATGCCATTTCAAGAGCACTAGTCTAGTAGTGAGTTTAGATCTTCCTGAAACACACAGCAATCCAGCGACGGGGACACGACACGGTAGATCTTCAGGTCGCCCGTATACATCAAACTATCGCAGCCAGTGTTGTAAACGGTCGACATTTCTCATACTGCTCTTGTGCGAGAGTCACGGCTCAATATGTGTTGCGAATGTGACCAATAATGCGTTGCTCGGTTCCAACAGTCACCTCAGAAATAAACGGACAGCTGCAAACACGACCATCAATTGAACGTTCATATATTCTCTCTTTCTGTCGAACGTACCCAGAAGAGCAGTGAAAATATGTTATTTCCATTCTACCATTCGTGCTCGTAACCATCCTTTAATTCCGGCTAATATGACTGTAGTTTTGATGTCATTTGACATTAAAACTGCAGTGGTATGCATTATTTTTCGCTCTTTATTCTGCATTCAAGCGTAGCTGCACGCATACATCCACATTCTCACTCACACATCCATACACGATGTATGATTAGACGAATTACTTAGATTAAAGCAACCGAAGAACTCTACCCTATCAAGTGCGAATGTGTTGAATGAACGTTTTAAGCGGTGAGCGTTCCCCGTGAACACTGATGTTTAATTACGGGACGAGGAATAGCTAATGAATAAGACGGGAAGAAAACGAAATGTCATATGACATTTTTTGGTCGACGGCACTTTGACTGTTTTTTTTTCCGGCAGACTTATCTCACTTCTTAACTAGGCGAACCTAGCCAGAATTTTCACCTGCCCCCGGGCTTCTGAATGCCAAAGGGGGACTAGGCTCTGCGGAATGCACGTATCTGCATGCTCGTGCTGTTTCAGTCCTGACCGAGAAATTGTCGGACAATCGCGCAGGTGCTAAGGATGACCGACTTTTGGATGCCGGCCAATTCCTTCTCGATGTTCAACACCTTTAGCGCTTCCAGAAGTGTCTTCGGGATAATTCCAGTTCCAGAGAGAACGACTGGAACAATTCTTGGGACCTCCCTTAGCCCCCACAGTTCCTTGAGCTCCACGGCCAATGGTCGGTACTTGCAGATTTTGCGACCGTGGGTCTCCTCCAGATTCTGGTTCAGTGGAATAGCGACATCGATGATGGTGACTTTGCGGTCGCTCTTGTCGTAAACCATTATATCTGGGCGGTTGTGGTGGATCGAGAGGTCGGTCAGAACAGTGCGATCCCAGTACAGCTTGAAACGGTCATTTTCCAGGACAGGTGCAGGCAGGTACCGGTAGTTTGGTACGTTGTCTTCCAGTAGAGCACATTGGAGCGCCAGTTGTCGATGAACAATACGGGCCACGTTGTTGTGGCGCTCGGTGTAGGCTGCGTTGGCCAAAACGGGACAGCCTCCCATAATGTGTTCTATGTTTTCACCTGGTTGATGGCACATTCGGCAAATGTCATCAACGTCTTGATGCCAGACGTACCGCCTGCAGTTTCTCGTTGGCATTATCCTGTCCTGGATGGCTATCATGTCGGCTTCTACTACTGAAGAGAGTTCACCACGCGTTAGCCACAGATTAGATGCGGCCTTGTCGACGTGTGGCCGATCCAGTTGATGGGGGTGGGCACCATGCACTGCCTTCTGCTTCCAAGCTGCAATCTTCTCCTCCACTGTCTGCAGATTGCAGTTGAGTTGGTACTCCGCTTGCGCCAAGTGCAGAGCGCTGTATCCTCTGTCGGCGGCGCAGACAGCCCGGTATAGCGCGTTTTGGTTGGCGCGTTCTGCGAAGTACTCGCGCAGTTGTCGTACCTGGGTAACACACAGTGCAGAAATGTCGACGATTCCAAGTCCCCCTTCTTTGCGTGGTAGTGAAACTCTCTCCAGTGCCGATTGAGGATGGTGCATTCCGGCCTCTTTGAATGCTTTCCTCATCCTCATCTCAAGGTCCTCTAGGTCAGTTTTGCTCCATTTGACTACACCAAAACTGAAGGTCAGCAGGGGAACCGCGAATGTGTTGATCGCGCGTACCTTGTTCCCCGCGTTGAGGAAAGTCCTCAGGACACAGTTCACTCGACTCAAGAACTTGTCTCGCAGCTCCGTCTTGATGTCGGAGTGGCGAATCCCGGTGAGCTGTCGGAATCCAAGATATTTATAGGATTCGCCACGAACCATGTCTCTTATAAACTCGCCGTCATAGACCTCGTAGCCTCCGGATTCGGTAAGTTGTCCTTTCAGCAGGTGGACACAGCGACACTTGTCGAACCCGAACTACATACAGATGTCCCTGCTTATGTCTTCGACAACCCGGATAGCTACACCTAGACGCTGACGTGAATCAGCGTAGACCTTGAGATCGTCCATGTAAAAGGTATGGGTCACTTCTTCGTGGGCGCCGTCGCCATACCTTATTTTATAGCCATGACCGTTTCTATTGAGCGTCCTACTGAGGGGGTTCAGTGCCAGACAAAACCAAAGCGGGCTGAAAGAGTCGCCTTGGAATATCCCCCTCTTTATCTGCAGCGTTCTAGACTGCAACACATTTTCCCCATCACTAAGGTGCAGAGACGTGCTCCACTGCCTCATCGCATGCTGCAGGAACCTAACGACGACGGGATCAATTTTGTAGAGCTCCAATACCCGGACGAGAAACGAGTGAGGTATGGAGTCATAAGCCTTCCTGTAATCGATATAGGCCATGCTTAGGTTCCGCTGATTATAAACCGCCTGGCCGACTATGGTTGCGTCGATGATGGCCTGGTCTTTGCAGTCATGCGTATTTTTTCTGCATCCTTTCTGCTCTTCTGCGATGATATGGTGTTGTTCGCAGTGGGCAGAAACTTTGGCGGTTATGATGCTGCTTAATATCTTGTACAGACTCGATAGGCACGTTATCGGCCTGTACTTTGATGGGTTCAATGTGTTGCTGTCTTTCGGGAGGAGGAATGTGACGCCACGGGTGGCGAATTCAGGAAGGTTGTGTGGGTCACGTAGCACCTTGTTGAAGCACTCAGCTATCTTTTGATGTGCGACGGTCAGCTTCTTGTGCCAGAAGTTCTGAACACCATCGGGGCCCGGTGCTGCCCAGTTCCTCAGGTACCGCGAGGCTTCGCGGACATCGTTCTCTTCGACGATGATAGCTGGCATCTCTCCAATTTCACCACAACTCTCCTCCTCCCGTCTTAACCACATTTGCCCGTCGCGATGTTCTACTGGGGTCTCCCAAATACCAGCCCAGAAGTTCGTCACATCGCTAATATCTGGCAAACCTTCGCGGTAGTCGGGCTTCTCGTCGCTAATGTGGTCGTAGAACGCTTTTTCGTTATCTCTGAACATCCGATTTTGTTCCTGGCGCTTTGCAGAGTCAGAGTAACGTTTCAGCCGTTTAGTTAGGACGCTCAATTGCTGTACCAGTGTGTCGAGTTTTTCCGTCAGCTGGTGAGCTCCCAGCTGGCGAAGTTCAGTAGGCCGCACGATCACAGCAACTTGGCGACATAATTTCGCCGATCTGCTGCCTCTTTTGTACGCCATCAGTCTTCCAATTGCGGCGCGCTTGTTTAGGATCCGTTGCTCCAATCTCCTTCGCCATGGAGGCTCACGCCTTTCACGGAGATGTTGGAGCAGTCCGCCTCTTGGCCTAATACGGTATCCTAAACTTTTGGCGGTCGCCACAGCAGCACAGTAAACTTTCAGTTGCAGCTCCTCCATGTTCTCAGCATCAACCAAGTGCAGCGGAAGAACGTGCTCGTTCATGAGCTTTACTGCACTTGTCAGCCTGCGGGAATGCTACAACTTCGGAATCCTGGGGCGCGACAATGGGTCTGTGTCGCGGAACTGTGAGATCGCCTCGTCGTAGTGGAAGACCAGATCGCGTAGTAGTTGTTGATCTGGCTGTGGGTCTTCCGGCTCAGGGGGTTGTAGTACTGTGGCCTCCACTGGTGCTGATTCGCGTGCCCCACTCGCGAATGAATTGCTCAGCCGTACTGAACTTCGTCTCGACACATCGCTTGCTCTGTTGTTCCTGGAGCTTATTTCTCTCTGCACCTGCTGCTTGATCTCGTCGATTTGCGTTTGGGAGAGCATGTTGTTGCGTACTATCGCTCTACGCCTCGCGTTCATCGCGTTCTGATCAAGCCTCCCGACGAACTCTGGATACGCTTCCTCGAACATTGTTAGTATTCGAGGGCGACCGCTCATGTCCGTCTCCAAAGCAGTGCAGATGTAATAGGCGCGGATCACGAATTCATTCATTTCGTGTGTCCACATGATCCGGCGCCTAGTGGTACCCACAAGTGTGGACGACTGTCGTCTGGCAGTCGCAACACGTCTCGTAGGCGCAGCGTTTCTTGGGTGATGTCGATGGCTGCTGTTTCCGTGTGGCGGTAGCTCTTCGGGTTGAACCCGGCTGGTGGCCCGCTCTTGCACATCGCCCTCCAGCCGCTGGCCGCTCGCTCTTACGCCCGTTCCAGGACCAGCTCCAGTTCGGGGACCCTCCTCGGGTGATCGCATTCTAATTACTCTTCGTGAACGTAGCTCCATTTTCTGGGTGTATCTCCTTTGCCCGGGAGACAGCGGGTTGGGAAGACCTCCATGACCCGGGAGGCCTTCCCCGGGAGAGATATAGCGCTCTGACTCGCTCGCACCCCCTCACTTAGCCACTTTCGACACCCGTTCTCGGAGCCAAGACCAGGTGTGTGTTTCCAGTTCACGCCCGATCTAAAAATGTCGTCATATGATCTTCGTGGAGGCGTGAGATAGGAACATTTGAGACCAACAGGCAGGCTCCTACCCTATGTTGATCCCCATTTGAGAACCTGAGATTTTTTTTTTTGGCAGACTTATCTCACTTCTTAACTAGGCGAACCTAGCCAGAATTTTCACCTGCCCCCGGGCTTCTGAATGCCAAAGGGGGACTAGGCTCTGCGGAATGCACGTATCTGCATGCTCGTGCTGTTTTAGTCCTGACCGAGTAATTGTCGGACAATCGCGCAGGTGCTAAGGATGACCGACTTTTGGATGCCGGCCAATTCCTTCTCGATGTTCAACACCTTTAGCGCTTCCAGAAGTGTCTTCGGGATAATTCCAGTTCCAGAGAGAACGACTGGAACAATTCTTGGGACCTCCCTTAGCCCCCACAGTTCCTTGAGCTCCACGGCCAATGGTCGGTACTTGCAGATTTTGCGACCGTGGGTCTCCTCCAGATTCTGGTTCAGTGGAATAGCGACATCGATGATGGTGACTTTGCGGTCGCTCTTGTCGTAAACCATTATATCTGGGCGGTTGTGGTGGATCGAGAGGTCGGTCAGAACAGTGCGATCCCAGTACAGCTTGAAACGGTCATTTTCCAGGACAGGTGCAGGCAGGTACCGGTAGTTTGGTACGTTGTCTTCCAGTAGAGCACATTGGAGCGCCAGTTGTCGATGAACAATACGGGCCACGTTGTTGTGGCGCTCGGTGTAGGCTGCGTTGGCCAAAACGGGACAGCCTCCCATAATGTGCTCTATGTTTTCACCTGGTTGATGGCACATCCGGCAAATGTCATCAACGTCTTGATGCCAGACGTACCGCCTGCAGTTTCTCGTCGGCATTATCCTGTCCTGGATGGCTATCATGTCGGCTTCTACTACTGAAGAGAGTTCACCACGCGTTAGCCACAGATTAGATGCGGCCTTGTCGACGTGTGGCCGGTCCAGTTGATGGGGGTGGGCACCATGCACTGCCTTCTGCTTCCAAGCTGCAATCTTCTCCTCCACTGTCTGCAGATTGCAGTTGAGTTGGTACTCCGCTTGCGCCAAGTGCAGAGCGCTGTATCCTCTGTCGGCGGTGCAGACAGCCCGGTATAGCGCGTTTTGGTTGGCGCGTTCTGCGAAGTACTCGCGCAGTTGTCGTACCTGGGCAACACACAGTGCAGAAATGTCGACGATTCCAAGTCCCCCTTCTTTGCGTGGTAGTGAAACTCTCTCCAGTGCCGATTGAGGATGGTGCATTCCGGCCTCTTTGAATGCTTTCCTCATCCTCCTCTCAAGGTCCTCTAGGTTAGTTTTGCTCCATTTGACTACACCAAAACTGAAGGTCAGCAGGGGAACCGCGAATGTGTTGATCGCGCGTACCTTGTTCCCCGCGTTGAGGAAAGTCCTCAGGACACAGTTCACTCGACTCAAGAACTTGTCTCGCAGCTCCGTCTTGATGTCGGAGTGGCGAATCCCGGTGAGCTGTCGGAATCCAAGATATTTATAGGATTCGCCACGAACCATGTCTCTTATAAACTCGCCGTCATAGACCTCGTAGCCTCCGGATTCGGTAAGTTGTCCTTTCAGCAGGTGGACACAGCGACACTTGTCGAGGCCGAACTCCATACAGATGTCCCTGCTTATGTCTTCGACAACCCGGATAGCTACACCTAGACGCTGACGTGAATCAGCGTAGACCTTGAGATCGTCCATGTAAAAGGTATGGGTCACTTCTTCGTGGGCGCCGTCGCCATACCTTATTTTATAGCCATGACCGTTTCTATTGAGCGTCCTACTGAGGGGGTTCAGTGCCAGACAAAACCAAAGCGGGCTGAAAGAGTCGCCTTGGAATATCCCCCTCTTTATCTGCAGCGTTCTAGACTGCAACACATTTTCCCCATCACTGAGGTGCAGAGACGTACTCCACTGCCTCATCGCATGCTGCAGGAACCTAACGACGACGGGATCAATTTTGTAGAGCTCCAATACCCGGACGAGAAACGAGTGAGGTATGGAGTCATAAGCCTTCCTGTAATCGATGTAGGCCATACTTAGGTTCCGCTGGTTATATACCGCCTGGCCGACTATGGCTGCGTCGATGATGGCCTGGTCTTTGCAGCCATGCGTATTTTTCCTGCATCCTTTCTGCTCTTCTGCGATGATGTGATGCTGTTCGCAGTGAGCAGAAACTTTGGCGGTAATTATGCTGCTCAGTATTTTGTACAGACTCGATAGGCACGTTATCGGTCTGTACTTTGATGGGTTCAATGTGTTGCTGTCTTTCGGGAGGAGGAAGGTGACGCCACGGGTGGCGAATTCAGGAAGGTTGTGTGGGTCACGTAGCACCTTGTTGAAGCACTCAGCTATCTTTGGATGTGCGACGGTCAGCTTCTTGTGCCAAAAGTTCTGGACACCATCGGGGCCCGGTGCTGCCCAGTTCCTCAGGTACCGCGAGGCTTCGCGGACATCGTTCTCTCCGACGATGATAGCTGGCATCTCTCCAATTTCACCACAACTCTCCTCCTCCCGTCTTAACCACATTTGCCCTTCGCGATGTTGTACTGTGGTTTCCCAAATACCAGCCCAGAAGTTCGTCACATCGCTAATATCTGGCAAACCTTCGCGGTAGTCGGGCTTCTCGTCGCTAATGTGGTCGTAGAACGCTTTTTCGTTATCTCTGAACATCCGATTTTGTTCCTGGCGCTTTGCAGAGTCAGAGTAACGTTTCAGCCGTTTAGTTAGGACGCTCAATTGCTGTACCAGTGTGTCGAGTTTTTCCGTCAGCTGGTGAGCTCCCAGCTGGCGAAGTTCAGTAGGCCGCACGATCACAGCAACTTGGCGACATAATTTCACCGATCTGCTGCCTCTTTTGTACGCCATCAGTCTTCCAATTGCGGCGCGCTTGTTTAGGATCCGTTGCTCCAATCTCCTTCGCCATGGAGGCTCACGCCTTTCACGGAGATGTTGGAGCAGTCCGCCTCTTGGCCTAATACGGTATCCTAAACTTTTGGCGGTCGCCACAGCAGCACAGTAAACTTTCAGTTGCAGCTCCTCCATGTTCTCAGCATCAACCAAGTGCAGCGGAAGAACGTGCTCGTTCATGAGCTTTACTGCACTTGTCAGCCTGCGGGAATGCTGCAACTTCGGGATCCTGGGGCGCGACAAAGGGTCCGTGTCGCGGAACTGTGAGATCGCCTCGTCGTAATGGAAGACCAGATCGCGTAGTAGTTGTTGATCTGGCTGTGGATCTTCCGGCTCAGGGGGTTGTTGTACTGTGGCCTCCACTGGTGCTGATTCGCGTGCCCCACTCGCGAATGAATTGCTCAGCCGTACTGAACTTCGTCTCGACACATCGCTTGCTCTGTTGTTCTGGAGCTTAGTTCTCTCTGCACCTGCTGCTTGATCTCGTCGACTTGCGTTTGGGAGAGCATATTGTTGCGTACAATCGCTCTACGCCTCGCGTTCATCGCGTTTTGGTCAAGCCTCCCGACGAACTCTGGATACGCTTCCTCGAACATTGCGAGTATTCGAGGGCGACCGCTCATGTCCGTCTCCAAAGCAGTGCAGATGTAATAGGCGCGGATCACGAATTCATTCATTTCATGTGTCCACATGATCCGTCGCCTAGTAGTACCCACAAGTGTGGACGACTGTCGTCTGACAGTCGCAACACGCCTCGTAGGCGCAGCGTTTCGTTGGTGATGTCGATGGCTGCTGTTTCCGTGTGGCGGTAGCTCTTCGGGTTGAACCCGGCTGGTGGCCCGCTCTTGCACATCGCCCTCCAGCCGCTGGCCGCTCGCTCTTACGCCCGTTCCAGGACCAGCTCCAGTTCGGGGACCCTCCTCGGGCGATCGCATTCTGAGTATTCTTCGTGAACGTAGCTCCATTTTCTGGGTGTATCTCCTTTGCCCGGGAGACAGCGGGTTGGCAAGGCCTCCATGACCCGGGAGGCCTTCCCCGGGAGAGATATAGCGCTCTGACTCGCTCGCACCCCCTCACTTAGCCACTTTCGACACCCGTTCTCGGAGCCAAGACCAGGTGTGTGTTTCCAGTTCACGCCCGATCTAAAAATGTCGTCATATGATCTTCGTGGAGGCGTGAGATAGGAACATTTGAGACCAACAGGTAGGCTCCTACCCTAGTGTTGATCCCCATTTGAGAACCAATTTTTTTTTTTTTTTTTTTTTTTTTTTTTTTTTTTTTTTTTTTTATAGAGGTGAGGAACGCTCTACCAGCCTTATCTGGGAAGGGTTAACCCAGACGTTGAGTGGGGATCGCACCCACAAAAACCAAGCCCTCTACTCGTTGCCTTATTCCCCCTGGGACCACATCTAGGCGACTACTTCAGGGGGCGGCTGTGCTCATGCACTCTTCGAGTTTTCAACGCTGACTAGCGTTGTCCTTCCCTTTTTCTCAACATTTTTTTCTCTCTATTCGCTTTTCATTCCACTGCGCTTATGTCCTCTTCGCAGGCATCCATTTACCCGTCGAGACGTGTACCGATTAGGAATTGCCCTCCAACTTGACGCGCAACCCGTCACAGTCACCCTCGCGGGATTTCTCACCTGTCGAGACGTGCACCGATTAGGAAGCGCCCTCCAACTTGACGCGCGCCCCGTCACAATCACCCTCGCAGGATTTCTCGTCCCAGCGGAGTGCCGATTAGGTAGTGCCCTCCTACATGACGCGCACTCCGTCACAGCTACTCTCGTGGGGTATACACCATTTTGATCACGGCTTCATCCTTCGCGTTGTTTCTCCATCCAGGCCACGATCAGGCGTTGCCAGGCAGGCATTTTTGCTGTTCTCCGCGGCAGTATCCGGTTACCTGTCGAGACGTGCACCGATTAGGAAGCGCCCTCCAACTTGACGCGCGCCCCGTCACAGTCACCCTCGCAGGATTTCTCTCCCAGCGGAGCGCCGATTAGGTAGTGCCCTCCAACATGACGCGCACTCCGTCACAGCTACTCTCGTGGGGTATGCACCATTTTGATCATGGTTTCATCCTTGATGCTCGCTCCTTCGAAACGTTCGCAGTGTTTCTCCATCCAGGCCACGATCAGGCGTTGCCAGGCAGGCATTTTTGCTCTTCTCCGTGGCAGTATCCGGTTACCTGTCGAGACGTGCACCGATTAGGAAGCGCCCTCCAACTTGACGCGCGCCCCGTCACAGTCACCCTCGCAGGATTTCTCTTCCCAGCGGAGCGCCGATTAGGTAGTGCCCTCCAACATGACGCGCACTCCGTCACGGCGGCTCTCGGGGGGGGACTATCCGGTACTACAGCCGTCTCGATTATTCATCTCTTATGGTCAGGCGTTATCCGCATGCTGGTCGGTCCTCCACTTCCGCTGTAGCTCGGACATGATATGTACGATTGCACTGTTTACTGCGTTCCAGGTGCCCTCGTCACGACACATTTCCTCCACGATGTTCCCAGCATGAAGGGTAGGCAGCCCCTCACGCACTGTGGTGAATCTGGGACATTCAAATACGATGTGTTCCGGTGTTTCCTCTACATTTCCACACTCCGGACAAAGAGGCGATCTTGCGTGTCCGAACCGGTGCAGATACTGCCTGAAGCAGCCATGACCAGACAAAAACTGCGTTAGATGGAAATTTACCTCTCCGTGTTTCCTGTTCACCCAGCCCATTAGTGTCGGTATGAGCCTGTGCGTCCACCTGCCGTTTTGCGCGGCACTCCACTCTTGCTGCCACCTAGCCATCGACTCCGCCCTCATTAGCTTCCGGATTCCTCTGGTTCCCCTCCTCCTATAGCACTCGCTGTCCTCCGCCAAGATGATGTCTATGGGGACCAACCTGGCTATGACGTAGACCGCTTCTGTTGACACGGTTCTGTACACACTCGCGACTCGCATCGCCATGAGCCGGTACGTACTATTCAGCCTCTTCGTGTTCCGCTGAGTTTCTAACGCCGCGATCCAGGCTGGACCACCGTAACGTAGTGTCGATGAGGAGACACTAGCCAAGAGGTGCCTCTTGCTGCTGCTTGGGCCAAAGTTGTTGGGCATGATTCGTGTCAGTGCATTGATTGCCTTCGTTGCTTTTTTACAAGCGTAGTCGACGTGACTGTTGAAGTTCAGTCGATCGTCGATCTGCACCCCCAGGTATTTTAGGTCTCGCTTCGAGGTTATCGAGTGCTCTCCAATTGTGATTTCTGCACGTTGCACCGCCCTGCGGTTGCTGACAATCAGCATTTCCGTCTTGTGGTGGGCTGTCTGCAGTTTCACACTTTGCATCCACCTTCCGATCATGTCTATCGACTCGGTCGCGAGCATTTCGACCCGTTCCAAAGATTCCCCTGTCGCGAGAATAACGATGTCATCCGCGAAGCCAATGATCTCCACACCTCTGGGCAGATTCAGTTTTAGTACACCATCGTACATACTGTTCCAGAGCGATGGGCCCAGGATAGAGCCCTGCGGAACTCCCGCCGTAGTTTTAATCTGCGCCTGGCCCGTGTTTGTCTCGTACACCAGCACACGGTTCTCGAAGTAGCTTCTCAGTATTCTACACAGGTAGTCTGGGACTTTCATCGTGTGGAGCGCAGTCGCGATGGCCTCCCAGCTGGCACTATTGAACGCGTTCTTAACGTCGATCGTTAGCACTGCGCAGTATCGATTTCCTCTGAGCTTCTGTTTGGATGCTCTGTTGGCTCTTTCGACCACTATGCGAATGGCATCTACCGTGGATCTCCCTTTCCGAAATCCGAATTGATTATCGGACAGTCCACGAACTCCCTCCGTGCATTCCGTCAGTCTATTAAGGATGATTCTCTCCAAAAGTTTCCCAAGAGTGTCCAACAGGCATATGGGTCTATACGATGCTGGACCACCCGGCGTCTTTCCTGGCTTGGGCAGTAGTACTAGCTGTTGTACCTTCCATCGATCCGGAAAGTAGCATTCGTCTAGACACTTCTGCATGGCTGTCCTGAACATATCAGGGAATGCTAGGACTGCCGCTTTCAAAGCTACGTTGGGGATTCCATCTGGGCCAGGCGCTTTCTTCGTTTTTAGGCGTTTGATAGCTGCAACTAGCTCATCGTTCGTCACATCTCTGCGTTCGATGCTATCCTCATCCTCTCCATATGGCGTGGGTGGCCAGGTCGTTGGGTCGTGCTGCGGAAATAACCCTTCCACGATAATTTTTAATTTTTCGGGACACATTTCGGAAGGTGTCGTTGGGCCCCTGAGCTTCGCCATCACCATTCGATAAGCATTGCCCCATGGATTGACGTCCACGTCCCGACATAACTCCCTGAAGCAATTAGATTTGCTCCGCTTAATCGCCCGTTTAAGAGTGGATCTAGCCTCTCTGAATTCCACTCTCCGCTCTTCTCTGGTGTCTATGCTTGACCGTTGGAAACGTCTTCTGGCGCTAAGGCAGTTGGCCCGAAGCACGCCAAGTGCCTCGCTCCACCAATAGGCTGGAGGTCGCTTATACCTGGGTTCCCTTTTTCTTGGCATTGTTATATCACATGCTGTTGCTAGCGTTTCCGTCAGTTCATCCGCGTTCATGTTCAAGACGTCGCTTTCCACGCGTAGTGCTTCGATGAAAAGGTCCTTGTCAAAGGTTTTTGTCTTCCACCTGCGCGGGCATGTCCTATTTATCCGTACTGCCACGGAGTTTCGTTAGCCAATGGTATAACGGATGGCTTGATGATCACTGTGGGTGTATCCTTCACATACCCTCCACCTCATTTTCGTCATTAACGAAGGACTGCAGAAAGTCAAGTCGATGATGGACTCTCGACCCTCTCGGCGGAAGGTACTAGTGGTGCCCTCGTTGCACAGGGTAACATCCAACTTGGCTGCGGTCGTTGCGGTCTGCGTCCCGCGATACGCCTTTCGTAGTCGGATTTTCATCGGAACTTTGCCCAGGATGTTTTCCTCCTCCAACTTCTGACGTAGGTCTATCTCGGTGGTGAACAGACTGAGGTTCCTGCATTCTATCGATGCCTCGGAGGATAAGGCCCTTACGTTCGCTCCATCGCCGAGAACCCTTTCTACAAGATCCTTGAATGCTGAGCTCCTGATTTCTGGGTCTCTCTTCAGCTCGAACAGCATTTCGCCGTTCTGGGTGCGCCTGGACTTCACCACGCTCTCCTCCAGTTTCTTGAGGCCAGGGTCCTCTCGCATTTTTTTAAAGAGATCAGCGTATGATACGTTGCCCTTCGCTTCGACGATGAGTGCATCGCCTTTGTCTCTCGCCCGCCGAGGATTAGGCTTCTTGTCTTTTGGCCCCTGCCACTTTTCATTCTCTTTCTTATTTTTTTCCACTATTTTCACTTTTCTCTCCCTCTCTTTTTCTTCGTTCCTTTGTTTTTTCTTGTTTCTTTTCCTAACCGTGCTCCAGTCGTTTCTCTTGCTATCGGTGCTGATCTGGTCATCGCTGTCACCCAGCTCTTCGCTGTCGCCCTGGGCGGCACTATCGTCTTGATCATCGTTGTCGTGATCGTCCTTGCGTTTTTTGAACATTTCTTCTTCTGCTGGTGAATCCTTTTTTCTTTTTTCCGAACGGTTTCGACGAATCTTTGGCGTCACCTGTCCAGCTGCAGCTCTTTGCAACGCTTCTGCGAGTGCCTTCTCGGCGGTTTTCGTCCTTTCGACGAGTCCATCGTGCTCCTTCAAAGCTCGTCCCAAGAGAGATCTTATACCCGACATCCTGGTCTTGATCTCCTTATGCACGTTGGGTTTGTCCTGCACGAAGGTGTCGAGTTCTTTGACCCTCAACATGATCGTGCTCAGGATGCTATCTCCAGTCAGCCCTCCTTCCTGGGTTAAACTACCGCTGGACTTTGGCAGGAACAGGGGATTGATCCCCCGACTTTGCTGGGTCTCAGGTATTCCTCCATTACTGCCGCTAGGGCCTGGTGTTTCCACTTGTTTGAGTATTGGCGATCGCAGAAGCTTTTTACTACGAATGAACGCGTTGGCTTGGTCACCTGTATCCATCATACTCTCTCTTCGTTCTTCGTTGGTTTTGTAGGTTGTCTCCATTTTGGTTGGGTCCCAACTTCGGGCCGCTATCTCCGCTCGTTGTACATAGTCGCCTTTTTGTGATCCCATGGTTATCTATGCAAGCAGTGAGGCCATGCAGGGGTTGACACGGTCCTTCATGGGGACCGTGTTCAGAGCCGGATCAGCGCAAGTCAGGAATGTGACATCTGATGCCTAGTACCTAGTGCCAAGGCCTAGACGAGCATCGAACGTACCCGAAGACTTGCCAAGTTGTTACCGGGACGGGGGCAACCGTACTATTAACCCACACGCCATTTCAGGTAGGTGTCACCCTTCCTTACTCAGGGAGCAGAATAGCACGACTGTCGGCTTTTAGCATCGCATGTTATCCGTTTTCGTGTCTTGTCCGTTTTCCATGTCATACCAGTATGTCGTAATCAGGATCTTACTGGCTTCGATCCTGATGTGCTCGGCACTCCTCTCGTTGCTCCTGTACACGGTATTTCCCCCGTGCATTCTCCATAGGCTTTACCGCGCCCTTACTCGCGTTGTCACCCGATTAGTCGCCTTCTACGACAGGGACAGGGACGTAGACCCGAAGTGCTATTCTAGGCCGGCAGCTCCACGGCTCAAGGCACTTTGACTGTTCATGTTATGATGTTCATTATTGACACAGCACATACGTCTCCATGAATAGTCATACGATGGTAACCATTAGCAAGACTGATCGCACCGAAGAAGGCTGCAGATGTCGTTGACAAAAATGTCGAAAATGAGTGGTCCTAAGTAGCTGCCCTTTGGCACTCCAGAAGGGATGTTGAATATGTCAGACAAGGCACCATTGAACTTAACGAACCCCTCGCGACTAGTTAAGTAAGAGTGCGTCCATTTAGTGATCCAATCAGGCAGGCCTATGCCTCTCATTTTATCGACAACTGTCGCGTGCGGAAGTTTGTCGAAGACTTTGGCAAAATCTATATAAACTGTGTCTACCTGCTTCCGTTTCTCGAGCTTTTCAATCAGTTCATACACAAACGTCATCAGCTTTGTAGTAGTTGAGCGACTTTTCATAAACCCATGCTGTCTAACTGATATAACATGCCGAATGGAGCGGTAAATGACGTCATGAATAATTTTCCTAGACAATTCAACATTGAGATTGTGCGATAGTTAGCAACATTGTGGATGTTGCCGTTTTTGTGGATTGGTGAAATTGATGCGATCATCCATGCCTTCGGGAACACTCCATCAAATAACAACTTATTGAAGAGAATCGACACGGGGAGCGACAACGATGTGGCGCATTATTTTAATAACAATGGTGGTAGGCGATCGGGTCCTGCACCTTTAGATATATTCACAGATAAAAGCGCCGTCTGAACGTCACTAGGTGACAATGCAAGGCGAGGGAGATACATTGAGAAGAGTTTAGTTCGTTTTCAACGACGGATGGCTCATTGGTGTAAACGCTGCTAAAGAAGTCTGCGAAAAGGTTGGCAGACTCACAGTGGTTGTTGGCTTGGCGCTCGCCGTAGAACAAATCCGAAGAGGCTGCATGATTCCTACTCTTGATGAAAGTTCAGAAAGAGGACGGATCGCGTTTAAAATTTCTTTCCAAACGGTTGATGTAGTTGCGAAATGCAGCGTTCTTCAATTCATTATACGTGCTTTACGCGCTGGAGAGCTAGCTTGTTTTCTGCATAACGATTCTTGAAGTAACGTTTGCGAATTTTTCGAAGTCTATTGCGATTCTTTCCTCATTCCTTACACTACCAGGGGCATTTGTGGTGCATTTGCGATTTTTTCCTGAGCGGTACCTTATCTATTTGAGCTATTTGAGCATTAACGACTTCATAGAAACGGGAAACAGTAGTGTTCACTGGGCAGTCAGACAGAAGGAGTGCCCAGTCCACAGTAGCCAAAGCTCCGTTATAATAAAAGGCGTCGTCTTGGTCTTCATTCGAAGGGGGAGAAACGTCACATGTTGAAACGAATGGTCTATGATGTACGTCGATCTTCCATGGTTCCATGGAGATGGTTCCAAGATTTGAAATAGTTTAGTGTCATTTATGAAAGACAAATCAAGCAGGTGGCCATTAGCGTTGAGGAGATTGCAGATTTAAATAATCCAGAGCCAAGAATCGTAAGGGTGATTTCTGACTCAGAAGAAGTGTTAGCGGGTAAATAGCTGTTCAACTGTTCATCGAAGTGCCACGAAAGGTTCGGTAAGTTATAGTCTTGTTTTTGCGATCGGACCTTACCTAGACAATTCAATATTGAGATTGGGCGATAGTTGGCAACATTGTGGATATTGCCGCTTTTGTGGATTGGTGTAATTGATGCGATCTTCCATGCCTTCGGGAACACTCCATCAGATGCGTACCTTGTTCGTTGAGGAAAGTCCTCAGGACACAGTTCACTTGACGCAAGAACTTGGCTCGCAGCTCCGTCTCGATGTCGGGGTGGCGAATCCCGGTGAGCTGTCGAAATCCAGGATATTTATAGGATTCGCCACGAACCATGTCTTTTATAAACTCGCCGTCATAGACCTCGTAGCCTTCGGATTCGGTAAGTTGTCCTTTAAGCAGGCGGACACAGCGGCACTTGTCGAGGCCAAGCTCCATGCAGATGTCCCTGCTTATATCGTCGACAATCCGGATAGCTACATCTAGACGCTGACGTGAATCAGCATAGACCTTGAGATCGTCCATGTAAAAGGTATGGGTCACTTCTTCGTGAGCGCCGTCGCCATACCTTATTTTATAGCCATGACCGTTTCTATTGAGCGCCTACTGTGGGGGTTCAGTGCCAGACCAAACCAAAGCGGGCTGAAAGAGTCGCCTTGGAATATCCCCCTCTTTATCTGCAGCGTTCTAGACTACAACATATTTTCCTCATCAGACGTGCAGAGACGTACTCCACTGCCTCATCGCATGTTGTAGGAACCTAACGACGTATATCTTCCTAGGCCATACTTAGGTTCCGCTGGTTATATACCGCCTGGCCGACTATGGCTGCGTCGATGATGGCCTGGTCTTTGCAGCCATGCATATTTTTACTGCATCCTTTCTGCTCTTCTGCGATGATGTGATGTTGTTCGCCGTGAGCAGAAACTTTGGCGGTAATGATGCTGCTCAGTATTTTTTCACAGACTCGATAGACACGTTATCGGTCTGTACTTTGATGTATTTTTGGTGTTTTTTTTAGATTTTTTTTTAAATTTTTTTAAAATTTTTTTTTTAGATTTTTTTTATCGCAATACACTAAATTAAGATCTCTACTGTCAACAAATGAACCGTTTGAAGCTAACGATTGACCAGAAACGTTCTGAATTGGCCAACATAGGATGTGTTCTGTTCCTTCAGGACAACGCAAGACTACATAACTCCGGGAACTTGATTGGGTTATTTTGATGCATTCGCCATATAGTCCGGACCTGGCATAAAACGATTACCACCTTTTTCTCGCATTGCGATTTTTCCAGAGTGATTAGAAATTGGGATCAAGAGAAGATTGTATAAACCTATTGCTAGAGTTTTTTGCCAATAAAGACCAACCGGTGTATATTTGACCCAAATCGGACAATATAAAAAATAGCTTTGGATAAATAAAAGTTAAAAATAGTAGTAGCTCAACCTAATATGTGCACAGTCGTTTGAAAAATATAAAAATACCTGAAACGTAGTGTTAATCCCACCAACTGACAGTATGCGACTAGCGCCATCTCAATGTCGACGGGGAAGTCGCATAAGTTTATTTTTGAGTCATTCCGATCTCCATTCAATCTTCCCTGCGATGTTTACGTTGAACGGAAATGCAAACCTACGGAACAAAAAAATAAAGAGGAGGACAATGAAGTGGGAAAGGGAGAAAAAGTTTGGAGAAAAAGAGAGAAGGAGAGGTCGAAAAGAAAGATTGAAAAGCCAAGCACTTTTGTGGGAAGCACCAAAGCCGTGAGTGGTGAGAATTTGAAGCGCGTGACGGAAGTAAAAAGAGTTACCCGAGTGAATTGTGGGAGACTTTCCCACTCGACCAGGGGGACCTCCAGGAGGTGCGAGTTCAAGGACGCAGTATCAGTTTCCCCGAGTTTCCTTCAACTCAGAGCCGCAACATCCGGTGACTGTCAGTCTCTACCAGAGTGCCGTGAGTAACCTCTATTCAGAAGTGGTCAACAAAAGCTCTATACCCCCGTAATGTCGTCTTCCCTCCCCTTCTGGGTTGCCTCATTGTGGGAAGGAACGCTTCTGTGCATTGAACCCGCATGGAAGAGGGTGTTTGAGACCCGTGAACAGTCCGCCCTGCAGGTCTCTAGCTGGACCTCTGTCTGGTAACAGCCTTCCTCGGCGTTAGTGGCTTGTCACGGTCAGGAAACGTTCGTTACATACCTTAGTTTTTTTAAAGTAATGAGAATATTAACGTAAAAAATCAGACATAAGTCCAGGTCGGAATCAAATGTTCATACGGGAGTAGTGCAAGTAGGCAAGTAGTGTCTTCGGAAGAACTTTTGACAAGTTCATAGAACTTCGAACAAACAGAGACGGAAAATTAATGCTCACTTCTGTTGGGATTGGTGCTTTCAAACCATCTAGCATTTAGCCGAGAGGAACATGGGCTGGTGAAAATTGATGTTGATTTACACAAAAGTAACTACTACTTGATTTAGGGGCTGTCCACATACCACGTGGACAGAAAAAGCACGATTTTAGACTCCCCCGTCCCCCTCCGTGGACAAGCGAGGACATTTTCATACCCCTACCCCCCTTTGTCCACGTGGACATTTTTCCTTTTTTAATTAAAATAATTAAGGAAATAACTGAACTGCGCCTAAATTCCATCTTAGTTTATTTTATTTCAAATTTTACTAGCTGTACCCTGTTGTACCAGCTTTGCTGTGGCTCATTGTTGTTGTACGGTAGAGAAATGGGTAGCATAACAAAGCACATGTTTCATTTAATTTCGAAATTATTGTGAGTAAACTATATTTTTTTGTTTTACCATTATCAGCGAAGATATGCAAGCTATCTAGTATGCTAACACGCAAACTCGTAATGTACTGTTGACCAGGTGAAGAACAAGCCGCCATCTGAATATAAACTACACAACTTCAAAGATTGATCTTAAGCTTTACTAATTGTGATTGCAAGCGCCAATCGAATAAAAATAAATGGATTGAAAATCATTTTTTAATACAATTCAGGATGTTTTCAACACTTGCAGTAAAATGTGATGATATCAATACAATAGAATACATAGATACAATAATGTTAATTCAAGTTCACATCTTTATTTCAGAAGTGTACTTATTCCATCTGGAACATATTCGCCAGTAATAATCCAATTAACCTGATTGATTTGCTTCCATTCTTTTCATATGAAATTTCAGTAGAACCTTTTTCACATGGATATTCTCGATCGGATGGAAAATTATCCTTCCATTTTGGATTATGAATTTTTCATCGCACAGCAAATCGATGGGCAGTTGTGAAATGTGCTATACAAGACCCAATAATTGCTTTGACAAATGCATCGTTTTATGACAGAGTTACAGTGTTCCAAAAACCACTCAAAATTTTCGATGTCGCATTCTGGTCCTTTTTTGTTGAGTGCAGATCTTTGCCCACTCCGGAATATGATCGATCACAGTAAATGCCGATTCATCTTCACTCTGAATTTCCGATTCACCTTCAGTCGATAGCGCAATACGAAACCTTTTCCGCCATAGTTTGTAAAATTTTCAGAGGGTATTGAAAGCGTATTTATAGTTTTATTATTTTTCAAGTTATCGACCATTCTGCAATTCATTAACTCTTTGCGGTCGTATGTCTGCTATCAGCCACCACAGCAAGCAATCATATTAAATACTTTATCCTACCACATGCAATAATTTACACTTCATTTGTACGAATTTCAATATCTAGAGAATTTGATCACGAATCAATACGCAGTTTCTATGGATAATAGATAACGGACTTGGTGTAAACAAAAGATTATTAGCGTGGAGAAATAATACGATCTCATTCAAGGGAAATTATCACTCCTTCCTGAGCCACGGTTGATCTTGGGAGACTTCAACTCTCACGGAACCGCCTGGGGGGAACAGTACGATGACAACCGTTCATCGTTGATATATGACCTTTGTAACAGCTTTATATAGAAAAATCGAATGCATTTAAAGCTTTTCGGAAACGTGGAACTCCTGAAAATTTTCAAACGTATTTAGCCCTTGAGAATCAGTTCAAAAATTTGATCAAAGGAAAAAAACGTGCTTATTGGCGAAATTTCGTGGGAGGTTTGTCACGAGAAACGTCAATGAAAAAATTATGGAAAGTGCTCGAAACATGAGAAATCGCTCTTCAACGAATGAAAGCGAAGAATATTCACATCGTTGGATTTTTAATTTTGCACGGAAGGTTTGTCCCGATTCCGCTCCCGTGCAAAAAATTGTTCGAGATATACCACAAGATTTAGGAGTAAAGTCCAGTGTCGTTATTGTGCGTTGCCACTTTTACTATTGTGCGATTGGTATAGTGTACGAGTGAAGGTCATTGCTGTCCGCTTTCGAATTGACCTTTTGTGAAGTGGAACAAAGGAAGCAGCGCTCTTGCAGCTTGCAGCCCTTGGCGGCTGTTGAACATTGGCATAACGGGATCGCCATCATGTGGCTGTCGTTAACGGGAATTATCATCACGTGACCGTGTGAGCTATTCTTGCGCTATTGTGTTGATCCATAGCGCGTAGCCTCTGTCTCTCCCTGGTTAGGGCAGTAGAGCGCAGTATCGGAACAACTTTTATATTAAGGTACACATATTTAATATTAATATTATTGTTCAACTCATATGTTCATTGCTTAATATTATCATCATAATTTTTTGTTTGTTTGTTTTGTTATTTTTTTTTTTTGAGATTATTGTTAAAATCAATAATAGATTAGAAATAAGACAAAAATTTTTGTAAAATGGAGAATAGTGGAGGATCTCCAGAGATGGAGATCTCCGATAATGAATCCAATTCAAGATCTGGGAAAAAACATAAACGAGTCCCTCAAAAAGAAGATAATTCTTCTGGGGACGAATCTGCTCATCCTTCCAAGCCCCCCTCTAAGAAAATAGCAAGCCTCCCTTCTGAACCCACTGTTACTTCCACTCCCCCTCTCCCATCATCGATTTCGCTTCCCCCTTCTGATGTTTCCGATCCAACCCAATCCTCGTCCTCGTCCTCGTCCTCGTCTTCTCCCTCTGTTGTCTCCGCTCCACGTGTCAGAGTTTATCCAGAAGATGCACCTGGAACTGGCCCGTGGGTTGTTTTCCTCCGGCCAAAACCAAAAGGAAAAAGCCTTAACGTGATTCAGATCATGAAAGATCTGGCCAGATACACTTCTGTATCTGAAATTCGAAGGGTTAGACCGAACAAATTGCGGGTTGTCGTGAATGAACGGAAACACGCAAACGAGATTGTTGCTGACCAACACTTCACTCTCGAATATAGAACATTTATACCCTCCCATAACGTAGAAATTGAGGGGGTGATAACTGAAACGGGTCTGACGAGCGAACAAATAAAAAAAGAAGGAAAAGGCAAGTTCAAGAAGCTTCCCTCAATAGAAGTAAAGATCTTGGACTGTCGCCAACTCGGGAAACTCTCCCATGATGGGGACCAAACTAAATTTACGCCGTCAGACTCGTTTCGAGTCACCTTTGCTGGTGCCGCCCTCCCTGACTACGTTATGGTGGACAAATTGAGACTACCTGTGCGACTCTTCGTGCCAAAGCCCATGACTTGCAGCAAATGCAAGTCAGTTGGTCACACTTCAGATTATTGTGCCAACAAGGAGCGCTGTGCCACTTGCGGAGAGCAACATGAGGGGAAATCCTGCAGTGCGACTGAGCATAAGTGTCCATATTGCGGAGGATCCCCACACGCGCTCTCAGCTTGTGAAACTTACAAGAGTCGCTGGGAGAAACAGAAGCGCTCTTTAAAGGAACGCTCGAAGCGCACTTTTGCGGAAATTTTAAAGGGCGCTTCTCCACTGGCCCAACAACAACAACAACCAATCTCAACACACAATATCTTTTCCACGTTGCCAGTTGATGAAATGGAAGCGGACACAGCTAGCAGGGGCACTCCGTTTATTTTCAAAGGGAATCCCCGGCGCAAAAATGTGACCACTCCCAAAGTTCAAGAACAAGTCCCCCGGGTGATACCCCCAGTTAGCTTGCCTAAAAAATCGAGTGCAGCGGACAAGCAAAATCAGGTTCCTCCTGGCTTCCGTGGGAATAGTTCACCTTCGAACGACCCAGCACTCGAGGGGACATCAAAAACCCCAACTGTCCCTGTTTTTCCGTCCAGCTCAACTTCCCAATCGGGATTTATAAAGTTGTCTGACCTTTTGGATCAAATCTTCAAGTGTTTTAATGTTTCCGACTCCATCAGAACCATTGTCATCTCAATGCTTCCAGTATTAAAGACAATTTTGCAACAATTGATGCAAACATGGCCCCTCCTTGCAATGATTATCTCTCTTGATGTCTAATTCAAATAGAGAGGTCGGAGATATCACTGTTTTACAGTGGAATTGTCGTAGTCTTATCCCTAAATTGGATACATTCAAATTTTTAATTCATAAGTTCAATTGTGATGTTTTTGCTCTGTCCGAAACTTGGCTTTCTTCGCGAGATGATCTCTCTTTCCATGATTTCAATATTATACGCTTGGACCGTGATGACAGATACGGAGGGGTGTTATTGGGGATCAATAAGTGCCACTCATTTTTTCGAATTGACCTTCCATCTATTGGAGGGATTGAAGCTGTTGCTTGTCATGCAAACATCAGAGGAAAAGACCTCTGTATTGTCAGCTTGTATTGGCCTCCGAGAGCTGCGGTTAGCCGCAAGCAACTTGTTGACATGTGCTCACTTCTTCCTGAGCCACGATTGATCTTGGGAGACTTCAACTCTCACGGAACTGCCTGGGGGGAACAGTACGACGACAATCGTTCATCGTTGATATATGACCTTTGTAACAGCTTCAATATGACCGTTTTGAATACTGGGGAAACAACACGTGTTCCTAAACCTCCTGCTAAACCAAGTGCTCTTGACCTCTCGCTTTGCTCGAATTCACTATCGTTAGATTGCAAGTGGAATGTAATCCAGGACCCCAACGGTAGTGATCACTTGCCAATCAAAATTTCCATCACCATTGGGTCGAATTCTTCTGAATCTATAAACATGGCATATGACCTCACAAGACACATTGACTGGAAAAAATATACGGACGCGATTGCTCTAGCCATCAATTCCAGAGATGGTTTACCTCCATTGGAGGAGTATAACTTCCTTTCTCGTTTGATCTATGACAGCGCGGTTCGCGCTCAAACGAAACCCATCCCAGGTTCCACTATTCGTCGAAGGCCTCCCAATCTATGGTGGGATAGCATATGTTCCAAGCTTTATGTAGAAAAATCGAATGCATTTAAAGCTTTTCGGAAACGTGGAACCCCTGAAAATTTTCAGACGTATTTGGACCCTGAAAATCAATTTAAAAATTTGATCAAAGGGAAAAAACGTGCTTATTGGCGAAATTTCGTGGGAGGTTTGTCACGAGAAACGTCAATGAAAAAATTGTGGAAAGTGGCTCGAAACATGAGAAATCGCTCTTCAACGAATGAAAGCGAAGAATATTCACATCGATGGATTTTTAATTTTGCGCGGAAGGTTTGTCCCGATTCCGCTCCTGTGCAAAAAATTGTTCGAGATATACCACAAGATAGGTACGATCTTGATTCCGGGTTTTCGATGGTGGAATTCTCTCTTGCTCTCCTTTCATGTAACAATTCGGCTCCAGGAACGGATAGAATTAAGTTCAACTTGTTGAAAAACCTCCCTGATGTGGCGAAACATCGCTTGTTGAATTTATTCAATCGGTTCCTGGAGCATAATATTGTTCCAGATGATTGGAGACAAGTACGAGTTACAGCTATTCAAAAACCCGGAAAACCCGCGTCCGACTTCAATTCGTACCGCCCAATAGCAATGCTGTCTTGTATACGGAAATTGTTGGAGAAAATGATCTTGTTTCGCCTTGATCGATGGGTTGAAACGAATGGCCTACTTTCAGATACACAATATGGGTTCCGCAGGGGCAAGGGGACGAATGATTGTCTTGCGTTGCTTTCTTCAGAAATTCAAATGGCTTACGCCGCAAAAAAACAAATGGCTTCAGTATTCTTGGACATAAAGGGGGCCTTTGATTCTGTTTCAATAGAGGTTTTGTCAGACAAATTACACTCTCGGGGTCTGCCGCCTCTATTGAATAATATGTTATATAACTTGCTTTGTGAGAAACATTTGAACTTTTCTCACGGAGATTCGGCAGTAAGTCGGGTCTCTTACATGGGACTCCCCCAGGGCTCATGATTAAGCCCCCTTTTGTACAACTTCTATGTAAGCGACATCGACAATTGCCTTACACAAAATTGCAGCCTAAGACAACTTGCAGATGATGGAGTGGTGTCTGTCGTAGGATCAAACGAATCCGACCTGCAAGGACCCTTACAAGATACTTTGAACAATTTTTCAACCTGGGCCATTGGGCTAGGGATCGAATTCTCCACGGAGAATTGCTATGTCATTCAAGTATCTTGGGGTCTGGTTCGACTCCAAATGTACTTGGGGGGCCCATATTAGGTATCTGAGTGAAAAATGCCAACAAAGAATAAACTTTCTCCGTACAATTACCGGTACCTGGTGGGGAGCCCACCCCGAAGATCTTATAATGTTGTATCGAACAACTATTCTCTCAGTGATGGAGTACGGCGGTTTCTGTTTTCAATCAGCTGCCAAAACACACCTCATTAAACTCGAGCGAATTCAGTATCTTTGTCTCCGTATTGCGTTGGGATGTATGCCCTCAACGCATACCATGAGTCTCGAGGTTTTGGCGGCGTACTCCCACTAAAAGATCGCTTCAATTTATTATCTCTTCAGTGTAAGGTTATGAACCCATTGGTGATCGAAAATTTTGAGCAACTGATCGAGCTAAATTTTCACTCTGGATTCTTGAGTTCATATCATGAATTCATCTCCATGCAGGTTGTTCCTTCTTCGTATATTTATTTATTTATTTTCGTTCTTACGATCTTTAATGCAAAGTATGGGCGTATCAATTGCGATAATATGTACTTTACTGATGGGTCTTCTATGAATGAGTCCACAGTATATTGCTGAATTGGCAGCAATACACTGGGCGCTGGACAGCGTCGCCTCACGACCTGTTGAACACTATTACATTGTAACGGATAGTCTTAGCTCTGTCGAAGCTATCCGTTCAGTGAGGCCGGAAAAGCACTCGCCGTATTTCCTTGAGAGAATACGAGAAGTTTTGAGTGCTTTAACCAGACGCTGTTATGTCATTACCTTTGTCTGGGTCCCTTCTCATTGCTCAATTCCGGGCAATGAGAGGGCTGACTCATTAGCAAAGGTAGGTGCGATTGAAGGCGATATTTATCAGCGTCAAATCGCCTTCAATGAATTTTATTCTTTAGTCCGTAAAAATACCATCGCTAATTGGCAACGCAAATGGAACGAAGATGAATTGGGCCGGTGGCTCCACTCAATTATCCCTAAGGTGAGCTTCAAACCATGGTTCAAAAGTCTGGACTTGAGTCGAGACTTTATTCGCACCTTCTCCCGACTCATGTCCAACCACTGTTCGTTAGACGTGCTACTCTTTCGTATTAATCTTGCCGACATCAATCTTTGTGTTTGTGGCCACGGTTACCACGACATCGAGCACCAAACGGTCGTGCGAGTTGTATCTTGTCGCCAGATCGAATTTAGAAAACTCCCTTAGGGCTAGAGGAAGACAGCCCAATGTGCCGGTGAGAGATGTGTTGGCTCGGTTAGACCTTGATTACATGTCCCAAATCTATATTTTCCTTAAAGCTATCGATGTTCGTGTGTGATTATCCTTATATCCTTATATCCTTTGCGTGCAATTGGTCCCCTTGCTACAAACTGTAGAATAAGTTGAAATGTAAATACACAATAGATATACGAATAGATTTAAGAATTGAGTGTGTGAGATTATCATTATTGTAACAATTTCCTTATATCCCATCCTTTTCCTGAACAAATATGTCACCCTTCTAAACTCGAGTAGACCACGAGTAATCGGTTTTCTACCTTACTTACCTTAGATTTAGAAAATGTTTATGTATAGTAATAAAAATATGATTAAGAATTCGGCTCCTTTAAACTTATGTAACTGAGCCTGAGCCTGTAAAAATAAACGAATTTAATAAAAAAAAAGGAAAATTATGACGACTTGTGGTGCATGAATAATCATAGACAATTTATACTTACACATTAAATCCTAGGAATTGAAAACAAAATTTCCAATAGTTTGAAAAATTGTTACTTTTCGAGAAAAGTAATACAACAAATTTATTTTACACGTCATTCCGCATGAAAAACTATACAGACATTTTTATTCTAAGACTAACTGTTCTCGAGATAGAACAAAATCTATAGAAAATTATATTTTATGAAAAAAGCATATTCGTAATATCATGAAAACTCAACCACTATGGAATTGTTTAATTTTTATAGTATCTGGTTATAAACTTCTATGCGTAGCCTGTAACTATAAAAGTCATATGATCATAGGAAATAGCTCGGTCGTTCACAGTTTACGTGAGTCATTTTCAGAATATGAATTTCAGTGAAGAAGTCCAATGATTTAGTAAAAATATATGAAGCACTCTCAGGCAACTCAAACAGTTTATTGATACTTACGGAATACTCAGGTTGGGCGGAGTTCTAAAGTTCTTGATCACGGAACAATTTTTATTTATTCTAGAATGTATCGGTGATTATATTTGAAAAAATATTTATTATTCGTGTCCACGTGGATATAGTTTATACCCCCTCCCCCCTCTCCGTGGACAAGCGTGGACATTTTGATACTCCCTACCCCCCCTAAAGTTGTTCACGTGCTATGTGGACGGCCCCTTAATGCAACAGTTCCTGTCGTTACATTTCACTACTTGCTACTTGATGTCCTTACATGAAGAACAAACCAGTCGGCCTAATATCGTACTAATACCGCCATCCGACGTTCCATTCGGTTGAAAGCACTGCGTCCTGGAGCATTTGTAGCAACGAATATTGCATCAACATTCAATTGATTGAATGTAAATCGTAAAAATAATATCGAATTCAGGTAGCTCGCACCCTTTTTTTAAAATCGTGCCTATGAGAAAATGCGTTCGTAGAATAGTGCCTTCCTGAACGAACCACTGTTGGACCACTGTATTGAACTGCTTCAGCATGACCAAGATGTCCTAGCTTTATTTTGCATCCTGCGATAACAGACGGAATAAGATTTTGTTTAGCAGCCATGACAAAATCATGATTCGGTAAATTAACGCGATATTCGAGATGCATTAATCAGTACCTGCTTACTGTCTGCTGTTAAGCCCATTATAACACGTGCTTTATTATCTTGGCTCTGGAAACACCCTCATTCGGTCCCAGCGTCGAAGCTAGAATTTATTCAGGAATAAAAAAATGTTACGTAACGATCGCGGTTAACCGTATTGATCTTTCCTGTGATCGATATAAACATCTCTGTAGAAACGTTTCGGAAGGAAGATCAGTCGAGGAAATGATTCATTATCATCAGTAATGCTCAAAACCCACCACTATTTGAAACGCAGTACAAAAACAATGTAACAGTTAAATAATATTTTTAAAGCATTTCCTTATATTAGAACTAAAGCGTAACGATCTCATTGGAAAATTTGCAGCGATTGCCTCCCAGAATGCCGCTCAATTTTAGGAATATCATATCAGCCCAGCCATTCTTCGAGAAACGTCTATATTCAATTAAAAGCATTCAAAGGCGGATCCGAAGGTAAATTGTATGAAGAACTACCTGTTATACCAGATCGAAACAATTAGTTTTCTTTCCATAGAATCCTTTATTTATATTGTAGGTCATCGGTTAGACTCCCAAAGGGAAAACAAACAATTTATCATGGATGTCATGAAGGATCCTGAAATGGATACACAGAATGCCTAACAAACGTAAACACATAACGGATGGTTCGACGAATTCCGTTGCTCGTGTTACAATTAATCATTTTATGAATTGAGCGGCTTTCCACAAGTTATGAAACCTAAACAACGCGATTTTGACGCATTCGATCGCTTTGACGCATTTGAACAGGTGGAATAATGATTTATGAATGTGGTAGGATCCACAGGATGAAATGTGAAAAGGCTGTTTTTCGTTTTCTATTCGATCAAAATATCATCGTTTCACTTATTTAGTTTCCAACGAGATCACAGGGATTGCTGGCCGTAGCCTTTGATATAGTCGGAATTGATTTTCTTTAACGACAAAGCAACAAATTATAGACATATTTTCAATATTCACATTCTCAAATGGTGTCATTATTTTATAGCATACACTACAGTGTAAATAAATCTATTTTTGCTAATTACTCGCTTCATTTTCTTCGACTTATGCCTAAAACATAACTCACATTAAACTTCTTTGGACAACTGAAACGGCACCCACATTTTTGCATTATTTTAATTCCATTTCTTGGAGGAAAAAATCATCATACATACATAAATTAATTTAATTAATTGAGCACACAGTAAATTTATGTGGCGAGCATTTCAAGTAGCTGCAGGCAATACAGGATAATCTTCAAAACCCTCTGCAGTGAACGCCAACCGGTAACCAAGTGTGATAGTCTATTAAAGGCAGTGTATATATCACTCCCTAATTAATATGTACATAAATATCTACTACTTACTTGTAAGAAATAACGTGAGATCATATAAATTGTAATTTCCATTTATCATCATTCCTCTACGAACATATTGATATATGAACGTGGCGGCATGTTTTAGTAGTGAACAACACACGCTCATCTTCACACATTTGTTCCAGACTGACAATTTCTTTATTCATGTGCCATGTTTATGTCGATGCGTTATTAAATTACAATTAATAATAATTTGGACTGAAATTATCACATGTTGTTAAGTGAGAATTATTACGTGACCACATAGTTTGTGTGTATAAATCAAGCTAAGTGATAATTTATGTCTGTTCTCTAATGCGAGTCATCAATTAATCGTGTAGCACGTACAATCACTCTGAAGTAATAACGTTGTATATCGTTGAATTACACAATATTTGTCGATACAATAGCATCTCGCATTTCACAACATATCTGAGAATTGTTGTCCATACAAAGATTTGCATCATATTAATAAAGTCGTTATATCACACAGGCAGTTTGAAAGGCATTCATACCGGTGCTAATTTTACCCCCAATGATATCGTATTTGGGTTGTGGGAACATGAAAACACAAAAAGGGAATACACAGCTTCACACATAAAGATAAAATTTGATTTAATAACATTTAAATGTTTTATGTGTGGTCAAGGGAGAAGCATGAAAAATAATCAAAAAATAATGAAAACATTTTTACGCACGAGGAAAGAGAGGAAGTTAATGGCTATAATTCCGAAGCGCTAAAGTGTCTGATGGACTTTAATGTATGTACTACGAAATTGATGCATCGTGAAAAGAAGTAAAATTTCATAGCATGTATAAACCTGCACTATAATGATAATAATTGACGTATACAGTCATTATCGTGACCAAAACGGCTGCAAAGATCAATACGAATTTGTTCCACATCACAGTTTCCAACAAAAATGAAACGTATTCGATCGAGTACAAAAAAAAGTTTTTTTGTTATTCTAAACAACTGCTAGATGTCTTCAGACATATAAATCACGTTAGTACGAAATACGTATGTAAGATATTCGATAACTAATACGATAGTAGCTACTTTAGTGTTCTAGTGAAATAATGTCGTCATTGTCCTCTACTTCCACTTCACCATCGAATCAATCTATTGGGTTGGGAAATAAGTTCATACTGTTTTTTATATTTCTTTTATTTTACAATGATTTGTTTGCTGTTTGGCAAAAGGTAAGTATTCATTCGATAGAACTCTTCCTGCTCTACAAAACTATATTAATTGTATTTTTGAGTTATTTGCTGTTTTATTAGTTTTGGAGCTTAGATATGGAATACCCATGAATCCAAAAATCAACATTTTCGATACCTACTCTCCTATGCTTTTCATCGAGGTCAAAAAGCCGCCGAAGCAGCCCGGGATATTTGCGACGTGTATGGAGAAGGTCTGCAACACGGAAATGGTTTTATGTATTTATTTATTTATTTATTGATTTATTTATTCATTTATTTACAATGATGCTACATCCCTTGAAGAGATTGCTGTTCATAGCTGCAGTTCTCCAACTCCCGACTGCGTTGATTCTTGTCAAGTCCTGCCCCACCTGGTTCAACCACCTCGATCGCTGAACTCCTCTCTTTCTGGTTCCCACTGGATTCAATGCGAACATCATCTTTGCAGGGCTGTTGTCCGGCACCGCACTCGTCCAGTCTGGTGACTTTTTCGATGCTGGGCTCGCCGTAAAGTTACGTCAGTTCGTGGTTCATTCACAGTTAGTGTTTTGTCTTGTCTCGCGTCGCGTCTTAGTGAATGTCGTGAAGTTCTTAAGTTGCACAATAAATCGAAATAAAAAGACGGGTGGGTAATGTCGGAGACATAACCGGAGTGACGTAGGACTATTCAAAGGGGACCTTTGTTAAATATATTTTGAAATATATTGTTTTTTTACACAATTTCTCAATTCTTTCTCACTATCTTTTAGTTTCTTCTTCTTTTTCTTGATTTTTTCTGAAGCCTTTGTACTTAAATGTGCAATGCCAGGCATGTTTTTGCGTATGCACATATCGTACAATCAAAGTGATGGCGGTGAATGCATAGGTGGTCATAAGCTCTTTCACTATTGAGCACATTATCGTACCTTAAACAGTAAATACAGGGACAAATGACCTTCGGATTGAAGTCCTTTAACCCTTTCATTACGGCAGTGTGCTCCGCCGAAGTGCTACCCCTGTACGGAGCACTGTGCCGAAAAGTATGCACATCGCGCTGGTGTGATCGAAGAGCAGTATGAATTTCATTCAATTTCATTTTGAACGCCTTCGATGCCGCCTTGCGTAGGATGCTATCTGGTATTGCTGCCAAAATCGTAATGAGCAAATCAGTTAGTATAATAAACAAACTTTTTGCTAACGCTCCCTGCTGCCGTTTAGCGTTTGGTTCAAATTTAGAAAACCTAATACTCGCGGTTTTGACATAAAAACCGTTTCGAACACCCTCGATGCCGCCTTGTTCTAGATGTTAGCTGGTGTGTTCTGTTCAGATGGCGGGTTTTCTGGTTGTCGCAGGCAGCTTTGCCAGTGCTCGTACTTCGGCGGCCGAAACTCTATAACCGCGGCTAGGTAGACTGGAGCACCGGCACCAACGCGCTCAGCCTTGCGGAGCAATTGGCTAATACATCCTATGGAGGACCAGCACGGTTCGAGCGGGACTTTGCCTTTCCCTTAACATTTCCTCCGTTGCCACGTCCAGACATGACTGCTTATGTTGTCTTTCAGATGCGATGCACTGATGTACGGTTTGGAAGAGAATGATATATTTTTAGGGGTCCGCACGTTTTGTACTCTAGCGGTACACGCTCACAGGATAGAGACAAATCGGGATATTCAGCCAAAAGGGCGGATCCAGCGAGACGAACGATCAAAAACAAAAGGAATCGACAGCAAAAAAAATTCAGTATAATTTGTTTGGTCGTTGGATTTTCTCATCAGAAAACACGAACTCTTGACCTGTGTACCGCGAAAGTATCAGTTTGGCTCCGTCCAGCCTCTTCTTCGTTGTAGCCTTCGTTACCTCGTGAACCTTGCGTTTCTTGTACGGCTTGTATCCCAGGTCCTTCGTCATGATGGTGTGGGCAGTCCTTATCGACACATCCAGGTCAGATGCGGATCGAGCGGTTCATTTTTTGACAAACCCGCTCCCTCGCCACCTTGATGGCTGCTGGCATCCTCGTCGAACGCGGCCGCCCGGATCTCGCACGGTTCTTGACCGAGCCCGTCTCCCGGTACCGACGGATGGTGGTACAGTTGCAATTCCGCTTCAAGCCCGTGGGATTTCAACCGCCGGAATATATCGCCGGGTCGCTCACCGCTCGCAAACATCTTTACTACGACGTCGCGGTACTTCATCGTGCGGGGTAAATAATCAACAAATGACAGCAAGATGACACCGTGCGTGTCGGTTGGCCTAGATATGGAGCTAAAGCTGACACCAATGTCAATACACCGAATGCACATGATTCGTACCTACACAACGATGAAAAGTTGTATTCAAACTTATTGAACACCCTGTGCAGCTTTGCCTTTAAACCTGCGAAAAAACGAAGGTTCGTTCACTCTTTTTGGCGAACTAGTTCTTTTGTACCGTTCGCGAACGGATTCCCCATCTCTATTTCACACAACCAGAGCTTGATCTGCTTAACAGAGGGTTAAATTATGCGGTTTCCCCCAGTGTGCTCCACTTTCTTATATAGCAGCCATTCCATGCCAAACCAATATAGTGTTTCTCAGATTTCCGTGAAAAGCGGTAGTTTTGTTTCTTATCACAAAATATTAGACCCGTATTTTTTTTTTATTAGGGTGCCCATTTACATTTCAGGGTAACAATATCATCAGGCGTCCTAATTTCGACACCTATTGCACAATCAGAATGCTGAAAAGTAGTGATGTTATTTACTCTCGTGCCGATAAGGGGAATGCTGTTGATAACGATTCACGCGTCCTTGACATGATCGATGCTGGTCCATATGAATGGCATGATCGAAGAAGCAAACTCTGTCAGACACAGCGTAGCACGGCTGATGGGTGCGGAAAAGCTCGAACGAAAGTTTCATGTTCCCAACCCTATGGTAGCATTACTGTACTGTTTACCGAAGATCCACAAAAACCCTGTAGAAATGCGGCCTATCTCCTCAAACGAAAAACACCAACTGTAAATAATGGTCGGGTGGTTAGTAGAGGCGACGAAGGAATATCCCGTGACCCACGGGAAAAGCTTCAAAAACTCCGTGGATTATGTCAAACAGCTTGATGGATTTAAGGTAAGACGCGGGGAAATTTTAGTATCGTTCGACTGCAGCCCTTTTCCCTAGCGTACCCGTTGTAGAAGCTTCAAAAAACCTACACCGACACTTGATCGAAGTCATGCGCCACATCATCACATCGGGGCTTACCTTCTTGTTGCCGAAGTATGTATGAAGATTTTTTTCGCATTCAGGGGAAACATTTACAAGCAAACGTTTAGTTTAAGCATAGGCCGTAAACTTTCACCTCTTCTGGCGAATATTTACATGAGCGACTTTGAAGTTGAAATTAAATAAAAACTTTTCCTTTGAACATGGAAACGATACGTAGATGACATTTTCGCATCGGTGGAAGAACGCTACCTAGGCAAAACGCTCGACAGGCTGAATTCACACCACAATTCGATCATATTTCAAAAGAAGGTGGATGGAAAACTGCCTTTCCTGGACTTGGATATTACCAGGAAAGAAGACAACATCCTGAAATTTGGAATCTACCGCAAATCAACTTCCACTGACCGTTTCATAACGAGCGATTCGAATCATTTTGGTGCGAAAAACAAGCCGCCTTGCGTTCCATGACACATCGCCTTAGAATGGAAAGCGGCATCCTCCCCATCGAGAAAAAAATGGGTGGGTTGTATCTATGATACAACCGCAAGGTTGACGTGGGACTACCTTAGGTTAGCAATCATTCGTTTAAATTCTGGATTGAATGAAACAGTTTCCAAATTCAATTGAATTCAATGCTTTGTGAGTAAAAAGATTGTATATTGCCATGTAAGGTCAATCATGCATTGTGATAGATTATGTTCTTCGTTACAAGTAAATTTAATGTCGTACCTTTTACGTTTGGTATGATGCCTAGGAAAAAATATATGTACGGAAGAACTATCAAACGATTATTTTATTTTACATTTCCCTCTGAATTTTACATCTCTCAAGTGTACGTACTTCTCAAATCGCGAATTTGCTTGAAACTGGAAAGTTCATTCGCTTCTAGTGTCTGCACGATTTTCCCAGGTTCCTAAGTTTAGAAGGTCGTGTTAGGTCAGACATATTCCAGTCTGCAGAAGGCAAGCGAGGACAAAAGTACAGAGCCGATTTCCCCAGAAACATTGGTTTTGAAGTCTGTGTTAGGGAAACACATTTCAATCGGAACAAAACTACCCCCGATTTACATGTATCTGCAATGCCAATTTCCCCAAGCTCCTAGATTTCAAGTCTGTGTTAGGGAAACACATTTCAGTCGGAACAAAAATACCTCCGACTTGCATGAATTTGAAATGCCGATTTCCTCCAGAACACATTTCGGTGGGAACAAAAGCTCCCCCTACTTTCATGTGTTTGCAATGCCGATTTCTCCATCGCTGCTTGGGTTTGAAGTCTGTGTTAGGGAACATTTTTCGTTGAGAACAAAAGTCCCCCTACTTTCATGTATTTGCAATGTCGATTTCCCCAAGGCTGCTTGGTTTTGATGGCTGTGTTAGGGAAATCGTAAATCGGGCCAATCAAAACGAGGCAGTTAGGGCGTTTAGATAACGCCTAATATTTTACAGTTATTCAATTGTTTATCTAATGAAAAATAACATTTTGTTAGTTGCGATAGATGCGTAGAAATATTCCCTATCAATTGATGCAAACATCTTTCCGATCCAGTGAGATATGTTCGAGTTATAAGCATTCGAAATCTTGCATTTTTTCCTGCATGTTCTGTGTTCATGTTTTAATTTAACCCTCCATATATTCCGGTTAGACGTAGTCCCACGTCAAAAGAAAAAGAAAATATTTACAAAGCGGCCACAGTAAATGCTTAAGGGAAGGAATTTGTAGAAAGCAACACTACAACCGGAGATAGACGACATAAAGAGAATTACTTTGCCATTCGACCCCAAAACAACGAAATCCGGATTTATGAAATACCGTGCCGAGACTTCAGCTGAAAAGCTTATAAGGTAAAACTATTTTTTGACGTGGGACTATGTCTAACCGGAATATATAGAGGGTGTTGGGGCTGCAGTGGATTGTAATTGCGCCGGTCGTTAGTGTGCTCGCGTTCCCAGTGGGAACCAAGCCGGGTGGGAGCAGGAACCGCTGTGTTCCTTCCCAGGAGGGCAGCTGGGCCGGACTCCTTGGGTTGGCTTCGCCTCATGAAGCCAACGACGCAGTTGGACTGGACTAGCTTGGCTAGCAGCAACCGCTTTTACTCGAAGAGCCTTGAGAAAGGCTTTCCCAAGACTCTGTTAGAAAACTTTTACTCTTTTGGTGCGGCAGAAGTGGAGGATTGGATGTTCCGGCGGTCGGACGCAAACACTGGAGACTATCACGTTTTACACTATTTTATTCATGTTAACGTTTTCTCTTTGTATTTCAAATTTATAATTCACTTTGATCTTCACACTCTGATGGTTTGGTAGCGACTGATGCGCTCCGCTGCGGGCGCGTTACTTTTATTCGGTAGCACTGAAATGGTTTTCTTCTTGCCGGCGGTGCAGCTTCTTACTGCTAACTGTGCAGTTTCATTGCTGCTGCGACTGCTACAGCTGCTGCTGGTGATGATGTTTTTCTCCTACTCTGCTGATGGTCTCCAATGTTCACTGCACCACGGCTCACGCAAAACTGAATGCCGTGCCGCGACAAGCGTGCGTTTTTATGCCGTCGAGCACAGCGTGTTTTAGTGATGGCTGGCTCATAGTTGCGCTGTGGGAGGGGTAATCGTGGTTTGTGGTGTCGTGTGCAAATCATGCGTGCTACTAGATGCTGTCGCTTCAGTTCGGTTGGCGTAGAACTGAACAGAGGGTAAAATGAAAACCTGAACACAAAACATGCAGATTGAAAGATTTCGAATGCTTATAACTCGAACATTCCTTACCGGATCGGAAAGATGTTTGCATCAATTGATAGGGAATATATACAGCGATTATAGCGATCTAGCAACTTGATACCATGTTTATAGTACTCTTTCGGTAAAAATCAACTTTTTCCTCTTTTTTCCAAAAATGACTTTTTTCAAAAATTCATAACTTTGAACTACTAGATTATTGACGTAGAACTACGTCTTTCAGGAAGGGAGCCAAATCAGAAAACAGGTCAAATTTCTATGGAATAAAGTTAACGTCAATAACTATTTTCACTGTGAACGAATTCTCATGATTTGCATACCAATCGAATCGAAAATTCTCTAAGATTCGTTTGATATGCTATACATTACAATTCGCTAATCTCTAAACGGTTTAAATTCATGAAAACTGGAAAAACTTCCTTTTTTCCCATACATTTGTTCTGCCGATTTGTGTGCTAACCCTACCCGTATTTCTAATGCTTATAACTCGAACATTTCTTAACAGATCGGAAAGATGTTTGCATCAATTGTTCGACGCGTCTATCACAATTAATAAAATGATATTTTTAATGAGATGAACAATTGAATAACTGTGAAATTTCAAGCGTTATCTAAACGCCCTAACTGCCAAGGGTTGATTGGCTCGATTTAAGGTTTCCCCAACACAGACTTCAAAATCGATGTACCGGTAGAAATCCGCTTTGCAAATATACATGCAAGTCGAGGGTATTTTTGTTTCCATGTTTCCCTAACACGGACTTCAAAATCAATGTACCTGGGGGAATCCGCTTTGTCAAAACATGCAAGTCGGGGGTATTTTTTCCCACTGAGCTGTGTTTCCCTAACACGGACTAATGTGCCTGGGGGAATCTGCTTTGCAAATACATGCAAGTCGGGGGTATTTTTTGGTGTTGAGTACTTTTGTACTAGCTTGTCGTTGTGCAGACCGGAATATGTTTCCCTAAAACGTACGTTTGAATTGAGAAACCTGGGAAAATTGTCACTTCAGATACTAGAGGTGAATGAACTGTCGCGGTTCGAGAACTACGTAAACATGAGATATGCAATAATTTCAGAGGGAAATGTATAATACAATGATCGTTTGACAATTCTTCCGTTCACATATTTTGGTAGTCCTAGACATCATATTAAACGTAAAAGGACGTTCATCAAATTTAATTTAACGAAGAACATAATATATTATAAAAATTTCGATGCATTCTAAAATAATATTCGAAGTGTTAAACAAGTGGATTGCATAATATAATTGCGTAGTTCTACGTCGAAAACATGCGGTCGTGTCCTAGATACAACCCCTTACATTTTTTTCTCTATTAGAGTGACTTTCAACACATTTCAGCTGGTTCGTCACTTTTGCTTCCATTTTTGGAAGAATGTCGGGAGTGAGAATTGAACTCGTGATCTCTGCCTGAGAGGTATGGATGTTACCACTACGCCAGATCGCCTCCATACCTATTCAGATTATCGACATATCAAATTAAAGCCAATCGCCTGGTCTTTTTTGGAAAAATACTATACCTGCAGAAAATTCGAATCCTGCTCTAGTTATTAGTGATTGTATTCGTTTTTTATTGTTTTCATAGTGTCGGGACCAAAGGCGCTATATTTTTTTATATTTTTTTGTGGAAAGCTGAGGATCTTTCACATAACTTATGTCGAAACCAGAGAGGCGTTTTTTTTCGTTTTTTAGTTATGATTTTTAAAGTTAACCGATGGTTCGAAAAATGATTTTTTTCCTCTTTTCTCCTACACAAAAATTCATTACTTTTGATCTACTGGATTTTGATTTCGTAATTATATATTGTATTAGTTTTTTATAGTTTACATAGTTTCGGGACCAAGGATGCTGTATTTTTTATATTTTTTCTTGAAAACTGAGGTTTATTACATAACATATCCAAGTGGTTCTAGTGGTTCAAAAATTTAAAAAAAATTGAACAAAGTCATTTTTGGTAAAAAAATGAAAAATGATTTTTTGGACCATTGGTTAACTTTGAAAAATCATAACTCAAAATCGAAAACAAACGCCTCTCTGGTTTCGACATATGTTATGTGAAAAAATACAGCGCCTTTGGTCCCGAGACTATGAAAACAATAAAAAACGAATACAATCAATAATAACGAGAACAGAATTCCAATTTTCGGCAGGTATAGTATTTTTTCAAAAACCATTATCAAAAAAGGTGATTGACTTTAATTTGATATGACGATCATCTGAATCGGTCTAGTAGTTCAAAAGTTATGTATTTAAAAAAATAATTCATTTTTTCGAAAAAAAGAGGAAAAAGTTCATTTTTCGGACAACCAACCCTAAAATGGACATGGTCACTGTTAAGGAATGAAATAGTTATGCCAAGTTGGTCACCCTAACGTGATCCACACTGTTGTACTAAAGACAACACAGTCTTTCTCTTTCGCAACAATGATCGCTCGCTCGCTGGTTGCCAATAGGAGAATTGTTCTATATTCACCACTGACCATTGGTATCGTATAAAATACCAGTGGCAGTGGCAGTCAAGTCAGTCACAAATAGAACATCGGATAGATCACATCTCGAATTTATTAAACTCAGTTATAACCGTTTCGAAATACAGTGTTTCTTTGGACCGCGAAATCAAATAGTTTTTTTTCCAATTGTGGAATCCAACGGCTAGATCTAATCTTGAACATTTTTGGTCCTTCGAACCGGATGTTCGACCGGTGGACAGATTAGCCGTTGGATTAGTTTAGTGGAAAAAAGTAGTGAACAAAAACTTTCGAGTACAATCGTATTGTGCAGTGCACAATAGTATTGTGTTGTTCACAATAGTGGCACATATTGGCACAATTCTGGCCTTTGTGCAAGAACAATAGTGACTTTCATCACCATTGTGATATCCTGAAAAGGATCATTGTGGTAGAACAATAGTGATCAATAGAAAACACTAGTGAACTAAAGAAGCCAATAGTGAAGAATAGTGGTTTTCATCCCGATAAAAGTTTATCGGATAGTGCAACGATAGCAGGAAAGAGTGAGCAGGGTTCGACAGTCGCAGCGAATCACCGGATACGAAGCAGCAGAAGATCCTGAGGACCTGGACACGCAGTTTTGGATAATTGGCAGAGGGAAGTAGTTTTCCATGTGCATGGTTGGTCTGTGGTGTCGTCTTGCATGTGGCGTATACTTTCTCTCGAGTGAAATGAAATAAAGTTTAAATAAAACCTTCAAAGAAATTTCCATTGCATGCGAATTGTTTTTTGGGAAACTGTTGGTCCTTCATTTCACGCATATTGACGGTTGGTCTTGGTTTCTGCTGGCATTTTTCGGCTTGTTTGTTCGCTTGGTCGGTTCCCCTCGCTGAAGTCCGCTCGAATCGATTCTACATATTTTCAATATCGTTGATATTCCAATTCTCGAGAAACGTAAAAAATAACTACTGAATCATACGTCATAAAATTACTATCATTTGTTCCGATTATCTTTCGAATATTGTGTGAATTATTCCAAAGTACGAAAATGAGCAATGAGATGAAAGATTTGAAGAAGCAGCAACGACAGGTCCAGAACACATTCGACGCTGTGCAGCAGTTTATACGGAAGTTTAAACCAGAGAAGCATCAGTTGCAAATCCAAGTTAGACTGGAAATGTTGGAGTCAGCCATGAAGAAATTCTACGCCGTGAGAAGAAAATCAACCCTACAGAGTCTACAGTCCGATTTACAAACGTCATCATCCTCCTCTTCGAAGATACAACCGTCGGATCAATCGTGTGTGCAATCACGTGTCAAACTTCCAGAAATACGACTGCCAAGCTTTGGAGGCAAGACACGAGATTGGGTTACATTCCGAGATATGTTTAGAAGCCTCATCCATCGGAACGAACAGCTTACCGAAATGGATAAGTTCACGTATCTTCGGTCATCCCTCACAGGTGAAGCGCTCCAAGAGGTAAATTCCATAGAAATGTCAGCGGTCAATTATACAGTTGCGTGGGAAGTGTTGGAAACCCGGTACGAAAACAAGAAGCTTATCGTCAAGGCTCACCTAGATGCACTATTTGCAGAGGAACCAATGAAGAGGGAGAATTACGAAGCATTGAATCATCTTCTCAGCGAATACGATCGAAACTTACAAATGCTGGAAAAGATTGGTGAAGCTCCATCTAACTGAAGTACAATTTTAGTGTACATGGTATGCTCTAGACTCGATCCTGTAACTCTCCGCCACTGGGAATCGCATCACAGCTCAAAGGATGTGCCCAGTTATGATGAATTGACGGCTTTCCTCCGTGCACATTGTTCAGTACTACAATCCATAACACCCGCTAAGTATCAGCAAATTGAAATCAAGAAAACGAAATTAGCCACTAGTCATACGTTCATTCAATCAGCGAATCGGTGTCCGTTTTGTGGAGAAAGTCCGCACTCAGCATTTAAGTGTCAAAGGTTTCTGGCTTTGAGAATACCTGAGCGGTATGACAAGGTGAAACGAAATGGGCTATGCTTGAATTGTTTCTCTTCCTGACATCTAGTTCGAGCTTGTACAAGTGGAGTTCGTCGTCAATGCAAACAAAAACATCACACCTTACTGCATATGGAATCAACAAATAGAAATGTATCATCGTCGTAACAAAGTACTTTGGTCGCACGATCACAAAATAGAACACCACCAGCGAACAAGCAACAAACACAGTCACTTGCCCAGAACCAGACAACACGTACACCACTTCCTGGACCCAGTACAAATTCATTTCCCATCACAAACACGAATTCGCTTCTACACAATCACTCGCCACCCACCACAGATCCAATTCCATTCGAGCACACTAATGAATTGTCAGCAACCATGCTGACTCCTTTGCGCCAAGTTCTACTATCTACTGCCTTGATTCGAGTGACAGATCCACATGGAAATACTCACTTAGCGAGGGCATTATTGGACTCCTGCTCGGAGTATTGCTTTATAACGACAAACCTTTCGCAAAAACTAAGACTGACGGAAGCGGTCAGTCACCTGTCTGTTGCAGGAATAGGAGGTTTTACTGTACGATCTACTAAAATGGTAGAGGCATTTGTTGGTCCCCGTTCTACCAGCATTTCGCCATACACTGAAAGTTTGCAGATGCATGTTCTTTCAAAACTCACGTCGAAGCTACCGACCCAATCGATTGATGTGAATCAACTATCATTTCCGAACGACATCACTCTGGCGGACCCTCAGTTCTTCAAACCTGGTGCCATCGATATTATAATAGGACACTATTACGATCTTTTAGACAACGGCAGAATCAAATTATCGGAAAATGGTCCCATACTCCAGAAGACCGTTTTCGGCTGGGTTGTCTCAGGTCGCATGTCAGAGAAAAGCGTGGATAATCGCAAAACGGTGTCTCATCCTTGTTCGAATGTCGAACTACGCGAATTACTGACAAATTTCTGGGAGTTAGAATCATGCAAAAGCACAAGCATCTTTTCTGTTGAGGAAACCATGTGCGAGGAGATTTACGATTGCACAACCGTTCGTGATGTTGATGGAAAATTCATCGTTACTCTTCCCAAGAAAGAGCACATAATCAGGCAGTTGGGAGATTCACATGATATCGCATTGAGGAGGTTCCATGGTATCGAAAAGCGTTTTGCAGCAGACAATAATTTGAAGACTCAATATACCGAATTCATCGAAGAATACTTGGCAATGGGACATATGATAGAAGCGCCTGACGAAGATTCCAGACAGCCTTTGTACCATTTACCGCATCATGCTATCATAAAACCCGACAGCACCACGACCAAGCTACGGGTCGTATTCGACGCTTCCTGTCGCACTTCAACAGGAGTCTCGCTAAACGACGGACTCATGGTTGGACCAGTTGTGCAGGAGGATTTACTCTCCATCGTATTACGATTTCGATTCCGAAGGTTCGCTATCATAGCCGATATTGCGAAAATGTATCGCATGGTGAAGTTGAATTCAGCAGATCAGCCACTCCAGCGCATTCTCTGGAGAAATTCTGCCAACGAACCGGTAACCACCTTCCAGCTGACGACAGTCACATATGGCACAACCTCCGCACCATACCTGGCGACGAAGTGCATTCAACGGTTGGCGAATGATGCAAAACACACACATCCTTTAGCAGCAGAGGTGGCTCGGAATGATTTTTATGTAGATGATCTTCTGAGTGGTACAGACAGCATCGAAACTGGAAAGCAACTTGTCTGCCAACTCATCGATATGTTCAACTCTGCCGGATTCAGTTTGAGAAAGTGGAGCTCTAACAATTTGGAGCTTATCGATGATGTTCCTTCAGAACTTCGCGATAATCGCTCAACCTTTGAGATTGATTCATCGTCTACTGTGAAAACCCTAGGGCTTATTTGGGAACCATCCGTCGATAAATTCAATTACGCCATACCTCGTTGGAGCTCTGAACCTACAATCACCAAGAGAGTTGTTGGGGGTCTTTGTAGCCACTTGGTTACGCGTTCGCTTACTAAGCGATCGATCGTGAGTTCAAACTCAGGACCCTCAATTGACCATCTTTGTGTTGTTATAGAATAACTACGTCCAAGCAACCATCATCAGCGATGGAGATCGATCCACGGTCGAAATAAGATCGATTTTTCCATATAACTGCTCTGCTCTGCAAGAAACATCGGGCTACTGTTCTATAAATAACCCAACAATGATCAATATCAACTGTCTCCGCTGTCCGGTCTGCTGAACAATGGAAGAACAGAAAGAATACCCTTACGCCTAAATGGCTACTACTGTGTAATTTACCATAATGTAATGGAACAGAAAAACCTAACGCCTAAAAATGGCTACTGTGTAATTTACAATTTATAGAAACATAAACATATGTACATGTACACGATTAAAACTCGCCTCTGTTACAGATAAAATGCTAATGGGCCTAATAATAAATAAATGGGATAAAAAAAGAGAGTTGTTTTGGGAGACATAGCTCGCATTTTTGACCCACTTGGTCTCATCGGTCCTGTAGTGGTACTGGCGAAAATATTTTTACAAGAGCTGTGGAAACTAAAGGGTGATTGGGATGAGCCATTATCCGTCAGTCATCAGGAGTTCTGGTTAACGTACCGCAGAAATTTAACTGCCCTCGAGTCACTCAAGGTTCCTCGATGGATTGGATTTACCAGTGATGCGAGCCACGTGGAAGTCCACGGCTTCTGTGACGCATCAGAAGCAGCGTATGGTGCGTGTCTATATTTACGCTGCACCTCACTTGATGGATCAGTTAGCGTTCGTCTCATCACGGCCAAATCAAAAGTTGCGCCAATAGAAGATATCAATCGAAAAAAGAAAAAACAAACCATCCCACGTTTAGAACTATCATCCGCTTTATTGCTGAGCCATTTATACGAGAAGGTTCGCAAAAGTATACAAATCCCGTCCCATGCATATTTTTGGACCGATTCGATGATAGTGAAGTGCTGGTTATCATCGCTTCCGTCTCGTTGGCAAATCTTCGTAGCCAATCGAGTTTCGGAGATACAGCATATCACGAAGGACGGATGCTGGAATCATATAGCTGGCGAAAATAATCCCGCCGACATCATCTCACGCGGAATGATTCCCGCTCAATTACAATACCAATCTGGTTTGAAGGTCCACTTTGGCTGCGCTTCGATCGATCCTTGTGGCCGATATCTACTGACACCATGTCAGAAGGAGATGAAGCTCTATTGGAGGAAAGGTCTACCACGACTCTCGCTACTCACAATCAATCTACGAACGAGTTGATTCTTCTACGATCCTCATTTCCTGAACTAGTCAGATTAATAGCATTGATTCGCCGATTCATCCTGAACGCAAAAACGAAGGGACGTAACAGTAGACATGTCGGTTTGCTGACGCATACAGAGCATGAAGATGCCTTGCAAGTTTTAATCCGCTTAGCTCAACGGGAGAGTTTCCCGACTGAATTGAAAGACCTCTCCCACGCTCGTTCGATTAATCAATCATCGAAAATCACATCTTTGAATCCCATTCTGGTCGACGGTATAATACGCGTGGGCGGGCGGCTGGCAAACGCACCAGTGTCCGAAAACAGGAAACACCCCATGATTTTACATCACCAGCATCCATTGACTAAACTAATTATGGAACATTACCATCGTAAGCATTTCCACGCTGGCCAGCAATTCTTGATCGCCTCGGTTCGGGAGCGTTATTGGCCGACGAATGTTCGCAGTCTCGCTCGCAAAGTCGTTTTCGAGTGCACATCATGTTTCCGTAACAAACCTACGGTTCACCAGCAACTGATGGCAGATCTCCCAGCAGATCGTGTAAACCCCGCAGCAGCATTTATCAAGACAGGGGTAGATTTTTGTGGTCCCTTCTTTATACGCTATCCTGGTCGTCGTAGCACATCAATAAAATGCTACGTGTCAATCTTCGTCTGCCTGACGACGAAAGCAGTGCACATGGAGGTGGTTGCTGACCTCACAACCCAGGCATTCCTCGGAGCCCTTAAGCGGTTCGTTTCTATACGTGGAAAACCGTCAGTCATCACCTGCGACAACGCCACCAATTTTGTTGGAGCCAATCGAGAGCTGGAACTACTTCGACTGCAGTTGTGCAATCAACAATTTCAACATACTGTTACTCGCGACTGTGAAACTGAAGGGATCCAGTTTAAATTTATCCCACCAAGATCTCCAAACTTCGGCGGACTGTGGGAGGCCGCCGTAAAATCGTTCAAAACGCAGTTTCGTAAAACGATTGGATCCAGAGTTTTAACATATGACGAGATACACACCGTGGTACAGCAGTTAGCAGCAATTTTGAACTCTCGTCCTTTAACGCCACTCAGCAACGACCCCAACGACTATGAGGCCTTAACACCAGGGCATTTCATAGCGGGAAGACCTCTTGTGTCAATTCCCTCACCAGATTTGCAGGAAATTCCTGAGAATCGCTTATTCTTGTGGCAGAAGTCGCAAAGTTATGTACAACAGATTTGGCGGAAATGGAAAACACACTACGATGGTCTGTTCAAGAGAGGCATCTCAAAAATTTGTGTGCTTCCAGTTCGAGACAACTTCTCACCACCAATAGCAGAAGAGTGTAAACCTCTTCCATCGTAGGTGCTTCGGCACCGCGGAGACTTCCTAATGGAAGTTCTCCGCCGTTCAGTTAAGTATTTGTTTCATTGTATATTTCAAAAAGCTCAAGGAATGTTCATCCACCATAGACAGATTTCTCCAGGTCCCGAGTGGGACGATCACCCGCGTGGTATCATCATTTAGTTAACAGTTCACACCAGACCGTCAATTGTATTTCGGTGAAGGTCTACAGCATGTTTCTCCATTACTCTCGTGCATGTTCCATCCAAGGCAATCTTACTACCCTAACCAGCAAGAAGATACAATAAATTATCTCGTAGCAGAATCGTGGCAGTTTGTTGAATATTCCTCCATCCGAGCATTGGTACCATTGCTCGGACAGCTGTATTCGCTCACGACAGGTCATCAGAAGGACTGGCCATCTTACCCTGAAGTCCATGTCATCGCAGTCAGCATCGTATGAAATCCACAAGGCAGCTCATAATCATCAAGCATCCATTCAGTCGTCGTCAATGTCATTGGTGCCTAGGGCACTCGCGGAGGCCAGGAGGCCTCCGCACCAGGCAAGTCTCGTTAGCATTCAAATTTACTTGATAAAAAGCGCGTATCATTTGTTCCAGTATTGATCCATCGTCACCCGCATCAGTGGAAATTGCCCAGGAGAACATGTTGTGTAGATGTCAACATTGGAAACCATCGGTCTCATCGTATTTGAAGTTTATCAAACAGAAGAAGAGGAAACATCGTCACATCCCCACATCAACCAGAAGAGGAAACATCATCGCATGTCGCAGCCCCATCCGACCATTCAACAACACGTAGTCCACGTAGGAAGCAGAATCACCATCAGAAGAAGTCAAATGGATACAGTCTCCATCATCATTTCGATTATAAAATTAGTTAGATTAGTATGAAATATTGAAATCCTATGATTTCAAGGCGGGCGGCATGTTAAGGAATGAAATAGTTATGCCAAGTTGGTCACCCTAACGTGATCCACACTGTTGTACTAAAGACAACACAGTCTTTCTCTTTCGCAACAATGATCGCTCGCTCGCTGGTTGCCAATAGGAGAATTGTTCTATATTCACCACTGACCATTGGTATCGTATAAAATACCAGTGGCAGTGGCAGTCAAGTCAGTCACAAATAGAACATCGGATAGATCACATCTCGAATTTATTAAACTCAGTTATAACCGTTTCGAAATACAGTGTTTCTTTGAACCGCGAAATCAAATAGTTTTTTTTCCAATTGTGGAATCCAACGGCTAGATCTAATCTTGAACAGTCACCCTACTGAAAACATAAAAAAAATACGGGTCAAATATTTTGCATTCTTCGGCATAAGCTTCGAGTAACCGGTCATGTGCTGTGAGCGTCTCCGTTAAAGCATTGTTTTCGGTTACCGTTGGCTGTTATTTTTTTTTATCGCCCGGGTGTGCTTTTTTCGCGCGTTTTCGAACTGTTCGAGATATCGTAAAACGCAGTGTGAACTCGGAATTAGTGAGAAAAGCAGAATCATCAAAGCCTGGCAAGGCCAGCCGGCTTTCAGTTTTCGCCGATTTGTCGCCATCGCAATCGAAGTCGGACATCGGTGCTCAGTTGCACGCACACAATACCAGCGCGATTCGCTGTTCACTTACAGCAGTGTGAAGGAGAGCATCACTTCTTAGTGGTGTGTGATAGTGCCGAGCGCTCAAGCGCTCCGATTGAGAAGCAAGCAGCGGTTGCCAGTTCATCAGCACTGGGTACATTGTGATTAGAGGTACCAATTACGGAATGGCAGAAGGAGGGGCAGGATCTCCAGATATGGAGATCTCTGATGATGACTCCCCTCTGGTTGAAAAAACAAATAAAGGAACAGCGAAGACACTTAAACGCGTTCCTACATCAGAGGATGTTTCGTCCGGGGACGAGTCTGCTAACTCTAGCAAGCCCCCCTCTAAAAAACCTACAAATATCTCCTCTCCAACCCCCCTCGCTCCTACCCCAGCTCAGATTTCGCCTCCCCATCCTGTTGTCCCCGATCCCCTTCAATCCTCGTCATCTCCTTCTCCTCCTGTTGTCTTCTCTCCACGTGTCAAGGTCTATCCTGAAGATGCACCTGGAACTGGTCCGTGGGTTGTTTTCTTCAGGCCTAAGCCAAACGGAAAAGCACTTAATGTTATTCAGATCATGAAAGATCTGGCAAGATACTCCTCCGTGACAGAAATTACGAAGGTTAGACCGACCAAACTGCGTGTTGTCGTGGCTGATCGGAAAGACGCAAACGGTATTGTCGTCGACCAGAGGTTTACCCTGGAATATCGTGTCTACGTGCCTTCCCATGACGTAGAAATCTCGGGGGTGATAACCGAAACGGGTCTGACGTGCAAATCAATTATGGAAGGAGATGGCAGATTTAAAAAGCTGCCTTTGATTAAGGTTAAAATCTTAGAATGCCGACAACTCGGCAAAGTCTCCCAGGAAGGGAAAGAATCGAAATTTACGCCGTCCGACTCGTTTAGAGTCACTTTTGCTGGCTCCGCCCTCCCTGACTACGTTATGGTGGACAAATTGAGGCTACCGCTGCGACTCTTCGTGCCAAAGCCCATGACTTGCCTGAAATGCAAGTCAGTTGGTCACACAGCAGCTTACTGCGCCAACAAGGAGCGCTGTGCCACTTGCGGAGAGCAACATGTGGACAAATCCTGCAGTGCGATTGAGCAAAAGTGTCCATATTGCGGAGGAAATCCGCACGTGCTCTCGGCTTGTGAAACTTACAAGAGTCGCTGGGAGAAGCAGAAGCGCTCTTTAAAGGAACGCTCGAAGCGCACTTTTGCGGAAATTTTGAAGGGCGCTTCTCCATTGGCCCAACAGCAACAACCTTTAACCGCAAACAATGTCTTCGCTTCGCTGCCAGTTGACGAAATGGAAGCGGATACAGCTAACGAGGGCACACCGTACATCTTCCAAGGGAATCCCCGGCGCAAAAATGTGACCACTCCCAAAGTTCAAGGACAAGCCCCTCCGGTTATACCCTCTGTTAGCATGCCTAAAAAATCGAGTGCAGCGGACAAGCAAAATCAGGTTCCTCCTGGCTTCCGTGGGAATAATTCACCTTCGAACGACCCAGCACTCGAAGGGACATCAAAAACCCCAACTGTCCCTATTTTACCGACCAGTTCAACTTCCCAATCGGGATTTATAAAGTTGACTGACCTTGTGGCTCAAATCTTCACATGCTTTAATGTTTCCGACTGCATCAGAACCATTGTCATATCAATGCTTCCAGTATTAAAGACAATTTTGCAACAATTGATGCAAACATGGCCCCTCCTTGCAATGATTATCTCTCTTGATGTCTAATTCAAATAGAGAGGTCGGAGATATCACTGTTTTACAGTGGAATTGTCGTAGTCTTATCCCTAAATTGGATACATTCAAATTTTTAATTCATAACTTCAATTGTGATGTTTTTGCTCTGTCCGAAACTTGGCTTTCTTCGCGAGATGATCTCTCTTTCCACGATTTTAATATTATACGCTTGGACCGTGATGACAGATACGGAGGGGTGCTATTGGGGATCAATAAGTGCCACTCATTTTTTCGAATCGACCTTCCACCTATTGGAGGGATTGAAGCTGTTGCTTGTCATGCAAACATCAGAGGAAAAGACCTCTGTATTGTCAGCTTGTATTGGCCTCCGAGAGCTGCGGTTAGCCGCAAGCAACTTGTTGACATGTGCTCACTCCTTCCTGAGCCACGATTGATCTTGGGAGACTTCAATTCTCACGGAACTGCCTGGGGGGAACAGTACGACGACAATCGTTCATCGTTGATATATGACCTTTGTAACAGCTTCAATATGACCGTTTTGAACACTGGGGAAACAACACGTGTACCTAAACCTCCTGCTAAACCAAGTGCTCTTGACCTCTCGCTTTGCTCGAATTCACTATCGTTAGATTGCAAGTGGAATGTAATCCAGGATCCCAACGGTAGTGACCACTTGCCAATCAAAATTTCTATCACCAATGGGTTGAATTCTTCTGAATCAATAAACATGGCATACGACCTCACAAGACACATTGACTGGAAAAAATATGCGGACGCGATTGCTCTAGCCATCAATTCCAGAGATGGTTTACCTCTATTGGAGGAGTATAACTTCATTTCTCGTTTGATCTATGACAGCGCGGTTCGCGCTCAAACGAAACCCATCCCAGGCTCCACTATTTGTCGAAGGCCTCCCAATCCATGGTGGGATAGCCAATGTTCCAAGCTTTATCAGGATAAATCGAACGCATTCAAAGCTTTTCGGAAACGTGGAACCCCTGAAAATTTTCAGACGTATTTGGACCTTGAAAATCAATTTAAAAACTTGATCAAAGGGAAAAAACGTGCTTATTGGCGAAATTTCGTGGGAGGTTTGTCACGAGAAACGTCAATGAAAAAATTATGGAAAGTGGCTCGAAACATGAGAAATCGCTCTTCATCCAATGAAAGCGAGGAATATTCACATCGATGGATTTTGAATTTTGCACGGAAGGTTTGTCCTGATTCCGCTCCTGTGCAAAAAATTGTTCGAGATATACCACAAGATAGGTGCGATCTTGATTCCGAGTTTTCGATGGTAGAATTCTCTCTTGCTCTGCTTTCATGTAACAATTCTGCTCCGGGATCGGATAGAATTAAGTTCAACTTGCTGAAAAACCTCCCTGATGTGGCGAAACATCGCTTGTTGAATTTATTCAATCGGTTTCTGGAGAATAATATTGTTCCAGATGATTGGAGACAAGTACGAGTTATAGCTATTCAAAAACCCGGAAAACCCGCGTCCGACTTCAATTCGTACCGCCCAATAGCAATGCTGTCTTGTATACGGAAATTGTTGGAGAAAATGATCTTGTTTCGCCTTGATCGATGGGTTGAAACGAATGGCCTACTCTCAGATACACAATATGGGTTCCGCAGGGGCAAGGGGACGAATGATTGTCTTGCGTTGCTTTCTTCAGAAATTCAAATGGCTTACGCCGGAAAAAAACAAATGGCTTCAGTATTCTTGGACATAAAGGGGGCCTTTGATTCTGTTTCAATAGAGGTTTTGACAGACAAATTACACTCTCGGGGTCTGCCGCCTCTATTGAATAATATGTTATATAACTTGCTTTGTGAGAAGCATTTGAACTTTTCTCACGGAGATTCGGCAGTAAGTCGGGTCTCTTACATGGGCCTCCCCCAGGGATCATGTTTAAGCCCCCTTTTCTACAACTTCTATGTAAGCGACATCGACAATTGCCTTACACAAAATTGCAGCCTAAGACAACTTGCAGATGATGGAGTGATGTCTGTCGTAGACTCAAACGAATCCGACCTGCAAGGACCCTTACAAGATACTTTGAACAATTTTTCAACCTGGGCCATTGGGCTAGGGATCGAATTCTCCACGGAGAAAACAGAGATGGTGGTTTTTTCTAGGAAGCATAGACCAGCAAAACCAAAGCTTCAACTTTTGGGTAAACCGATCACTCATGCTATGTCATTCAAGTATCTTGGGGTCTGGTTCGACTCCAAATGTACTTGGGGGGCCCATATTAGGTATCTGAGTAAAAAATGCCAACAAAGAATAAATTTTCTCCGTACAATTACCGGCACCTGGTGGGGACCCCTTCCCGAAGATCTTATAATGTTGTATAGAACAACTATTCTCTCAGTGATGGAGTATGGCAGTTTCTGTTTTCAATCAGCTGCCAAAACACACTTAATTAAACTCGAGCGAATTCAGTATCTTTGTCTCCGTATTGCGTTGGGATGTATGCCCTCAACGCATACCATGAGTCTCGAGGTTTTGGCAGGCCTACTCCCACTAAAAGATCGCTTCAATTTATTATCTCTTCGGTTCTTCATCCGGTGTAAGGTCATGAACCTATTGGTGATCGGAAATTTTGAGCGGCTGATCGAGCTAAATTTTCACTCCGGATTCATGAGTTCATATCATGAATTCATCTCCATGCAGGTTGATTCTTCTTCGTATATTCCCAACCGTGTTTGTTTCCCTGACTACATCAATTCCTCTGTGCATTTTGATCTGTCCATGAAGCAAGATATCCATGGATATTCAGATTACCAACGATCGAGGATCGCTCCAACGATCTTCGATGAAAAATATAGGGGTATCAATTGTGATAATATGTACTTTACTGATGGGTCCACTATAAATGAGTCCACAGGATTTGGAGTGTTCAACGAATTTTTTAGCACCTCACACAGTCTTCAGAATCCTTGCTCAGTGTATATTGCTGAATTGGCAGCAATTCATTGGGCGCTGGACAGCGTCGCCTCACGACCTGTTGAACACTATTACATTGTAACGGATAGTCTTTGCTCTGTCGAAGCTATCCGTTCAGTGAGGCCGGAAAAGCACTCGCCGTACTTCCTTGAGAGAATACGAGAAATTTTGAGTGCTTTATCCAGACGCTGTTATGTCATTACCTTTGTGTGGGTCCCTTCTCATTGCTCAATTCCGGGTAACGAGAGGGCTGACTCATTAGCAAAGGTAGGTGCGATTGAAGGCGATATTTATCAGCGTCAAATCGCCTTCAATGAATTTTACTCTTTAGTCCGTAAAAATACCATCGCTAACTGGCAACGCAAATGGAACGAAGATGAATTGGGCCGGTGGCTTCACTCGATTATCCCTAAGGTTAGCCTCAAACCATGGTTCAAAAGTCTGGACTTGAGTCGGGACTTTATTCGCACCTTCTCCCGACTCATGTCCAATCACTGTTCGTTAGACGCGCTACTCTTTCGTTTCAATCTGGCCGGCAGCAATATCTGCGTTTGTGGCCGAGGTTACCACGACATCGAACACGTTGTTTGGTCGTGTGAGGTGTATCTTGTTGCCAGATCGAATTTAGAGAACTCCCTTCGGGCTAGAGGAAGGCAGCCCAATGTGCCGGTGAGAGATGTGTTGGCTCGGTTAGACCTTGATTACATGTCCCAAATATATGTTTTCCTTAAATCTATCGATGTTCGTGTGTGATTATCCTTATATCCTTATACCCTCCATTTCTTCCTTTGTGAGTAATTGGTCCGCTTGCTATAAACAGAAGAATGAAATGTAAATTCACAACTGATGTTCGAATAGATTTAAGAATTGAGTGTGTGTGATTATCAACATTGTAATAATTTCCTTATACCCCATCCTTTTCCTGAGAAAATGTCACCCTTTTAATCTCGAGTCTACCACGAGTAATCGGTTTCCCACATTACTAACCATAGATTTAAGAAAATTGTTCATATATATAGTTTTAAAAATATATTTAAGATTTCGGCTCCTTTAAACTTATGTAACTGAGCCTGTAAAAATAAACGAATTTATAAAAAAAAAAAAAAATATATTTTGCGATAAAGAACAAAACTACCGCTTTTCACGGAAATCTGAGAACCTATATCGTTTTGGCATGGAATGGAATGGAATATATATAATACCTCTACGACGGCAGTCGAACAACTGAACCGCTTAGAGACCAAAACGCTTGATAGTTGCAGCGCGATCGTTATTTTTTCTCTCTGTAGTAAGAACAATAAGTGTTTTGCTTGTCTCGCGTCGCGTTTTAGTGAATGTCATGAAATTTTTACGTTGCACAATAAATCAAAATGAAAAGTGATTCCTTCTCCATACTCCGTTTTCCTTTACACCACCGTATATTGTTCTGAACACTCGGTGTTTGAAAACACCAAGTGCTTGTCCCCTTCGAACATTGTCCGTGCTTCATGCCCATAGAGAACAACCGGTCGACTTAGAGATTTGTGCATGGTACACTTCGTAGTTTGTAGTTCGGAGTTTTTGACGTAGGACTACGTCTTTAATTTCTATACCGGGGTGTAAAACCAAAGTTTCGAGAACGAAAGCGTTACGCTGGAGACCGAGATTTTGAGCGTTAATAGCTCTTAAACAACTGAACGAAATGGTATGATAAACACTTCATTTGAAAGATAAAATGTCTACGCGTCATATACTTGTTACTTTTTGATCCAAAAACTTGTTTCAATAGTCTTAAAATTGCTTTCAAAACAGGCTATTGAAATCACCAATCGGTATATAAGCGAGCGCCGCTCGTAAACCCACTCAGTTATGATTGAATAGCGATTGGAGCATGTTGTCGCTGTTGTTGTGAAGCTAATTTCGTTTATCATGAAAACGCTGATGAACGGTGTCACCAAGAGCCTGTTTGTGCACCTAAGGCCAAAAGGGAATCCATCAGGAGGAGAGTGATGCCACGGTTCCGCTTGAAACATCGGAGCAGCCGCCACACACACACACACATACACGCGCGGAATTCTCGTTGCTATCATCGTTGCTGAAAAATAATCTGCCAGTTCCCCTGGGAATTGAAAAATACATTCATGCGAAAGAGTTTATTTTAATGTTTTCTATCCATATAACACTGTGACCAAATACATTTGGTTTTGTTATTTTTCAATCAATCGCAATTAACAGGAAAGCTTCTGAATATTTTTTTTTCCCCATCAGTGGAAATTTTCGTATCCAATATTGGATACATAACATGAAAAACGGAAAATGTTTCACATCGCGAAAATCAAGTCATTTTCGAGCGATTATTTGCTTTCTACTCATATAATGCTGCGACCAAATACATTTCGTTTTGGATTTTTTCAATCAAGTGCGATCAACGTAAGACCATGTCTTTCAGCAATTTATTAGAGGTGCAATGAATCTTTAGGAATTCCGCTCTACGCGCACTGGCAAACAATGTTTACTCAACAATTTCTCAAACGAGAAATGGGTGTTGTGAGAAAGGATTAGCGAACGCGAAAACGACAAACGGGAGAAAGATACGTTTGGAGGTTGAAGGAAATTGGCAGAAAACTTCTTCATTCTATCATTCAAATAATGTGATTCATACCACATCGTTTTGCCAGAAAGAGATTATTAATGTTCAAAGGAGGAATCGAGTCCTCCGAGGAAATTACCCAGCGCAAATTAGAGTCGACTATCGATTGCGGCATTCGTACACAAATAATTTTATAATGCAGTTTCACCAAAGTGATTTCTTCGGATATATTCACTACATCATGTCATGTATTTCATATTCTTCATTAAGAAATCCATATCCATGGCACCTATCGGTAACGAATTATTATCGAAACCACGATTTTCGCTAAATGCTCCTTTCAGTTCGGCCTGTAAAAAACTTTTCTGTACTCTAATCCATCAAATTTGGAGCCCTGAAATGGGCCGTTGATTATATGCTAAGCTAATATAGCACGCTCTCCTCGGATACGATGGGCCAGCTGGATGTCCTTGGGCATGATGTGACGCGTTTTGCATGGATAGCACACAAATTGGTATCTTCGAATAAGCCTCCTGCAGCGTCATAGCCGCGGAACTTTGGAAGCGCAAGTCGGTTTTGAAGTCCTGAGCAATTCCACGATCCAAATGCTGCAAAGGTAGCTGCGGATCAGCAATTCGGTCGACTTCTGATAGCGATGAATTTCACGCAAAGTTCCCGGTCGATAGCGATGTGGCTTCTCCACCTATCCTGCTACTGGTGCGCTTATCCGAGCTGACTTCGTGTGCCTTACCACCGAATGACTAACGAGCTGTCTGCGAAAGACTAACGAGCTCGAGTCCTCACGGTGCGAGAGTAGAGTAAGAAATGAACGAAAGCAAAGGAAGCGTCATTTTATAAACCATAAAAGTATAGAATCTAAATCCCACCCTTATTATATTCGTGAGTATACAGTAAGCTTATATAATAAAGAGGGTGGGGTTTACATTCGATTCTTTTATGTTTTATAAAATGACACTTCCCTTGCTTTCGTTCATTTCTTACTCTACTCTCGCACCGTGAGGACTCGTTTCATCGGGACTAAGCAGACAGCTCGTTAGTCCTTCGGTGGTAAGGCACCACGAAAGCAGCTCGGATAAGCGCACCAGTAGCAGGATAGGTGGAGAAGCCACATCGCTATCGACCGGGAACTTCGCATGAAATTCGTCGCTATCAGAAGTCGACCGAATTGCTGATCCGCAAGCTACTTTTGCAGCATTTGGTTCGTGGAATTGCTCAGGACTTCAAAACCGACTTGCGCTTCCAAAGTTCCGCGGTTATGACGCTGCAGGAGGCTTATTCGAAGATACCAATTTGTGTGCTATCCATACAAAACGCGTCACATCATGCCCGAGGACATCCAGCTGGCCCATCGTATCCGAGGAGAGCGTGCTATATTAGCTTAGCATATAATCAACAGCCCTTTTCAGGGCTCCAAATTTGATGGATTAGAGTTCAGAAAAGTTTTTTGCAGGCCAAACTGAAATGAGAATTTTCGTTTGGATGCCATACAGCATCGAGAAAATTCCGGAAAGATCTAATCGTTGCTGAAAAATAATCTGCCAGTTCCCTGGGAATTGAACAATACATCAATGCGAAAGAGTTTATTTTAATGTTTTCTAATTATATGGCGAACACAGCGACCAAATACATTTGATTTCGTAATTTTTCAATCAAGTGTAATTAGCTGGAAAGCTTCTGAAGATTATTCTTTCCCATCAGTAGGATATTTTCGTATCCAATAATGGATGCATAACATGAAAAACGGAAAATGTTTCGTATCGCCAAAATTATATAATTTTCAATCGATTATTGCTCAGTCGCCGAAATTTTCATACTCAGAGAGTTCATTCTCCTCTAGTTTGCCTTCCAAATTGCCATCGTAAACCACACCTTCTCTCGATTCAATCACGCACGAAAAGCATACTGAAATGATATTCTGGTGGTGAAACCGATTCATTTTTCGTGAGGCGTCGTGCACAAATTACGTAACGCGATAAGGGGGGAGGGGGTAGATGTTGCGTTACTTTCTGTTTATTAGAGATAGGAAATTGCGTTACGAAAGGGGGGGAGGTTCAAAATCCGGATTTTTGCGTTACGTAATTTGTGCACGACGCCTGAGGACATCGACAAGACAACATCGTTACTGAACGAGCTGAACGGCGAGGGATCGAGGTATTCATTACCTGGCTTGACCTGACCTGAAATGCAATCAGTTTGTTTTAACTGTGAGGGAGCGCAGAAAAGCCGATCGATCAGAAGGAGAAGAGAAGGTGACCAAGAGAGTATCAGCATCGAAATACGGTTCCTCGGGAAGACATAGAAGCAGCCGCCACACACACACACATACACGCGCGCAACTCTTTTCGTTTGCTGGTTATCGAGAAGAAACCTGGAAAGAAATGATCGTTGCTGAAAAATAATCTGCCAGTTCCCCTTGGAATTGAAAATTACATTCAAGCGAGTTTATTTTAATGTTTTCTATCCATATAATACTGCGACCACATACATTTGGTTTTGTGATTTGTCAATCAAGTGCAGTTAACAGGAAAGCTTCCGAAGATTATTCTTCAGAACAAGGTTTTTTGTATCCAATATTGGATGCATAAAACCTTGAGTCTTCAAAGTAACACTCTCGTTTTTGAAGTCACCCAAATATTTATTTATTCATTCAATCAGGATGGATTTAGATTCAACTTCAAACAAATGATCTCTAAATCAACGATAGTCCTACGTCACCCTTGCGGTTATACCATAGATATAACCCACTTCCTGTTTTTGGACCTTAAGTATTTGCGGGGCCCATAGTAGGCGCGACTTCAATTGACTATGCGTCTTTGAATTGCACGGCTGCGGGTGTTGTCAGTTGTTATCAACGAGCCAAGGTAGACAAATTTCTCTACTATCTCAAGCATTCTGTGGCGATCAATCCCTCCTGCTAGCGTGTTATTAGTCTTAGACCCATTAATCCCAATCTCAATCGACCCTGCTACGTGTTTCAGTCGGGTATACAAGTTCGCTACCGTCGTATGTGTTCTTCCGATTATATCCACGTCGTCAGCGAAGCAGATAAACTGTTTAGAACTGTTTAGAGTCGTGCCCCGCATGTTGAAGCCCGCTCTCCACATAACCTTCCAGCGCCACGTTGAAGAGCAGACAGGAGAGTCCATCGCCTTGTTGAAGTCCCCTGTGAATCTCAAACGATTCCGACAGATCTCCTGAGATCCGCACACTGTTCATCGTTGCCAGAATCAGTCTTGTCAGCTTTCGGGGGAAGCCGTGTTCGTCCATGATTCTACATAGCTGCCGTCGGTCGAATGTGTTATATGCGGCATTGAAATCAACGAAGATGTGGTGCGTAGGGACAAACAGAATTTGTAGGCACCATTCGGGATCGTGATTGTACGGTACTTCCCACAGATTACCCCGTCCTTACATTTCTCCGGTAGCTGTTCTGTGTCCCATATCCTGACTATCAACCGATGCATACACTCTACAAGTTTTCCCAAACCTCCCCTGAAAAGCTCCGCTGCGAGGCCGAGGGTTTAAGGCTTAAAGTAATCGGGGAGGATTTGGAACAAGACAATCAACGACTGTTTTTGAAGGCAGAATCAATATTGGAAGTGTTGTTTAAGCAGTTCGATATCACTACCTGTAATCTACCGGAGCCGGAGCTACCGGTAATGCACCGGAGCTTCCCAAAACACGGGAAGCCGAAATTGGGTATGATGGGTGATATCAAAAACATTTTTTTTTGCGATTTATCACAAGACTATAATTAAACTTCGGCATAAATAAGAAATGAATGACATAAATGTGGAATTTTCTCTATAAAAAAAAAATCAAATATTTATTACATTTAATTGAAACTCAGTTGGTAACATTGTAAATTCTATATACACACATGTAATAATCTATTGTTATCTTGTTACCGACTCATCCGTTGAATTATGATTCGATCGTCGGCTATTTCTATTGGAGTGGCGCTCGTTTGCATAATTGTTATTGTCTCTGGAATATCTGTACTCTCTGCTGTCATCATATCTGCCCACGAGAGAACGACTTCTCCCCCCGTGTACTAGAATTTGCAGAATGGCCATAATCACATCGATTATGATTGTTATATCTATTGTTTCGGAACGACAAACCACGTTCAGGTATATTATTCCGTAGGTTGCAATGGATATCACTGGTTCGCATAGTAGATTTGTAACCGAACGGTTTTAAACTGAGAAGCGAGTTCAGATAGTTGGCCCTCTCCATTTTATGTGCACGAGCCTCATTAAATACTAGAGAGTAAAGGAAACAATGACAACATTCCAGTATTATAAGAAAAAACAGAGAAAACACATACACTTTATAGCCGCCTTGGGAGCACATCCTTTCACAAGAATCATGTAAGCACATATGAAATAGCCTGTTCGATTCAGTCCGTGGGTACAATGAACACCTATCAATTTGTCTGTAATTGGAATAGATTAATGAGATGTATATTACCGAAAAATGCATGAACTTTCTCAAAGTTTTCCAAACGCAGAAAATGTCTAGAGTGTTGAAGACTACGAGCAGCTGATGTGATTTCAATAGGGACACAGTTATTTTCAAAAAAAAAAAGACGGGTGGGTAATGTCGGGGACATAACCGGAGTGACGTAGGACTATACAAAGGGGACAGCTTTTGTTAAATATATATTTTAAATATATTGTTTTATTTTCTTCTCCTACGTGAATACCTACCTATCTACCTGAAAAATGGATTAGTTTACTGTTTACTCTTTATGAACATGTTGGTGGTTCTGAAAAGAACCTTTGGCGTTGTGTTTTTGTTATCACTCGATATTCCCATCTTGTTCGGTTAAACCTTCCTGTTTAGCTATTGCGTTTGCCACTCGCCACAGCTTTCACAGTTGGAAAATTTCTTCCCATCCAGCTTGAACATGTTGTTCAGTAAATTACATTTAATGCGACGTGCCGGAGAAACACTTTGCCACTCACTGAAACTAATTGTTGCCTTGATGAGCGCCGAACCGAAGCTGCTCTGTTCTTGATGCGGGTTTTCTGATTGTCGTGAGCAGCTTTGCAAGCCAACTCGAGCACTCCGACGGCCGAAACTCTATAATCGCTGTTAGGTATATTGGTGCTCCGGCACCAATCCGTTCGGCCTAGTTACCCTTGCGGAGCAATCAGTGAATGCGACCAACAGGGAACTGGAGACCTGCACGGCTCGAGTGAGACTTTGCCTTTCCCTTAACTTGTCCTCCTTTGTTACGTCCACGATGCCGATGCCGTACAACCACACGGGTTTACGGTTCGAAAGAAAATAAGATATTTTTTTGGGGTCCGCGTGTTTTATACTCTAGCGGTACACACTCACAGGATAGAGACAAATCGGCAGACTCAGCCAGAGGGGCGAGTTCAACGAGACGAACGAATGAGCGTTAAATGGGAGCGATGGCAAAAAATTACATTTATTACGATTTGTTCGCTCGTTGGATTCACATGCAGGATAAAAAGTGTCCTTTTCAGGATCACAAAATTATCTTGAATCTAAAGAGTTTATTGTTTTGTTATCACTCGATATCCCCATCTTGTTCGGCTATACCTTTCTGTTTAGCGATTGCGTTTGCCACTCGCCACAGCTTTCAGATGGAAAATTTCATCCCATCCAGCTTTGTGACATGTTGTACAGTAAATTACATTCAATGCGACGTGTCGAAGCGCCACTCAGTGTCGGATTGGAGGCGATATTAACCTGTAATTGAACATTTGCGATGACAGTGGTACAGTATCGACTTTCAATGTGGGGTCATAATTTGGATCTCTATGTTTACAAAAATGTTCAACTAAATAAGTCGCATTACATGTCCGTCCAATTAGCTAAATGTCGAACTAATTGTAAATTACTGTACTTTCAATCTGGAAACAATTTAAGAATTGGTGAAAATTGAATAATCAGGAAAGTCCCCAACTATCAATAAGCTCAGAACAACTGCCAAATTCACATACTCATCAGATCCTGGCAAACAAATTATGAAAAAATCAATTTGTGTTTTATTATTATTTTGGATAATGTTTTAGAAAGCATTGAACTGTATTTCGTAAACTCTTTTTTGGAAGGTTTAATGGCCCTGAAAAGCGCCTTGTTTTATGGAATGGTTCCAATTTAGAAAACTTAGTACTCGTGGTTTTGAAAAAAACCATTTCGAATGCCCTCGATGCCGCCTTGTTCTGGATTTGCCACCGTAGCAGTTTGTATAAAGAACAAACTTTTTTCTTCTGCTACCTGATGCCGTTTTGCGATTGCGTTTGCCACTCGCCACTCGCTGCAACTGCCTGTTGTCTTGATGTCCACCGAACCGAACGTGTTCTGTTCTGAATGCGGGTTTTCTTATCGTCGCGAGCATCTTTGCCAGCTAGCTCGATCACTTCGGCGGCCGAAACTATATAACGCCGGCTAGGTGGACTGGTGCACTGGTACTAACGCGCTCGGCCTAGCTACCCTTGCGGGGAACTCCAGATCAACACGGTTCGAGCGGGATTTTGCCTTTCCCTTCACTTTTCCTCCTTTACCATGTCCAGACATGGCTGCTTGGGTTGGTTTGTTGATGTGTTGTGATGCGAACCGATGTGGTGTACGGTTTGAATGAGAATGATCGTTACGGAAGGAAGGAAGGAAGGTATTGTATTATAGAGACTTTAAACTTTTGCAGTTCATTCGTCTCTAGCCTTGAGAAAGGCCCTTTGAAAACTCTACTCTACTCTACTCCAGCGCTTCCACCTCCGCCCTCTTGCCTTGAGAAAGGCACTCGATCCCTCGCCGTCCAGCCCGTCCAGCAACGATGTTGTCCAGTCGGTGTCCACACAAAGAATGATCGTTACGGCAGCGGAGCGGGGATTTTTAAGCTGACTGGCTGGCTCGAGAATTACGCATGTGTGAGACTGCGACCAATGTTTCGTTCATTTTTTTCTTTTTCTTTTCCAATCGTGCTTCATTCTATTTCGCTGCTGCTGTGGTTGCCCGTTTTGGTCGGTACGATTTGAGGAGCACAAAATGGACCAATCAAAAATGGGCACATAGTGCATTTTGACAATGCTTGATATTTCACAATTATTCAATTATTTATCTCAAGAAAAATGAAATGTTATTCGTTATGATAGATGCGTAGATATATTTCCTATCAATTGACGCAAAAACCTTTGCGATCTATTGAGAAATGCTCGAGTTATAAGCGTTCCAAATCTTGTATTTTTTCCTACTTGTTCAGTGCCTAGATTTCCATTTCACCCCCTATATCTTCCGGTTAGACGTAGTCCTACGTCAAAATACGGATTCGCACATGCAGGTTTTAGCGCTTCACCCAAAGTAAGACTACACAAAGGGAAATGTTATGGAGGAATCAGTAATTTTGGTGGCGATCCCTACACTAACAAATGTAATGACGAAGAACCAAAGATCCAGAATGGGTGACTAGGATTCGAACGTGCTCAGAATGATGTGTTGAAGCATATCTCCTCAAAGTGATACCCGAGAGAGGTTCCGGAGAGTGCAATCCTACAGATCTTACACGACAATACCATCATCTCATGATTTCTAGAAAAAATAAATGCCCACATACAAAAAAAAGTGTTGGCCCGCCAATGGAGCTCCCACGTTGTACTCTTTTGTAATACTGGACGAGGATTCACACACCAAGAATATATACCAGTGTAATATAAAAGTATGAATAAACCAATGTGCCAATTGAAAACTTACCTTTATTTTGCTCGTAAGCCATAAATTCGTCTACCGTACGTATAAATCTGTAATTTGAAGTAAATTTGAAAGAATAATCTATTATAACTTTCTGAATTAATATTTCAGCTTTTGCAAAACATGAGTTGCAAAAAATATATATCCTTTGTATGTTAACGTTTGCATTAAAAAAATGGACAAAATTGCCGATTTTTCATGGGCTTGCCTTCACATGCACTGACGAAACTACCCATGCAGCATCAAACATAATAACCCATGAGTCAGCAGAAAAAAATTACAGCTCTATCAGTCGAACTCCACCCGTGATGGCGAAAACAGTGAAGCTACTCCGTTCAGAAGTGTGCGCGTTCAAAGAACGGTACCCTGCCGGTTGAATAAGATGGTCAAGTCGACTTTCCCGAAGAATCGCGACGTGGCGGTTGTGATAGACAACGAGACCTATTTCACCATATTTTGGATGGCAACGACTGGCAGGGCGCTTCGTATTTTGGATGGCAACGACTGGCAGGGCGCTTCGTATTTTACTTCCCCAATAAGGAAGTGAGCTCCGAAGTGAATTTTATTTCGCACACCAAGTTCCCCAAGAAGGTGCTGCTGTGGTTGACAATCAGCGAGAAGGGGATGTCAAAGCCACTTTTCTGTAGCTCCGGACTGGCCGTGAATGCGGAAATTTATAGTACGAAGTGCCTGCCGAAAGTTGCGTTGTTCATCAAGAAGGGCGAAGACGCGGTGTTCTGGCCGGATCTGGCGTCGACCCAATACTCGAAGCGAACGTTAGAGGAGATGGAGCGGCTGAATATCGATGTGGTACCCAAGTCGGCGAACCCGCCCAACGTCCCCCAGCTGAGTCTCATCGACAATTTTGTCGCAAAAACTGAGAAGGAATTGATAAATACACACATACTTTCGTCCGCCATGGCAAATGTTCCGGTTAAATGCCGAAAGGCCGCTCGCTGGGGCGTTGAATTATACCATGGGAAATTTATCAAACTCAATAATCTGTCTTAGTTTTTTTACGTAGAACTACGTCTTTCATTAAGGGCCAAACAAGAAAACAGGTCACGTTTTTATGAAATAAAGCTAACGTTAATAACTATTCTTGCCTATTTTGACAATTTATATACCAAACGAATCGGAAATTTCTTAAGATTTGTTTTGTATGCTATATATTACAATCCCCTGGTGTGTGAATGGTTTAAATTGATGAAAACTAGAAGCATTTCCATTGTCCCACACATTTGTCATTTGTGAGATTCCCTACCCATACCGTCAATAACGAGCAACTTATCGACGATCAACGAAGGGGAATGATTTGAAATCTCCGTGAACAAAGAAGAAAAGAAGAAGAAGAAGAAGAACGAAGGGGAATATTTGCCTAGAGCATAAATATTGGATCTCGCTGAGGCAAACTTTCAGTATCGTTCTAGATACGAAGTGATGAATATTGCTTGTTTTGCGTCATCATATGTCTTCGTTTCGTTTCGTTACATCAAACTGACGCCATTCCATTAAGGTTTGGAACTATACAATTGTGTGGGGAATCACCAAACTAGGCTATCATCGGCGCACCATGAAAATAATTGTTCAGGCATTTTGTGTGTGATTTGGTTTCGCATGACAGTAACAAAACTATCTCCACCATGGATGACAGCTAGCTAATTGAGACCGGAAATATTAATAGAAAGGGCTGTTCTGTTGAGAAGAGTGCGAAGCGGAGCACTTGAACAAAATAGCAGCGTAGTTCTACGTCAACAATGTGGTCGTGTCTTGGAGACAACCTCCTATAATTTTTTATCACCATCCGGAAGAAGTTAATTTTTTTTTAATGCAAACGTTAATACAGTAGGGTAACACGGGGTGATTTGGACCACCCCTTTATTTCAAAAAGTACGGCTCAACTCGGATTTTTTATAATGTCATTTTCTTATATTACTGAACCGTATGTAACTAACGTATAAAAACTTTGGTAAAATTCGACAGGTGGAAGGAAACGGTAGCATGAACACAACAAGCACTCTGATTATCAAAAAATGTGAGTTTTCCGATCGTGGTTTTAGGGATTTTCCGCTGATTAAACAAACTTTTCGAGTATTGTGCAATAAAGTTCTGTTCGGTTACAGAAGAGGAACAATTTGATGCAGCGAAACTGTAATTTTGATAACAATAAATGAAATTAAATGCATTTTAATTTTTGCATGTTGTGTGGGGTGACATGGACACGTTTCTGTGGGGTGAATTGGTCCTACAGGTTTGAGGCTTTTCTTTGATCTAATTGATTCCAGATGTCACGAAATTACAAAAAGAGGATCAGCAGACAACGTTGGAAGAAGCAGGAGCTTGAAAGAGCAACTCAGGCCATCAAGAACGGATTTTTTGGGCCAACAACGAAAGTGTTTGGAAATGCTCGAACAACAGTGAGAAGTTTCATGCAGGATTCGAGATGGCGTCTATCCAATTTTTCTGGTCTGGAATCTGGCCAAGACACCTGGTATCGATCCCAAAATACTGTTACGGATTGTAACATTATCTCAAAATACTTTACACAAACATAAGTATGATTTTTTCGATGAAACACACACTGTACCAATCATCCCGCATCAAATTGTAATGTCCAAAAATCATCTCTTTTATTTTATGATATATTTGGTAGTTTGAAGCTTGATATAATGATGAAACATTATTGGTTGAAAGAAACCAAGTGTGTACAATATAACATTTTTGATTTAGACCGTATTGGTTTGGAAATATTAGGTGATTTGCTTAGGTGGTCCAAATTCCCCCCTTTTCCCCTATATGCAATATTGTTCACACCATCATACATATGTGGCTTATTAGCCTATGAACGCAATATTTCGTTTTTTTGTTGCGCCACAGCTTATTTCACAGTAGACTATAAGCAAACCATTCGTTTAGCTGAAGTGGCAGCGTATTCACGATTTTGTACACAAATGTCGCAAAAAGCCATTTTAGGTGCCCCAGGGAGTTTGAAAGCGAGAAAAGAAGGGTCAACTATATGCGAAGAGGTCGTCCAAGGTTCCAATAAAAAATGTGTGTAACGCATCCTAGTACTGTTATGGCGCTAGACTGGTAGCTTCAATGGCAATTGAAATTCATTTTTGAAGAAGGTAAGATAAATACGGTGCTCCCGTGGCCGAGTGGTTAGCGTCATAACTAACATGCCTGGTGTTCGGGTTCGATTCCCGCTCTGGTCGGAGGAATTTTTCGTCAAAGAAATTTCCTCCAACTTGCACTGTGATCACGCGTATTCTAGAGCTTGCCACTCAGAATGCATTCAAAGCGTGTTATTTGGCATAGAAATCTCAACTAAGTACTAATAAAAATGACGCAAGTTATACTACGTTGAGACGGCGAAGTTCCTCTAGGAACGTTAGTGCCATTGAAGAAGAAGAAGAAGAAGATAAAAATGGACATTCTGTGGATTGCAATACTGACTGCAATCGAATGTGATATTTCAACAATTCATAGCCCCATTTATCGACCCGTACCTTGAAGCAAATGAATTCGGTCTATAATCATCAATCTATTCGCGTGTTTTAGAAGATAAAAGGCACATAGCTAAATGGGCGCAAATAACATAATGTATGTAGACTCGATTGTTTTCTAGAACTAGAATAACTCCGAAGATTGCAATGAAAAAACACTTACTGAACTACCAATGCGTGTTTGGGAATTTTGTGTCCTTGTGTGTAGATCTTCTTATGCTGCACATCTTGGCGTTCAAATTCCTAGTTAGTCGAAAATATTATCTGTACACATCTCCGTTAGTATACCATTTCAATTAAATTACCTTTGGATTATAGTATTTTGCTGTAAACGTCAAATCAATTACCAAACCAAGATTTTGTATCTGTTCAACAGCATCCTCTGGTGTAAACTTATTCTTCTTGCATTGAACAAAGAATTCCTGTGGAAAGAAAAAGAAACGAAATATTGTATGTAAGATTTGTAGAAACAAAGAGATAGAAGGACGATAGGTAGAAATGGACTTATTGTAGCATGAATCATTTATTCATTAACGGAAAATCGTCCAATCCACAAATGATAATGAATAATTTCATGTAACTTTAAAAAAAACATACAGGATTGCTTATGCTCGTAATAGAGTGAATATCCACAAATTTACAACAGATCAATGGAAGAAATACCATTTCCCAGATTCAACTGCGGCATTACTTTCACTGTCGTCGAAGCTCATTCTCTAAATATTAATGACCACAAGTTGATCGCTATCGCAGGACAATGTATACGCGCGCGTATGTGTGTTTCCCAATCAAAGCGAAACATAAAACATTGGCCGAAAATATTCGTCGAATACTGTCGGGTCTCAGTCTCAGCTGGTCATCTCTTTGACACCAGTCGCGGAGGCTTCATTGATGCGCGCCGTGGATGAATTTTTATTTACTCTTATGGCGCTGCTGCCGTTGGAAGGGTGGTGATATGCATATGCTTCGAATCAGGCTGGCTCGATCGCGCTGTCTGTTTACACGAGGCTCAAGAACATCCGTCTGGACGCGAGCAAGAGAGAGATACGGACAATCAACGTTGGTGGTCTATTTTCAATTATTTGGTCAAAGATAATAATTATTTATGATAATATATAATAAATTATACGAAAACCTGTCTGTAATTATTAATCATTTTTAATTGCTATCTTCAGTATGAATATTGTTGGATTTTCTCTGCCAGATAGACATGCCTTTGCATTCTGTGATTTAGAACAGTCAAAGTATTTTCAAGAATACACAAGTACAGATAATGCATCCAAAATGATAATGATAGAGTTTTACGTTCACTCAAAAGTTCTATCCATGCTACATTTTTATAAATTTTTTATTGTGTTATTGTGCTAATATATTATCAATATCGACAACCATATGAAGATCATCAAATGGGGCTAAGTGGTACACTAAGTTCATTAGGAACAAAACATTATTTTCAACTGCCGTTGAATTGTTGGGTCTCCTCGCATTGACGACATCGAGTGTCGGTTTGGGAAGCAACAATGACAATAATGGATTTTCAGGTGGAACGAACTCATTTTTAAAATTAATTTTTCCGTGTCAAATAGAGATGAAACGGATATCCGGTAACAATCCAGTTTCCATCCTATCCGGCCAGATACCGGATAGTAACTCACTATTCGGCCGGACACCGGATATTTAAAAAAAAACAATAATTTCTCATTAACACAAGATAATTCTTTTTTTTTTTTGACGTAGAACTAAGTTCTTTCATTTCTATACCGGGGTGTGAATTGTAAAGTTTCTAAAACGAAAGCGTTACGCCGGAGAACGAGATTTTGAGCGTTAATAGCTCCTATACAACTGAACGAAATGATATCATAAACACTTCATTCGAAAGATCAAATGTCTACGCGTTATATACTTGTTACTTTTTGATCCAAAAACTTGTTTCAAAGCCTTAAAATTGCTTTCAAAACAGACTATTGAAATCGCCAATCGGTATATAAGCGAGTGCTGCTCGGAAATCCACTCAGTTATAATTGAACAGCGATTGGAGCATGATGTCGCTGTTCTGGTGAAGATAACTTCGTTCATCATGAAAGCGCTGATGAAAGGTGTCACCAAGAGCCTGTTTGTGCACATTAGACCAGAAGAGAATCCATCAGGAGGAGAGTGATGCCACTGAAAAGGTGACCGAGAAAGTAACAGCATCGAAAATTGGTTCCGCTTGAGACATCGGAGCAGCCGCCACACACACATCCACGCGCGAAATTCTTTTCGTTTGGTGGTTATAGATTATATTCGTACCCAATATTGAATGCGCGCGCAACGAAAAGTGTTTCGCATCGCGAAAATCATATAATTTTCAATCTTTCAGTCGCTGAAAGTTTCAAACTCAGAAAGGTCATTCGCCTCTAGTTTGCCTTTCAAATTGTGATAGTAAACCACACCTTCTCTCGATTCGATCACGGACAAAAAGCATACTGAGGCGATATTCTGGTGGTGAAACGCATTCAGTATGTTTCGAACTGTGGGGAAGCGCAGAAGGGCCGATTTTTTACCTCGGGATAGTTAAAATTCCCCCTAAGGCCAAAAGGGAATTCATCAGGAGAAGGAAGGCGACCAAGGCGAGTATCAGCATCGAAAATTGGTTCCGTTTGATGCATGCGAGCAGCAACCACAAACACACACACGCACTCTTTTCGTTTGGTGGTTATCGAGTTAGCATTAACCACTGGTGGGCTTCAAGCATCAAGAAGAATCTGGAAAGATGTCATCGTTGCTGAAAAATAATCTGCCAGTTCCCGTTGGAATTGAAAATTACACTCAAACGAATGAGTTAATTTAAAGTTTTCTATCCATATAATACTACAAACAAAAACATTTTGTTTTGAGATTTTTCAATCAAGTGCAATTAACAGGAAAGCTTCTGAAGATATAAAAAATATATAGAATATATTCGTATTTAATATTTGATGCATAAAATAGGTAACGGAAAATGTTTCGTATCGCGAAAATCATATAATTTTCCTGCGATTATTTGTTTTCTATCCATATAATAGTGCGAACAATACATTTTGTTTTCTGATTTTTGGCTCTTAAAAAATGTGTAAAAAAGTAACACGCAAACATTCACGTTTTCTTACTTACGAACATAGGTCCAATCGCAGAAAAGTTCATTGATTCATCTTCACATTGACCCTTTAAAATTTACTTTTAATATAAATTTCCTAGGACTTCTATCCAAATTCATCATTATAATATCAGATTATTTTCAGACACAATTCTCGTTCAAGATTTTTCAATCACTTACAAATAACATGTTTCTCCGTTACATCGAATAAATGTTTGATACAGAAAATATGATAGAATGAAGATAACCCTAAATCGGATAATTCCTTCTTCGAGTTTTGCTCTTATCAACACATTCGGCGATCCATTTTTATTTATATGGATAGAAGAAGATATAGGAGCCTCACAATCCAAATTTGGCTCCCTTTGCTTGATTAGTTTTCGAGTCATACTGAAATTTATGTTTCATTTGTATGGTAGCCTCCCTTAGAAAGGGGGGAGGGGCCTCGAACTATCGTAAAAACCTTCCCCGGCCCTAAAAACCCGTACATACAATTTTTTACGTCGATCGGTTCAGTAGTTTCCGAGTCCATAAAAATTAGACAGACAGATAGACAAAAATCCATTTTTATATGTATAGAAGATAGAAGATAGATGAAGAGTTTTAGTGGCAATATTAGGAAATGTATCGATAAATGATTAAGTAAGATTCTTCATCATTTCTTCTATAGGAGCATTGTACCACTGCGACCATTAGTTTGATCTATCGAAGTGAATCTTCATCGTTAATCTTTTTGGTAACAAAAATGTTATTATCACTGAATGTATGATACAAGGTGCATCCGTTTGGTCACTAAGTGGGTTAAGGTGCGGCTTACGAGAAAAATATACGGAAAATAATAAATAAAGCGATAGAGAGAAATTGAAAAAAAGGGAATGATCACTAAGTGGGTTATGGATCCGCATACGAAAAAAATATACGGAACAGGTATTATTTACTTAAAGCGAGAGGGAGAAATTGGAAAAAAATACAGCAATGAGAGCTGTGTTTCTTTATTTCGTCAAACTATTGTAGACAACAATTACATACATTATATCAAAATTACAATATACTCAATGAATAATTTCTAATTTATAATGAATAATTTATAACTATTTATATAGTTATATATTTATTTAAGAAAACTATATGAGATTTAATTATTAGAGATATCATGTATTTTGTATTAATAATGAATTACGAAATACAATGAAAAATACAATGTTCTTCCAGTCAATGACTTTTTCAATAATTTCTTTGTCATTGTCACATCAATTACATTACTGTACTTATTGTACGTTCTCAGCATTTTATTAAGTGGGCCATTCATACCATATAAAGTTCGAAATGAAGTTGGTTTGAACACGAGCCTTGCGTGCTCGCAAGGCTCGTGTTGGTGCATAAAAAATTAGATTTTCAAGTAAATTTTCAGAATTCATCCTGTGTGAAACCAAGTCAATTAAACATGAAATTGTGGCATTTTCTCTTCGTTTCTCAAGTGTTTCAATATTTATTAACATACAACGAGCTTCATATGGGGGAAGAGGAGATGTTGACCACTGGCTCTGTGATCATTTGTTTGAAATTGCATCTGAATCAATTCTCAATAAATGAATGAATAATCATTTCTCAAGATTGCTAATCGTTTTCGTTTAGTCGTAGTAGTGGTAGTGGATGAGTATGAGTTTGACATTTTATCTTTCGAATGATTTTTATACCACTCCATCAGCCGGTAAAGTGGTACTAACGTTCAAAACCTTGCATTCTAGCGTCACTCTCTCGTTTTCGAAACTTTGAACTTATACCCCGATACAGACATGAAAGACGTAGCCCTACGTCAAAACAGATCTGTCATAATCAGAAGGATTTAATGAACGGAAAAAAATGAATGTTTCAAAAATAATAATACAGATTGTCAGTCCCGATGGAACAACAATTTCGCCCTTAAAAAAAGAAAAATGAATTAAATGATTTAATAAACAAAAGAGTTACATATCTTTATAATTAAATTAACGCGTAATTTTTGAAAAGGACCTATTTATATGGAACGATTCTCTTCATCGACATTCTCTTGCGTTAATAACTCAGCGATAAAAGCATTTCCTGATGTGTTCGAATATCAGTAGTGTAGAAGGAAACCTCTTTGAGTAAGCTATGTCACCAAACTGGCGCCAAATCTATCTGCAAGGCCGTGGTTATCGAAAGAGAAAGTCAATAAAGAGAATCCATCAATGTAGATAGGTCCTTTTCAAAAGTTACACGAGAAATCTGTTCTAAAAAGCCCCCAGATGACGATCATTTGTTCAAATTGATATTACTTTTGGTTTAGTATTTTCTATTTATATGTTTGCGCTATTGGAAAAATAATTTAAACGATTGAACGTTTAAAAAATCCATAACCAAGAAAGATGTATTCCCATTACAATATGACGATATCAGCGAAATATTTGCGGTCCTTTTTGAGGTTCTACTTTACTCGAGAACGTCCAAATTTCATTCTCACGTGATTCTAGATGATAGGTTGTTATTTATAACATCTCGCTCCATATATCCGTAATTGTTTCCCGATGCTTCTTGTCGGATTTTCGCCTCAGAGAATATGTGCGGGAATAACTTTATCAGAAAGGCGAAGATCCAGCTCGGACACAAATGTGTAGAAGCAAAACTTATTGTTATACGTTTCTTTGCTTTCGGTTTTGTCCAGGTATCAAGAAAAACATGCAAACTGAAATTTTTTCGATAATAATAAATCGTACTACGCATACAGCCAAGCGCATGTTTATTTGTCGTTTTGCAGGTAGATAGTTTTATCCGATAACGAAATTCAACATGTTCCTAAATACACACCCCCTCTGCACTCGTGTTAACATAAATAACCAAATGTAGAACGGCGAGTCGAATGGGATTGGTATACCTTTCATGAAGAATTCAAATGTATCAACAAATTTCGGCACATATGTTAAGAGCGACAATACCGAAAATAGTGAGATCAATTTCTTCCGATTATAAAGAATATTTAACTGCATTAATTTATTAACTGTTTTAATTTTGCATAACAGATTGTTGAATAATAATTCATTGAATCATTGACTGTGGGCCGAACTTGTAGCGTTTCATCAATAAATGAAATGAATTGAATAAAAAGTGAACCATTCTATTTGACGCCGCTAATTCAAAGTTTTGGCCCAATACATCTACATCGCGTACGACAAAAGTAAAGTTGTAATGATCATCAAACCTCTCTTTAACCCTTCAATACGGCATTGTGCTCGGCCGGAGTGCTACCGCTGTACGGAGCACTGACTATAGACGACACTCGTACACACAGGTAGCCGCGCGGGTGTCGTCTTTAGACAACGCTCGTAGCGAAAGGGTTAAAAGTAAAATTTTAATTGGTTGTAAGAGTTACCTACAACAATATAATTAATCGTGGAGTGAGTCGTCACCTGTGCTTGCGAGCCGATGTCAACGTAAGCCGACAGCGAAGAATGCGCTGCCGTAAGAAACGACTGGAAAGCGATCGCCCACTGCGAGGGTACCTCAGTTGAAGTGAACGGTGATTCCCAGATCTATTGTAAACAACTCAAAACATGCAATAGCAGAGCCCTCTTCTGCGCAATTATATAACATTGCTTCGCTGGAGGTTTAAGGAAAATTTCTTAGAATTTCCTCCGGTCTGAACAGGAATTTTTCCGAGCTATTCAAAATCAATCCAACAAGTATTCGGATACGGGAAGCACTCTGTTTGGGTTGATCTTGGGAAATTCTTTTGAAATCTTTTCTTCAAAACCTCACATTCTACAATGGAATGAGTTTCAATAATTTATGTTATAGAGAAAATGACAAATTTGCATAAGAAAATCATAATATATATTGTGCATCTTACAGCCGATGTAACAACGTTATTTATGGACCCATTATAAAAACTGACACGTGACTTGTCATAAATACACATTCTTTTACCCTGGCCACCCTTCACTAAGAATCAACAAAAGCGACCGAAAAATCAGGAACAAAGCGCTGCCACACTCTCACTTTCCAGGTTGAAATCACCCACCAGGAGACCTCCTGTAGCCTTTTATTATCCAAACATCTCGAAGAAACAAGAAACTATAAAGAACAGAAAATTATTGCACCAACAAAAGGAAACGAGTATCGGCAATGTGTGGGACAAATTTTGCAGTATGGGTCGTCCGTTTCTTGTGTTTTTTTTTCATTATAAAGAGTGGGCCATCCCATTGGTTGATCAGAAATCCAACATTTTATTTCCACATATTTTCACTGTGTGAAAAAGATCGATTTTCGATTGAACAACGTTGAGAAATATTACAAAATTACTCAATTATTGCAGTCTTTGTGTGTCATCTTCATTCACTGACGTTTCCTGTCACGTGTAAATCTAGAATTATGCGCTCGATGACTGTTGGATCAGAATCACCCATGGACAGGCTGACCAAATAGTTCAGGAACAAAAACGGGACACGTAAACCCAAAAAAAAGTTATATTCATTGTTTAATATTGTTTGAACAATTTCATTGAGTGAATAATTCCAATCAATGAAACATTCCGCTTAGATATGTTGAAGAGACTTTGCGAAGAAGATTATGATTTTTGCAAGTTTTATCATAAAATTTGTCAAATTTCGGATCAAAGTTCTGATTGACAATTATCATAGCATTTGTACCATGACTTTTCTGTTGTCCAAATAATGATCATCGCAGAAAATCCGAAAGGATTCTTTACTCAGGCAAACACAAAATATACTCAGTAGGCTTCACGAATTCCTTACAGTCTAAACATTTGTTTTTCTTTTCTCAAAATATTTGCCCACAACGATTTGCATCTGATATGGATTATTTGCTCCACCTTTTTATCTCACTAATTATAATTCCTGTAATGCCACTTTGAATCTCCGGAATGGACTTTAATATAAGACTTTTATGTTTCTCCTAGACTAGCTTTTCATTTTGCAATGTACTCCCACGCAGTATCATGAAAAAAATACACAGTTTTACCACTTTCACTACGGCAATGTGCTCCGCCGGAGTGCTACCGCTGAACGGAGCACTGCGTCGAAAAGTATGCATATCGCACTGGTGTGATCGATGTGCAGTATCACCCTGATTGTGTCTATAGACGACACTCGTAGCGAGAGGGTTAAGAAATTTAGCCTCGAGTATTTTATCTGAATCAACTAATCCTACGTCAAGATTACGTCCCTCAGAAAGGGTGCCAGATAAAAAAAAACATGTCAAATTTTCAAGAAATATTTCTAACGTTAATAACTGTTTTTGCTGCCAACGGATGTTGAAAGATGAACGGACAACGATTTGCATACAATTGGAAATTCTCTGCAATTGGAAATTCTCAGGGAATAGTTTGATATGTTATGCATTATGATTCTCTAATTCAAAAAAAAAATGGAAACATGCCGATAATCTCTCACCTGTGTCTTCTATACCTATTCTAACGAGGTGAGTCGTGAGGTATAATTTTTATATACCACTACGTGTGTGCGTAAAGCGCTCGCTCCAGCTGTTAATAGCTCATAGTGTGTTGTGCGATTCCAAATACTCATTCTCACCCCAACTAGCAAGCAGTCGGCAATTTTTCTGATGTCACACATATCGGTTTTGCTCGATACAAATTTCAAGACAATAAAAAAAATGTTTATCAAAAAAAAATAGTCAGTGATTGCTACAAAAAACACTTTTGTCAACATTTCAACATTCGACAAGCTGAACCGGGCTCAGATGCTGAAATGGTTTGAAATATGTATACTGTAAACTTTGGAGATTGTAAATATGCTACATTGGATACTCTTGGATTGGGCATCATTACTTATGACAAACGCGTGAAGAGGAATTGTCTGAAACATTTCTTCACAAAGCCTTTTGCGACTGACATGATCAAGTTCATTTGATTCTTGAGTTACCGTTTTGACTCATATTCCCAACAAACTCAAATTCCGAACCCTTCATTCTAAAAACTATAATTGGCTTATATCTGTGATAAAACCGCAAGGTGGACGTAGGACTAACGTTCGCTTACAAGCATATAACTCTTAAGCATTTCATCTTTCGAATAATATGATTATCATACCACTTCATTTAGCCAGAAAAGAATTATTAACGCTCAAAAGAGGAATTGATTCCTCCTCGGAAATAATCAACGCAAACAATACCCCCTTCCCAAGCCACGAAAATTGGAATCATCGTTGATCCGGAGTTGATCTCTTCCCAACAATTGGAAACGACGATCGATCGTGCTTTCATAAATGTGATTTCTTCGATATAGTGAAATAATATCCACTACACCAGATCAAGCATTTTGTATTCTTCGCTATCAAATACATAGTCAATGGCACCCATCGATATCGAATTATCATCGATTCCTCGATTTTCGCTGAATGCTCCTTTCAGTTCGGCTGCACAATACATAGGCGTGTGACCGTGACCTTCCACATCTCACATCGCAAAACAATTGATGGATTTCCGAGCGGCGCTAGCTTATATACTGATTTATGGGATTTCTATAATCTATTTTCAAAGCTGTTTTAAAGTTATTGAAACTATTTTTCGAGTCAATAAGAAGCAATCATTTACCTCTTAGACATTTTATCTTTTGTATGAAATGATTATCAAACCATTTCGTTGATCTAGAGCAGAATTATTAACACTTGAAGAAGGAATGGATTCCTCCTTGTAATCACTCAGCAAAAATAATGCCCTTTCCCAACGATTGGAAGCGACGATCGATTGCGGCATTTGCATACAAATTGTTTTATAACACTGCTTCCATCAATACGATTTCTTTGGTATGGTGAAATATTCACTACTTCATATGAAATATTTCGTATTCTTCACGGCCAAATCAATAGTCAAAAGCACCCATCGGTATCGAACTATCATCGATACCTCGATTTTCGATAAATGCTCCTTTCATCTCGGCTGCAGAAACGAAATGGAATTGGGAAAGAACAGCATAATGCATAGGCGTGTGAGCGTAACCTTTTCTCATATCGCAATACAATTGGATGGATTTCCGTGCGGCGCTAGCTTACATATGGATTTGTGTGATTTCAGTGCCTGTTTTCAAAACTATTTTTAAGCTATTTTGTGCTTATTTCCATTTTTTACTTCGATTTTTTCACTCTTAAGAAGCTATTCGCAAATATGTTTTTTCATTGTACATTGATTTTTATCTCACCAAAGATAACACTAACACAAATTTTATAAACATAATGTCAATATTTGAATCATTTCATTTAGCTAGCTGACAAAGTCAGTCTTATTCTTTTACGATTTACTTCCGTGCAAATGCTGTCAGGATCACAACTAACGGCAGCATATCACATATAAATATAAATGAATTTTAAGCTATTTTGGCTTTTGATTTTTCGAAGATCGCTTCGGCAAGATCGATTCTCTGGTACTGATTCAATCAGTGAATCGATCCTTACGCCGTTTAAAAAGTCGATTCGTCAAGATAGATCTTTTTATAAAGATCGCCCAATCCTAGTCGGAACGGCGGCCAGCTAATTTGGCGTGGTTAAGATTGTGTCATTTGGACTCTATTTGCTGTCGACAAAAAAGATGAGCAGGTTTTATTCCCATTTTAGAAAAAAAGGCTTCAAGCAAACTAAAATGGACTTTTCCCTCTTTCAAATAAACAAATTTGTTAACAGAGGCCAAATTGCTGCATATGAATATGTTTGCGAAAAGATACTGTCAAATCACAATGATTACCTTACTCTTGAAAAATATTAACACCTTTATCCCAAAATCTTTTCGAACAAAAACCAACATATGGGAGATGCTTGATGATGAATACAATTTAATTTCTAAGAAGAACTCTTTAGCTGGAACGAAGTAAAGGGTGTCCCACATCAAATTGCATCACGGAAAAAACGCTGTAGAAAATAACCTAATTTACCGATCCTTTTCAAACATTCAGACAATAAAATATAACCCATTAGTAAGCTTTTGACATATTTACAGGGTCTTTCAGAGTAAACGCTCACACAATAAAAAAATTTATTCGCTCCATCGATGGATTCATTGCCTACTTCGGGACGATAATATTCGGCTACTCTTTCAGGTTGATCGGATGGTTTTTAGTGTCAAGATGTACAATTTACAAGAACGTGTATTTTTAGTGAAATCGTATTACTCGAACAACCGAAGCCTTAATGAAACTTTGTCCTCTTATGGTAAGAATTTCAACATTTCTCATCGTCGATTACTTCCTTTGGGGATACGTGAAGGACCGTTGCCATGTTAATAAGCAACATAATTTGGAGGAACTTGAAGAAAAAATAACTCGGATTTTCAACAGCATGGAAGTCGTAATGTTAGAGTTGTGCATGAAGAATTTTGTTCACCGTTTAAAACGTGTTATAGAAAAAAGGGGTGGCCACATCGAAAATGGCCTAGAATAAGCTCTATTTTCTTTTTTAACAATAAAAATTGGCTCACTTTTGTAGAAGTTATTAAAATTTATTGCATGAGCGTTTAATCTGAAAGACCCTGTATTTCATTCAACTTCAATAACATAACCGTATGCTCGCACCTTACGCTTAACTCCACTCCTAAGGTTCTGTACAACATCTGGCTGTAGCTTACGGAAGCCCACCTTTGCTTCATGTCTTCCTCAAATTTGACCTCCTTGAGATGTTTCCGTAGTGCCCGCTTCATAACGGGCCAATATTATTCGGTTGGCCTTATTTCCGGTGAGTTGGGGGGAGGGCGTGGTTTATTCATGTCCTTGAGTACGAAAGTGACCCTGTTGGCTTTGTACCACTCCAGGACATCCTTTTAATAGTGGCACAAAGCTAGACCCGGTCAGAAAATTGTAAGGCCCTCGTGTTGCTTCAACAGAGGAAGCAGACTCTTCTGTTGACGCTCCTTGAGGTAGATCCGCCCGTTTACAGTCCCGGTAGTCACAAACGGCGCACTCCGTTTGCCACATGAGCAGAACGCTTGTCAAATCATACATTTCTTTGCAAACTTTTGAAAGTTCCGCTTCCTTTCTACCTCCGTAACATCAAACTTGTGCTGGACGATGAAGAACAGTAGCCCCGGAAGGTACCGAAAGTCCGCCTTGACGTGAGTCACATCATCCATAATGAAACAGTGAGGCTTCGTCAGAATTTGGGTGTACAGTTTCCGGGCCCGTTAGTTTCCCACCGTATTTAGCCGTTCATCACGATTTGAACCATTCTTCATTTTGTATGTATGCAGTTCCTCCCGATCCTTGGTTCTCTGAGCAGAAGACTTTGACATATTCAACTGTTCGGGCACATCCCTGACCGATGCATCGGGACTCCGCTTAAGCGCTTTCACGACACGCTTGTGATCCTGATCACTAATAGAACATCCATTCTGACCGCATCTCTCTTTCCGTTCAATGTTCAGAGTTTCATGGTATCGTTCAATCACACAACTCACCGTTGACTGCACGATTCTGAGTTGTTTTCCGATGTTCCGATGAGAGTGTTGAGGATTTCCAATTTTCAAAAAACTGACACTCTAAACTACTTCTACTCAAATTTTCAAAACAAAAACCCAATGGGTAATTTTCGACAGCGTTTTATCCGTGATGCAATTTGATGAGGGACACCCCCTCATGAACCGCTGTATATTATTGTCATGGTTACGATTTATGTCTACATGATCACCATGCAACAAAATGAAAGCATAGTTAGGAAAGCGACGCCAAATAAAAAAAATTGTTGTCTCTGATTTCTAAATGATAATTCTGATAAATGATAATAAGACAAATGATGGGTAAGGGTAATGAGAGGGCTGACTCATTAGCAAAGGTAGGTGCGATTGAAGGCGATATTTATCAGCGTCAAATCGCCTTCAATGAATTTTACTCTTTAGTCCGTAAAAATACCATCGCTAACTGGCAACGCAAATGGAACGAAGGTGAATTGGGCCGGTGGCTTCACTCGATTATCCCTAAGGTTAGCCTCAAACCATGGTTCAAAAGTCTGGACTTGAGTCGGGACTTTATTCGCACCTTCTCCCGACTCATGTCCAATCACTGTTCGTTAGACGCGCTACTCTTTCGTTTCAATCTGGCCGGCAGCAATATCTGCGTTTGTGGCCGAGGCTACCACGACATCGAACACGTTGTTTGGTCGTGTGAGGTGTATCTTGTTGCCAGATCGAATTTAGAGAACTCCCTTCGGGCTAGAGGAAGGCAGCCCAATGTGCCGGTGAGAGATGTGTTGGCTCGGTTAGACCTTGATTACATGTCCCAAATATATGTTTTCCTTAAATCTATCGATGTTCGTGTGTGATTATCCTTATATCCTTATACCCTCCATTTCTTCCTTTATGAGTAATTGGTCCGCTTGCTATAAACAGGAGAATGAAATGTAAATTCACAATAGATGTACGAATAGATTTAAGAATTGAGTGTGTGTGATTATCAACATTGTAATAATTTCCTTATACCCCATCCTTTTCCTGAGAAAAATATGTCACCCTTCTAATCTCGAGTTCACCGCGAGTAATCGGTTTCCCACATTACTAACCATAGATTTAAGAAAATTGTTCATATATATAGTTTTAAAAATATATTTAAGATTTCGGCTCCTTTAAACTTATGCAACTGAGCCTGTAAAAATAAACGAATTTAAAAAAAAAAAAAAAAAATGATGGGTAAAACAGAATAATGTGTTAAGTATGTAATAAAGCAAAACAGACGTATAGTCTAGACGTAATGCTGTGTAATCCTCATACATTAACTAATTTAAACTGACTCAACTATGTCTTACTGTTACTTGAGAATGATCAAATTACTTCTACATGTTTGACCAGCAATAAACACTATCTCCAATTACAGAGATGAACCAGCCTTCGGCTGAAAATCTATTTAATAAAGGAAGAAATAAAACTATCTCTAATTCCAGTATTTTTCGTCAGCATAAATAAAAATCTGAAATGTTTACTCCGATATCTTTTGGCGCCATACACATAATTTATTGACTTCCTACCTTTCCTCCCACGTTATAAATAACTGTGAAAATCTTACCCAAAATTCTTTTCGCGGCACCTTTCTTCATTCGTTCGCTCCTGCAAGAGCAATTTTATGGAAGTGATTCAAGATTCTTCGGCTAAATCCCTCTTCAACGTGTCAAATCGAACTATTAATGACCAGGTGTTGAAGATATACCATCGGCTCCACCCAACCGTTCGGATAGAAAAAAGCGAGTCCTCAATATAACCACAAACACAATTGTCGCATGTTTGTTATGGCATAGGAACTGAGTCCTCCAACAGATTTCATTGTGGAACATCCCCTATTTTACGTAGAGAACGCTTTCAATTCATCCCTACGAAAGCGGGGAGTTCAATTTTCATTGTGGGTGAGAGTGAATTGGAAGAATACATATCAAAAACAGGGGTGTGACATAAATCAAAAACAAATGGTTTCAACAGCCTATTATTAGATGAAACTCTAATATGATGAAACCAAAATACTTAAACATTTCATTCTCACAGCTTCTGTCGTCGAAAATTACTGGATAAACATAATAAAGCTCAAAGATTTATTTCGTTCGATGTGTTCTCACTCAAAGAGCAATTGAATGATTTTGTGTCAATCATATGCTGATGTAAAACTAAATGTATTTTTTACCATTTTACATGTCAGTTTTTTGAAACATTGAACTGAGAAACGACCACAAACCAACCAATCGAACACAAGTCGATATGTGAACCATCGTTTTTACCAAACCTAAGCTATTTTATTTACTTGGTTGTTGTTATGCATTTGCGCAGCTCATTTCAATTTCCCTTTCTCATGTGCGTTAACCTATAAGAGAGGCATTCGATTCATGTTTTCGACGCTTGTCCTTTGTTTTCTTACTTCTCCGTGGTGTATTACCTACTTTTGGCGGCAAGGCACAACACTTTTATGCGTCTATTGACCACACAGCCACTTGTGTGCTTTGTATTGGAAGCAAAGTTCATAAAACGTTGAGAACTTATTAGAGATGTGATACCTCTTGTTCCAGGAACAAGACGAACAATTCTTTCGCTCCTCTGCTGCTGCTTGGGCGCAAGACAGCCAACAAAAGACAGAAGAATGATTTATTTACTCACCGCCTGTTTGTTAATTATGGACTCCACTAAGATTCGAAAATTAAATAAATATGGGGTGGTGTATTTATTTGGTGGCCTCGCAGATACTTGGCGTGTAGCAAAATGTGAAACTCCGACGGAATCGATTTTGATAAATAAAAATACACTACTGCTTAACGGAAAACACATTGTGACATACCAATCAAATGACTATAGTGGATCATGTTGCTGAAATCAAATTCATTGATCTAATAACCATTGATACCTTTTCTTTCCCCATTTATCTTCTTACTCATGTGTGGTCTATGAATCTATGAATCTGGATGAAACCACCATAAAATTATTGAACAATACAGTATCGAAGCGGCACTGCAGATGAAAGTACTTCTTGATTTCGGATCAATGCAGCTTTACGCGAATCTTTGTTCTACCCACGCAATCATATTCGATGTAAGGAAAAAAGTCAACAATAATAGAGAACATTATGAATATTCAGGTTTCAGAGCTCCATTGAAGTTGATGGTGGTGCTCTCTCTCGTATACGCCTATGAGCAAACACAAATGGGCTATTTTCAGTTGAGAAGACTGTATATTATGGGATCGACACAAATTAATTAAATATATGGCAAACGTGCCAAATATTTATAGTGGAACTGATTTTGTTCACACTTCAACATGATAGCCAAATAATTATACACCTCATAAATTTACGCCACTCCAAGCCGAAACCAGCCATCAAAATTAAAGCAAACACACTGTGCTCGAGCTCTATCAGTTTTAAGCAGGAAAAAATCTCGCGAATAAATACAATTGGAACGCCCTATCTCATAATAAAACAAATAAACAAATTATAACTTTTGTTCGTTCGATTTCGTTCCTTCGTTTGTAAAGAGTTTGTTTCGTCTTCCTTTTTCCTTTCGATTTGAAATTACACACAGCATCACTCCAAACCATCCGCACTGCTGTGAACTATCACACGATTGCGTTCTGTGTTTTCACCAGATTTCAGATATCTATCTGCAACGAAAATATACCGAGAAATCAGGTCATCATTTTTTTTCGCACGAATTACTAACATTTGGCCCACGAAATTTGTTATACACCACGTTCATTGACAACATTTATAGATAATTACAGTAGGACCTCGATGATCCGCGCGGTGTCACACACCGTGCTAAAACGAAGCAAAAAGAAGAGGTCATCGTTACTGCGCGGTGATTTTGATCGACGAGAACGCGATCAATAGTGCTAGCTGAGAGGCCATCGTCGATTGGCTACCTGTACAGGATACTGAGGAGTTATTTCAAGAATCGGATCCTGGTATGCTACACAGACAGGAGACAGATACTGAAAAACATCTAGGCGGGAGTTCCCTAGGTTCCAACGCTTTGGAAAGTTCAACGCTTTGAAACACGATGTACGATGGTGTACTAAGGCTGAACCTACCCAAAGGTATGGAGATCGTGGGCTTCGCGGACGACGTCGTAACAACGGTAATACCTCGGAGTTATGATTGACGACCGGCTAAACTTCATCCAGCACGTCGATTATGCATGCGGAAAGGCGGCAAAGGCCATCAACGCAGTGGCGAGGAGCCTCTTGGTAAGCGTATCTTCGTCGATACTGAGGTACGGTGGCCCTGTCTGGTTAGCGGCTCTGGAAACCCACCGAAATCGAAGGAAGCTGAACAGCACATTCCGACTCATGGCCATGAGAGTCGCTAGCACTTATAGGACCATTTCGACAGAAGCTGTATGTGTAATCGCCGGGATGATTCCTATCTGCATCAGTTTGGTGGAAGACAGCGAGTGCTACGAACGCAGGGTAACCAGAGGTATCCGGAAAACGATGAAAGCGGAGTCGATGGTCAAATGGCAGCAGGAATGGGATACAGCAGAGAACGGCAGATGGACGTACAGGTTGGTACCGGCCGATCTGTCGACCTGGTTGAACAGAAAGCACGGCGAGGTTAATTTTCACTTGACGCAGTTCCTGTCTGGGCATGGCTAATTCAGACAATATCTACATTG